>NC_141608.1:52675754-53412004 GCF_047967505.1 Dipteris shenzhenensis
ACCTATGATAGTATAGGGAGATCATCACGCAATAAATGGTGCCAAAGTGTAAGGCATGTCGAAAAGCATGAAACTTGGGTCATGGTAGATTCTTCGTGAAGAGATTTGCTAGGTTATCCTCTGTGAAAACGTAGGACAACTAAATATCTCTAGCTGACAGGCGCTCTCGAACATAATGATATTACACAACGTGCTTTGTTCGCGCATGAAACACTGGATTACGCACAACAGCTAAAGCGCTTTAGTAGTTAGTGTAGATGATTGTAAAAGTGTCCTGGTTGACATGAAGATGTGAGAGTAACTTGTGGAGCCAAACACATTCTACTGTAGCTGTGAAGGCTGCCTTGTACTCAGCTTCACAACTAGAAGTCGCAACTGTAAGCTGTTTCTTGCTGAACCAAGAGATGCATGAAGAGCCAAGCATGAAATAGGTATCCCTGTGTGACTCGCGGGTGTCATAACAACTTGCTATCTGTGAATGCATGCAGATCTAGTGAAGCTTGTTCACTCTAGAACAGCCCCAAATGTTGTGTGGCCTTCAAGTAACGGAAGACTCACTTCATTACCTATCGATGCTGCGTGCTGGGCTTGTGCATGTACCTACTTAACTGGGAAACCACATATTGCAAATCAGACTGGATATGACATAAGTAAATAAGGCAGCCGACAGCCTGCTGCATCAAATGGGCACTCCCATCTTCGGAGGATAAACGGAAATGGAGTAAAACTTGTTGGCTTGCAATCCTTGAATCGGAACTGCTGCAATAGCTGTCCAAGTTATTTGGATTGTCTCATCATTATGCCCCCTCAGTGGTAGTGCAACCTTCCCATATTTGTCATTGCAAAGGATTTCTGCAAATTTGCCTTGAAGTCTGCAATTTTTTGTGTGTCTAGCCCAGTGATAAGCATGCCATCCACTTAAATAATTAACATTGAAAATTCTGATTCACTCTTCCGGGCATAAAAAATGGCCTCTTTAGGGCTGTGTTGAAACCCAAGCCATAGTAGAAAATAATGTATCTTGGCATACCATGCCCACGGTGCCTGCTTCAAAAGAAAAATGAGGTGCAAGATAAATAACACAACGAATGGTCTTAATGCGTGAAGTGGAAGCGAATGTCTCCTCAAAGTCAATGCCACGTTGTTGGGCATAGCCTTTTGCAAGCAAGGTGGGCTTTGTAGTGATCAACATTGCCATCAGCTTTCCACTTCAATTCGTAGACATCCATCAGCTTTCATGGCATCCATCCATTCTTGCTATCAAATGTATCTTTATGATGGAGAGGTTCCTGATTACAAATAGTAGCAATGAAAGCAACATGAATAAAATTGCCCTGTACTTGTGTTTGTGCACCTTTGGTGCGAGTAGCCAGGGCTTAGCTTGCTTGCTATCGCGTAGAGTATCCAAGAGCCGCTCTTTTCTGCTGTTTAGTGACAGCCTGCTCCTCATCAACTGCCTGATCAATGGCATGATCATCAAGTGGCTGCAAATCAGGCTGAGCATGGACAACAGGGGGAGGTTGTGAACCGCTAGAAGCATTTGGAGTCATACCTTGCAAAGTGTCATCGGAACTGTAAAGGCAGTATAGAATCAAATACATCAAAGGCTGCTACTAAGGGCTGTTTTTTACAGTCCAGCCAAGGTAAAGGTGCTTTCTCAGCAAAAAAACCACATCTCCACTGGCAATTATCTTGCTTGTGCGAGACTGAAACAACTTGTATCCTTTGCTTTGTGAGCTGTAGCTAATGAAAATGCATTTGATGGCCTTATCATTAAGCTTATGCCTCAATTGAGAGGGTACATGTGAATATGCAAGATATCCAAACACCCACATGTGAGAAATTACAGGCTTGCGGCCTATACATTCTTTGTAAGGGGTCATAGTCTTCAATGCTCGAGTGGGTGTTTACTTGAGCACATAGTTGGCACACATAACATCATCCAACTAGAATTTATTGGGCAAAGACTTCCCCTTAAGCATGCGTCTTCCCATTTCTATTTTTGTTTGATTTTTTCGCTTTGCAAGTCCATTTTGTTGTGGTGTTTGTGGCACTGTGTACTGTGTACTCATGTATCTTACCTTGAGCTGCTAAAAAATGAGCAAATTCTCGGGATAAGTACTCATCCCCTTGTCAATGTGGAGGGTCAAGAGTGTTTCACCACTCTCATTCTCTGCTAAGACAAGAAAATGTTTGAAGCTAGAGAAGACATCTAACTTCAATTTCATGGGATGAATCCAAGTGAACTCGGTGAAGTCATCCACAAAAGTAACAAAGTAGTAGTATCCTCCAAGTGATGCTGTCCGCATCAGCCCACATACATCACTAGGTACGAGGTGCAATGTCTTAGATGCACAGAGGGTCCCATCTCTTGGAAATAGGAACCGATGCATTTTGCTCAATAAGCAGCCTCACATACATGTTGGGTGGGAGATCTACCACCATGTCCTTTGAATGCATTCTCACCAAGCTATTAAAGTTTAGATGCCCCAATCTCTCATGCCATAAGTGAGTATCGGAAATCACAGATTCAGCAATGGCATTAGCTTCTATAGTAGCCTGTTTTTCAAAGATATCAAGGTGATACAGCCCGCTATCAATGTGTCCTAGTGAGTACAATACAATATCATACCGATCATCATGCATGGCACAACGATGACCATAAAAAAGGACTCTGAAGCCATTTGTGGAGCTGGTTGAAAGAATTCGGACTCTTGTTGGTGTCTGGCATATACAGAACTTCCACAAGTGTCACTGTATCACCTGACACGGATGTGACTTGCACCTGTCCAATCCCTTTCATGGGAGAAGCTGCATTGTTTGCACAAGTGACAATGCCCCCATGTGGAGCATCAATCAAGGACTAAAATAGAGACTTGTAAGAGGTAATGCGCTTAGAAGCACTGCTTTCAAAATACCAGGCTAACTTAGAATTCGAAGTAGATAACGCTAAAGCATGCTTCTTCGGATTATGGTGGCAAGTCACAACAAATGCCCACTCATCGTGAGCCAAGTTTGCTGCCTCATGAGGATGATCATGGGCAGTAGGAGCATGTGTAATTGCAATACCATTTTTGAAGCAATGTGCTTGTGACATTCAGAGATGTCATGGCTAAGCTTTCTGCAATAATTACAACACTTCTTCTTTCCGTCAACTGGAGAAGAAGATGACGAGATACTAGATGTAGGTTTGGTTTGGTCTGACTGTAATCTTCCCCCACTTTGCCGTTGCCGCTATGATCGGTGGCAGAGGCTTGGCCTGCATGAGTAGAGGCAGTCCTATTTATGTTTTGATGACTTTATTGCTCTTGTAGGAGTAGTGAAAGAGACTGATCGAAAGAACAGTGGTTAGGGTTATCCATGGCCAATAGCCTCAATGTCGTAGAAAATCCTTGGTATGCGTCAAGGAGCCCATCAAGTGTCATAGAAACTACTTGTGAATTTGGGACAATCTCATCAATAATGATGAGCTGCTCTCTGTAATCCTTTTCCCGTTCCGGGTAACTATGGCGCAAGCAGCCTGATGGTACGAAGGGGACAGCATGGATGCCTAAGGGCTTTAGCTCCCGCTTGTTTATTTTTAGGGCAGTTCCAAGTAGCATGGTCTTTGCCCAAACATTTGAAGCAAAGATTTTCTTGCCTGGCCCTTTCATAATCCTCTTTCGTTAAGAGAGGATAATTTTGTGTTTGAGGTTTCTTAGGTGGCGTCTAAGAAACCTCCTTCTTAAAGTGCCCCTTCCTTTTCAAATTGGAAAATTTGTTGAACTTTGGAACAAAACTTGTTTGTTCTGAAGTTTAAACTTTGAATTTCCCCGTTGTATCATCGTATATTTGGGCATACTTAATGGCTTCCTCAAAGGTTTTAGGAGAATTTCTTTTCACCTCAACTTTATATGTGTCTTTGAGACCTCTCACAAAACCCCTTATCTTTTGGAATTCATCAATTCCCTTCAGCGTAAGGACTGTCTCCCTCTGGTTCGCTATGTACTGGACTAGAGTGTTTTTACCCATAGTGCAATTGTTCCAAGCCTACCATGCTCTTTCTAATTCATTTTTCGTTAAAAACTCTTTTAGAAAGGCTTGTTCAAACTCAGTCCAATACCTAGGAATTCTATCATTTTCGTTGAGACTCATTCACCATTTATAGCCTATAGGCTTTATTTCCAAGGGAAAGACTTGCTTCCACGACTTGATTTTCATGAGTAGTATTCATGAATAGTTACCGATTGAGAATCGGCTATCTTAGTTATGGCTTCAGCTAGGGTTTTCAATGTATCACTAATAACTCCTAGCTGCCGTGTTTCTATATTTTGCGTTCGAGTTTCAGGTTTAGTGAGTTCCGTATACTGAATTCCATAATTACCGTAGCCTATGTCCTCCATTTCCACGTTATTCTCTTGAGTTTCAATTTGTATCTCCTCATGTGTTTCCTCTCCAACTATCGCTTTTCCTTTTCTAGCCCTTTCCTCAGCCTCTCTAACCATATCATCCCTTTCTGGAGTTTTCATTTTAAAGATGTGTATTTTCGAGAAATTATAAAGCAAAGCGCTTTATGTCAAAGAGAAAAATATGATGCCCACTTCCCTGATATTTGTTTGAGGTTTTGGATGTCTTTTGAATTCGAACCCGCTCTTGTTGCGCCATGTAAGTTATAATTCTTCAATCCCGCTCTTGAACTTCTCCACTTGATCTTCGATCCTCGTCTTTAAATTTGAAGAGGCTAAAATGAGTTGGAGTGCCTTGGAGAGAAAGAGGCAAGCGGGGGGAAAAGAAAAAAGAAAAGGCTTCTAGACTTAGGATTTCAGAGGGGTAGAAATGTATGTGATGAAATGGCTTTCTTCCCAAAGGTTTTTAAACCTTGGGATAGCGTGGTGGCGGCCTCCTTTGCTTCTCTGTGTACATAAATCATCGCGCACATGTGTGGAGAGATCCTTGGGAGTCAAAACTCTTTAAGCCTCTATCAAGCCGCTATTTCTTCCCTTGAGTCGAGGTTTCAGTAATCCGTCAAAATGCTAGGTGTTGGGAGGATTTTCTCTATGCATGGAAAGATCCTCACGGAAGCCGTTCTGCAACACATGCGCGTCGCCAGACCCTGTGCTCGACCGGTTCTTTTCCAACGTTCACAGTCGGGAATGCTTGAGCGTATGGAGGAGGACGGCTTTGAGAGCACAACGATTGCAGATATTCTGAAGTCAAACGAAACTCTACATAGACTGAGCTGTAGATGGATGGGACGGGCGAGTCTAAAACAGTCCAGCAGCTATTAGAGCAAGTCTTGTCACAAAATACGTTTTTTAAAAATTTATTGCCTGTGGAAGTTTTGCTCTATGACCTTGCCCAGTTTGACTCTTACTTGCATTTTCCATTTTGATTTTTTGTCTGTTTTGTATTTAGCCGTCTTGTAGTGTATATTCTGCATTGAAATGATGCCTAATGTTTTTTGGTGGTATGTATGTACATACAAAGTATAGTGCTTCTTCAGAGCTCTCATCGAGAGGATTTGCAACAATTCCAAGCTTTCTTGTCAAGGTTAGTGTTGGGAGTTGATATGAGAAATCTACCAATGAAGGTGCGGCATGGAACTTTGTAAGTATCGTGAAATTTGCATATCTGACATGAAGAAACGGTAACTTCATAACAAAGCACGTGCTTCTTTCAAAATTTTGTAACAGGACCCTGCTAGGGATAGGTCTGCTGTCACCTTGTGGTTTGAAGCCAATGGATTGGACATCAATACAGGCCGCACTGTGGTAGGCAAATAGTTTCTTGTTTTGGAAGTACAGGCCACTATAAAATCGGTCTTCAGCCCCCTCGTCAATCCAACTATACAGCCTCATGCATTTCAATTTTAGAAATTCATGCTAATCTAGTCTTTTGGTTTTGTGTCATCCTCTGAGAAATGTATGCTTCTCTGTCTGATTAAAGGGCTGTTAAATGTAACCAGGTAAAGCCAGCTTGTTCTGGTTCGAGTATTGGAGTCACTGTGGCTCATGGAGTGGAGAAAGCTTTGAAACAAGCTAAGACTTTGATGTCGGAGGTAAAGATCTTGCATTAAATCACCATCTTATTTAATTACAAATAACAATTGTCAAGCCAGATTCTGGTAGTTTATGTGGTGTATTGTGTCTCATAGCGTGTTTTTGCTTTTCTGGCTTTAACATTTATCTTTATCATTTGGTTGGCACATGTACCAGGGACTTGGTGAAAGAATTATCATTGAAGTTTTCATTGAAGATGGCAGGGAGTTTACTGCCATTGTTATTGATATGGGATCACCCAGCAATCCAAATCCCATAACCCTTCTTCCAACGGAGGTCAGATCTTGTCTAGTACACATAGTATTCTCAAAAGAGCCTTCGTTTTATTTCGTAAGGAATTGGTAATACATTTTTATTAAAAAGTTCCCTCTTTGAATTACCTTGCCTTGTTTTGAATATTTATGAATTAGCTAGATAACTGGCTGTGTGTTAGTGGTCCATTTGCCTATTGTTATACTCTGGATATTTTAACACAGATTGCGTTCATTATATTTTACTGCATTTTAAACACTAACAAGATTCTGATTAAGTAAGATGCATATTAGTTTTTATTATAATTCGAGCAGCAAGAATTTTAACTTTTAGGTAACTTTGATGGTTGGGAAAAGGGGTGAAGATCAAAGAACATTTGACATTCGCCATGTTGTATTCAATTGTTTCCCTCGGTCTCATAGGCTTTTTGGCCTTCTTTCTCTCTCAGATTGGGGTAGTTTGTATGGTAATGATTGCACAGAGGTAGATTACGAATCACAAATATCTCATTTAAAATTAATAAAAAGGTGGAGGTGGACAACTCAACAATGATAATGGTGAGCACACTTTTCACAGGTAGAGCTTTGTAATGAGGTATTGGCTGCTGACAGGAGTGATGCTATCTTCAGTTATCGGCAGAAATATCTTCCCACAAATCAGGTAAGCATTGAAAAAAGATCTGAGAAATGATTTTAGTCTGCAGCGGTATTTTTTTTTCGATGTTGAGTTGTGATCAGTATATCTGTAAGAAATGCACTTGAATCTGTTAAAGGCTTCTACATGTAATATATCTTATTGTTTGGAAAATCCAAGAGGAGGTTTTGATTTTTTTTGTTTACAGCTTTGCTGTACAGTACAAAGGCAATTGTTCTCTGCGCAGCTGCTTGTCATTATCAAATGAATTATTTGTGTATCCATAATTTGTGTCAAGGATGATTAACATACAGCCTTGCTCTGCACCTCCAAAGTCAAGCAACTTGCTCTGCTAAGCCTGCTAAAGGGTGATCATAATGCAAGTTTTTATGCTAGTGGCATGCATATATTAAGAAATGAAAGAGATCTGAAATTCAGCTGGTTTTATCTAACATCAGAAGAATGGGCTTTCATATCATGACACTGTCTGGGAAAATTTGAGTCAGTAAATGGATGTAGCATTCAACTTCTGGGAACTGATTCAACATGTTTGACTTGGCAGTGCTTAAATGAGCTTTAATATTACTGTAGTATGTTAAGCTAGGTGTTTTTGTGATTGTATATTTGTATTGCACTCTGTAGTTCTTCTTCTTATAAAGAAGGCTATCCCTGCCATGATGGTGCTTGTTTTAGTATCGTTCTTAGCATTTTTAGTGAAAGGTAAGATGCTGTCTTTGTTTATAGTGACTGCATTGAGTGTCGCTAAGACAATTTCTTTCAGGTGATGTATCACACTCCTCCACGATTTCCCATAGAGGCAATACAAGCGATTCGCTCTGGAGCAGCAGAAGCATTTAAGCAGCTGCAGCTTTGTGACTTTGCACGCATTGATGGGTGGCTTCTACCACAGTCGACAACATACGTTAAGGGAAGCGGACATGCGGTTGGCGACTTTGAGGCAGGCAGGATTGTTTTTACAGATATCAACCTGGTGCGCTGTGATAATCACCTCATTTATATGAGCGACATCAAATTTTCTTGTGCGAGATACTTCTGAATTCTCGAAGATAAAAGTCTTTAGCAAGACAGGCACAATTCAATTTACTTTTAGTAATGTAGCCTGAAATTTTTACAGTTGCATGCTGATTGTTGATTTGGAGGTTGACACGTTTCTTCTGAGAACTGATAGGTCATACTTTATGGAAATCTATTTCTGTCCAGATCTTCAGACAATGTTCTACTAGAGATTGCATTCCAGCCTATCAGGGTCATTGGCTTTGTAGAGTATGACTTAGATTCTCAGCCTGACTCACTTCTTTTGCCCTTGGTTCATGGAGATTTTGGCTTTATGGTGGGGACTCAATAAAGTATCTACAGTGGGACCCAGGGGAGTGGGAAAGGATTGATGAAGGGCATCGAGAGAAGAGCCCCCTTCTTTCGTTACACTGTAAGTAATGCCAGAAGGTTTCAGGGCAGTTGTAGAGATTGGAGACCCTACAGAGCTCCTCATTGGGAGAATTTCTGTTGTTTGCACAAAATCTTTTGGAAGAGATTTTGGAAATCCCATAGGAATAAAAATCACTCTAATCTTTTGGCTTTCTGTCCATGGTGGGATTGCAGTCAACCTGTGGAGTTCCAGGTTTAGGGTAGACTCTGCATGTCCTCGTTGCCACTTTGCGGTGGAATCAGTTCAGCATTGCTTATGCAATAACCTGTGGAGTTCCAGGTTTTTGGGCGGACTTTGCATGTCCTCATTGCCATTCTGCAGTGGAATCAGTTCAGCATTGCTTATGGGATTGCAGACAGGCGAGGATTATCTGGAAAGGAATTGCTAGGATTTTCAGCATCTTTTGCCTACCACCCTTTCTTCATGACTTGGGGTTTAGTTGCTTGGATTATCTTTTTAGGTCCACAGGTACTTTTACAAGAGGCATGACTCTTCTTCAGCTTTCTCGATTCGGCAACACTTAGTTGAGTCATGCCCCCTGGATGATGGTCTAGCTTCTGTGGATTCCTCTTGGGAGATTCTGGCGAGTATTTCAGCGTGGCATATTGGGAGAGTCAGATCCACAGAGGCCTTAGACCATTCCCAAGTCCACCCCTCTCATACTCTGGCTAGTATTCCGTCAGATACTATACACACATCGATGGCCACTTGGATAAGCATGCAGGGTCTTCCCGAGCGGCCCCTGCTAGGAGGGTTACTTTCCATAGCAATGGAGAGGCTCCCCTTTTTTCTCAAAGTCCTCTATAGGGTTGCAATGGCATTGTCAGCCTCAACCTTGGATTTTTTCTACCTCTTTTTGAGGAATTTTTTGGCCATCTTGAAGCCTGCATGTTGTATTTCTGATATGAACTAGCTCTCGCGGGTTTCGTACATACTTAATAGAAGTTATTTTCTTGAAAAAAAATCTATTTCTTGGGAGAAAAAAAATCTATTTCTTGGGAAAAAAAAAGAGGAAAAAATCCTGCAGGCTGCAAATGTTCAGGTAGAAGGGACAGAGTCGGTCTACACCCACGGTTGGGCTCTGATGCCGTGAGTGGGGATGTCATTGTAGCTTGTCCTTGCTATGCGTGATGGAGTTTATGGTTTTCAACCTTAAGAGTGACTATCATGAGATTGAAATTGCACTATGCTGTGTTTTTAGAGGATGAGTTTGGGCATGTTCTTGGACTCATCTAGGTATATGCTTCTGCTCTATTAGCGGACATGCAAATTTCACATTGTGAAGTTTTTGTTCATGTGCGGCCTGTTGGTTTTGTGATAATTCTTTCTATCTTAAGTGGTGCGTTGTCCTATTAGGTAGATTTAGATGCTCGTCTGGGAGAGACTAAAATGAAATCATTTAGTCTTTACAAGCAGTTGTAGCTTGAATGAAGGGATTTTGGACTACCTTTTGATTAGCCTTCTCCTTTAGTGCTAGCCTTCGTCATGGCTGAGTGTGCCCTTCACCTTTGGAATGCCGATAGAAACTCAGTACAAAGACTTTGTATAAATGGATGCTTAAGTATGTTTGGGTGTGTGGATTTGTATGCGTGAGAGCATATGTTTATACTCGGTCTACACCCATTGTTGGGCGCCAATGACGTCAGTGAGGATCTCATACTAGTTAGTCCTTGCTATGCGTGATGGAGTTTATGATTTTCAACCTTACGAGTCACGATCATGAGATTGAAACTGCACTATGTTGTGTTTTTAGAGGATGAGTTTGGGCATATTCTAGCTACATGCAGGCAGCTAGATTATCTCGGAGATTAGAGTCTAGATATGGAAGGCATGATGGTATTCGTGCGGACATTGCCTTTTTTAGACCATCCTTTGATCATGCTTGCTTTGATAGGGTGACATGGCATGGAGGAAGGATGTTAGACCATTCCCAATGATATGCATTCACTAGAGGGGAGTTTTTCAAAGTGGAGAGGTCGGATAGGCATTCTTGAGCTGAGAAGCAACAAAGACTAACATACACACTATGAAAAATCGTTAGCTTTTTTTAGAATTATGGCCTAGGTAAATGCGAGCAACTAGATGAAGATGAGACGATCTTGTACGAGGTCCTAGGTTCTCTCAACACTTGGGAGGGGAGAGAGCCATCCCAATGATTGCTACATTCATGCTTATGCTTTTTATTAGAGAAAAGAACTTTTTGTTAATGCTTGAAAAATTGACCATATTCTTGGGCTCAAAGGAAGCGTGCTTTAGAGAGGAGTGCATTGAGAAGGTTTTGGAGAAGTTTCATCGTCGGAAAGTCCTCCAAATCTGAGAAAAACCAGTCAACTAGTGCGTGGGACTACTCGAAATTCAACAGAAAGCTGTAGCTTTGCAAGAGGAGAGGCCGAGGAGGCTGTAGAAGCAAAAAGGTCTAGAAAAAGCCACTTTTGCAAATTCGACCAGCAAAAGAAGTGCTCAGCTCTGCCCGTTCTACCAAACGCACGGAGGGAAAAGCATATCACTGTGAAGGGGAGGCAGAGGGGAAGCCATTGGGCCAAACGGAAGTGGAGGAATCCAAACGGGTGAGGAGTTATGAAGAATTTCGGAATTCAGCTGAAAGAGGCTGAAAAACCAGTCCAAAATCTCAACAAAGGAAGAAGATGAGAGGGAAAACCACACATGTGAAGTTTAGAAGGCCCAGTAAGGTCCAGGAATGGCAAAGGAGCATGTAGAAGGCACTAGAGCCACCTGGAACTCTACGGGGGCCACTGAAGGTACATGGCCCTCTAGGGGGCCCATTAAAAATGCCACGTCATCATTTCCCAACAACCACTCTTTTAATTCCTTGGAATGCCTTTGGGCCTAGGGATTAATTACGCTTATGTGCTGGACACCATGCCGCGTTTAATTACATATTATTAAGCCCACACTTGGACTTTTAAAACCAATGTTGTCACAGTCTTGTAGTACATTAAAGTACTTAGAATTTCACGCCCCTGTGACATACCTCTCTCTTGAAACAACAAACCACAGTTTGCTGTCCCAAAACACAGGAGTGAGCATGAAATATACCATGAAAGAGTATACAAGAAAGCCGTAGCTATAGTATACAGAGACAGTGAAAATATGGCTAGGAGAGGCATGCATTTATCCATATACATTGCTCAAAATCTATGTGATCCTTGGCGATCAATAGTCAAGATGCATCAATATCATGAAGTCTCACAACAGAAATATTGTCAGCTCAGTATCTCGGATGGAACATACAGTGTCATCAAGCAACCTCATGAAATCACGTTGAGCCCATTTGTACCAAGGGAGTGGAGGTGCTAGCCCCCTCTCGAACACCAGGTAATGCATCAGATGTTCGTTTTGCTGAACTACCTGTAGGAGCCCGGACCGCAGGGACCGCAGTCGGCTCTAACCGGAAGCATCAAGGTAAAGCTGCAATATCCCAAGTGAATCTGCCAGTTTACCTTCCTCCATCCATTTTGCATCGAGTGATGGGTAATTTTGAAATTTTACCAAGTAGCGACGGATAACTTTACCCTTGAGCTTTCTATCTCTGTGTGCCAGAATCTGCTCTGGGACCAGAAGTTCATCCTGTTCTTCCACTTCAGGCTGTACCTCATCAGGTAAATCCTCGGGAACATCTCCATGATATTGCTTTAACAAGCTCACATGAAAGGCATTATGTATCTTCCAATGTGGAGGCAACTTCAGCCTGTAAGCTATCTCGTTTATCTTTTCAGAAACCTGGAAAGAACCATAGCTGCGCATGTTCAGCTTTGTGTACAACCTTTCCTTGCCTTTCTTATTTTTCAGCCTTGCCTTCTGAAAACGCAGCAAAACCCAATCACCTTCTGTGAATACCAATTCCCTGTGATGTTTATCTGTTGCTCTTTTCTGCATGTCCTGACTTCTTTGCAAGGCATATTTGATCTTCTTGTAAGCCTCTTCAAGGCTTTCCACAAAATGATCAGCTTCGAAGATTTTCTCTTTTGTATGCAAAATGGGAGGTATCTTCCTGGCACCTTCCACTATTTCAAAAGGTGCTTTACCTGAGGATGTGTGAACCGTATTATTGTAAGCATATTCCAGCAAAGGCAAATGATGCTCCCATTTTCTTTTGTGGTCTGAGACATAGCATTTAAACATATCCAGGAATGTAGAGTTTTCTTGCTCTGATTGTCCATCAGACTGAGGGTGAAAAGATGACGAAAAATTCATCGTACTGTCCATATTTTCAAACAGCCCTCTCCAAAAGAGGCTGGTCATCCTTGGATCTCTATCACGCATTATGGATTCAAGCATCCCATGATACTTGAAGACATGCTGCAGAAACAATTTGGCTATTTGATCCGCTGTAATTTTCTTTCTTACTAGCACAAAGTGGGATGGTTTGCTAAACCTGCAAATTATTGTCCACAGTCCATCATGTCCAGTAGGACTACGTGGAAGATCAAACCCAAAATCCATAGCTATGCTTTGCCTTGGTCTATCCGGAATTGGCAAGGGTGTAACAACCCAGGTGCCTTCTGCTTGTCAAACTTTGCTTTCTGACAAACCATGCACGTTCTCACATATTCTTCCACATCTTTCCTCAAAGATGGCCAATAAAAGTATTGCTCCACTGCTGTAATTGTTGCTGTAATTCCCCTATGTCTTGCATATGGAGGAGCATGACTTATTATTATGACTTTCTGTCGCATCTGATCAGTGACAGAGTCGTCCATGCGTCAAAATGAAACCCTCTTTCAACATATAGTGATCATGCCTTTGACCATCAGAAAGCTGATCATAACATCATTAACATACTGATCTTTCATCACATCTAACACATTGTTGTAAGCAATGCTCACTGCTGAAACACTGGGTTTCTTGGAGACTGCTGCAGGCTGTGGTTTCTTGAAAAGTGCATCAGCCACGATATTTTTGTTACCCGGCACATGTACAATTTAAAAAATGAAACATTGAGAGGAAGTTAGCCCATCTCATGTGCTTTTCAGATGATTTTCTCTGCGTGGGAAAATATCTAAGTGACTGATGATTTGTCTTCACATAAAAATCAGCTCCAAGAAGGTAATGTTTCCATGTGGTCAAAGCATGTATCATTGCTAACATTTCCTTCTCGTATGTCTGCAAGTACAATTCAACATCTTTGAGAACTCTACTCTCATATGCAACCACTCTGCTATCCTGCATCAATGTGCCTCCTATGCTGTTCCCACATGCATGACAAGTTGCAGCAAAGGGTTTTGCAAGATCTGGCAAGATAATAACGGGTTCAGAACACAACTTTTGCTTCAGCTCTTCAAAAGCTGCATTTTCCTTTGGTCCCCACCGAAACAGTACAACTTTCTTCTAAAGCATGCAAGGGAGAAGCAATTTTTGCAAAGTACTTTATAAACCTTCGATAGTATGAACACAACCCAAGGAAGCTTTTGACTTCATGCAGATTTTTCAGAATTGGCCAACTCCTTATGGCCTCAACTTTTGTAGGATCCATCTTGGCTCCATCCTTTGACACTATATGACCGAGAAAATGAATCTCATGCATAAAGAACTCACTTTTCTTGGTGTTTATTAATAGCTTGTGTCTTTTCAACTCTTGAAATACAATAGTGAGGTGTCTCGTGTGCTCCTGCTCATTTTTAGAGAACATAATAACGGGTTCAGAACACAACTTTTGCTTCAGCTCTTCAAAAGCCGCATTTTCCTTTGGTCCCCACCGAAACGGTACAGCTTTCTTCTGCAAAGCATGCAAGGGAGAAGCAATTCCTGCAAAGTACTTTATAAACCTCCGATAGTATGAACACAACCCAAGGAAGCTTCTGACTTCATGCAGATTTTTCAGAATTGGCCAACCCCTTATGGCCTCAACTTTTGCAGGATCCATCTTGGCTCCATCCTTTGACACTATATGACCAAGAAAATGAATCTCATGCATAAAGAACTCACTTTTGTTGGTGTTAATTAATAGCTTGTGTCTTTTCAACTCTTGAAATACAATAGTGAGGTGTTTCCTGTGCTCCTGCTCATTTTTAGAGAACATAATGATGCCATCGAAGAAAGTGCCCACAAACTTTCCATGCGCTCTAAAAATTTTGTCCATCATTCTATTGAAAGTGGTAGGTGCATTAGTCAAACCAAAAGGCATCACAAGAAACTCATATAAGCCAAATGAAGTGCGGAAGGTAGTCTTGTAGACATCTTCAGGCCGTATCCTTATCTGATGGTATCTACATTTAAGGTCAATACGATTGAACATTGAGGAACTTCCAACCGATCCAATATATCATCAATGTGTGGAATTGGAAAAAGGTTCTCTATTGTGACTTTATTCAAAGTCCTATAATCAATACACATTCTCCAACTACCATCCTTCTTTTGCACAAGCAACACAGGGGAATAGTAAGGAGAATTACTTGGTTGTATTAATCCCTTTTTCAAGAGTTCCTTCACTTGTGACATTATCTCTTCCTGTTGTGCCTTACTGACACGATAGGGAGGTATATTAGGCGGTGAGCTTCTTGGAATTATATCAATTTGATGATCCTCGGGCCTCTTGGAAGGTAATTCTTGAGGAAGTGCATCCGAGAAACAATCCTGAAAATCTGAAATAAAAGCAGCCCTTTCTCTATCTAAAGCAGAAAGAGTAGAGCTTTCCTGAATTGGTTGGCTGTCCTCTTTGACAAAAATCAAGTACGATGAAATATGACGCTTTATTACATGGGAAATACAAGAAGCTGAAACTACAGGGATGGACTCCCCTTTCAACTTTACATGAAATACATGATTTTTGCCTCTATGAGTTAAAGAAATCTTCTTGTTTCTCATCTGCAATTCAGCCCCCACCCTGTACATCCAAGGCATCCCAAGCAAAGCATCACACTCTAGCAAAGGCATAATGTAGAAGTCCTCTGCATCCTGATATCCCTGGATATGCATCCTCAACTTGCCAATGATAGGAGTGATAGGTGTGTTGAGTTGAGGGTTGGCCATATCACACATCCCTGATGGTCCCATTTCCTCAGGCTTGATGCCATGCCTTCCTACCATATCAGGAGTTATGAAATTCGCCTTTGCCCCAGAATCAAAGAAAAATAAACAATTCTGATTTCTGCTTTTTCCCCATGCTCTGCACATCTCAGTCTTTTTCGTTTCCTCTTCATCATGTGCATGTGGCAAACTCCGAATCACATCTGGAAGAAGTGCTACAGAAGATTTATGTTACGCTCAAGTCGAGGTAAAATGACCTCGGAAGGGTCAGTCGGCATTTTCCTTTAAAGAATCAATGTTTGTATTATATTTGTTTGGGCTTTATGTAAATGATTAAAAAGGAATAAAGGTCAAGGTCCTTGGTGAGGGTGACATGGCACTAGACTAGGTGGATCTAAGGCTAAGGGACTTAAATGCATTAAATGTGCCTAGGGGCAAATGGTTTTAATGATATCCCAAGAGAGGGGTAAATGATGCATTAAGGAGGGACCCTAGAAAGAAGACATGTGGCATACTAGATCCATCTAGGGAATTTTGGGGCTTGGAGGAATTTAGTAGGCAGGAGCTTCACTTAACAACTGGGATTTTGTTGAGAGCTTGCTACCACCGAGGTTGGCTGGGAGGAAAATTGAGGTGCCTATGCTCGTGAATCAAGAATCAGTTAGGAGCAAACAGATTAAGTTGTGTCATTTTGGTATCAGAGCGTTGGTCGAATCAAGCGTCGTGACGGGGAACTGCTACGCGGTGTGGAAGCAGAAAGATCGAAGGGATTGCTACGTGCACCTAGAGATATCCCGTCACCTGCATGGGTATATGTTAAAGCAGAAACTGGGTGTGCGTTGGACGTTAGGATGGCGCATGGGCTGGTCTTGGCTAATTGACGTTAGGGATCCAGAAACGGATGGTCAGACGGAAAGAATCAACCAAATTTTAGAGGATATGCTTAGAGCATATGTGTCATTGAGGCAACATACATGGGACAAGTGGTTGCGATTGTTAGAGTTTGCCTACAATGATAGAAAAATTCCTCTACAGGGTTAAGTCCTTTTGAGCTGAACTATGGTTATAGACCTAGTTGGAATACCTTAGAAAGTGCCTAGTGCCGCGAACTTTGTGGTTCAGATGCGGGAGATGCTAGCACTTGCGAGAGCTAACATCCACCAAGCTATGGATAGAGCTAAGGCGTATGCGGATGAAAACCGATCCGCTAGAGAATTTAAGGAAGGAGAAAAAGTTTTTCTCAGAGTTCCTTCGCACTCTAAGTCTTTGATTGCAGGAGAGTGTGGTAAATTATCACCTCGATATTGTGGGCCATGGTTAATTCTAAAAAGAATAGGCAAGGTAGCCTATAAATTAGAATTGCCACAGCATCCAGTGTTTCATGTTTCTCTTTCAAAGACATTTTTGCATATAGGTGACTCACTAATCGAGGGTGTTGTTTTGTTTTCAATGAGATTCAGACATTGGATCAACAAACCATAGGCTTGAATGTTTTTGGAAAACTCTTCATGTAATGTTAGGAGATAGAGGATAATGCAAGACGCAAATCAACAGGAATCCTGGACCGAGGAACAATGCAAGTGCGCAATCGGAAGATACCTACGGTGTTGGTTGCATGGCATGGTCTACCTCTATCAGAAGCTACCTGGGAATCCGTATACCAGTTACGGAGAGTGTTCCTAGACTTTATCATCGAGGACGCTGATACTTGAAGAGGGAAAGAATGTTACGCTCAAGTCGAGGTAACATGACCTCGGAAGGGTTAGTCGGCATTTTCCTTTAAAGGATCAATGTTTGTATTATATTTGTTTGGGCTTTATGTAAATGATAAAAAAGGAATAAAGGTGAAGGTCCTTGGTGAGGGTGACATGGCACTAGACTAGGTGGATCTAACACTAGACCAGGTGGATCTAAGGCCAAGGGACCTAAATGCATTAAATGTGCCTAGGGGCAAATGGTTTTAATGATATTCCAAGAGAGGGGTAAATGATGCATTAAGGAGGGACCCTAGAAAGAAGACATGTGGCATACTAGATCCATCTAGGGAATTTTGGGGCTTGGTGGAATTTAGTAGGCAGGAGCTTCATGTAACAACTAGGATTTTGCTGAGAGCTTGCTACCACCGAGGTTGGCTGGGAGGAAAATTGAGGTGCCTATGCCCCTGAATCAAGAATTAGTTAGGAGCAAACAGATTAAGTTGTGTCAGTTTAGGCCTTTTGCCCTTCCGATCAGCCTGTTTATCATGATTCTTATGATCATCTGACTTGTCTCCTTTCATGGACGGGCAATCAAAAGAGCGGTGTCCCTCTCCTTTGCATATAAAACATTTGTTTTGCTCCATGAGTGACTTTTTCTCTTCATCAGATAACTTACGCCTTTGACCAGCTTTGAATTGGGCTTTTCCTCCCTTTTGAAACGGTCGTTTGCCATAATTTTTATTTTCAGATTTAATGTCCTTCTTATCCTAGTGTTTGGCAGCCCGTTTGCTGTCTTCTTTCTTGCTGTCCATAAAGCCCAAATGCTTCTCCTACATCCATGCATATGCTTTCCTTGCATTCTCAATTAATTGAGTCATAGAACCCACCTTGGTTTTGATGGAATAATCACGTAGCTCACTAGGCAATCCACAACAATACCTCTCTATTTACTCTTTCAAAGAAACATGCCTGTAAGAGCTCAATGGCAACAAAACATCCCAAAACCTCTAGGTGTAATCATCAAGATTCTTGCAAAGTTTGTATGACAAGTCATGCCGGTGTGAAAGTACGTCAACTTCAAAAGTTGGAGTAAGCCAAGTAGAAGAGAACACTTGCTTGAATTCCAGCCAAGTAGCAGGTGCATCTCCATGAAGCATAAGGTTGGTGTACCACTTAAGTGCATTGCCTTTCAAAAATGTGGCAACCTTCCTCATCTTGGATGTTTCTGTAAACAAACCCCCAAGAAATGTAGCATCAAACTGTTGAAGGAATATGAGGGCTTTGTACCTGTCATGTACTCCATTATATGTCTTAAACTTGACATGAGAACCACCATCCTTAAATTCTTTATATCCATTTGATGTTGGCTGTCCCAAAGATGGCTGTATTTTTGCAGAGTTCCCTTCACTAGGGACAGCCATGCTTGGCTGAACATTAGGCATGGGAGCATGTGCTGTGGCTTGCATGCCTGGCTGCAATACCACATTGTCATACATGGCTTGCTTTCTATGCCCAGTTGGCGATGAAATCAACATAGCATCAAAGATAGAATCTGTACCAAAATATTCAGGTTGCTGCCTCAAATATCGCTGAGGTGGCTGAGCCACATTTATGAACTGCACATTATTATTTTGAGAAGTAGAAGTACCCAAACCAAGGCCTTGTGCTGGCTGCTCATACTGTTGCACTAGCTGTACTTTTTGTACCTCTTTCTCAAGTGCTCTTTTGGGGGATTCCTCTCTCTTGGAAGTCCCTTTCTGAGTCATTTTTGATGGCTTTCCTTCATGGGAAACTGATGCATGAGTGTGCTGTCCGCCATGAGAAGCTAATGCATGTGTGTACTCACTCTTTCCGTGCTTGTGCTTTCTTGATTTCTTCTTCTTCTTAGCATTTGTTTGCACAATGTGAGCCAAGTTTTGAGTCAGTTGAGTCAAAGCAATCACTGCACTTGCAAGCTGTGCATTCAACATAGTAGCATCATCTGACTCACTGCTAGAACTAGTGTCACGATTGAGCTGAGTTGTAGCTTCATGTGTGGCCTGCTCAAAAGGCATTTGTTGTGCTCCCTGCAGTTGTACACGAGCTGGATCATTAAGGCTTTCCTGCCTTCTTCTTTGAGGAGTTGTGGAGCTCTCTTACTCATGGGTACTCACCATGTTTATGGCTGTAATATTCAGCTATCAAAAACTGTAGCTAAGATATCCTTCCACCAAACTACTGAGGCCCACCTCTTGAGGAAGAGTGTGTTGTGTCCTGGCAACGGAACCAATGAAACCGGCCTTTCATCACTCAGAGGGCAGTGCAACTAAACCTTTAATCACTTCAACACTTATTTACAGCTCACAAAGCATATATCACAACCATTAACCAGGCATCTATCCATTTGCTGACAAACAAAACCATTGAAAAAGGGATTGAGGCTAGAATGCCCGTGTTCAACAAACATAGACAAGTGCACCCGATTGGCCCCAAACACCATGGCGTCCCTTTCGGTATTTCTTTATATTTCACAGTGAAATGATTACAAGTTGCATCTGGGAGACCTTCCCTACAACTGAGCACGCAGTCCAAATTCACTGAGCCTTCGTAAGGCTTTCAAGCATAGAACACCGTCACATAAGTGCACTTAACCCATAGGCTCAATCCAAAGGCATTCTCTTTTCCGAGTGCAATTCCATTGGCTGTCCAGATGCAATCACACTGCACCCCGGCTACACTGTCTTTGAGTGGTTTCCAGATGGCATTCACAAAGCTTTTCAAAGCTCCAAAATAAAATCAGCCAAGTACCCAACCAAAGAATGACTCATGTAGCATTGCCGAGGCACCTGGAACCAAGAAAGAGTGGCACATGAGGCCAACCAATAGCTTATGGAAAAAAGAAATTGCAGCAGTAAAATCACAACTCACCAAGCCCTGAAAACTCGAACCAAGTCCTCAATCGCCAAGAGGACATAGTAGACAATGCCCAATTGCATTCTCAGCCAAAGAGGAGTGCAAAGGCATGAAGAAAGAGCATTTACAAGAGCTGACCAGCAAGAATTCCTCTGAAAAATGTGAAAAGAAGCACTTCTGTCGCAAAGAAGTGGGAGTTCTTGGACTCAAAAGAAGTGTGCTTCAGAGAGGAATGCATTGAGAAGGTTTTGGAGAAGTTTATGAAGAGATCTAGTAGCTAGCTAGGAATGGAATAGAAATATGAAAAGCAAAATGAAAAGGAAAATGAAAGAACAAGTGCTAGGCAATGATAACCAAAATACTCACATGTGGATAGCTTGATGTTGATTGATATCAAAAGACTCAAGACAAGTACAACACTATATAGTGTGACACCAGACTCTAGAAAGCCATAGTGTATATGAGATAACTCCCAATATGACACATGGCATGTGTAGGACTCACTAGACTATAAAACACCCCCTAGACACCTAGCACACTCATTTTTGACTCACTTTGGCTTCATATTGCAACACGCTCCCATTAAGGCAAGGTGAGAGACTATTGGAATGGAACCAAGAAGAGAACATGACAATGACGGTCATCAGAACTGCGCATGCCGGTCTAGAACTAGACATGGTTCCCACACAATCTTAGAGGCAAGTGAGCATGGCTCAGAGGCTAGTGAGCATAACATAGAAATCTTATCTAGCATGGCTCAGAGGCTCATTATGCATGGATGCATGACCAACTTAGAGGTCTAGGAGACCAATGCACCAACATCCTGGAACTCTCAAGGCAAGCCTGATAAACAAATAGACCTATCAAAGCCAATACATATGGCTCCCACAGTACATTCCCCTTGGCTTTATAACAGGACATGTTAGGAAGCCACAAAAAAAAAAAAAAGGAAAACCAATACATCTTTTTAGGAGGACTATCCAAGGCAGAGGACCTTTAGACTCAATGAAAACGAAACACTCAATACATATCAATTTAGGGGGACTACCCATGGCAGAGGACCCCAAAATACATCAAGCGTGTAGTAATAAATAAAAATCTCTCTTTGTGAAAGAGATGTCCTCCAAGTAGCTAATGCACATGTGTGCACATCCCTGCGAGTCGATGACGATGTTAATGAAGCGCTAGCAAGGAATGCCCTAAAATATGTGTCGGTAAAGTCCATGGGTAGCTACATGGAGCAATTACATGATGACTCTCAAAATGCAGGAAGGAGACTCACCAACGTCGAAGTAGAAGCCTCAGGTACCATGACCAATCGAAAAGTCAATCAATGCGAAGTACCTCAGGCATTGATCGAATAAGCAATGTTGAAGAAGTCACTTATTGATGTAGAGTGGTCTACATCAAGCTCAATGAAATATACTAATCAGAGAGATCAATGTAGTGGAGTGTGTTAGAGTAGTATCGGAGAACTCACATTTAGCTCGGGAAGTCTTCACCAAAGTTTGGAGTAGTCACGTGAAGGAGTCACCGCAATGTAATGTCAAGAGCTCACATCAAGTGACGGGCAGAGAAGATAGAGGCAGCGTGGACAGCAGTTCCAAGAGAATGATAGGCAGAATGCAGGCATGAACTTGCGGGCAGCAGCTCCAAGAGAATGTCGGGCAGAAGGAGCAAATGGCGGGCTAGAGCAGAGGTCAACACGATGAAGAGGATGGACAGCTCCACGTCGAGCTGGTTGCATTATGCTTGGGCTGTCAAATCATTGAGCTTCAGAACAAAATTTGCGTGCAGAAACAAATTTCGTCACTTCTTGCAAGGGCTGCAACATTTCACAGAAAACTCGGATTGCAATGATGTAAAAACGAAATTTGTAGTACTCAAGGTCCTCTACAACTTTTCTAAAGACACAAAGCTGTGATTCTGCTTCTAGCTCCGGATAGAAGTGTCACATCGTCTGCAGGTCACAGAAAGATGTAGCTGAAGGAAACAAATTTCGTCACTTCTTGCAAGGGCTATAACTTTTCACAAAAAACTCGGATTGCAATGATGTAAAAACGAAATTTGTAGTACTCAAGGTCCTCTACAACTTCGCTTACGACACAAAGCCGTGATTCTACTTCTAGCTCTGGATAGAAGCGTCACATCGTCCGTAGGTCACAGACTGATGTAGCTGGAGGAAGGAGAAGAGAGGTGGCAGATCATGGCGTGGATAAGAGAGCTCAAGGAAGGAGAGAAGAGGGCAGCCTTCCAAGCAGGAGGAGTTAGAGTAGCTTCATTGGCCTCCCTCACCTCAACCTCTTGGAAGGGAAAGGGAAAGGGAAAGGGAAAGAGAGAGCAGGGCTAGGAACATGGCTCTGATACCATATGAAGAGATCTAGTAGCTAGCTAGGAACGGAATGGAAATGTGGAAAGCATAATGAAAAGCAAAATGGAAAGGAAAATGAAAGAACAAGTGCTAGGCAATGATAACCAAAATACTCACATGTAGATAGCTTGATGTTGACTGATATCAAAAGACTCAAGACAAGTACAACACTATATAGTGTGACTTCAGACGTAGGCAACCTTTCGTGTGGTCACACACACATGCAATCAAACATACATACATACATTTATCTTAGTTCTACTAATCCTTTTGTAAAGAGGTGAACTATGCTCTAGGAAACCAATAATGTGGTTCTTTACCAGAGGCATTGCTGAATGAAATCCTTTAATGGGAGAGCTCCTGTGCATACGGCTGCAAGATTTACTGCTTCATGCATTCCGATGTAGGTGATGGACACTTCTCTGGCTTTGTAAAAGATATGGCTTAGAAGATGGGAAGTCTTCTCAGGTACTTTGCTGTAAATACATGCTAAGAAACCCGTCCAAGGGGGAAAAAAAAAAGAAACCCTCCAGATGACCTAACAGCTATCTGCACATCCACATCGAATTTTATCTTAACCCTCTTGTTTGATTAACGTCTTATTTGATTGTCTCCAATAAAAAGCATCAAGCGACCAATTCTTTCAAAAAATGTTGGCTTTTAGTTGTGGACTTATGGGATGTGGTTTCCTTTTGACAGGTGAGCGGAATGGAGCAAACAAGCTTTTTATTTCAGCAGTTTGCACAAGTAGGTGCTTTCTAAGCAGTTTTGGACTTACTACCTGTGTCAGTCCCTAATATCACTTGAAGTAGGTTGGTTGAGCCTTTTGATATATAATGTATCACATAAAAGGCATGTACACCTTTGACCAAGAAAAATGATTTGTAAATAATAAATGGCAATGAAAGACAAAACACATACATGAATGATTAAATGATTACTTTCTTTTCTATCCTTGCTGGGATTTAGCTGCTCGGTGTCAATTTGTTTATTAAAAACACACCTAGTATCGCCACCGAGATTTGAATTCCCATTTAGGCTTTAACGAGATACCCTTTTTTCTTGAGGTGAGAAATATGGGTTATATTTAATTTGTAGAAGTATAGACCTCAACCCAAGCAGGGAGATCAACTGCCACAAGCCGGATGAGAAGAATCAGGCTTGAAAAACCTAGGTAGCCCATTGGCATACAGTTACGAACATCAAATGGAGAACAAAAAAACCAGTTACCAAAAGCCCAAGTGGACCATCGGCATACAGTTACAGACATGAGCTGGAGAACAAAAAAGCCAGCAGTAGAGGCATTTACCACATTCCAGCTCCCTCTTCTGCTCCCAGTATACAATAGTCCCTCTGCATTCTTAGCTACCTCTGCCAGTCCTGGCATATGATAGTAACTTCCTGATCAGCATATAGGTATTCTCGTGCAAGCTCGCCACTAAGGGTACATCTCCTGTAGGTTGTCGTGAGCAACCTTTATCCTCTCTTACGGCAGCCTCAAGTTTGCAAGCATCAAAGGGATGGGTTAATAAACAACATCAAGCTTATTTTAGCTGTCCTCTTTGGAGATGCTTGCCTCCTAGGACATTAGTGCATTCGTACTTTTAATCCTTTGATAAAGAAAACTAGTAGGAGGCATTGTTGCAAACATTATGAAGCGGATTGACTAATCTTTGCGGCATCACTCACATTCACAAGGCAGGGGATCCTATAAGCCCGGAAAACCACAAGACCATTATGATTGGACATTTCATGTCCAAAGATCTATGCGTCAATGCTTGACACACAGTTTAGCCAGGTTGCAGAGCTAGAGGCACTCAGGGTGGAGGGATAGGCAGGGTTCCATCCTTTTCACACGACTCTAGATCACGTACTCACACTCATAGGTGTCATTGAGGAGGCCAGAGCATGGAGACATATGGTTTATTGCTGCGTTATGGATTTTTGCAAGGCTTTTGATACAGTGCCAAGAGCTTGCCACATAAGATGATTGCAAGATCTAGGGTATGGCCAGGAAATCATTTGGTCCAAAATTCCTAGAAATGAGAGTCAAAGCACTGCAGCTCAAGTCTAGTTAGTGTGGCCTGCTCAATTGGGCTTGCATTGCTCCTCGCATTGTGAAATCAGGCCAGACAAAAGAACCCCCTACTATGCATAGGATGTGACGACCGTCGACATCCACCAATCATCCATCCATTGTGAACTACTCTCTATGCATGGCTGCTCAAGATGTTGTGAGGATCATGACATTAATTACCGGGGCAAGCGTGAACTACTCTCTATGCATGGCTTCTTAGGATGTGTTGAAGATCACGATCTTGGTTTTACCAAGGTTGACCTTCAAGTCGTGTGTCTTGAAGAAGGTATAGAGTGCATCCAAGTGTCGTTGCAGGCCCTCCACTGAAGATGATAGTAAAACCACATTGTCTGCATATAGGAGGATCCAAATGAGAGATCCAACAAGAGCGCATCTTGCCCCCCTTGTGTCCCAATGAAAGTCTGAAGCTCAATAGTAGAGGCCAAACAAAGGGTTGGCGATAACAGCCAACACTTTGACCCCAATGGTGCTCCTAATGTCCTCTCTATCCACCCTACATACGTAAGAACCCTGCCTGAGACCCTCTCATAGAGTACCATGACTGCCCATCGCTTTTGACTCCTTGCTCTAGCGAGCGGAGTCCTTGCTGGGGGCTTGACCTATTAGAGGTAGTTGGTGCGAAAGTGGAGGGCTCGAGGTGTCTTGCCGTCATGATTCCTATGTAGTAAGCCATCGGTCTCACATTAGATAGTTGTGGCTGAGTTGGGGCCTCTACACTATAGCTTGACCCAGGATTCTAAGTGATCACATATACCTCTATCGAGTCAGGGAGTATGGCTGTTATTGCCCAGGCTGACATAGGTTACCATGGCTATGGCCCTATCTTCATTTGTGACTTAAGCAATTGTGGGCAACCAGAGGTGTTGGTATGCATGTACATGCAGATGGTTTGAGAGTCTGGAGCTCCATATGGATAGATTACCCCCCTTTTGGTTTAGCATTGGGCCCTCTCACCTACCATGAGGTTAACTAGGTTATCCGTGAGGATCTCTTATAGCTACACACATTCAGGAGCTGGTTGGACTCATTTAGCATCGTGTGAAGCTTAGCTTCTACAAGGGCCACCGCTTACATATATCGGAGGAGGGATTCACCGATTTGCTAGGCTATACACTATTCGATTCCCCATTCTTTGAGGATATTGATCGGGCAGTCTTGGGTCTCATTGCGTTGACATTGAGAGGGGGTGGTTGAGAGCATACCTAGAGAGGGTCGCATCTGCACTCTATGTGATTGGCATGAGATTGAGGTCGAGGAGCATTTTGCTTTCACATGTCTGTTCGAGGTTGTTACCATAGTCTCTTTAGAGATGACTTCGAACCCCTCTCAATGATGTCCCCAATCAGCCTGCACCTGATCTCTTGCTCATACCACGTCCCATGTCTTGCATACTATTCATAGCGGGTGGTGTCAGGCAAGCAACCCTAAAGCTTCATAACGGCCGAGCTAAAGATCATGAGGGGCTACGCACCGAATTCATTTCCTATGGGATAACTGCCCCTAGCTCCGATCTTAGCGAAGCTCTTTAATGAAGCGGTTTGTACACACTTTCTACACACCTAGACCCTCAACACCATCGCTCCCATACACAAGGCAGGAGATCCCATGAGTCCAGAAAACTAGAGGACCATTATGATTGGACATGTCATGTCCAAGATCTATGCATCAGTACGCACATACATGGAGATGGTTTGAGAGTTTGGGGCTGCACACAAATGGGCTACCTCCCTTTCAGGACAGTGTTGAGGCCCCTTCTATCCCGCTCACCTCACAAGGTCTACCAGGTCATTTGAGAACATCTCTTGCATTTACACACATTCAGGACTTGGTTGGCACCTCATGAACTTTCTATGAAGCTTAACTTTTACAAAGACCACTGCCTATCGATCTCCGTTGAGGGTTTCATCCATCCACAAGGGTATACACAGATTGATCTTCCTCATGCCTTGAGGATATCTATAGGGCAGCTCTGAGTTTCAACACGTCACCTCCATATTAAGAGTGGTTGGACAGAGGGGATACCTAGAGGGGGCCGCATCTACGATCACTTAGTTTTTCCAACCAAATAACACGGATCACTTGGCCCCAGAGAAATGGAGGAGTCGAGTCCTAAGGAAGAGAGACGACAGACTCGCCAACGGGTCGATGCACAGATTAGGCTCGAGGACCTTCAATCCATGTTTATCAGATTGGAGACACAACCGATGGTTGTCATCGTGGCACTTGTCCGACAAAGGGCCACAAACACTGACCCTCACCAGCACTCTATAATGGGTTTGATGCTATAGCAGCCTTGTAATTACGGGGATCTCCCATGGGCTTAACCCCTGCGTAGTATCCCAAGGGCCATTGCAGTGATGCCACACCACATCTTCCATACTCTCCATGGGCTTCGACATTTTATGTTGCATTTGTCTTAGGTGTAGATGCCCGCTTAGTTGCTCCACCCGTTCAGGTCATTGTATTTGTTCTTTTCAGTTGCATAGACCTTTGGGTCTTTCGAAGACTTTTACTAAGCTTTCTTTCTTTCTTTATCCTTGGAGGGGTTTCTGTTTTCAAAGAGTTCACCATGCACTGCATGGAGAAATAGGATGCTCTTAGTAGTAAATAAGACAGTTGGTGAAGAGAATGGGATACTTCACAAAGCACATGAGAAAACCGTTGACGCAATCAAACCACTTGCCTAAGAAATTGAGACGATAAGGAACAAGCAAGAAGAGTCCCGGGGCATGTCGTCACTTGGGGTTGCAAGTATGCCATCCTGAGATGAAGACTCTAAAAGTAGGGTTACACGTACTGGGTAGAACAGCATCAGAGGGGACACAATCAAGGACTGAAGATAAAAACCTGAAAAAGAGCTGCTAAAATTGCTAGAGAATCCAAAAATAGCATAGGTACTTTCTCAACATACCTTAAAAATTTAACTTGTGCAATCTCAATGAAGGAGACCTCTTCTTGGGTAGAGGTGGTGAGAAAGGGGAGAACTGAATCATTGCCACAATCAAGGAGGAAAGAAATCTTTCAAGATAAAGGACAGACCTATTCCCCCCGGATCATGTGAGATAACATCATCACTTGTAATAGGATGTTTTTAATGCTTTTCTAATAGTTTCATCCAAAACTCTTGGGAGTTATTGCTATATAGGACACTTGGGAGTTCTTGTTCATGGTGGAGAATAAACTTTCATTTCATCCATCCCACCAGACGTTGGTACAGTCTATTTATGGCCAGGGTGTCCATGTTTGGTCTCTGAGTGCAAATGTTGCCCTTAGTGCTTTGCACTCGTCATTGTTTGGACTATTTTGAGGGATAGACCCTTCGTGTAGCTTTTCGGTGTTTTTGATAGTGTAAGGGAAGGAGTGTTGTGCTGCGATGTGGGTAAAGCTAGTGAGGAGAAGGGCTTTGGCATCTATGTCAGGTTGTACGTCTATGTGCTCTACAAGTGTGACCAAATAGCTACCATAAATGTTAACTATTTGGTCAAAGTTGTATTGGTAGAATGTGGAAGCGGTAGGTCAATGAGTGTCCTATATCGGTTGGGCAAGGGTCAGGTCAAAGGATAAGTGTGAGTGATCAGCTTCTGGCATGAGGGGGTGGACTATGACCTCAGAGATCTTAGATGTGAAAGCTGGAAATTCCATGTAGTCAACCAAACCTCCGTGTGGGCAACACATATATATCTCTGAGGCTAGCCACCTCTGTAAGCCATTATATATGAGCAGTTCATGACTGGTACACATGTCGTTCAAGCGTCTCGCATACTGCATGATGGAGGAGAAGGTGTGTATGTCCTTCGATCTGCGAATGAACTCTCCAAGATGGAGGTTTGGTAGTGCTATGGTATCTCCATGAGAGTCTAGGATCTGTGCCTGTGTGTCGAAGTCCTCAATCAGTAAGACCTCCCCCAACCGTGTGTATCTCTGAATGTCCTCAACAGTACTAGGAAAGGGGATGCCTATCCTCTCCTGTAGCATAATCTTATGTTTGCGGATCAAAGGGGATGCCCATCCTCTCCCGTAGCATAATCTGATGTCTGTGGAGGGAAGTAGCATGCTGCAATGTATATGTAACATGCTTGATGTGGGTTATCCTGATTCGGATCCACATATATTGGGTATGCTCAAATGTACCAGTGACTGTCACGTGTGCCTGCAAATGGGCAGAAGAGAACTGCCACTCATCCTGATTTATGTACTTGTCCATCTGTGTGCAGGTCTATGAGCTATATGTGGACTGCCATGTGTGTATCCATGTACTATCGGTAGTCCTCTCTTTGGGCTCTGGTGTGTCTCGGTTTACACTATGAGATCCTTCCCTCGAAAGGTCTTTGCAAGGTTGTCCGGGAAAGACAACAAGGTCCCACTCCGATCCCAGACAGCAAAACGCAAAGCACTGGTGGTCACACAGGCCGCATGGTGACCAAATCAAACCTCAGTACCCCGTAGGCATGTTCTCTTTGTGAGGAATTGCTGTCTCCTAGATGCATCTTTGAAATTGACAATCAATGGTTTCTCTCGTCTCATCCTTTCCCACCCTCCAAGCATTGATGATCTGTTTTTTGCCCATCCCAATGGCAGTGTGTATGAAGTCTCTGGCTGTTTCCAATGGGCTGACTTTATACTCACCTTTCCCGACCATTTTGAGATTTAGTGCTTTGTTGTTCCCTCCTCAAGGGTTTCTTGTGCAAAAGCTCAGCCTTTATGGTATGTCATGAGGGAAGATTGCAATGTTCTAGGGTCCTTATTGTTGAGGCTTATACCATAGTTTCCAAGGAACGAAAACGTTCTGAAAATTTGGGTGTCGAAACGAGAACGTTCCGGTAAGGGGGAATGCAAACCCGAACGCCACGTCATACACAACACTTAATCATATGACATAGAACTATGCTAGAAAATGAAAGAACCTGACATTAGAGATTTAAACTTTCTATTTAAGCTCTAAAATACCCATTTGAAACTTTCAAAGAGCCAAAAAAAAAGACGTTTTGGGGCCATTCAAGTTCTACCTTGCTTCCGAGAACGGCGTTCCAGATGTTGGAACGATGTTCCCTACTAACTATGGTTCATACATCTGTGTGATTGGAGAGCTTAAATTCATACCCACATGATTGGTGGATGAGGGAGTCACCCTTGTGAGCAAAAACTCAGCCTTTATGCAAAAGCTTCTTTTCTTGGGAAGTCCTGCGCTTAAACGTTTTTCTTCACCACTCCATACTTCTACAGTGAGTCTCTTGCTCTGTCTCTCACTCCTTACAGCACTAGGGCCCAGGACAACATGTCGGGCTGGACCCCCCCCCGAAGGTCTTTATCACTTGAGAGAAAACTGAGTACATGAGTTCAGCGTAGTGCTGTTACAAAAATCCAAAATGTGAAGTAATTACATGAGCTCTCAGGCTCTCTTTCTTGGCAACATGCCACTTGTCAAATTTCCTAACTAAAAACTAGTTACATGCCACTAAAGGGTAATTTCTAGAGTCCTCGAAGAACTTGTCACGTGAACGTCCTCCTAGATGCTTGTCAGGCTCCCTAGCGCTTGGGTTTTCAGTCTCACTTGATACCTAGAATTAACAACTAAAGCGCACAACCATGGTACCCATTAATGGTTAGCGCTTTTGCATGCAATTAGACCATATACTAATCCTAGTCACTTGTAGGTGTCCCCACTGAACAAAAACACATGAACAAAACATAGAACACAATTCTAAGTCGACCGAGGCCAACCCTCTTGGTCGTAATTAAGGGGCTTGACCATCAGTCAAAGCGCCTTAATTATGGCCAAGTCTCTCCAATCAAAGTTGGTGCACCTTGGTGAACGAGGTTAACCCTCTTGGCGTGAGCCAAATCTCGTTGACCGAAGACAACACTCTCTCTGACCGAAGTCAGCACTTTAATTGCTTGGTTAATCGTGGTTAACCATGTTGGCTGAAGCCAGATCTTCCTAATCTAGGTTAGGCTTACTTAATCGAGGTTAAGTATCTTTGATCGAAGTCAATACTTTGACCAAATGAACAGAATTAAACAAAAGAAGAATGATCAATAAATTGTCAACTTATGCTTTGATTTTGGAATATTTACAGCCTGGTGACATCCCCTCGGCTTCTATTTAGTTAATCTCAACTGAAAAGCTTCCTTGTAAACATCCAAAAGCTATGGATGATCAGACAAACATGTCTTCCTCCATCCACTTAGCATCCAATGCCGAATAATTCTTGAACTTTACAGGATATCTGTAAAATTCCTTGCCCTGAGGGCCTTTGCATATGGTATGGTACACAATCTACTTTGGCTGAAGGACCTCCTCCAATTTATCCACTTTTGGTGGATCCTTTATTACTGGCTCTGTAGACTCTGGCCCCTGGAATTTCTTTAAAAGACTCAGATGAAAAGCATTGTGAATCGTCCTATGCTCTGAGAATGCGAACCTGTATACAACCTCATTTATTTCTTCTGTAACCCTGAAAGGGCCATAGTATATGGGAGATAACTTTGCATACACTTTTTGCTTGCCTTGAAACTTGCGGAGCCTAGCTTTCTCGAACTTCAAAAGTACCCAATCCCCTTCCTTGAGAGCTAACTGTCTCCTATGCTTATTTGCAGCTCTTTTATGCTTTTCTTGAGACCTTTCAATTGCTGTCCGGACTTGGCTGAAAGCTCTCTGGAGGTCTCTCACAAACTGATCAGCTGCAAATATTTCATCTTTGGTCCTGAGGATAGGTGGCAGAATCACCTTCCCATCTCAAAGGGGGCTTTCCGTGTGGAGTTGTGAACTGTATTATCGCAAGCAAACTCCACCAATGGTAGGTACTTTTCCCAGTTGGAACCTTGGTCACCCATGTAGCATTTCAGCATATCCAATGCTGTAGAACCTCACTTTGACCATCCCTCTGGGGATGGAAGGAAGAAGAAAAATTCAGATTTGTCCCCATATATATATTTTTTTCAAGAAAATCACTTCATTAAGTATGAATGAAAACCACGAGAGCAAGCTCAAATGCGGGAGTACATGATGCAATGCATGAGGAAAAAACAGCTCAAAGTAAGCTAATAAAGAACCAAGGCGGAGGTTGAAAATGCCATCTCAACCCTGAAGGAAACTCAGAGAAGAAAGGAGATCCCCTCCAAACTCTGAAAAAACTAACCCTCCTGGCAGTGGCTGCTTTGGAGGATCCTTGCATGCTCGCCCAAATGGCCATCAGAGTGTGTACTGTGTCAGTCCAAATACTGGCCATAATTTGGGAAGGGTGAACCTGGATACCCTCCATCGCCTCTGTACACTTGGCTCTCCAAATATGCCAAGCCGTAATGCTATGAAGGTGCGGTGAGCGTGGGAGCAAGGCACAAGATTTTAGAGTGATAAGCCATCACATCAACTGTACTAGAGAAAAGAAGTACAAGGTACTTGAAAGGTAGACCCTAGGACTAAGTGTCCTAGGTGTCACATAGGACTGAATGTCCTATGTGGCATAAAAGGCACTAAAACACTAGAGTGCCTATAACTATGCCTACAAGGCACATACCAGGGCTCATAGGGCATCACTAGAACTGGGAGAAGATGACCTACAAAATCCCCTCCATGGTATGGGCTGAAGTATTTTGGAAACGTCTCACAATACCTAGTATTTTTTGGTCATGGTGGCACATGTTCATCCAAAAGGATATAGCCACCTATGAATGTACAAGGTATGTCAGGGGAACCAAGTGTAAAGCCTGTCGGAAGACTTCGAACTTGGGACGAGGAAGTGCCTTTGTAAACATATTTGCTATGTTGTCCTCTGTGGGAAGGTAGGACAACTCTATGTCTCCTGCTGACAACCGCTCTCGAACATAACGATAGGGACCTTCAATGTGCTTGGTACGCGCATAAAACACTGGGTTACGCGCAATGCAAGGCAATCAAATGCATATTTATTGGTTACAGCCAGGAGAGCAGAGGGTATCGGTTATACCAACCAAATACTGGGAAGATTATTGTTAGTAGAGATGTAATCTTTGCTGAACATTCAGCTTCTCCTCTTGTGGACTGCAAAGCTAAGCCAGATGTTGACATGTTTGATGTCTTTGACTCTTGGTTACCTCTACCTTCCTCAGAGGAAGACTTTGACCAGCAACATGAGCCTCCTGCAGGCCCTCCAACAATAAATGATCAGCCACTACCCCATGCTGATTTGCAGGTTTCTCTTCCAGCACAAAATGATCCCACTATTCATGATGCAATGATTGAAGAAATAACTGTCAATAGACAGCAAAGGCAAGTTCCCGGATGGCTTCTTGATACATTGAGAGACAGCAAACAAGATCAGCCTTTTGCTGCCCGGACAAGATCAGGGAATAGACAGATGCATGGTCACTTTCTTGAGTTTGCACTCCTTGCTACAGCTTGGAATGAAGAGCCTTTGTGCCATAAAGATGCTTTTGACAGCAAAGAGTGGATGGATGCAATGAGAGCTGAGTTACAATCCATTGCGAAAAATGACACATGGGAATTAGTAGATCTCCCTCCCGGCAAGCATGCCATTGGTACTCGGTGGGTCTACAAATTAAAAAGGAAATCTGATGGCAGCATAAATCGATACAAAGCCCGTGTTGTTGCGAAAGGGTATGCCCAACAACAAGGCATTGACTTTGAGGAGACATTTGCTCCCACATCGAGGATTACTACCATTAGATGTGTCATTGCCATTGCAGCCCATCACCATTGGCAAGTGCACGAACTTGACATCAAAACTGCTTTTCTTCATGGGGATCTGCAGGAAGAAGTCTATGTCACACAACCTCCTGGCTTCAGGTTGTTAATTTTGAAAACAAGGTATGCCGACTTAGAAAAGCCCTTTATGGTCTGAAGCAGGCACCCCAGGCATGGTATGCCAAAATTCATGCACACTTACTATCTCTTGGTTTTCAGAATAGCCCCACAGAATCCACTCTTTATGTCCGTGGGAGTGGATCTGATTTTTTAGTGCTGATTTTATGTGTGGATGATATGCTCATCACCGGCCGAGATACTCAGCATATTGCAGCTTTCAAGGCTGATTTGCAGCAGGTTTTTGAAATGTCAGACATGGGACAGCTCCACTATTATTTGGGTCTACTCTAGTGGACTCTGGCTTCAAATTCTCAGCTTATGATGGGAGCCCACCATGTGATATCACTCTTTATCAGTAGGCTGTTGGATGCCTTATTTATTTATATCACACTAGACCTGAGTTACAGTATATAGTATCTCAGCTCAGCAGATTCATGCACATGCCGAGTTCACAGCATTGGCAGGCAGTGTAGAGAGTCTTCAGATTTCTCAGAGACACTCAGGATTTAGCCCTCTTCTATGGTGATCAGGGTTCACTTACCATGCATGCTTACACGGATAGTGACTAGGCAGGATGTTCCGACACCAGAGTGTCACATACCGGCAATTGTTTTTTGCTTAGCAATTCATGTATCTCTTGGCTTAGCAAGAAGCAACCAATAGTTGCCACATCTAGCTGTGAGGCTGAGTACAGGGCAGCTTTCACTGCTACAGTAGAGTGTGTTTGGCTTCGCCAGTTACTTACAGATCTTGGTATTCGCCAGACATCCTCCACTATGGTCTACACTGACAGCCAGAGTGCTTTGGCCATTGCGCGTAACTCAGTGTTTCATGCGCGTACCAAGCATATTGAAGTTCACTATCATTATGTTTGGGAGCGGTTGTCAGCAGGAGACATAGAGTTGTTCTATCTTCCCACAGAGAACAACATAGCAGATATGTTTACAAAGGCACTTCCTATCCCAAGTTCGAAGTCTTCTGACAGGCTTTACACTTGGTTCCCTTTGTTACATAATTTGACATCCCTTGTACAGTCATAGGTGGCTATGTCCTTTTGGATGAACATATGCCACCATGACCAGAAAATACCAGCTATTTTGAGACGTTTCCAGAATACTTCAGCCCATCCCATGGAGGGGGGTTTGTAGGCCATCTTCTGGTGGTTCTAGTGATGCCCTATAGGCCATGGCATGTGCCTTGTAGGCATAAATATAGGCACTTATAGTTTTAGTGCCTTTTAGGCCACATAGGACACTTAGTCCTATGTGACACCTAGGACACTTAGTCCTAGGTCTAGGTACAAGTACTTTGTACTCTTTCTTTTCTACTACTCTAGTTGATGTGACGGCTGATTCTCATTGTCTCTTTGTACCTTGTATTCTCTCTTTTGCTTAACGATCCTACAGGTACATCATTGAAAACTTTAATTTTAATAAAGGGTCTTAACAATAAAGCTTATTTTAGAAAGTATTTTGGTGCTTTCAACTTTGGTCTTTATCAAATTCTAAATGATTGGTAGTCTAGCAGACTAGTGATCAGGGCGTCTTAGTTAGTGCTGAAATTTTTATAGTACCGGTTGCTCTTCTATCGGGGAGCACTTCTAGGACCAAATTACTTTTGTAACTCATGTTTGTGGGTTTAAATTTCAAATCTCTAATCTTCATTTCTGAAAATCAGAGTGTTCCTCTATGTTTTGCAAGTTTTCCATGTCTAAGAAAAGACAATGCTGCTATAATGGTAAATTCAGAAATTGGTAGATTAGTGTATCCAATGAGACTCAATGCCCTTTTTTGGTGGTGTCCAGGTTGGAATATCTCATGCTGGAGCATTACGCATTATTCTTTTACATGCCTGTCGCCGATATCCATCTCTTTCTTCATTTTGGTCCCTGCCTTACGCATGTCTTCAAAAGTCAGCTGTCCAAAACAGGAGACAGAAAGTACATGTGATACTTGGTGGTGATACCTCAGAACGTCAGGTTTCTCTCTTAAGTGGAACAAATGTCTTGCTGAACCTCCGTAAGTCATCAGATGTAAGTCCTTGAGAAAACATTTGCATGTTATCCCTTAGGTGCTACTTTACAATTGGCTACTTGAAAGAGACACTGAATAAGAAAAGCTCAGCATTCCAGTATGCAGTGCTCGTATGCAGTGGACCATACATGCCTATTTGAGGTTGCAAACTATTTTGGCTGAATCTTTAGTATAGAAATGGTTTTTGTACTGGATCTATATGGTTTCGAGAATAACTCTGAACTAACAGAGTCATATGTACGTTTTTCTTTCCTGAAGTTGGTCCATTGTGCATGGATACTTAATAAAAGGACGACATAAGTTCTCGCACATGGGTTTGTCCACTATGGTAGATGGTCACATACAGTACTGAAAAGACTTGGCAAGAATAACTAGGGCAAGGAATACATGCTTCCTAGTTTGATAACTATGTTTATCATTGAACATTGTGTGTTGATTGTAATCATAATAATAGCTATGTTAATCATTGAACATTGCTTTGTGATTGTAATTGTTTGTATTTTATTGTTTTGGATATTGTAATTGTAACCGGCCTTTGGGAAATCCAAAGGGCGGTGAACAGATAACAACCAGAAAATACTCAATTTACAGCCACTTAGAACTTTCCACAGCAAGCCAAATCAACTTAGAACACTACACCCGAGAGCTAGATCGCCCATGTCTTGCACCGGACACCAGATTGGCCCTAAACTTAGCACCCCTTTTGGCATTTCTTTACCTTTTATTCAGAAGGCATGCAAATACATGAATGGCACCGCAGTGCATCAGTCCACAAATAGCCAACTGAATAATTTGCTCATAGGCACTTCTGTCCTGCTCTGCAATCACAAAGAAGGCATCCCAGTCTAGTGCAATATTCCATGGAAACCCTTCTTCTGAATCTGGTTGAGGGGTCTAACCTGGCAGCTCTGATACCCACTAGGGGAGTCCTGGCAGGAGAGAAATCAGCCCAATCTGTCTTGGTAGCTTTGAATACCTGTCAAGGGAGTCAGTTCTAGCAAGACAGAGGCCACCAAAATGACCACACCTGGCTGTTCCTGGCAAACGAAATAAAATTTACCACTTGAACTACAATACTTGAAAAAAACTCATGAACCATGGTGCATAGATATTTGATATGTCACTTAGAACTTGAAATTTGAAGCAGATTACTAGTTTCTAAATAAAAAAGAAAGCTACACATCATTGAAGATTCAAGAGTCAATAATCATATTTCAGAACTGAAAAAGATACATGAATCATGATCATGTCATGACAAGAGATTCAATTTTGAAAGGTGAAATGATGGTAATAGGTACTTCAATTTTGGGGTTGTTAAGGTCCTCCAAAATCCACGTTTTGGATTCCCAACGTTTTTGACGATTTGGATTTGGAACGTTTACGAAACGTGTCGTATGTTTAAGGGTTGCCCAAAACTCATTCTAGGCCAACTATTGGTCATTAGCACCTTTGTTGTCTCTATTGTACACTTGTCATCCGCCCTAGAGAGAGAGGCATGTTTCTTCTTTATTCAGTAAAATTGGACAAATCCCAAGAATGATCGCAAAGCGGTCAAACTCTGAAGGATAGGCCAAGTCAATATCGCAACCACTTTCTTTGGATCCATTTCCAAGGTCTATTTACAGGTTCTACCCTCGGGATCAGTTCAATTTTATTCTAAACATTCCGCTCCGGAGGTAACCCATAAGGCAACCCATCCCTAAAGCAATTAGAGAACTCCTTTGCTATTTGATCAGCCAACTTGGCCATCTCCCCATCTTGGGTAACATCAGTGCTAGTTGATGGACCATCAATCGGCTCTACTGATGCTGTACCAAGAAACAAAAACTCTTCTTGAGTTTTTGGAACTTCCATTACAGAAACCAACGGTCCTTGAGGTATATCCTTTTCACCTCGTAAGACATACAACACATCACTCATCTTGAACTGATAAATGTGGTTTTTCCAATCTATGGTTGGATTCTTCCTAGAATACCAAGCCTTACCCAGGGCTATCTCTGGGTGAGCAAGCTTTGTCCTTCGAAATCAAGCTTCTCTGTATAGTCCTGAATTCGAAGTTCCAACTGGGTAACCCTTCAGTTGAGCTTCCGTCTGTCATCCTGACTGTATATGCATAGTGAGATGGACTAGATTTTAATTTCAACCTCTTTACAAGCTTGGAGTTAATTACGCAAACCTTCTCTCCTCGCTTTCTCTTTTTGCTCTGAGGTCAAAGAAGATTTCGACCAAGCCGGGGCTGCCATTGGTTTACTTTTCTTTTCACTCCAATGGTGGTACTTGGTTTAGAAGAAGTCTCAACTGGTTTCGCCTACTTGACTTGGCTACTAGGCTACTAACCCATTTCTTCTTAAACCCAGTTTTCTTCGGGTACTCGTACCGAGTCCCAACCTGCATAAACCCACTTGGTCTGTTTCCTTTGGCATCCTCATAGTTCATGGCTATGGCAATTGCTTCATCTAGCGTGTTCGCGTACTTAGCCCGAACTTTCATCTTGATCCGATCGTTCAGTTCGAAGATAAAATCTTTTACGTGTACCGACTGAGGTAGAGGTTCATAAACTTTCATTACACTTTCTCTAAACTTATCAGTGTATTCAGCCATTAATAAATTTCTATGATGAAGGTTTCTATACTGATCCTAAGCTCGGGATGCTTCGTCAGGAGGCAAGAAGTGTTTTCTAAATTCTTGCTTGAACCCCTCCCAAGTAGTGGATGCCACTCCATTCTTCTGCAGTTTTATCCACCATCTATCCGTTGCCTCATTAAACATGTGGGTAGCCTAGCATATTTTCTTCATATCATCACAAATGGCGAAAGCCTCATCCCATTTGTGTAACCAGGTCTCTATGATATCGGAACTACGGTCAGACATCGGAACTATGGTCAGACATCTGAGCAAAATACTTTTTTGGCCTATAATTGGGCAATATTAGGTACTTTAGCCCTCCTAGGCTCGACTGTATGAACACTAGTTTTAGGCTCCATTGAAGCTTTACCTTTCTCCTCATGAGACGGTCTAGTAAAGATACTGTGAACCATTTTCCTAAGCTCGGATTGCCCTACATTTACTTGCAGTTGTTGAGCCAGAATATGTTGCAAGACATCTTCCAATAATGCAATTCTACCAGAGAGTGTATGGTCTGTTGGGCGTGACACCTGCGGGGTCGGCCGGACTCCCGACTCTACGGGATTCACACTAGAAACTTCCTCTTACACTTCCATTTAGGTCGATTGGGTTTCTCTAATATCAGGCCTAGTTGAGTTCCACATATTTGGTGCATTTGTTGCCTAGGCCTATGAGCTGGTCATTCATCTATGCTTAGACTTGAGCCTCTACTCATGTTTGAACATTGAGCCATGAGATTGCTTGGTTCAACCTTTGGACCATGCTCAGAGTTTAGCCATGACCTTGTTATGATTTTCTCCCAAAGCTACTCCACCTATCTCCAAAGGGGCGTGTTGAATATTGGAGTCTCAATGTGGGTGTGAGAGTCCTAGAGAATTCAGAGGGGGTGGGGGAATGCTTGTTGCCGCAGGGTGGAGACCCCGTGAAACCCTTCCACATCAATGGGGTCCTAACATGGGATTTTTCTATGCTTTTTAGATCACCGGCAGCTGACTCAAATGCATAAAAGTATGTAACAAGTGTCTGTGCTCTGTCTATATCGGTGACCTATGGCGTCAGTCTCTGCTGCTCTCTGATCTGTCGCATCAATGTGTCTCTCCGTCTCGACGCATCTCAATCACATAGAGCCCAACACAGAGGTGATCATGAAAATGGATCAGCCATGTAAGTGGACCAAAGCCATGCCCCTCATGAAAGAGGCAGTGGTATTGTACTTGTATCTCATAATAGACTAGGCAGACATATAGAAAGTGCTCCGTCTCGATCTCCTCCATCTGGCATAGTGTGCAAGTCCTCTGCTCTCTGGGTATACCTAGAGCTCTCCCTGCCTCAATCCGTAGCTGATGTGATGAGACTCGCAAGTGATCAATGGCGACCCTCAGTGCATGTGAGACTCTCTTGTTCTTGAGATACTGAGGTCTAATGACAAGACCGTGATCTACGACCCTCAAGAAGTGGTCATGATAGAGCTGGATCTTGGTGGGAAACTCCTCTCCCCGCCAAGCCCTAGATGTATGGAGCTGGAGGAGGTCCAACCGTATGATACGGTTGATCTCATCTCGTGGGATCATCTCTGGTGGTGCATCGAGACTGTATTAGGGGGGAGTTTGTCCATCTGAATGCCGTGGCTACCAGACCACGTGGATATCCATGCATACCATGCCGTATCAACACCACTGTCTGCTAGTTGCCTGAAGGATTCTAATGCTAGCCTCGATAATCTCCACTAGGGTGAGGCCCAGACTCTGTGGAGGAACGTCACTGTCTGCAACAAGATGGCATCAACCTAGAGAGGGGTCATGGCGAACTCTGCCTATATAATTTGGTGGGGGACAGAGGGTCTACTCCGAATCATCCTAGATGCCATAGTCACCTGTAGCCTCTCAAATCTCCTCCACTCTATCGCTGAAATATCATTCCCCCAGAAGGGTGCTACATACATGGCAGTCGGTCTCACCAGTGTGTCAAAAAGCCAACCCTTCGTCAGAGCGTCTTGGAAGTGTGCCTGGAAGCATCACCTCTCTAGTGCAGATGACATAGTCCTCAGCAAAGGGTTTGAAGAAACTCTTTGAGGCCTTGGAGATGTTCTGCAAAGAGAGGGACCTAATAGTCAACCTTGGAAAAACCAAGGTTATGATCTTTAGCACATCCCAAGCAGTGCTTCATCAACATCGATGTCGACATAGTTTCACTTACTGTGGGGAGCCAGTGGAGATAGTGCAGTCCTACACATACCTAGGGGTGGTATTCAAGGGACCAGGCTTCACGATGACCCATGCCGCCAGAGAACGGCTGGCTTTTTGACTCTCGTGAGACCAACTGCCATATATGCAGCACGTTTTTGGGGAGTGATCTTTCAGCTACTGAGACAGGAAGGGATTTGAGAGGCTACAGGTGATCATGGGGTCTAGGATGATTCTGAGTAAGCCTTCAGTCCCCCATGAGATCATGCAACCAGAGTTCGCCATGACACCTTTCCAAGTGGATGCCCTCTTCCAGACTATGACGTTTCTCCACAAAATTAGGGCCCTACTTGAGTGGAGATTACCGAGACTGGCACTGGAGTTATCCCGATGCTTGGTAGAGAGAGGCTTTGATACAACATGGTATGCGCGGGTGTCGACTTGGTTTGATAGCCATGGTATCCGGATGGATAGGCTCCCCCCCTCTTAGTACAGCATAGATGCACCACCGGAGCTCCTTCCACATGATGAGATTAACCATATCATACGGTCAGACCTATTTCAGCTTCACACATCTCGGGCTTGGGGGGGGGAATCAAAAGTTTCCCACCGAGACCCAGTTCTATCATGACCACTTTCCGAGGATATCGGAGCATGGTCTCATCATTAGGCCCAAGTACCTCGAGGATAGGAGAGTCTCACACACCTTGCGGATTGCTATCGGACAGATACAAGTCTTGTCCCACCAGCTGCGGATTGAGGCTGGGAGAACGGCCGGCATACCTAGAGAGCAGCGGATAGAACTGCAACAGACAGCTCCTGTTGTCTTCTCTTGGGGCCATTAACACTTCACTAAATAGGAGTGTTGTCTCTCTACTCAGGCTGATTGAAGCCGCCACTCAGAGAGATTATCATCAGCTGTGATGCCGATCATAGTGTTTAGGCCTGTCTAGTTATGCAACAATGCTTCATCATCTTTCAGCAACAACGCTTCATCATCTTTCAGCAGCAAAGCTATTTGCATCTCAAGAGTTGTCATAACTACAATGTAAGCGCTCCCTGCTTCAATTGCATCACACCAGCTAGTTACGGAATTGTAAGGACAACGGTGTCATCTCTTCCATAGCCACAGTCACTACTGAAGATTGAAATCAACTAGTGTTGCATGAGAAAGAGTTGCTTTCTTTGAGCAGCACTCAGAACTAGCAGATGACAAGCGCAAGCTAGCAGCACAACAGCGAAGCAAAAGCTAGAAGCAACTGTGCAGCAGCAGCTACGAAATAGTAGCAAAAGAGGAGCAACCGAGGAAGAAAGTTCCCCTTGAAAATCAACATTTTTTGAAGCTGCCACGTGTCTTTTTACTTTAAAAGTGACAAAGCTCTTCTTGGGCACAGTTCCTTATTGCAAGTATTATTGACTTTGAACTTTGGAGCAAATCTCTATAAACATTCGCTTGAGGCGGGACTGTAACAATTTGAGGATTTTGCAAAAGTTTAGATCGTGCATCAACATTGAAGACCCCAAAACTATTGTTTTGAGAATCCTGCACTAATTGCTCCAAGCATATGCTCCCATGGACAATATCGGCACTCCATTTTGGGGCATTCTTGCTAAACTTAATTGACATCTTACTAGCAAAGCAACAATAAACACAATTAAAGTTTGTAGCAGTTGTGAAGAGGACGTCTCTCATCTCAAGACAGTATTTACATATTTTATGTGTTTGAGTCAAGTACTCTTCCTTCCGTAGCTGAGAATTGATGGTAAAAATTTGAGTGTATTTATGTGCCTTGTTTTTAAGAAAGGCTCCATCCTGTCTTGTAACAGTTAGGAAGCAGGGGGTTTATTATGGAGATACCAATTGGTTGTATCATACAGATCATGCATTATCTAGTACGGGATATTTATGCCTCTTTCATTATTGTTTATTTCCTGTATTTTGTAGCAACAAACGAGTGTGTTTGCTGTCTTATGAGGGGGGTATGTCACGAGGACATGAAATAGCTACGTTCGTGGACAGATGTGTCTGGTAATGTCTCCATGCCTAAAGATGATATCATTGAAGTATTGAATGACTTGAGAAATCTTGAGAAGCAATTGGAGGCATCAGCTACTGTCCAGATGGACAAGGATGATGGCAGTCCCTTGGAAAACGTGGCTGCGAGGAGCTTGAGGAGATGAGAGCATCATGGATTAGCAGTAGGAGAGTCTACCACGATGTTGCCTGACGAGGGACACACACTCCACGTGCGACACGGATAGGGACCAGAGCACGCACAATCAAGGTTCAGTCTATCTCAGCCCTTCTTAGAGGCGACCCTTAGAGGCAAGGCTTCACCCTTGACATAGCCCACCGGATCTAGAGATCGAGGAGACCACGCCTCCCCCACGCCGCGAGACAGCTCGACAGACATAGATACGAGAGCTCCTGACATCTCATCAAAGAGCCACTAGGTTACCTAGATATACGGAACCTGAGCATGTACTAGGAGTGCTAGCTCTGAGCACCTGACACCCGTCTATTATTTGGCTTTCGCTACTCTAGCATTTTGACACTTGATTCATTAGTTTTAGCACTTTAGCTTTTTAGCTTTCAGCAAGGGTCTTAGTGAACCCTTTGCTTCAGCCCTTAGTGGCTTGTATGAGTTACCTTTTGGAGTGTACTTTGTCTCATAGGCCCGCGAGGCCTCTCGCAAACATTAATCCTTGTGTTCTTCCCTCCCCCCCTTCTCTCTCTCTCTCTCTCTCTCTCTCTCTCTCTCTCTCTCCTGTGGATGTACATATGAGATGGTTTGTAGACGCCGCAGGATCTTGTTACATAGGGGACGTACTCGCCGCTTCATCTCCAGACGATCCAGGATGATGGCAGCTTTTCGGAGGAGACTTACTCATGGAGATCTCGCCCCACCAGCCGCTCACCTCACCTTTGCTCAGATTTGTACTCTCATAGCAGGAGGCAGAGTCGATGGACAGGATTTCCAGTATTATTTTGGTTCTGAGACTCCGTGACACCTGGACTTGTATCTTTGCATTGGCATATTGTACTCATCCCCCCATTTTGCACCCAGGGGCGGTTTTCTTGCATCTAGTTTACTTTGTATTTAGGCTCAGATTTGACATTATGTACTTTCACTTGCATCGTATTGCGTAGCACTTAGATGATATTCGACGATGCCTCTTCTTTGTGGCATGTTGATTTTGTGCTATCTTGTATGCAGAGTTCTTGATGTCCCATGGGCCCATTTTGGCCTTTAGTGGACAATAATACACTTTCTTTCTTTCTTTCTTTGACCGGACTCTGAATCCAGTCTACGTGAGTCACTTAGCTCGAGAGCTTCCAACCTTGCACGGAGCAGAGGTAGACCTTGCTCAGGTTTCAGCCACTTTGGCTTCAGTGGTACATGAGGCTGCCATCATATCTTTCCCTACGACTTGAGCAACACATGCCCGGCTTGGGAAGATGCTTCAGAACCCCTGGTATGATGATGAGTGTAAGAAGATGAGAGCTCACCTCACACGTGAGCAGTCCTTGGGACACCTGACCTCATCTGAGCGCATCGCATCTCACGTCGGATGACACGAGGTAAGAAGCAGACTTTTCTCACTCGCAGGATTGATGAGGTGGTTGGATCCTTTCGAGAGGGAGACCTGACTATCGGCTAGGGACTCCTATCAGAGAGGAAACGGCCCATTCCCATCACGGACCCAAAGATTTGGCACAGATATGCATGCTCTTTATATGATATCCCATGTCAGATGCCACCAGATATGTCCTCTATGCCCATACCCACTACTTGTCACTTGTACACTGCGCAGAATGTACGGAATGCCCTCCTTCATTTGCACAACCGGAGACCAGCAGACCATGAGGGGCTACATACAGAGCACTTTGCACATAGACAGGAGGTCTTGGCCCCGCCGGTTCTAGCGCAGCTATTCAACCATGCAGTATGTCACGGATTCCCACCTACTTGGAGCACTACCACCATTGTACCGATACATAAGGCAGGGGACCCCATGGATACTGGGAACTACCGCGTAGCAAGCACTACGCATCCCTTGCTCAGTGGGCTTGCATCACTGGCGCATAGTGGAAATTAAAGAACCCCCAAGTATATTGGATGCAACAACCCCCACCGGCAATCCATCCAGTATGAACTGCTCTTGTGCATGGCTGCCCGAGATGTATTGAAGATCATGATCTTGGTTTTACAACGTTGATCTTCGAGTCACGTGTCTTGCTGCAGAAAGTATGAAGGGCATGGTGTCGCTAGAGGCCCTCTTGTAAGGATGAGAGTAAGACCATCATCTGTGTACAGGAGGATCTGGATCAAGATCTAGTGAGAGAGCAGCCAACCCCCCTTAGAGTGCCAATGAAAATCTCGAGCTCGTCTACATAGAGGCCAAACAAGGTTAGTCATAATGGACAACCTTGCTTGACTCCAATGATGCTCATAATCTCCTTTGTCCATGTCGACCTTGCACTTGTTCGAACCCTACCTAAGACAGTGCCATGACTACCCAAATGATCTCCTGATCATACCCGGGCTCCTACAAATGTTTGATGGGCGAGCTCTTGGCACTGGGTCAAAAGATTTGCGAAATCCCTACAATAGTGAAAGCCCTCTATCTCCATGCTCTGGCCTCCTCAATGACACCTCTGAGTGTGAGTATGTGATCTAGAGTCCTTGGAGCACTGCAAACCAGCTAACCTCTATGTTGAGCACTGATGCATAGATCATGGACAAGACATGCCCAATCATAATGGTTTTGTAGTTTTTCAGGGCCATGGTATCCCCTGCCTCATAAAATGGGAGTGATGGTTTTAAGGTGTAGGTGTGAGGGAAACCGGTGATAATTGCTTCGTTAAAAAGATTTGCTAAGATCGGGGGCCAGAATATATGTTCCATATTCAATGAATTCAAAACATTGGCCCTCACGATCGTTTGATCAGTCATTGTGAAGCTTCAGAGTTGTGTGTTTGACACGATCCGCTGTGAAGAGTGTGCAGAGTAGGGCATGGTGAGTTGGTGAGTGCAAGAGAGCGGGTGCAGGCTAGTTAGGGACATCAGATAGCGTGCATTTTTAACGAGTGCCAAAGTGGTGTCCATGAGAGGTTCATCGCTCAAGAAACTTCCAAAGTCTATCATTACAAGTCTTCAAAAAACCTAAGGGTCTATGAGACTGAAAGAACTTGATACAATGATATGAATGGGTGGAGACTCTAAGCGGGCGTCATACACAAGACAAACATTTAACATAGCATTATCATAAAAACATGACTACATAGAAATGTCTGAAGCCCTTTAAAACTCTGGTATAGCATCATTCTAATGATCCTCTAGAGGTTGGCAAATGGGTCAGGCCTCACACCTAGACAACCTAGAACACTCATTTTAGACTCACTTTAGCTTCATATTTTAACACCCCCTCATGAAGGCAAGGTGAGCGACTTTTGGAATGGAACCAAGAACAAAACATGACAATGACAGTCATCAAACTATGTACCCCATGTAACTCAGAGGCTAAAATCTGAGCATGTTCAGAGGTTTTTTCCAAGCACTCTCATGGCTTGAGACTCAACATGTTCAGAGGCTAACGTTATAGCATGGCTACATGACCAGCTCATAGCTCTAGGAATACACCAGCATCTTGGAACTCGGCCAGGCCTGATAACGAGACCTATCAAAGCCAATACATATGGCTCCCATAGTACATCCTCCCTTGGCTTCATAATAGGACATGTTAAGAAGCTGTTGGCTCTTTCCTACGGCTTCCGTAGGAAGAGCAGGGTATTCTCAGTATACAGGGTTCCGAGGCTTTTTGTCACCTACAGATATACCGGGGTGGTTTTTTGTAGTCCTGTGGTGTTCGAGGGTGGGGTGGCTGGCGACGATCGGTGTGCGTGGTCTAAGAGGTTATGGACCTATTAAGTGTAACGTCACCCTCGTCGGCCATGCGCTCGATCTTGTGAACGCGAAGAGAAGGTCCCCAAGTCTAATCAATGCCTCAACCAACTGGCGAGTCTATCGTGTCTGTCGCTCTGGTCCTCGTCTCCGCCATCTCCTTGGAGCTTGCTAGTCTGTGTTGTCTAGCTAGAAAACTCAATGATCATGCTGAAGTTTGGATGTGCACATTGATCTTGGTTGTACGTTCGGAGTAGATGCTCCCCATGTTGGACGCCCTATGTATGAAAGTCGTTGGGTATCTTTGATCTGGCCAAGTCAAAACTAGATAGGCATCGAAAACCTTCCTTGAAGAGACAATGAATGGTATACATGGCATCTGTAAGTGAAATGCTCTTTCGACTTGATCTCATGTCGATCACACACAGTACACATGTGATGCTCTCTGGATATGCCCTCAACCCACCTACTCTCAATATGAAGTCGGTGTGATGAGACACGGAATTGTTTGATCGATATCTTCAAGGAGTGGGGGATGTGGATCCATGTTTATCTTGGTGGCTCATGAAGCCCTCCTCTGAGATCTACAAGCAGTGGTCCTTACAGAAGTTGAGCTTTACAAGAAGCACGTTGGATAATTAGCTCTTGAATTTGTGTAGCTGTAAGAGATTTGGGTGAAATCTTTGATTGATTATATTACATGAGTAGCAACCTCAAAACAAGGTGCTGCAATTACATCAACTGAAAATTATAGTATATGCCAAAAAGACCTCACGATCTATGCAGCGGGTCTGCAAGCAATCAAAGAAAGATTCCTACATAGAACGCCTGAAAAAGCCAAACAGAGAGAAAGTAGGATCACCAAAGACTTTACAATTCCTATATGTCCATAAAGTCCATAGTGCCCAGTAGCGAACCCAAACGAAGAAAAGATGGAACTCCGGTCTGGATGGATGAAACCCAAATAAACAGAAGAACTTCCCAAACTGAACAGATGGGAATCTCACTCGCAGGCGCTGTTGAAGCAGATCAAAAAACTCAGGAGAGCACGAACAATGCCAAAACAAGTGTGACACACACTCATACATACATACAAACACACACATACATACATGCACGAGCGTATGGAAATATCTATGTACACACACACACTTTTTTAGTGAAATATTTTATTTCTGCACGGGAAACCTCAAAAGAGGTGAAAATCCACTAATAAGTACAAGGAGAAAATTTACAAGTAAAACCCTAGAGAGAGAAACTCATGAGGCAACCAAGTAAAAATTTTACATATCAGTTGCAAGAGACTCCAACAAAACATCATCCAATTTCAAACTATTGCCTTGTAAAAACTGATGCAAGGGAGTGACAGTGCCATCAATAAAATAGAGTTGCTTTTTGCCCTTGTGATTCTTCTTAAAGGGTCAAAAACCTGCTGCAACCAAGGATGAAAAGACTCCAAGAAAAAGGAACATCCGGATCCAAGACTGAGAGGCTCTGTAAAGGGGCAGACATATCAATAGGCTTCTCAGGGGAAGGAACATGAAACTGAATAACAATATCTGCATCCGGAATAACAGTATCTGGAGCTGGAGGAGACTGTAGATTCTTTTCCACTTCTTGCATAACAGCAGAATTTTGCAGCAAGGAAGAAGAATCTGTCAGAACATCTTCAGAGGTCGAAGTGGTAACAAAAACCGGATCACAAGGAATCTGACAAGCTAGCACCGTAGGGAGTGGATCCGGAACTGATAAAACAGCAAAAGGATTTGAATCTTGAACCAACTTAGCCTCTTGAACTTTCCTCCAGACTTTAGCAGGTTTGAAATGCCAAACTGCCTGTGTAAGGGAAGAAGAAATAGGAACCGCAGGAACCGGAATAGGAGGAGCAGAAGTCTATAGAGCAGGAGTTGAAGAAGAAGAAGAAGGGCATGCTCTAGCAAAATGGCCAAGTTGGCGACATTTATAACACGCAGATGGAAAGGAGGCAAAATGAAGAGGAATCCGGAGAGGATGCGAAAATCCAAAATCCAGTTCCAGGCATGAAGGTATGAGCTGCTCCATATCCCAAAGAACACATACCCGAATATATTTGCTTGCGACCAGAAAATCCTGCTTCGGAATAAAAAGAACACGGCCAAGCAGAGTTGCAAGAGAAGAGGCATGTTGAAGAAGCAGAACAAGTAAGTCTCTAAGAGTAACCCAAACGGGACCATAGTGAAGGAGGGAGCGCGCAGGATCAAAAAGAGGATCCCAAGGCATGACAACTGCAAAATGACCTGCTCCATGAACTCCTCCCAAAGTGAGCAAGTGAAAAACAGTGTCCAGAGAGGCACAATGTGCAAAATAAAAGCCCTTGCCCATGAACACAAAAGAAGTAATTTGTCCAGCACCGACGGCAGCGGAAGACTAGGCTTGCAAAGAAGCCACTGTCATAACTCTTCCCATAAAGTAAAGGCAAATACCAAGTTGTTCCTGGCAAATGCTCTGAAGAAAAGGTTCAGGGGAAAGAGTTTTCCGTAAGGAAAATCCAGCAGCAGAAGATGAGGTCACTGAGTCAGCACACAGTTGATGAAAGAGATCTTGTTGAAGCAAAGAAGAAGGAAAGGTAGAAGAATCGAATTTGGCAGCCTTCACCCCTTCCAAAGGGGACGGAAAAAGAGAATCCCTTTTCTTCTTCCGAGCATACTAAAGGATAGGAGGAGAGCTAGAAAGAGAGGGAGAAGAAAAGGAAAGCATAGGGATCAGAGAGGAGGCTGGAGCAGTCGGAGTAGAGGCAAAAGGGACTGAAGAAAGTGGCTGAATAAAGGAAGGAAAATCTAAAGAAGAGGCAGAAGGCAGGTCGGAGTAAAGAGGCTATACAAAAGGTGCGAAATAGGTACAGACAGCAAAGGACTGGAATGAGGAGGTAAACACACATACACACACACACACACACACTTTTTTTTTGGTTGGTGAAATCTTTGATTGATTATATTATATGAGTAGCTACCTCAAAAAAAGGTGCTACAATTACATCAACTGAAAATTTCAGTATATGCCAAAAAGGCCTCATGATCTATGCAGCGTGTCTGCAAGCAATCAAAGAAAGATTGTTGCAGAGAACGCCTAAAAAAGCCAAACAGAGAGTAGGATCACCAAAGACTTTACAATTCCTATATGTCCATAAAGTCCATAGTGCCCAGTGGCGAACCCAAACGAAGAAAAGATGAAACTCCGGTCTGGATGGATGAAACCCAAATAGCTAGAAGAACTTCCCAAACGGAACAGATGGGAATCTCACTTGCAGGTGCTGTCGAAGCAAATCAAAAAACTCACGATAGCACGGACAATGCCAAAACAAGTGAGGCACAGTCTCCGAAGAAGCAGAACATCTATGGCAAAGTGCAGGAGCAATGTATCGATGAGCTAATAGCTGTCCAGATGGAAACACTCCCAAAAGAACTCGCCAAAAGAATCATAGGCCCAAAGTTGCTGTAATCTTTTCCTCCACCACTTGGCTGGGCGATGCATTCACCAAACTGAATCACCTCTCTCTGAAACCCAAGGTTGAGGCAAAAGGATTTTATACAATGCAATTTGAGATAGCCTCAAAGGACGAGAAGAGGGCCCTAGAGAAGTCAAAGTCCAATCTTCCAGTCGGTCCTGGAGTTCCAAAGTAGGAATCGGAACAAAAGGCAAAAGCATAGAAGTAATTTGTCACTACAAAGGACGATAATGAGAGTCCAATCCATACGTAGTGGCTGCTAGAGAAAAGGGGAGCACAGTACCAACATCATCTATAACATCAGCAACCGAGGTGATGCCTTTAAACGAGACAAAGTAGGAACGTCGAGGTTCCTATAAAGCCAAGGGAGGCTGAAAGACTTTCGACCAGTGAATGCTTTCAGCTCTCAAAGTATTCCCAAGCAAAGATTGCCGTCCATTCCATTCCAGATGAGAAAGAACATGCTTCGAGTTAAGAAGCAAGTGGGAGACAAAAGGGCATCCAGGCAAAGTGCCATCAGTGCAGCCAAAAAAGAAATCCCAGTGATCGAGTTGCCAATGACCAAACGTAGAAATACTGATATGAGTGACTAGAGTCCTAATCATAAGAGCCCAAGGCTGATCACCTTGCAAAAATTGCAACAACATTTTCCCCCTATGGGCAAGAATATGCACATGAATATCTGTGATGTTCAATCCACCATGCATCTTGGGAGAACAAATGTGATGCATCGAAAGCAGCCTGAGACTTTTTCTGCCATGTTTGGATCACCAGAAGAGTTCCATAAAGACAAACATGGAAGATGTAAGATTTGCCTTAGTGAACATGATCAATGGTAAGTAAAATTGAATATATGCCACAAGGATGGACTGCACTATTCGAAGACAAACGTGCAAAGGTCAGGTTGCCAGTTTCCAATACTCAAGCTTTTTCCGAAGCTTAGCCAAAACCCAATCAGTTTGTTGTCGGCAAGTGAGTTCCCACCCCAAAGGGTAACCAAGATGACGAACAAACTGAGTGGGTGGAATGATATCCCCGAGCCATAATAGACTATGCCAGTATTTGGAATGCAAAGGGAGCAGCTTAGACTTCTGAAAATTAACATGAAGACTAGCTGCCAAACCATAAACAGAGAGGGCCTGCATTAAGGCACCCAGATCATGGGGGGCGTATTCTTCGGGGTAAAGAAAGAATCATCAGCATAAGCTTGAGCAACCATGCTACAATTAGCATCCAATTCCAAGCCATGAAGTGATCCTGTAGCGACAAGATGATTAATATATTACAGCATAGGATGAGTAGCAATGGCATATAGTAAAGAACTGAGAGGGCATCCCTGGCGGACCGAACAACAAAGAGTCCACTCATCAAAGATATCCCCAGAAATAATGCAAGCCGCATTGCTATCTTTGTAAAGCCAGTAAATAACCTGCTGCATTTTTTGTCCAAACCCCAAAGCTCGCATAGTTTGCGAGATGAAATCCCATTGAACTGTGTCAAAGGCTTTTGCAATATCTACCTGCAAGAGTAGAACATCTGTTGCGCGTATTTGGCATATTCAATCCCAATATAAGCATTGGCAATGTTATCTGTGGTATGGCGACGTGGAACAAAGCCATATTGGGAGGGATGCAACCAATCATGCAAATAACCTTTAATCCGATCAACCACCATTTTGGCAATGATCTTGTAAATGACTGGCATGAGCGTGATTGGCCTCCAATCACCAAGTGAATCACATAGCTGCTTTTTTGGAATTAGCTTGAGAAGACCCTTTTTCTATGACACAGGCATCTGCTGATTTTGCCATACTGTATTTACCATTTGCAGCAAGGTGAATTTAAGAAGATCCCAGAATGTAAGAAAAAATTCAACAGTGAGACCATCCCATCCTGGAGATCTCCATCTGCCATAGGATCTCAGTGCATCAGACAATTCCCTTTCAGTGAAGGGATGTTCAAGCTCCAAAGCCTGAGCATCATATAGAATTGGATGAATATGTTGCAAAAGAAGCTGATGTGCAGACATGACCCGAGGAGAAAGAGTATCCAAATGCCCAAAACGAGTGGAGAAGTGCTGCACACATAAATTAGCAAGCTCTGAGCGAGATGTTGACCAAGAACCATCAGGCATCCGGATCCGATAGATATTGGCAGCCTGTCTTTTGTAGTGTAAACTCTTTAAAAATTGCTTGGAAGAGCAGCCTTTATCCAAAAACGCCCGTTGTCTGGATCGAGTTTTCCATTTAGCAAGCTTTCTGCGATCATTGGATTGAAGAGAGAATTGAGCCTGACATAAGAGCATGCTTTCCTCTGAAGACAAAGGGCGAAGATGAGCAAGCTCAGTCAAACTCTGATATGTAAATTTGGCATGTGCTACAGTCTCCCTTGTGGCTTGCATATAGGATTTGCCATAATCTCGAATAACTGCTTGCATCCGAGCAACAAAAGCCTGCCAGGGATAATGCAAACCAATGCGTATCTAACGAGAGAGAAGCTGAATAGCATCAGAGACCAAGGCTTTAAAGGCAACATGCTCCAGATAACTATTATTAATCAGCAAAAGCCTTCGGCAAGGCAATCTGTCAATGGGAAATTCATGTAAGGAAAGCCTTAACCAAAGAGGAGCATGATCCAAATGTGTGAAAGCATGATCAACCCAAATTTGACAAGTAAAGGCATCACAATGCTGTGGATCAATCTGATACCATCTGTCCAAGCGTGCCCGATAAGAAGATTGAGCATTATGCTGAAAGGTATAACCCGGAAGCATGGGGTGTAATTCCTTCCAGAGATCAACGAAGCGCAACTGAAGCAAAAAATCAGACCATGCATGTGTTTCAGAAGCCAACGTATGAGTGTGGCCTGAGGTGTTGTCACCCGATTGAGGGGCATTATTAAAGTCACCACAAATGAAGGCATGTTGTCGCCATGGATAAGATCAAAGCTCTATCACGAGAAGACTGGGGGGCATAAACCGATGCAAATTCAAAAATTTCCCCTTGAACAAGGCATTGAACAATAATCCATCTACCATGGCGATGATTGAGAGCCACAACAGATTGAAGGTCGTGCTTTACCAAAAAAGCCACACCACAAAAGGAGTACTCTCTAGCATAGAAGATATCATAACCAGCAAAATGGCCTATTTGACCAGCATACATATGCTGATTATGCTCTTGCAAAGCAATTATATCAGGCTGCAATTACTTGATATACATCCAGACCAGTTTCCATTTGCGACCATCACACATTCCCTATACATTGAGAGTAACACACTTCAGATGATCAAGCATATTTACAGTTATGGGACAGGTATGTACAGCAACTAACGGGCTGTCTACGTCTGCATTTCCACCTCAATGTCCGGGCCTCTGCCCTGGGATGAAGCATCAGCCTGAGGAGAGGACAAAAGTGCAGCAACTTCTTCTTTAGGAATCAAGGTCCAATTTGCAGTCACAGCAGCCCAGGTCAAGCCAACACCAGAGTTTTCAGCAGGTGTTTTCCCATGAGAGGATGCACCACTCCAAGTCCGAGAAGGCAAAGGTCGCTTGGGGGAGATCACTTTGCGAGGAGTTTGCTATCCATCAGTCAAAAAAATTTCCCCCTTACCTTGAGGTGGAGAGGACAAAGGCACAGGAAAAGAAGCATTACCATGTGAGACAGCCGGGGCTTTGCCTTTGTCTTGAACAGAGAAAAACTGTTTGATCCCTTTGTTTTTTACCACAAAAGAGGCATTTGCATTCTTATTCAAAGGCTGAACCATTTCAGCTTGCACTGGCATCCGTGGAGCTCGAGAAGGGCATTGTGAAGCCATGTGCCCAAATTGCTTGCATTCAAAGCAAGCACCTGCAAACAACTCCCACTTGAGCTTGTAAAAGGCAGTCCCCATGGAAACATTATTCACAGTAACTGAATATGAAGCTGGAGTGGGATGATTTGTATCCCACAAAATGCAGAAGCGATTCGAATTTCCATTGGGTCACGGTGGACATACCACCTTACCGAGGGAAGCTGCAATTTTAGGTAGAAGAGAAGACAATCATTGAGGAAAATCCACAACTTCTACCCAAACAAGGCAACGATGAGGAATCAATGCCTAATAATCCCGGGTGGGAGACCAAGGCAAAACATGGACCATCTGCTGGCCATAGAAAAGAGGAGAGTGCTTCAGCAAAACTTGATGGTGCTCCTCATCGGCCATGATGATCTCAAAAAAGCCCCTCGCTGCATAATGAACTTTTTTGACATAAGAACCACCTAGGATTCGAGTTAACCAATTCCCAACATCTGCTGCAGTAGGCATCCGTCCTGGGAAGAAAATTATAATGGCATGCTTTGCATACTTCTTAACTGGATCAAATATATCATCCACTTCCACCATAATGCCAGTGGTGGGAAGTGGATCTTTCCAACCTTTACGGGTGTCTTCAAACCCTTCATGCATAACCTCATAAACAAGCTGAGCCTCAGCAGAGTCATGAAGGGAATCATCTGAATCCATCACATGTTTTTGTTTCTTGTTGAAAACCGACTTGTTTTTGTGAAAGGTTTTCTCATAGGAATAATCTGCCATTCAAGTTAAGGAAAAAGCTTGGAGAAGCAGCAACGCTTTACAAGGAGGAAAGCACAGCAAGTACAAAATTGTATTGTTTTTTCCTGGCTGTACGGACAAAATCGTATGGATTTTTGACAGTACGAAAAAAAATTCCCTGACAGGCAAACTGTACGGACTTCCCCGATTGTATCTGACCAAGTACTGATCGGATGGGTGTGCCTCTTTGAGAACATTTCAGAATCGTACGGATTTTTGACAGTACGAAAAAAAATTCTGACATGCAAACTGTACGGACTTTCCCCGACTGTACGGGAAAAACTGTACAGACTGTACGGGTTTTCTAACTATATTGACAAAATCGTACGGATTTTTTACAATACGTTTTTTTTCCCCCCCTGACAAAGTGTACGGACACAAAACTGACGTCAAACGAGTGTCTTCAAACCCTTCATGCATAACCTCATAAACATTTGAGCCTCAACAGAGTCATGAAGGGAATCACCTGAATCCATCACATGTTTTTGTTTCTTGTTGAAAACCGACTTGTTTTTGTGAAATGTTTTCTCATAGGAATAATCCGCCATTCAAGTTAAGGAAAAAGCTTGGAAGCAGCAACGCTTTACAAGGAGGAAAGCACAACAAGTACAAAACTGTACTGTTTTTTCCTGGCTGTACGAACAAAATCGTATGGATTTTTGACAGTACAAAAAAAATTTCCCTGACATGCAAACTGTACGGACTTCCCCGATTGTACGGACAAAATCGTACGGATTTTTGACAGTACGAAAAAAAATTCTGACATGCAAACTGTACGGACTTCCCCGACTGTATGGAAAAAAACTATACAGACTGTACGAGTTTTCTGACTATATTGACAAAATCGTATGGATTTTTGAAGTACGTTTTTTTTTCCCCTTAACAAAGTGTACGGACACAAAACTGACGTCAAACGGAGCCTGGAGGGTGTCAAATTGAGGAGAAACAAGCAGCTGTAGCGTGGGAGCACGAGGGCTAGCACGGAATCTCTCTCTTTCTCTCTTTCCCCACCACACACACTCTCGCACACACACATAATCTACCAACCAGCTCACACACACACACACACACACGCACACACACACAGAGTCTATTAACGTCCACTGGAGACCAAAAGGTCTATGGGACAGCAATAAACCCTCTAGTACATCCGCTTTAGGGAGGGCACATGGCAGCTCCCAAGGAGTGCAAAAAGCAACCCATATTATTTAGAGTACCTACATGATAGTCTAGAAGAGTAAACAGCCATACATCAGTTTAAGACTGAGAGTCTTTTGGTTTTGATTTAAATGCCTATGCGCCTCTCCTTGGGTAATCGCTCTGCTCTGCCGCTCTCGAGATGAAGTCAGTGTGAAGAGAGAGAGAGAGAGAGAGAGAGAGAGAGAGAGAGAGAAGATCATGTCTCTATCGGTGTATGTTTCTAGGAAGCCCCCAGGGTCGGCGGACCAAAGAGTACCATTACAGTTCACACTACTATTCTCAGCCTCGCTTGTGCCCTCATCAGCTGGGTCTGACGCCGTCATGTGTTGTCCATCTCCCCCTCTTCTCTTTCTTCCCTTTCCTCCCGTTTTGTTCTCTCTTTGATGATCACTTTCCCATCTCTTTAGACAGCCATTTACCTGCATCTCTTGCTGCCATAGCACGCACCATTCCTCCCTCCGATGCTCTTGCTGTAGCAATGTGAGATCATTGTCCAAGTATATTCTCGTCCCTTTCAAGGTTACCCTCATGCTCATGAGGGTAGACCTGTCCATTGCTACCCGGAACTTCATTATGAGGGGTCTTGTTGGGGCCTCAGCTTTGCCAACTCTCCATGCTGTCTTGCATGTGAGGATGACTCCCATCTTGGTGAACAAGGTTTTGGCATCTAACATAGGGGTATCTCCCACTGTTAGGCCTTTAACCAAGATATTCAAAGCCTTCCTGCTCCTTCTCTTTTCCTCCTTCAGAGCCTCAGAGATGATCTCTTTCTTACATTCTTCCATTCGAACATATCTGTTTCCCCTTTGGTGATTTATTTTGTAAACTCAGCATGCTTTCCTTGTATGGTTGTTTGCAAGGCTGCCATCTCCTTCTTGAGCTTCTCATTCTCAAACTTCAGTTCCTCCATTACCTTGTGTGCCCCTTCCGGCGTTCCTTGCATGTCTCTTAGTCACTGTAATTCTGTCCCCATAGCTTGCATTTTGTCATTAAGGCTGTTGTTTTCAGTTTCCAATGTTGCCTTCTCCTTCTCCCACTCATCCTTCTTTTTTCTCTCCTTTCTCCACTCATCTTGCATATGCCCTCCTTGCTTCTTGACTTCATTGAGTGTCTTAACAATATGTGCTTTCTCTGCCATTAATGCCACGTTGTTGGTCTCGAAACTATCTACTTTCTCAATCAAAGCCACACAAATATTACTAAGATGAGTGAGAACCTCAGAGGTGTTTTTAGGTGGTGATCCTGCCATGTAAGCTGTCATTGCACTTTCAAGGGCTTACATAGCCTCGTGTCATTATTACACCAATGTATGGAGCTGCTCACTGTTTATTGCATGTTCCAAGAATGAGAGATAGGTAGTTGCTGCCCTGGGGGCCTTCGTATGTGCTGGTAATCTATCTCTACCCTTGCCTTTGGCTTTCCACTATTGCATTTGCTGGTGTAGCCAAAAAAGTGTATGAGTCCAAGAAAGCTGAAATCAGCATGAGAGTACACCCCTCATCAGGCAACTAGAGGTGCTTCTCATACCTCCAAGATAATCGGTGATTCTAGGAACTGTAGGAATGAAAGTGTTGGGGGTACTTCTTGTCATGTCCTATTTGGTTTCATATGTCATGTGTTAGTCGAGAGTACCTTGAGGTTTGCATGGGCTCAACTGGGGTATCTTAATTGTCGTCGTGTCTCTGGATGGCATCCTTGACTCCTCTCTAACGGATGTACTCGTATGCAGGGGTCCCACGAGGAGTCTTGATCCTTTGGAACACGTTCAAAATGTCTTGCTCTCACCCCTGACTCCTCTTTGTGGGACGCACTCGTGAATGTCATGAAGTAGCTTGGCATTGCGATGTAGTAATAAGGGTGCCTTAGATAGGGTGGGAGCTCATTGGACCTATCCTCCATCTCTTGGTTATCTAGCATCTCTAGGGAACAGGCTCAATGTCTTGGTCATGATAAGAGCCCATCTCTGTAGGTTCTTCTCTTGTGAAGTTGTCTGTAATGTGACAAGTTGGTTATGATATATATTAAAATAGAGATTGCAAGGATAAATAATGTGACAATTTGGCACTTCTTTCAAAAGGATTTCATGCTAACATATTCTCATTAAAACATGCGAGGAGTGGATTGGTAACGGTTTCATGCTAAACGGAAATCTTTATGCATGATATTTTGATGCAAGGAGTTCATTTGAACTTGTGCCATGCTAAACCGAAAGATTAATTTATGCATTGGTATTTTTTATAGAGATTGGCACCTGTGCCATCCTACTCCATGTGAGTTTGTGTAGATTGGCCACAGTGCCATTATCCACAAACTCTAATGGATTAGAATGGCACTAGCGCCATTCTCTATCAGAATGGCACTGGTGCTATCAACTAGAAAAGAATTCGAGACAAGAGGCTAGACACTAGGCATGGCGATGCTCGAGGGCCATATAGGAAAAGGGAACATGAGGGGAGAAGCATTAACATGGGTGGGGAAAAGGGATTTAGAGGGGTGGGAATGAAGAGGAAGACTATGGCACAAGGGGAGGGGGAGAGGGAGAGGGGAAAGAGGAGCATGTACATAATGGGATGAGGAATGTAGAGATGGAGACATCAAGGGAGGAGCTAGGTGGCTTTACAACAATGAGCGTGTCCCATCAAGGAATAGCCCCCTCCTTTTATAGCCAAGAGAGGGGGTCTCTCCCAATAAATGCATCCTCCCATATGCATGGTGTGTGTGGAAGAGTCTCCCATGTGGGCTAGGCGGTTACGCACTCTCAATTGTGTGCGACAACCCTTTGCCTCATTTTTCCACATAAATCAACCCCCATATCCCAAGTCTAAGATACTCCCTTGGTCTCTTCCCAATTTTATAATACGTTCAAACATCTAGGAGGACAAGTGGAGGGTTGGCACAAAGAATCTTGCCACCTCATCCTACTTTCCCATTATTTAACTTGCATTCTTGGACTTTCTACACCACCACCCCACATGGGCCTATCCTACATGGAGGGAATAATCCAATATAATATCCATCTCCACCTATTTTATATTACTTGGGCCATATCTCACTAAATGCAGGGACGGCCTAGGTGGAGAGGTGGTACATGGAGGACCCATGCCACCTTATCATTTTATATTATTACTTAGCATGGATTATGTACAACACACCTACTACTCATGCCAATGGGCATGTTCAGCAAGGGATTTAAGAATTTAGATGGAAGTTTGGTAACCTCATCTACAAAGAGTGCGGCACACTGTTGATCAGGGTAGTCCATGAGTAAACAAGCAATAGAATCTTCCTCGAATGTCATAGTATCTTGGGCATAGCATAAATGCATGCTTGTTAGTCTCTACCATGTTACATTCCAATGAGAATGTAATAGGACGTTGCATAGATCTGTGATAAAAAATCCTTACAGCGATGGTTAGTAATGTATATAAATGCAGATGGGTGGTGGTTATGTTTTCTGAAATAATTACGATCAAGGATTGTTGTTTGGGTCTTTGGTGACAGGTTTCTAGACAACTAGAAAGTATAGCGGACCTCCATGCATATTTGTTTGGGTTGATTTGTTAATCATGTGCCTATGGGCAAAGAAGTGGCTAGTGAACACCCAAGAGGGCTAAAGATTAATGACATGGGTTAACATATGGCAAGTAGTCCATATTAGGTAACGAACCTTCTAGGGGTTCATTGGGTGAAAATGCATCACACAGAGGTAAAAGGTTAACAAGTTGACATGCTCAAGCTAGGAGAGGACTACATTAAGCATGCCTATAGATTACAATTTGGTTAGGTGGTGACTCTGTCTCAGAAGCTTGTGAATAATTTTGTTTGGGAACGTGAAGTGGAGTGTTACAGTTTTGGTAGCAGAACTTGGAGCATTTGTAGCCTGCTAGTAGAAGTTTTTTTTTGTGGAATTGACGTGAACCAGTTGGGCTGCACCGTGGAAGTTCATTGTAGGCTTAATCGATGTGTAGTCATATTTTTCTCAAGAATCGAAGCCAGTTTGCTCAAGACTTAGGGCCAGTTTTCCTTCATTTGCAATGATGCTATTCTGTTAGTTTGAGGTCATGTATCCATCCTAGTGTGTGGGCTTTGATCTACTATTGGGTGCCCCTAGGATCAAGAATGACCTCACCCTTTGATTCGTGTTTCTGTAGATATCAGAACTTGGATAGAGGCCACCTGAGCATAGTATCACCTATTACATTGATAGGTGAGACCTTCGTTGATAAGGTCGATCAGGCAATTGCCAATACCAATAGCGGCGAATCTGTCGGTGGACGAGCATTGTCACAGGTTGATAGGAAAGTGCCTTTCTCAAGGGTTATGGACCACCTGCTGGGGTTTTGACACACGACAATCTTGAGGATATTAGGATGGAAGATCATAGAAGAGTTCATGGGCGAACAAGGAAAACAAGATGAATTGTGTGACAAACGAGTGGACCTTCTGAAAGACTAGGACAACCTTTATTTCAAGAAGCTATTGATGCATACACAGAGGCAATCACGCGTTGTCGTAATGTCTCCACAAGTTGGACGAATAGGGCACTTTGTTATAAGAGGCGGAATGACTGGTAGTGGGTGGAGATAGAGGGTATGAAAACGTTGGAGTTGGATAAAGTTTTGTCAAGACACGCTGCATGTTAGGGATTCGTACTGTTACAAAATAAACAGGGTGCTGAAGCTGTTGAAGAACTTAAAAGAGGCAGCATTCAAGTGAATTTTGTTGACTTATGTAAAACACAGACAAGAAAGGAGAATACATGAAGACAAGTCAACAAAACCAACCTGGAGGCAGCTTATTTGGACTAGGGAAGGGCAGCAATCCATGCGTTTCATACACCTCCTTAAAGTCCAACAAAATGACGGCAGGCGTCTGCTTCTGACCTCTTGGGCCCAATCAATGGCATCCCGAGTTTTGAAGGTGTCTTCAAGAATGTTATGGCCATTAAAAGATTCTGTTTGAATTTTCCCTTTCCTGCTTTTGGTGCTACTTTTCTTGCTCATCTAACGCAGCATCATTGTAAGGATTTGACCACCACTCGTGCTTGCGTGAATCAGGGTAGTGGCTTTGGGGGCCTCACAAAGGTCATAATGGTTGCTGCTTTAAGATTGAGCAATAAACGTGCCTCATTCAAAAAGATGGGCAGTCTTTTCTATTGGTGACTGCTATTTTGTCTATACTGTCTTTCTGAGAACTTGCCAAGTTTATTTGAGTTTCATTTTCTTCAATGTCATCTATAAAGCATTCGTGGCTCTGCACATTCTTCAAAACACATATCCATTCCTGGCATATCATGTCTTGTAGATTAGTTGTATGAAACAATGATTCCTGTGAATAGAACAGTTAGACAAAGACGGTGAGTTTTTTTTAACCTTAGTATGCTGTGCTTTTCTCAGTTTCTTCTGAAGTTTTGGCCATTCCATAGTTTCTCTTTGAACTGGGAAGGTGAAGGGCTTTCAACTTTTTAGGGTGTTGTGTGTGTTTGGCGGAAGGGGGGCGGGGGCGGGGGGGGCATCGAGGCTGTGCTTCTGACCAAAAAAGTCCTTTGGATGCAGCTTGATGTAATTCCATTTTTGCTCTCCTCTTACTGCTCAAATATGGAAGGGGAGCGTTCCTTTTCTACTTCAATATATTCCAAGATAATTTGGAAACTTCCGTGAGTATGCTTTAAGTGATTTACAAGGAGTTGTTTGGCAACTGGCACCGATGAATGCACCACTATTGGGAATTTTGCTAGCCAGGTAATATATTTCGAAGAGGTCAGAGGATGATGACTCCTAACCTTCTTTCGGGCTTACATTTGCTTTACAGCTACGCCTTACTGTTGCGACACACAGTGGAGGAGGTTGTTGAAGCATGCATGAAAGCTGCAGAGCCTAGTACTATGGCTGCTTCAATGATCCAGAGGGACCAAGTCATATCCGAACTTCAAGTTGCTGGTGGCTTCACAAATATCACTGACCTTCCGTTCGAAGCACCACGACAGTTGTCTATGTCTCAATGGATAAATGAAGTAAAGAATGATGATGCTGTTGTCTTTATTGCAGGTGGGCTTTTGGCTTAGAAAAGAACCGCTGGTTTGTGGAATACAGAATAACATTTGGCTAGTTGCCTAAGTAGACAAGATGAATTATTAGATGACCTTATATGAAGTTTTGATTGCTTGCACTGGCTTTGCATTGTGTGCGTATTCGCCCAAACATCTCCCATGGTCCTCCAAGATAGATTTATTCCACATAATTGGCTATCTATGAACCTCATCATGCATAATGGGGAGAATCCTCTGCAAGGTATCTCTGAAATTGTGCCGAGCTCTCACAATAGCAGCCACAAATGGTGAAGAAGGCATCTTGAGATCCACCTTGTGCTGTCCAAACACCTCCCACCTAGGCTCCTAACCTGCATGAGTCCCCCGACAATGAGCTTGGAAAGCAAAGCTCTGCAGTACATATCAAGATCAATGATTCCTTAGGATCAATGATTCTAAGCCCTTCCTCATGGTAGTAGATGTGACAACATTCATTAGGAATGTACTTTCATGTCAAGTATCAAGCTTCAATGCTAGGCCTGGAGGTGAATCAAAAAAGTGTTATCCTATAAGGAAAACTCGAGGAGAGGTTTGGAATCAAACTTTCCCTAAAAAATGTCAGCCAACACTAGCAATCAAGAAGACGGAACATAACAAATAAAAGCGGAAACGAGAGCTTCATAGGGTCTATCTAGCATTTTAGAGACATACTTTCCTTGAGATCACAGGCAAGAAGCTACCACTTTTTGTGGTGGAGATTGGGTTTCTATGAATAAGTGTCATATGGTACACAATCTTAAACGTTCCTCAAAAAGTCCCATGTTCTGCCTCTCTTTAGAAGATTATAGCTTCCGCAGTTGATCCTTCTCTAGGTACTTCTATAATTATTTTTAGAGCAAGAACTACCAAGTTGGAATGCAAATATACAATCACAAAATATCTCAACACTAGTACTAAAACTCTCAAAGCATTGAGACCCATTGCTCTTGATCTCTTGGAGCTGATTCCACATATACCACATTTCTGGCTCATTAGTAATATCAATTGGGGATGGCTCAAATTCTCAATTAAGTACTGCACTCTAGATTATGTTCCCTTATTCCTTCAGACCTGTAGATGCTTCTATGGATCCCTCTTGGGAGATTCTGGCGAGTATTGCAGCATGGCATATCTGGAGAGGCAGATGCACAGAGGTGCGTTGCCCTATCAGCTATATTTAGATCTAGATGCTCGTTAGGGAGAGACTAAAATGAAAATGTTTAGACTTCACAAGCAGTTGTAGCTTGAATGAAGAGATTTTGGACTACCTTTTGATTAGCCTTCTCCTTTAGTGCTAGCCTTCATCATGGCTGAGTCTGCCCTTCACCTCCGGAGTGCCGACAGAAACTCAGTACGAAGACTTTGTATAAATGGATGCTCAAGTATGTGTGGGTGTGTGGATTTGTATGTGTGAGAGCATATTTTTATACTATGGTCTACACCCACTGTTGGGCGCTGATGACGTCAGTGGGGATGCCATAGTAGCTAGTCCTTGCTATGCATGATGGAGTTTATGGTTTTCAACCTTGTGAGTGACTATCATGAGATTGAAACTGCACTATGTTGTGTTTTTAGAGGATGAGTTTGGGATTGTTCCTGGATTCATCTAGGTATAGGCAGATGCACAGAGGCATTGGATGGATCTCAGGTCCACCTCTCTCTTTTTTTTTGTGAGAAGAAATCTTTTATTTCTATGGAATAATTACATTCATAGCTGCTTCAAAAACGAAGTAGCTACTACTCAACAAAAGATCTCAGTATAAGCTGTATACACATCGTGATCAATCAAACGAGTCTGAAAACAATCATAGAATGATTGTTGCAGAGATCGTTTGAAAAAAAGAAAGGATGAAAATAGTGGATCACCAAAGACTCTATGATTTCTATCCATCCATAAAGTCCATAGGGTCCAATATCGCACCCATACAAAAAATAAATCAAAACCCTGTCTTAGGGGATGAAATCCAAACAACCAGAAAAATCTGCCAAAAGTAACAGTAGGAAATCGCTGTCGAAGCCTCTGTCTGATGAGAGCAATGAGATCAGAAGTGTTTGGACAAGACCAAAAGATATGGAGCACTGATTCAGTAGAGTGCGAGCATCTGTGACAAACAGCTGAAGCAATATGTCTGTGTGCGAGTAACTGTCTAGATGGAAAAATGCCAAGGAGAACTCGCCATAGGAAAAGCTGTTGTCGAAGAGGGACTTTGTAATGCCAAAGGAGACGCAGCCTTTTTCTCCACCACTTAATTGGACGATCCATATGCCAAACAGTATTTGCTCTGTTGGAAATCCAAGGTGGAGGTAATAACACTTTATATAGTGATGACACTGTAATATGTGAAAGCTTCAAAGGACGGACATATGAGGAAGGAGAGCGTAAAATCCAATCCTCAAGCCGATACTGAATTTCTAAATGAGGTACCGGCAAGTACGGTTGGAGCATTGCTGAAATTTTATGCCATAAAGGACGATAATGAGCTCCCAAGCCATATTTGCGAGCAGCCAAAGAAAAAGATAGAATTGTGCCATCATCCTGAAGTACATCCGCCACAGATGAAATGCCTTTGAAGGAGAGAAAATAAGAACGTCGGGGTTCTTGTATGGCCAAAGGTGGATGGAATACTTTAGACCAAAAGAGATTCTCTACCCTCAAAGAGTTGCCCGAGAGAGAGTCCCTGCCTTTCCATTCCAAGTGGGATAGAATATGTTTCCAATCAAGAAGCAGAGAAGAGACAAAAGGGCATCCTCTGATCTTGCCTTGGATAGAGCCAAATAAAAATTCCCACTGAGTAGACTGCCAATTCCCAAAAGCAGATGTATGAAGATGTAATAAGAGAGAGCGGATCATAAAAGCCCAAGGCTGATCTCCTTGTAGAAACTGCATGATCATTTTCCCCCTGTGAGCAAGCAAGTGCATTTGAATATTGAGAATGGTCAGACCCCCGTGCATCTTTGGAGAACAGAGACGATGCATGGAGAGTAATGTGAGACTTTTCTTGCCATGTTTTGAATGCCAGAAAATTTCCATGATAGCTGACATAAATGAAACCAAATCTGCCTTAGTGAACATAGTGAGAGGCAGATAAAATTATATGTATGCTATCAAAATGGATTGTGTAATTCGCAGACGAACATGTAATGGCCAAGTTGCAAGCTTCCAATATTCAAGTTTTGCCCTTAACTTTACTAGCACCCAATCAGTTTATTGTGAACGGGTGAGTCCCCAGCCTAGAGGATAACCAAGATGTCGAATGAATTGAGAAGCAGGGACAATTTCCCCAGGCCACAAAAGATTGTGCCAGTCCTGTGCATGTAAAGGCAGCAATTTTGATTTTTGAAAATTTACCTGAAGGCCAGCAGCCAATCCATATGTAGAAAGAGCATGCATAATCATGGACAGATCAGCCCAAGTATTTTTTGGAGTAAAGAATGAATCATCAGCATATGCTTGAGCAATCATGCTGCGACTCCCAAGAATCTCCAAACTGTGCAGCTGGTCAGTGTCCAAGAGGTGATCCAGATATTGAAGCAGTGGATGAGTGGCTATGGCAAAAAGTAAAGCACTCAGTGGACATCCTTGTTTGACAGAGCAAGCAAGAGTCCAGGATGGAGAAATATCTCCTGAGAGTATGCAGGCAGCTTCACTATCTTGATATAGCCAATTGATGAGTTGCTGCATTTTTGTGCCAAAACCCAAAGCGTGCATAGTCGATGAAATGAAATCCCACTGAACAGTATCAAAAGCTTTGGCAATATCAACTTGCAATAACAAAACATCCTGCTGTGTGTATTTGGCATATTCAATTCCAATGTAGGCATTAGCAATGTTATGAGTGATATGCCTACACGGGACAAAGCCATATTGTGCAGGATGCAACCCATCATGTAAAAACCCCTTTAGCCGAGCAACAATCATTTTGGTAGTGACTTTGTAAATTACGGGCATAAGAGTGATAGGTCTCCAGTCTGCCAAAGACTCACAAATTTGTTTTTTAGGAAGGAGTTTAACAAGACCTCTCTTCCATGTGTCTGGCATTTTCTGATGTTGCCATGCAGCATTCACCATGTATAGTAATGGATGCTTCAAAATAGGCCAGTATGCTAGAAAAAACTCAACTATTAAACCATTCCATCTGGGGGATTTCCATCTGCCACATGATTTGATTGCATCCGACAGTTCCCTCTCAGTAAAGGGTTCCTCCAATTCCAAAGCTTGAGTAGGGGAAATTATTGGAGAAACATTTTGCAACAGTAAATTTCGTGCAAGCAAAATCTGTTGCGAGGGAGGAGCTGCAGAGCCAAATTGCTGGGAGAAGTGATGCACACAAACAGAGGCAAGCTGTGACCGTGAAGTAGTCCATGATCCATCGGGCATAAGCACTCTGCAAATTTGTGTTTTGATTCTCCTCTGATGCAAACTCTTGAAAAATTCTTTGGAAGAGCAACCTTTATCTGTGAAGGCTCTTTGTCTTGCTCTAGTCTCCCATTTTGCCAGTTTGCTGTGATCATTTAGTTTAAGACAATGTCTGGCCTGACATAGTGTGGTTTGCTCATGCATGGACAACGAACGATGATGATTGAGTTCAGTGAGGTCTTGACAAGTAGACTTGGCCTGAGCAATGGTTTCCCTCAGAGTCTTCATGTAAGACTTGCCATAAGCTCTAATCACCATTTGCATTTTAGAAATAAAAGAAGCCCAGGCATCATCAGCATGAAGATAGCTGCTAGAGGAAAGACAATGAGCTGCTTCAGTAACCATTGCCCTGAATTCAGCATGTTGCAAATAACTATTGTTGATGATTAGATGTCGCCGTTGTGGCAATCTATCTTCTGGCATCTTATGAAAAGATAACCGCAGCCATAGTGGTGCATGGTCTGAATGCACAAAGGCATAGTCAATCCACATTTTGCATGCGAAATCCCCATTTTGTTGGGGAGCGACACTATACCAACGATCCAGTCTTGCCTGATAAGCGGAAAGAGCATTATGTTGAAAAGTATAGCCCGGTGACAAAGGCTGCAATTCCTTCCAAAGGTCAACCAGATCCAAATGCAAAAGTAGTTGAGACCATGCATGCCTTTCAGGAGATAACATATGATCGTGGCCGGAAGTGTTGTCTCCCTGTTGCGGAGCATTATTGAAATCCCCACATATGTAGGCATGATATCTCCACGGGTATTGTTGCATAGCATCCCAAATAACAGTTCTGTCTCGAGATGACTGAGGTGCATAAACCGAAGCAAATTCAAACACCTCTCCTCTAATAATGCATTGGAGAACAAGCCATCTGCCTTTGTTGTCATTTAATGCAATGACTGGTTGAAGCTCATGTTTGATCAGAAGGACAACCCCTGAGAAAGAGTGCTCCCGAGCATAGAAAATGTCATACCCACAGCAGTGTCCTGTCTTGCCTGCATAAATATGTTGGTTGTGCTCTTGTAATGCCACTATGTCAGGCTGAAATCTGTTGATGTACAGCCACACAGATTTCCATTTCCTACTGTCACACATGCCCTGGACATTGAGTGTAAAACAGGTGATGTGAGCAGTCATATATACAGATATTTATTGTAATGTAACAACTATGTACAGCAGCAAAATGTATGAGGTCAGCCTTGCATTTCTATCTCAGGGTCGAGGCCTCGCCCCTGAGAAGTAGTCGCCTGAGAAGTAGACAGCAAAGCAGCAACCTCTTCTTCAGGGAAGAGTGTTCTGCTGGCTGTTACTGCAGCCCATGTAATCCCAATTCCTGTATTGATCTCTGGGGTGTTTCCGCTAGAAGATGCACCATTCCAAGTGCGGGGGGGTGGAATTCTTCGAGCAGAAATAACTTTTCTTGGGCTCTGCCAGCCATCAGTTGAAAGTTGCTTTCCTTTGGGCAAGGATTGAGTAGCAGGAGGTGAATGTGAAGTGAGATTCGCATTGGTAACTACTGAATCTTTGCCTTTATCCTGACTTCCAGAATGCTGTCTACTGATTTTATTTTTGTTGGCAATTGGAGTAGGAGCATCTTTGGTGGGCATGTGGACTGGCAAGGTGACATGAGGCATTTTATGTGAGTTCAGTGGACACTGTGAAGCCATGTGTCCAAACTTTTTGCATTCAAAACAGGCCCCTGCAAATAAACCCCATTTGAGTTTATAAAATGCACTCCCCATGTTCACATTATTCATCGTGACTGAATAAGAGTCCGGTGTGGGATTATCAGTATCCCAGAGAATGCAAAATCTGTTTGAATTGCCATTTGGCCGTGGTGGGCAGACCACTTTACCTAAAGAGGCTGCAATTTTAGGCAAAAGTGAGGCCATGCATTGGGGGAAATCAACAACTTCAACCTAGACTGGGCATCTGTGTCTGATTAAAGCTGTCTGATTAAAGCCTGAAAGTCCCTTGTGGGAGACCATGGCAAGACATGCACCATTTGCTGCCCAAAAAAGAGAGGTGAATGTTCCAAAAGCATTTGTCTGTGGATCTCATCCACCATGATAACCTCGAAAAGCCCCTGGCTGCATAGTGTACTTTACGAACAAAAGAGCCAGCCAATGTGCGTGTCAGCCAGTTACCTGTCTCTGCAGCAGGTGGCATCCGGCCTGGAAAGAATAATATAACTGCATTCTTGGCATACTCTCTGACTGGATCCACAATTTCATCAACCTCAACCATGAGGCCAACTGAGGGAACCGAGTCTTGCCAGTCTTTTCTCGTATCTGCAAATCCTTCATGCATTACATCATATACTAGTTGAGCCTCAAGTGTGTCATGCATCGGGTCATGCTGACCCTCAACCTGCTTCTGCTTCTTGCAGGGAGCCGAGCGCTCCTTTTGAAATGTTTTTTCATATGAATACTCTGCCATGACTTGGTAAGAAAAGGAGCTTGAGGATGAAGTACCTGTAAGAGGGTAGAAGAAGCCAAAAAAACCAGTCCCAAAGAAATATCCACAGGGAGCTCACAAGAGAAGAGAGGAAGAGTATAGCTGGTGAGGAGATAACAGAGGGAAAGGTAAGATTGTGATACAAGACTGTTAGGGAAGACACCAGAGCAAAAAGCCCCCAACCTGTACGGCAGGAAGTACAAGATTGTACGGACGATGCTGAGTTGTACGGAGGTATATACGGGCTGCACTGAGAGAAACTTGACAGTACGATGGTACGACTGAGAACGTGAAGACTGGCCTGTACAGGAAGGTACGGGCGTACGTACGGAAAGGTACGGGCGTACGGACGCCGTACGGTAATCGTACAAATGTATGGACGGGGCCGCGTAGGTTTCCTGACTAGGACAAAACAGAGAGCGACGGACACCTCACCGAGATTGCATTTACACACCGCAAGCAAACGTAGGCACACCTAGGAGATGCACAAAAGGTACGGTAAAGCAGCAGCTGATGCAGGCCTGGACGGAACAGCTGAGGCGGGCTAGGATTTGTACGTCAAAAACACCGTACGACCTGTACGGGTAACCGTACAAAAGTCACAACGGTGGATGGAGAGCAACAGACGCTGACAGGCTCGACACCGCTACCACACTCTCTCTCTCTCTCTCACACACACACACACTATCACACACACACACACCTCAGGTCCACCTCTCTCACACTATGGCCAGTATATGGACTGATACCATACATACCTTGATGGCCAATTGGGCAACCATGCAGGGTTCCTCCCGGGCAGCTTGTGGCAGGGGGGATATTTTCTTAGGGAATGGCCCTTCTTCTCAGAGTCTATAGCAGGAATGAAGTGGCACTTTCAGCCTCTTCCTTGGTTCTTTCTAGTTTGTTCTGAGGTTTTCTGTTGACCCGTTCTGAGTGTTTTTTTGGTTCATGCCATGCATGATTTATTTAAATTTAAAAATAAAAGTGATATATTCCATTCAAAACGAATCATACAACAGGTGGGAGAGAAAGCACTCTATCCCTAGCCTCAACAATGTGGCAAAAAAGCCATGGTGGTGGTCTAAAATGCCACGACATCCCAAAAGGGGTCAAATGAAAAAATAATGAGCAGTCCCATGTCCTCATGAAGGATAAAAGTCTCCCACGAGCTGCCAAAGAGGTGCCTGTACACCGCTCCCACTGACTCCTGAGAGTGAAGATAATCTCCACCCAAATGAAAGCAAGAGTGTCAGCCTCCGTGCATAAATGGCCCCCAAGGACAAAAGAACATCGCGAACACCATATCCGCCATAGGGTAATACTAGAAATCACCTCCCAGGCTGACCCTGTAGGTGAAGTAGGCCTGGAATCCTGAGCTGGTACTGGTACCAAAAGTTAAGTCCTGCGGCTCCATGATGCTAACATCTGTGGGACCCCGTCTCTGGCGACACTGCATGAAGAAACCGTGGTCTCCCGGCTCTGACTCATAGAGGGCAAAGACTCCAAATCCTCTCCCCCAAAGGGTAGCGCCCCATCTCATCAGAAAGGACTCGGATGTAACATATGAGAACATCCTGAAGATACTTGTCCAAACCACTCTAGAGCTAGGGCAGCTCCATAAACAATGCTTACTAGATTCCTCTGCAAGTTGACAATGCATACACAAGGAGGGTCTACCCATCTACTGAAGCCAAGTACCCACAGGTATATCCCTACGAATAGTGAGCCAAAGAAAGTAGGAGACTTTCCTGGCTCTACTGATGCCCCAAAAGTGAGTCCAGTAGCTCAGCAAGAGCTCTGCAGTAAGTCCCTGTGCGTGCCAATGCTGTGAGACAAATGGTAGGTGATGAGAGTCTCTCTGCTGAAGCATGTAACCTGCCCTCGTCGAGTACTAGAAAACGAGTGCCTACCACCGGAGCAGGCCACGCCCACTCACTTGGGTCCTAGTCGAGCTCCGCAAGAGGTCGACCTTGAAAGATCCAAAGTCTCCATCTAGGATCCTCTGCGATGGTCAACCTGGAAGGATCTGTGGCCCATTCCTTACCAAGGCAACCAATGACCTTGACTCTCTGCGAAACGAGCTCCTGTCGATCCAGGGGCTGAGTGGGATACAATCTGTGAGAGGAGTCCGTCTCAAAATAAGTAAACGGTGCCGGTCCTAAACGAACTCCAATGCATAGCCCAGCCTCACTAAAACAACTTGACCATGTAGAGATGGGATGAACATAGGTTGGATCTGTAAGCATATCCCTCCACCCGTGAGGAATAGCTCTCATGATCAGTAATCTGGTGGCAGCAATCTGTCCAAGTGGCCCGTGTCTATCTCTGATCTCCTCCTCTGACATCTCCACACGTCCCCTGAACCAATCTCCGACTGTCACAAACCCCTGAGCATGCCATCTGGCCAAGGGAGTCCTAAGTTCTGTACCAGGGGAAGATCCCTGATATCGAACCAGGGGGTTATGATATAGTGGCTGTCGGGCAATTTCCTCTCTGGAGGAGGGAACTGTTCTGATGAGGTGTTGTGGAAAAAGATTCCATATCTGAATAAGCCTTTTCACAAGTGGTGAGGAAGGCTAAGAATGCTGGTCCGTCAGGAAGATCCAACTGACTCTACCTGCCCACTGGCCTGCTGCTCTTGGGGTGCACTGGTGAATCCCATGCAGTAGGAACTGCTTCCACGGCTGATCTCCTGGAGTCAAACCTCTAACAAGAAGTCTGACTAAAAGGGCTCTGATTTGCATCTCAGGATCAAGAACTCCAAGTCCTCCCTGCGAGGCGGGTAAAGTGATAGTATCCCATGAAACCCTGGCCCTAGTGTCCTCAGAACCATCAGCACCACTCCACAGGAAGTTCCGGAGCAATCTCCTCACCTGACGGATCGAGTCAGCATGAAAGCACCAACATGACGCAACGTACCACATAGTCGCTAGTAGAACCTGGTTGAGTACCAGCACTCTTTTGGCCAAAGAAAGTCTAGCCGTGCTTCAATAGGCTAGCTTTCTCCGGATGCTCTCAAGAACTGGGGCAAACTGTTGCGTCGGGGACACCTCAATGCCAACCTGAAAGCCTAGATATCTCGTGGAGGTGCCTCTGGGAATCCATACAAAGCCTCTGTCTCCTCCCCATGCTGGGGTATCCTGCTGAGCTCCTGTCCAGATGCCTTTTGATTTGTTTCAATTGACACGTCCTCCTGAGGCTAGGCAGAACTTGTCAATTGAATCCGCAACAGTAGCAAGACTATATGCATCTCCTCTGACTGTGAGTGCCGTGTTGTCAGCAAACTCAGTGTCCAGAAGCTCCTGCTCCTGCCGATGAGGGTCCGTATGAAGAGACCCGGCCTCATCCACAAGTCTATGAAGACTGTCCGAAGAGTATCTCTGACCCATTGTCCTGAAGAATTCTCCAGAGCATCTATCCCTTCTAAATCGAGAGAGTCTACTAAGAGTAAAACCTGAACTAGGCCCTCCTGCCCTGAATCTCCTCTAGTCTCTCCTGAGCCTCCGAAATCTGCCCTCTGATGAAAAGAGAATGAGGAAAACTCTGAATCAATCTCTGAAGTCTGGATACCTCCGCTCTTGCATTCTGATCTCTGGTTCTGAGCTTTTCCTTCTCCTCTTTTGCCCTCAACTGGCAGGCCATGCTGACTCTAGCCAAAGCCCCCTCTACCCACAACAACCAGCCTTGATCCATAGGAGTGTCCACTGACAACCAAGTCTCTCTCAACCGTTCCACGAACTCTGTATCCTGAAAAACAAAGTCGGGAACTCTGACAGAGCCTGTGCTTTCCAATCGAGAGGTAGGAAGAATCTGTAATAGGACTGGAGCATGGTCAGATAAAACATAACCCGGGCGGATCCCAATCTGTCCTCCTCTGGCCTGACCCCAATGGCCAATATAAAACCTGTCAAGTCTGACCAAAGAAAGATAGCCATGGAAAACCCCGGTCCAAGAGAACTGAAGACTGTCTGCCAATTGACAAAAGTCGTCCAATCGAGCATCATCATGAAGTCCAGCATGCAAAACAAAACTATCCCACTCCACTCTCTCCCTATCGGAAAGGCCACCCTCTGTCTGACCCGACTTGTCTTCAGCGAATTCAACCATGTTGAAATCACCTCCAACAATCCAAGTGTCTGCCTGAGGAAGGGACTCTCTAAGCTGTCTCCAAAAAGCACGTATGTGAGCTGGATCCGTGGGAGCATACACATTGAGAACACCAACTACTGTGTTCTCAATATGAGGAATAACATAGCATGCTCTGCTGTCCACTAGTGTACCCTCTTGGGTGATCTCTGAGGCCCACCTAGCTGAAACTGAAATGCAAACTCCTCCCCTCGTGCTATCCGCTGGGCTCCAATAAGTCCGGCTCTGTCCTCTGAGTAAGGATCTGCATCTGTCAATCCTGTCCTGGGAGAGCTTATGCTCCTGGATAAGCACAATGTCTGGAGGGGACCTTGAGGAAATAAACCGAAGGGAGTCCCTAAGCAACTGCAATCTAGGAACTCCCAATCTACGACCATCTGCATCTGAGGTAAATCTGCGGCCGTTCAGTCCTCTCACATTCCAAGAAATGATGGACAACCTAGACATCGGATGGAAGTGAGGGTGTGCCAGTGGCAACGGCACAAAACTCTCTCTTTGACGGCACAATCCAAAGTCGGTCTCTAATCAAACTACAAATCTGTCCCAACTCATGTAAAATGGCTCCATCCAAGGGAATAGTACTTTGGCACGAACCAAGGAGCTGAAAGTCAAACCAACCAGCACTCCTGGGCAAATCAAAGTCTCCCTGAATCTCAAAGAACAGAAACAGAAAGGCCCTGCCGCCGAAGCCAGGTCGAAGAGTCCTAGGGCAAGAATGAATCTGCGAGCGGACAAAATGGTGAACCGATGAAAACTGAGTCATGCTCATAAGTTGTCTAGCAATCTCGCTGTCAAGTAACTCAGCTGACCAGCTTTCGCTCCCTTGAGGTCGAAAGCTACCAGCGGAGAAACGAAGAACATGCCCCTCTCTGGAGAGAGTAGCTGATCCCAAGTACTCCTCTACCTCCTCTGACCATCGGCAAAACACCGGTAGAAGTTCCAATCGAGTGAGGGAGTCTGTGATAACCCCTCGAGCCAAAAAGGCCAAAGCTCAACGGGCAGATCTCTGTCAACCATCCTGGGGTCAGGTCTAGGAGTCAGAAGAGCTGAAAAGGGTTGAGCCGTCCTGACTCTGCTCCTGGAATAGGTGAGAGGGAGAGGAAGAATGTGCGACGAGGTGCATGTCCACATGGGTGACTGAAACTCTCGCTCGATCTCATCTGCTAGGATCTCCCAATCCTCACGCCTGTCTGGGTACTGAGCAAAATTTGTGACCGCACTCGCAAAAGATCTGGATACACCAGGAGTGAAAAGCTGCGAGGACGAGGCTGTGCTGGGAGGGGTTTCCAAAAGGACGCTCCGCATCGCAACAAAGGAAGGTACTATGCGACGGGGCTATGAAAGGGGTCTCGAGGGAACCTCGTACAGGTGCATGAGATCCTGGGATGGGCTCTGACTCTGACCTATGTCGTAAAATACCACTCTCTCAACAGGCTGCTGGGGAGAGGCATCCGTCACCGTAACTGCAGCCTGAGCAGTCTCCTGCTGAATAACTGTCTCCGTAACCAATATCTGAAACTCCGGGGTAGTGGTGTCTAGAGTCATCAAATCCTGAACTACTGTCTCGTGCTTGGTGAGAAGACATGCCTGTGGATGGTCCTCTGCATCTCCCCTTTCCGGGGTCTCCTGCACATGTATCTCGACTCCCTGTTCTACCGTCTCCTACACAGTGTCAAGACCTGCCTGCGGATGGTCCTCTACAACTCCCCTTTCCGGGGTCTCCTGCACATGTGACTCGACTCCCTGAGCGACCGTCTCCTGCACCGTGTCAGACCTGCTTGCGGATGGTCCTCTGCATCTCCCCTTTCCGGGGTCTCCTGCACATAAGTCTCAACTCTCTGCCATCTGTGAGCTCATACCTGGGGCTGCTCGTACTGCTAGCTTTCCCTCTGTCTCCGTCTCTTCGGAGCTCTCCGTGAAAATTGTTCCACTGGAGGCACCTCCAGGTCCTCTAATTCCACTGGAGGCTCCCCCAGAGGAGTCTCCTCTTGTTCTGCTGAATGAGTCGAAGCAGGCTCAGAGACCCCTGGAGGCTGAACTGAAGGCTCTGGGTCTCTCGTAGGATGAGAAGGATGCGGAGTCTGTGATCAAGGCCGACGACTGGGGCAATCCCTAATAAAGTGACCTCTCTTCCAACAGAAAAGACATTGATCAGGAAGCCCCTCATACAAAACCCTTTGCTGCATCTGGACCCCATCTCCCGTGGAGTACGAAATCAAAGTAGGCAAAGGTCGAGGAGGGGGGAACTCTGAAGTGAGTCTGACCCTCGTAACACCTGTACCAGCAAGTGACTGAGCATAGGAAAGTCTAGGGCCTGATGATGACTGTCCTGCCACGCTAGCCATATGCTCCACAGCTCTGCGACAAGAGCTAACCTCATCAGGAAGTCCAGGGAAAAGCATCCAAAAAGAGACCTAACGTGGTCCCGGGGACGTAGTACTGAAGTGCTTCCGCCAAGGCCACAAATGGATGACTCTGCTCTGAAACTGAATCGGAGAGCTCATAAGTACTCTTTGAGCCTGCTCTGCGGGCTGAAGGCCAAAAGAAAAGTACCCTCTGCCAAGCAATTGAAAAACTGTAACTGAGACACCCAATGAGGCCATGCTGGTGTACACCCAATCACGTAACTGTTGGCCTCTACCGGGGAGAAAGCCAATGATGTACGTCAAACGAAAACCCTCCTCTGCTACCTCAATCATCTGCACAATGTCAGGAGGAAAAGAAACTGTGACGAAACACACGCAGAACAGTCTCGGAAGAGGGCCCTGAAGTCCAACCTGAGGTGCAAGGGAGGGGGCAGACGGTAGCTACTGGCGGCCTGAAGGGTGGTCTAGAAGGCAGCCTGAAGGGGCAACCTGAAGGGGGCAAGGGGAGCTCGACCTGCAGAGCCAGTTGGACTGAAGGGGGGGGCGCAAGGTGAACAGGCTAAGGGGGGGGCTCGACCACCAGGGCGCACCTGCAGCAGCCAAACGGGCTGAGAGGAGGCGCAACGCGAGCGGGCAAGGGGGGGTGACCTGAGCAGGGGGGGCTGCCAACGGAAGCCTGCGTAGCCTAGGCAGCAGGGTGTTGCCAAGGGAGCAGGTCGCGGCCAAGGGGCAGGGCGCTGCTAGGGGTGGCTGATGGCGACGGACGATGGCGGGGGGCAGCAGCAAACAAAGCTCCTCCTACGACTCGTATTAGCACTAGCAATGGAGCTGCTCTCCACTACTTTTGAAATCTGCATGATGTATTTCCACTTTGAGCTTGCTTTGTGGGGTTTTTTTTCATACTTTATAGAAGTCTCTTTCATGGAAAAAAAAATCAGTGAAGTCTAAAGTATCTTGCTTTCAAATGTATGCCTTGCTTTGTGGGTTTTTTTTCATACTTAATAGAAGTCTCTTTCATGAAAAAAGAAATCAGTGAAGTCTAAAGTATCTTGCTTTCAAATGTCTGCCTGTCACCAAGTGCGATTAGAAGGAGACGTGTCTTTTCGTTACAAGTTTACAAGCTCTACCAAGGGGGAACATTGCTTGTCATGCCTCCACTATGTGCAGCCAAGCGTAACACATTAACTCTGCCTAGCTCTTTGTACCAGTCTGACATGTGTGCTTCTAGCCCAGGTAAAATTGAAGCCTACATGGATTCGGTAAATAATTAGAATGGAAATAGGTGAGTCTCTTCTTGCACACCACAAAAATCACTCCTAAGTGGAATGATGAAAATCAAGTATGTTGTACCTATCTCCAACTATTGGGAAATTTTCCCTTAAGAAACTGCCTGTGGGCAGGAAGGTTACCCCTTAGTGATGGCATATTGCTTTGCTCTCAACTCTTGTGTGTAGCAAGTGGATTCTTTGGACATTCATAAGAGTAGTGTCCCTTCTCTTTGCATTCGTAACATGTGACAAATTCTTTGGTTCTTCGATTAATACGTGACTTAGCAGGTTTCCAATTAGACTTACCATCATATCTACCAACTTTACCTCTTACACCCTCCTGCTTGAAGTATGAAGTATGCTTCTTTGCTCGAGGGGTGCGAGTAGCAAAGCTTCTTCCTTGCTTTCTTTCTGACTCTAATGCCAAATCCATAGCATCAGAAGCTGTAGATGGTCGAAGCATACGTACATTAGCACGAATAGTAGGGCATAAACCCTCACGTTATGCCTAAGTCCATTTTTAGTGACCGAGACCCTGGAATGACCAGCCCATTTTGGACAGCTCTATTTGACAATATGGGAACGAATCTGAATTTTTCTTCTTCTTTTCATCCCTGTAGATGGTCAAAGTGAAGGAGCAAATTCAACGATGCTAGACCTTTTGAAATGCTATGTGCTTATAAAAAATGAGGTTGGAAAAAGTACCTTCCGCTCATCTAGTTTGTATACAATAGTACAGTTCACAGCTCCATAGGTAAAGCCCCGTTTGAGGTCACATATGGAAAGGTGATTCTGCCACCAATCAAGAGGACCAAAGATTAGATATTTGCAGCTGATCAGTATGTCTGAGACCTCCAAACGGCATTCAGCCATGCGTGGACAGCAATAGAAAGGTCTCATGAGAAACAAAATAAAGCTATAGATAAGCATAGAAGGAACCTTGATCTCAAGAGAGGTGATTGGGTGCTTTTAAAATTTGAGAAAGCCAAGCTCCGCAAACCTAAGGGCAAAAAGAAAGTTTTCTATCAGGTAGTATGGACTTTTCAGGGTCACAGATGAAATCAATGAGGTGGCATACAGATTATAGTTGTTAGAGTATTGGAAGATTTATAATGCTTTTCATGTGAGTCTTCTGAAGAAATATCAAGGGCCAGAGCCTATAGAACCTATAATGGAAGATCCACAAGAAGTGGAGCTGGAGGAGATCCTTTAGCCAAAAACAAATGTGTATCATTGGGACGCAAGAGAGCTTAGGGCAAGGTATTTAATAGATACCTTGAAAAGTTCAAGAATTATTGGCCATTGAATGCCAAGTGGATGGATGAAGACATGTTGTCTAATTATCTACAAGTTCTGGGTGTTTACAAAGAGGCTTTTACTGGTTAGAAGCCGAGGGGATGATACGAAGCTGTAAATATTCCAAGTAAAGTACAGAGTTAGCCATTTATTTGATCATATTTAAAGAGGTCTTCATTTATTTTTTTAAATTATGGTCAAAGAGTTCTTTTAAGCATCTCGACTTCGGTCAAAGACACTTGACTTCGATCGGAGAGACTTCAAGGTTTAGGCAAGAGGGTTGACTCTAGTCAACCAAGATTTTCCAACCTCAATTGGAGAGATTTGGTTATAATTAAGGCGCCTTGACTATTGGTCAAAGCCCCTTAATTATAATCAAAGAGGATTGACCTCAATTAACCAGAGAAATAATGTTTGGCGTGTCCTTTGGTTTGCTTGGTGGGCACACCCAGAAAGACTAGGATTACTCTAGAGTTTATTCTTGCATGCAAAAGCTAACAGTCAATGGGTGCCATGGTGGTGTGCTTTATGAAATTGTTGTAGGTACAAAAGAGGGGTAAAAATGCCCTACATTTAAAGAACTAAGGGAATACATCACCAAGGGGAATTGACCATGGGTGCTTGGAAGGCCCTAGAGAGCCCCAACTCCTAGCATGTACTGTGTTCTAGTATTAATGGCCTAGTGATGCAAGGCTATTAAGGATTATCCTTACAGCACATATTGAAGGGCTAGGGTTGGGGTTAGTTCAATTTTTTGCCAAAAATAATAATAATTGGTTAGTTTTTGGGAACTCAAAAGGCCCTCTCTTTTTGTATTTAATATCACCTTGGGTGGAGAAATAGATCATCCTTACAGCCTAGTAGTGATCTACCCGTTAAAATACTGAGGTGGCCTTTCTATGTTTACGAGTTTAAATATGACTTCTAAATGATTTGGGGATGGCAACTGGATTCCCATTTCCTCTTAATAGTTTGAAATTGTTATGGTAGTATTATATGTGGTTATGACCCCATTTTCGTGCCTTTATAATCTGTAAGGATCTGCATTATGCAAACTGTGTTTGTTATAAAATATTCTTCTTATTTGAAGAAACATCTGACAGATAGGGTGTCTCAGCTTAAATACAATTGTAGCTTGTTCAATCATTATTTTTCATTGTTGTTAGCTCCAATATCAACTGTTGGTATTCTTTGTAAATTCAATTCACTCCGTTGACATAGTGACTCCATGCTCTTAAATAGTTCATGGTGGTGTTGGAGAAAATGGGAATTTGCAGGAAATTCTGCAAGCTTCAAACATTGTCTACAGTGGTAATGAACTTACACAATCCACACTTTTTGCTCTGAGTAACATTGAAGTTTCTCTAATAAAATTTCTTACTTTCTTTCTGCTGGACGTAATGTACATTGGAAAACTATTTTATATGCTGGGTTTCTTCATATAATATGCTGGGTTTCTTCATATAGTTGTTATATAGCACGCTCTCAATAGTGGGAAATGTATTTGGAATTTGAGTTTAGAAAATACACTTTGCTGCATTCCATTCTTTCAGATTACACAAAATGATAATTGGAATACAGGTTCTGGCGTGGCCTCATCCAGGATTTGTATGGATAAGGCAGAATCAGCAATTGCTTTGGCTCATGTAAGTTATTGTTGGGATGCAGTCAAGAGGTGTAGGAGGTGAGCTTATGTGCTGGATTCAATATATTTTCAATTTAGAAGTTGTGCATTAACTTAGTGGTTATGTTTGTTGTCTTCTTCTTGCCAAAGCTTACTACCAAAGGGGTGCTTACTGCACCCAAGGATGTCTGGAGCACAGCTGATATCTTGAAGGAAACTCGAAATTGGAGGACCCTCTGGGAATCTATGTTAAAAAGGCTGAATGCGCGCACCCTTTGTGTAAAGCCTGCTAGTGATGGTTGTTCTACTGGAGTTGCAAGACTTTGGTACGTTTTTGTGATCTTCTGCATATCTTGTGAATTTTCTAAGTATATATGTTCAGGGTATGTGTGATATGTTTCTATGCTGTTAAGGAATTTTCCAGGCATCAGTATATGCCTACCTGGAATTGATGGATCGCTAAAACATGTGCAAACCTTCACAAGATCTTAAACGTCTAGAAATCCTCATCTTGTGAATGTTACTCAACTTCATCTCCCATGGCCCCTGATAAGTACATGTAGATTGTCAGCCTGTTTTGATGCATCTCCCATAGGACCTAACAAGTATAACTGAAGTGTCAGCCTGTTTTGTTGATCTTCTTGACCAGGCTCAGTGGCCTAATGCGAAACCGCAGGCCTTGTGATGGGACCTTAAATCACCGCCACATGCTCTGCCTTGTCTGGAGTAACACCACCATGTCTAGCATTCCAACTTTACATGGGAAAAGCCAGCATAACAGTCTTATCTTTCCATAAAGAGCACTGATTAGGCTATTCTTAAGACCTTATCATGTCACTTTACTTCTTCAAAGAAATCCTGGATGGCAAAACTTCACATTGATGAAAATATGGTACGTTTTCTTGAGGATTCAACCTGACTAGCCCTACTGTCGGCTACACACCCCTCCTCTTGACATTTTATTAGGTTGGGACCTGTATGGGATAGGAAGAAGAGGCAACTCCAGCCACATTGGATGCTCTATGGCCATGTTCAAATGAGCCACAAAGTATTATTCCAATCGGAATGGTTGTCAATAAAATCTACACCTTCCCAGGTGCTGCTGCTTCCGCTTCCCAGTACCTGCTGCACCTCTTGTTCCTGCCCATGAGCCTCCCATTTCTGCCCGTCCTTTCCTCTTATTTCATCCTCTTCTGCTCCACTCCACCCTCGAAAGCCTGTTCCTGCCACCCATTGCTGCTGTATGGACCTGTACGGTAGCCCGTACAGGCCTGCACCTGCCCTGCTCACCCTCTGCCTCTGATCACCCTCCCTCCACCTCCGTCAACTCTTGCATATGTGATTGACGTCCTAGCTCCAATCTTAGCAAATCTCTTCAATGAGGCTATTTGTCTTGGCTTTCCACATACTGGACTCTTAACACTGTCGCACGAATTCACAAGGCAGGGGATCCCATGAAACTGGAAAACTACAGGACCATCATGGTCGGACAAATCATGTCTAAGATACCTGCATCAATACACAATACTGAGGTCAGTCAATTCGCAGAAATGCATAGACTTAGAGTAGAGGGACAGGCTGGTTTCCATCGTGACCACGGGACCATGGATCACATACTCACTTCTTTTTTTTGTGGGAAGAAATCTTTTATTTCTGTAGAATAATTACATTCATAGTTACTTCAAAAACGAAGTAGCTACTACTCAACTAAAGATCTCAGTATAAGCTGTATACACATCCTGATCAATCAAACGAGTCTGAAAACAATCGTAGAATGATTGTTGCAGAGATCGTTTGAAAAAAAGAAAGGATGAAAATAGTGGATCACCAAAGACTCTATGATTTCTATCCATCCATAAAGTCCATAGGGTCCAATAGCGCACCCATACAAAAAATAAATCAAAACCCTGTCTCTGTGGATGAAAGCCAAACAACCAGAAAAATCTGCCAAAAGTAACAGTAGGAAATCGCTGTCGAAGCCTCTGTCTAATGAGAGCAATGAGATCAGAAGTATTTGGACAGGACCAAAAGATGGGAAACACTGATTCAGTAGAGTGCTGGCATCTATGACAAATAGCTGAAGCAATATGTCTGTGTGCGAGTAACTGTCTAGATGGAAAAATGCCAAGGAGAACTCGCCATAGGAAAAGCTGTTGTCGAAGAGGGACTTTGTAATGCCAAAGGAGACGCAGCCTTTTTCTCCACCACTTCATTGGACAATCCATATGCCAAACAGTATTTGCTCTGTGGGAAATCCAAGGTGGAGGTAATAAAACTCTATACAGTGATGACACTGTGATATGTGAGAGCTTCAAAGGACGGGCGTATAAGGAAGGAGAGCGTAAAATCCAATCCTCAAGCCGATTTTGAAGTTCCAAGTGAGGTACCGTCAAGTACGGTTGGAGCATTGCTGAAATTCTATGCCATAAAGGACGATAATGAGCTCCCAAGCCATATTTGCGAGCAGCCATAGAAAAAGATAAAATTGCCCATCATCCTGAACTACATCCGCCACAGATGAAATGCCTTTGAAGGAGAGAAAATAAGAACGTCGGGGTTCTTGTATGGCCAAAGGAGGGTGGAATACTTTAGACCAAAAAATATTCTCTACCCTCAAAGAGTTGCCCGAGAAAGAAAGAAAGAAAGAAAGAAAGAAAGTTTATTAAAGTCTTCGGGAGACCGTGAAGGTCTATGAGACTAAAGATAACTGATACAATGAGCATAACGGTGGTGGTCTCAAAACGGGCCAACCAACCGTTTCTACAAAAAAAGAGGTTATGAAGGACTATGTGTCTAGTCCTGATACAAAAAATATGTGTCTACCTCCAAATGATACAAAGAAGAGGAAGGGGGGGGCACAAAAAAGTGGGGCAGAGGGGGGAGATACAGTATACATGTGCAGGTGGTGATCGTAAGAGACCAATCATAGAGAGGCCATCAAATGGGAAGTCGGAAAAAACCCTGCGATAGATGATTGGCCTCTGACGTCACGCGGCCTAGTCGAGCTCAGTCGTCGGGGGCGGCGGGTGGCCCTGTGGATGAGGGCAACGGTAACCCCAGTGGGGCGGGCCGAGAGCAGAGACGAGATGTCATGGACCTGGATGTGTGAATCTGTCCGCTGACGCAGCTGTCGTGACTGGCTCTTGCTCACGTCCGCGTCGTCGGCTAGACTGAGAAGAGATATCCTGTGGCTGAAAGAAGTCAGTGATAGGCCGCTGGATGTCCTCACGCTGTGTGTGCTTCTCGTGTCGCCGTGCTCGGAGAGAAGTATCTCGGTGGCGGGTCATCTCATGTAAGAAAGCGGCAAGGCACTGCTGATCCGGGAATTGTAGCATGTGTGAGAGGGAGCCGAATCCGTTGCGGAAGAGGCAGTGGTATCGGCCTCGAATGGCATAATAGATAGGACATCTGAAAGCAAAATGCTCCTCCGACTCGATCTCCTGTAAGTCGCAAAGTGGGCAAAGGCGGTCCTCTCGTGGGATACCCTCTGCGCGTCCACTCTCGATCCGTAATCGGTGTGACGAGACCCTAAACTGACCGAGGGAGATCCGGAGCGCATGTGGTAGATGAAGTTGTGTGTAACCCGGAGGTGTGATGAAGCCCTCCTGTGAGATCTGGAGGCAGTGTCGGCGGTAGAAGTCGAGCTTCACAGGAAGCTCGGAGTGAAGAAACCATGTCCGCCAGGTGTGGAGCTGGAGCAGATCCGCCCGAATTAGCTGGTTGACCTCTTGGTCAGTGGGGGAGAGGGGAGATGGTGGAGCATCGACGCTGTACTGAAAAGGAGGCAACCGGTCTAAGTCGAGGCCCAATCGGGTGAACCAATTGAAAAGACGACTATACCAGCATCGCTGGTCCCCATCAACGGATAAGGCCATAGAGGAGGATAGGGCTAACCAAGGTAGGCGGAGGCGACCGTCAGCGGAGGAGCCAAAATCCCTGACTCTGTGGAGGTAGGTGATAGCCTGAAAAGCCGCATCAAGCTGTAGGGGTGAGGTGCCGAACTCTGCTAGAATGATCTGGTGTGGTACCGATGGTTTGCTACGGATCATCCGAGCAAACATCAGTATCTGCAGGCACTCAACTCGAGCCCACTCTGTGTCTGAAAGGTCGACTCCCCACCAAGGGCTACCATACATGCCTGCTGGGCGGACCAAAGAATAAAAAAGAAGAGACTTGGTCCGCGGGTCCTGGAAGTGGGAGTGGTAGCACTGTCGCTCCAGCCTGGCAAGAGCGGCGTATCTCCAGCTGATCATGGCCTGCATGGCCGGGCGCATCGTGAAGATCGGGCCTGAGAAGACAACGCCCAAGTATGTGTAGGAGTCAACTATCTCAACAGGGTCGCGGCGAAGAGGAACTGCTCTCGGTGCATAGCGGGTCTGGAAGTGTTGAAGATCATCACCTTGGTTTTCCCAAGGTTGACCTTCAAGTCATGTGTATCACAGAAGGCCTGAAGTCCATCCAAGTGTCGCTGAAGACCAGTAGCAGAAGAGGATAGTAGTACTACATCGTCTGCGTATAGGAGAATCTGGATGGCAGTCCCCGCAAGAGAGCAGCCTGCACCTCCGAGTGTCCTGATGGTGGTCTCGAGCTCGTTAATGTAGAGGCCAAATAGAGTCGGTGACAAGGGACATCCTTGTTTGACTCCGATACTGCTCGTGATCTCTGGGGTCCAGCTGGTGCCAATCCTGACCTGCCCCGTCACTCGCTCATAGAGAGCTACTACTGCCCAGATAATCGCCGAGTCGTAGCCTAACTCCTGCAGACGTCTGATGAGTCGGGCGCGGGGAACGGTGTCGAATGCCTTGCGGAAATCCACAAAGCAACAATATACTCTCTGTCTCCTGTGTCTGGCCTCCTCAATGATCCCTCTAAGTGTAAAAATGTGATCATAAGTCGAGTGATCCATCCTGAAGCCGGCCTGTCCGGATGCCCTGAGCCCCTGTATCTCTGCGCGAGCACTGACCTCGCCATCTAACACTGATGCATAGATCTTGGACATAACATGTCCAACCATGATGGTCCTGTAATTCCCTGGATCCATGGGATCTCCTGCTTTGTGGATGGGTGTGATAGTGTTCAGGGTCCAGGCTCTAGGGAACCCCTGACAGACAGCTTCATCGAACAGCGTTGCCAGGATGGGGGCTAGAGTTTTGATGCCGTAGGCAACAAACTCTGTGCAAAGGCCCTCATGATCCTTAGCTCGACCGTTATGAAGCTTATGTGCTGCGTGGGTGACTCCCTGGGTTGTGAAGAGGATACAAGAAGCGGGGCGGGGGGTGGCTGAGAGGTCGGGGGGGGCTGATCAGGGATATCATAGAGTGTGCGTGCATAGGTGTGCCAGAGGGAAGTGTCCGTGAGGGGGGAGGGGGATCAGCGTTCTAGGAATTTCCTCCAGAAATCCTTGGAGCTAAACAGAATGTTCAGTAGCGTATCCTCATTCTGGCGCAGGAAGGCTAGCTTCTTGCGACGGACTAGTCGACGATAATCCCTGGTGAGACGTGGGTTGGCCCTAGCGTTTCGCTGGGTTGTGAGTCGGAGTGTGCGGCGTAATGCTTTGCACTCGTCATCATACCATCTGTTGCAAGGGGTAGAGCCAGCGGGTGGAGGGCGGGTGGATCGGGCAGTGGAAGGAAAGATGTGGCGGGCTGCATTGTGAAGGGAGTGGGTGATAAGGGTTGCTCGGTGATCTAGAGAGGGTATGGTGCCTATGTGTCTGAGGAGGGAGGCTAGGTGGGCTGAGTAATCAGGTGAGAGCTTATGATCGAAGTGTATATCATGATAGGTAGTATAGTGTGGGGTGTGGCTGGGAGGAGCTTGGGACACAAGTATATGAAAGAAAAGGTAAGTGTGATCGGCTCCTGGGGGTAAGGGTGCAGTGCGGAAGTCAGTGATCTGTGGGGCTAAAGCAGGAGATCCCAGAATATAGTCGACGACACTAGCTCCTCCGCCATGTGGGAAACATGTGAAACCAGAGGAGGCAGGCCACCGATCTAGTCCATTGTAGATGACCAGATCATGTATACGTCCAAGGTCCAAAAGAGCCTGCCCATACCCAGTAACGGGAGCGCGACTGTCGGCCGAGGAGCGAGGGAAGCCCGAGTCCTCTGTGTCCCTCTCAAGTAATAGGACCAGATCTGAGTGGAAATCTAGGAGTGATGTCTGACGTGCACCTGTCCTTGCGTTGAAATCCCCAACTAGGAGGACCTCTCCGCGTCTGGAGAACTCCACAATGTCTGAGTAGAGATCTAGATAGGGGGATACCCCCGTGTCCTCGCGAAGCATCTGTGCGAAATGTGACGTCTCTGGAGGAAAATAGCAGACTGCAATAAAGAGGTCGCGTGTGGAGGGGCGTCGGAATCGGAGCCATAGGTAACGGGCATGGGCAACCCGTCTAACCACGGATGTCAAGCTCGTGAGCGCTGAGCGAAGGAGTAGGGTCCCTCGGACCCCCCCAATATATCTGGTCTCCTCACGGAATACTGACTCCGAGGTATAGCCACTGACCAAGGGGAGAGGGCGCTTGGGGCTCTCATGTGTCTTTGTATAGAAAGCGATGTCGCGTCCAGTGTATGACTCTGAGAAGTTCCCAGGGTCAGACCAGAGGGTACCATTATAGCTCCATACGGTGCATGCCAAGGGTACTGTGTGCTGAGTCCGAGTCTCATAGACCATGTCTCCCTATTTGGGGGGGGAGTCTGCTACCATGTCTGGAGTACCTGGTGGGGCTCGGCGGCGGGGGCCAACTAACAGGCGGCCATCTCGGACAACAGCCCACTTCCCCTCCTGACGGGCTACATCTCGCTGCTGAAGCAGGGTGCGCCGCTCTTCCACCTACATAGGTGTGAGACCCTCATCCATGAAGATAGTAGGGTGGTCCCGTAGTGTAGCACGCTGCCAGAGTGCTGTAAGTCGAGCCTGAGTATCCTTGAATCGGATGATGAGTGGCTGTGGGCGCGTGGGATCCCGTCCTGTGCGCCATGCATGCTCGACTCCATGCTCGACGAGGCCGAGGGTAGAGGTCACAAAAGCAGTCGCGTCCGCTAAGGGGGTGAGTGAATCTGCGCGGGGGATACCTCGTACTCGGATGTTGAGAGCCTTACTGGCCCTCTGTTCCTGCTCGGCAATGGTGGCTGAGACTGCTGCTTTGGGTGCCTGTCTCGCAACGTCCACCCATCTGGTAGTCTCTGCAATAGTAGTCTGGATAGTAGCGATCCGCTCCTCTACCTTTGGTGTAGTGCGCAGAGCCGCTGTGACTGTAGCAGTGAGAGAGACAACCTCTTGACGGAGGTGAGTGATCTCCTGGCGCATGCTCTGAATAAGCTGGTCTTGTGCTACGATGTGATCCCGTAGTCGATGTAGCTCCGCAAAGATGTAATCTATCATCTCAGGTGGGACCCGGGGGGGTGCAAACTGGGACATGGCGTATGGCTGTGGAGGCGTGGGCGATAGGCTTGCTGTATATGGCAGAGGAGTGGAGAAAGGCTGCTGGGTGAGGGGAAGGGGGGACATAAGAGTGGTGGAGACAGAAGGAAGCTGTGTGGGGGGTGAGGGACTGTGACCCTCTCCTATGGGGGGCAGGCTGAGTGGTACAGTGGTGGGGGGGGCAGTGATTGGAGTAGAGATGATAGCTACGGGAGAAAGAACTGCATTGTCCATTGCACCCGATGTTTTCAGGGCTGGTTGGCTGTCAATTGCTAATCCACTCCTGGAGATGCGTTTTGTGATCTCTCCCACGATTGGCTTCGGAGACTGTTTGGGTTTGTGGGCCATTGTAGGACTTGTTCAAGTGCACGATTTCCAGGGGAGGCAGATCTTGTGCAGCATTGCTGTAGGGGTGCGCAGGCCAGTGGCAAGCCAAGGCTTGCAGCAGACAAGGGCCCTCAGACCACGGGAAGGCTGCGGGAGGGTGTGGGGCAGAGGCTACGGGAGGGGGGGGTGGTGCAGAGGCTGTGGGAGGGGGGGGAGTAGAGTGGAGCTACGGGAGGAGGGAGGCAGAGTGGAGCTACAGGAGGGGAGCAGAGTAGAGCTACACGAGAGGGGGGGACTGAGCGACGAGGGAGGGGGCGAGCGACGAGGGAGGGGGAGGCGGAGCGACGAGAGGGCAGCGAGAGGGGCAGCGGGGGGGGCGTCAAGGGGCAGCGAGAGGGGCAGAGGGGGCGTCGAGGGGCAGCGAGAGGGGCAGCGGGGGGGCGTCGAGGGCAGCGGGGGGGCGAGAGGGGCAGCGGGGGGGGCGTCAAGGGCGGCGAGAGGGGCAACGGGGGGGCATCGAGGGCAGCGAGAGGGGCAGCGGGGGGGGTGTCGAGGGCAGCGGGGGGGGTGAGAGGGGCAGCGGGGGGGGCGCCGAGGGCAGCGAGAGGGGCAGCGGGGGGCAGCGAGGGGCAGCGAGGGCGTGCGGGGAGGGCGTCGAGGGCAGCGGGGAGGGCGTCGAGGGCATCGAGGGGGCAGCGAGAGGGGGCAGCGGGGGGGGCGTCGAGGGCAGCGGGGGGGCGAGAGGGGCAGCGGGGGGGCGTCGAGGGCAGCAGAGGGGCAGCGGGGGGGGCGTCAAGGGGCAGCGAGGGTGTGCGGGAGGGGCAGCGAGGGTGTGCGGGAGGGGCAGCAAGGGGCAGCGAGGGCGTCGTGAGGGCAGCGAGGGCATCGTGCGGGAGGGGCAGCGAGGAGCGTCGTGCGGGAGGTGCAGCGAGGGGCAGCGAGGAGCGTCGTGCGGGAGAGAGAGTCCCTGCCATGCCATTCCAAGTGGGATAGAATGTGTTTCCAATCAAGAAGCAGACGAGAGACAAAAGGGCAGCCTCTGATCTTGCCTTGGATGGAGCCAAATAAAAAATCCCACTGAGTAGGCTGCCAATTCCCAAAGGCAGATGTATGAAGATGTAATAATAGAGAGCGGATCATGAAAACCCAAGGCTGATCTCCTTGCATAAACTGTATCATCATTTTCCCTCTGTGAGCAAGTAAATGCATTTGAATATTGAGAATGTTCAGACCTCCGTGCATCTTTGGAGAATAGAGATGATGCATAGAGAGTAATCTGAGACTTTTCTTGCCATGTTTTGAACGCCAAAAAATTTCCATGATAGCTGACATAAATGAAACCAGATCTGCCTTAGTGAACATAGTGAGAGGCAGATAAAATTGTATGTATGCTATCAAAATGGATTGTGTAATTCTCAGATGAACATGTAATGGCCAAGTTGCAAGCTTCCAATATTCAAGTTTTGCCCTTAACTTTACTAGCACCCAATCAGTTTGTTGTGAACGGGTGAGTCCCCAGCCTAGAGGATAACCAAGATGTCGAATGAATTGAGAAGCAGGGACAATTTCCCCAGGCCACAGAAGGTTGTGCCATTCCTGTGCATGTAACGGCAGCAATTTTGATTTCTGAAAATTTACCCGAAGGCCAGCAGCCAATCCATAGGTAGAAAGAGCATGCATAATCATGGACAGATCGGCCCGAGTATTTTTTGGAGTAAAGAATGAATCATCAGCATATGCCTGAGCAATCGTGCTGCGACTACCAAGAATCTCCAAACCGTGGAACTTGTCAATGTCCAAGAGGTGATCCAGATATTGAAGCAGTGGATGAGTGGCTATGGCAAAAAGTAAAGCACTCAGGGGACATCCTTGCCTGACAGAGCAAGCAAGAGTCCAGGATGGAGAAATATCTCCTGAAAGTATGCAGGCAGCTTTACTATCTTGATATAGCCAAGTGATGAGTTGCTGCATTTTTGTGCCAAAACCCAATGCCTGCATAGTCGATGAAATAAAATCCCACTGAACAGTATCAAAGGCTTTGGCAATATCATTTTGCAATAACAAAACATCCCGCTGTGTGTATTTGGCATATTCAATTCCAATGTAGGCATTAGCAATGTTCTCTGTGATATGCCTACGCGGGACAAAGCCATATTGAGCAGGATGCAACCCATCATGTAAAAACCCCTTTAGCCGATCAACAATCATTTTGGTAGTGACTTTGTAAATTACAGGCATAAGAGTGATAGGTCTCTATTCTGCCAAAGACTCACAAATTTGTTTTTTGGGAAGGAGTTTAACAAAACCTCTTTTCCATGTGTCCGGCATTTTCTGATTTTGCCACGCAGCATTTACCATATATAGCAATGAATGCTTCAAAATAGGCCAGTATGCTAGAAAAAACTCGACTGTTAAACCATCCCATCCTGGGGATTTCCATTTGCCACATGATTTGAGCGCATCTGACAGTTCCCTCTCAGTAAAGGGTTCCTCCAATTCCAAAGCTTGAGTATGGGAAATGATAGGAGAAACATGTTGCAACAGTAAATTTCGTGCAAGCAAAATCTGTTGCGAGGGAGGAGCTGCAGAGCCAAATTGCTGAGAGAAATGATGCACACAAACAGAGGCAAGCTGTAACCGTGAAGTAGTCCATGATCCATCAGGCATAAGCACTCTGCAAATTTCTATTTTGATCCTCCTCTGATGTAAACTTTTGAAAAATTCTTTGGAAGAGCAACCTTTATCTGTGAAGGCTCTTTGTCTTGCTCTAGTCTCCCATTTAGCCAGTTTCCTGTGATCATTTAGTTTAAGACAACGTCTGGCCTGGCATAGTGTTGTTTGCTCATGCATGGACAACGAACGATGATGACTGAGTTTAGTGAGGTCTTGACAAGTAGATTTGGCCTGAGCAATGGTTTCCCTCAGAGTCTTCATGTAAGACTTGCCATAAGCTCTAATCACCACTTGCATTTTAGAAATAAAAGAATCCCAGGCACTATCAACATGAAGATGGCTGCTAGAGGAAAGACAATGAGCTGCTTCAGTAACCATTGCCTTAAAATCAGCATGTTGCAAATAACTATTGTTTATGATTAGATGTCTCCTTTGTGGCAATCTATCATCTGGCATATTATGAAAAGATAACCGCAGCCATAGCGGTGCATGGTCTGAATGCACAAAGGCATAGTCAATCCACATTTTGCATGTGAAATCCCCATTTTGTTGGGGAGCGACACTATACCATCGATCCAGACATGCCTGATAAGCGGAAAGAGCATTATGTTGGAAAGTGTAGCCCGGTGACAAAGGCTGCAATTCCTTCCAAAGGTCAACCAGATCCAAATGCAAAAGTAGTTGAGACCATGCATGCCTTTCAGGAGATAACATATGGTCATGTCTGGAGGTGTTGTCTCCCTGTTGTGGAGCGTTATTGAAATCCCCACATATGTAGGCATGATATCTCCACGGATATTGTTGCATGGCATCCCAAATTGCAGTTCTTTCTCTAGAGGACTGAGGTGCATAAACTGAAGCAAATTCAAACACCTCTCCTCTAATAATGCATTGGAGAACAAGCCATCTGCCTTTGTTGTCATTTAATGCAATGACTGGTTGAAGCTCATGTTTGATCAGAAGGACAACCCCTGAGAAAGAGTGCTCCCCAGCATAGAAAATATCATATCCACAGTAGTGTCCTGTCTTGCCTGCATAAATATGTTGGTTGTGCTCTTGTAATGCCACTATGTCAGGCTGAAATCTGTTGATGTACAGCCACACAGATTTCCATTTCCTACTGTCACACATGCCCTGGACATTGAGTGTGAAACATTTGATGTGAGCAGTCATATATACAGGTATTTATAGTAATGTAACAACTATGTACAGCAGCAAAATTTATGAGGTCAGCCTTGCATTTCTATCTCAAGGTCGAGGCCTCGCCCCTGAGAAGAAGTAGCCGCCTGAGAAGGAGACAGCAAAGCAGCAACCTCTTCTTCAGGGAAGAGTGTTTTGCTGGCTGTTACTGCAGCCCATGTAATCCCAATTCCTGTATTTATCTCTGGGGTATTTCCACTAGAAGATGCACCATTCCAAGTGCGGGGGGGTGGAATTCTTTGAGCAGAAATAGCTTTTCTTGGGCTTTGCCAGCCATCAGTTGAAGGTTGCTTTCCTTTGGTCAAGGATTGAATAGCAAGAGGTGAATGTGAAGTGAGATTCCCATTGGGAGCCACTAAAGCTTTGCCTTTATCCTTATGGTTGTCTACTGCTTTTATTTTTGTTGGCAACTGGAGTAGGAGCATCTTTAGTAGGCATGTGAACTGGCAAGGTGGCATGAGGCATTTTATGTTGATTCATTGGACACTGTGAAGCCATGTGTCCAAACTTTTTGCATTCAAAACAGGCCCCTGCAAATAAACGCCATTTGAGTTTATAAAAAGCACTTCCCATGTTCACATTATTCACCGTGACTGAATAAGAGTCCGGTGTGGGATTATCAGTATCCCAGAGAATGCAAAATCTGTTTGAGTTGCCATTTGGCCGTGGTGGGCAGACCACTTTACCTAAAGATGCTGCAATTTTAGGCAAAAGTGAGGCCATACATTGGGGGAAATCAACAACTTCAACCCAAACCGGGCATCTGTGTCGGATTAAAGCCTGAAAATCCCTTGTGGGAGACCATGGCAAGACATGCACCATTTGCTACCCAAAAAAGAGAGGTGAATGTTCCAAAAGCATTTGTCTGTGAATCTCATCCACCATGATAACCTCAAAAAAGCCCCTGGCTGCATAGTGTACTTTACGAACAAAAGAGCCAGCCAATGTGCGTGTCAGCCAATTGCCTATCTCTGCAGCAGGTGGCATCCGGCCTGGAAAGAATAATATGACTGCATTCTTGGCATATTCTTTGACTGGATCCACAATTTCATCGACCTTAACCATGAGGCCAACTGAAGGAACCGAGTCTTTACACTCTTTTCTCGTATCTGCAAATCCTTCATGCATTACATCATATACCAGTTGAGCCTCAAGAGTATCATGCATCGGGTCATGCTGACCCTCAACCTGCTTTTGCTTCTTGCAAGGAGCCGAGCGCTCCTTTTGAAACGTTTTTTCATATGAATACTCTACCATGACTTTGTAAGAAAGGGAGCTTGAGAATGAAGTACCTGTAAAAGGGTAGTGAAAGCCAAAAAAAAACCCGTCCCAAAGAAATATTCACAGGAAGCCCACAAGAGAAGAGAAGAAGACTATAACTGGTAAGGAGAGAGCAGAGGGATAGGTGAGATTTTGGCGGAAGACACAGGACTGCTAGGGAAGACACCGGAGCAAAAAAACCCCAAAACTTGTACAGCAAGAGGTACGGGGTAAAACTTTACGAAAGGGACTGAGCAGGTTGTGTTGTACGGACCACCAACGGGGTTGTACGGAGAAGTCTGTACGGGCGATGATGGATTGCATAGAAATACCAAATGAAATTTGTACGGAGGCTGGGTTGTATAGAGAAACTGACGAAAGGAAACTGACGAAGAGAAACTGAATGAAATTGGTGCGAAAGAGGCTGGGCGTACGGAAGCTGACGAAGGGCTGGGCTGTACGGAAGCTAACGAGGAGACTAGGCTGTACGGAGAAGCTGACGAAATCTGTACAGAAAAGGCTAGGCTATACTGCGTTGTACGAAAAAACGGAGAGCAAGGAGACAGCACGGGCCTGCATGCAGATCTACGCAGGTATGGTGACCGTACGGACGTACAGAACGTACGGAACGTACGGACGAAAGGGCCTGCAGGGGGATCAAGGCGAGGCGCTCCTCCTCTCACGATGACTCACCCCACACACACACCAATACACACACACACACACACATTGGATCACATACTCACACTCAGGGTTGTCATTGAGAAGGCTAGGTTATGGAGACAGAGTTTCTATTGTTACTTTGCGGGTTTGTGCAAATCCTTGACAGTATCAAGGGGCCGCCTTTTTAGATGTTACAGGAGTTGGGTTATGAGTGGAGATATGGCACTCTATGAGAGGCTTTTGGGTAGAGTCCGGATAGGAGTTGGATGGACAAAGGAGACCAGAAGACGACCCAAATTCATCCTGAATGATCCAGTGGGGAACTGATGGCTTATTGCATATCATCCTCGACAGCATAAGAACTTGGAGACACTCTATCGAGGCCACTCTGCCTCACAAAGATCCGGTCCCCAACAAGGGCTACCATAGATGTCTGCTGGCCGGACCAAGAAGGTCGAAGAGGAGAGTCTTGGTGTGAGTGGAAGCATTGTCTTTCCAGCCTGGATAACGAGGCATATCCTTTGCTCAAACGGACTTGCATCATCGGCCTCATCGTATTTATAGGAACAGAGAAGAGAACCCGGAGATAAGTGTATGATGAGATAATCTCAACTCACGATCCATCGCAGGTTAGCTGCTCTCCATGCATGGCTACTCGGGATGTGTTGAAGATAGTGACCTTCCTTCTACCGATATTGAGGTTCAAATCATGTGACTCACAGAATGACTATAATGCATCTAAGTTCTCTAGAGGTCCTCTGTAAAGGGGGATAACAACACGACATCATATGCGTACAACAAGATCTGAGTTAAGGAACCAGCGAGGGACATATATGCCTCGAGCTTATCTATGTAGGCCAAACACCTTGTTTGACCCCGATAGTGCTCAACTTGATGCGGTGTTCCAGGTCATCACTTATGGTTCGGAGTGTACGACAACTGCTCTTTAGGGCAATGTAGACTACCATGGCTAGCACTATCGTCTTCTATGACCCTAGCAGATGAGGGTGATTAGAGATGCTAGTATGCATACATGCAGGTGGTTAGAGATTGGGGATCCACTGCACGGTGCTTCCAATGCAGCATTGATGTGCCATTTCTCTTGGTCGGATATCATGAGGTCAACCACGTCAGACGCGATGACCTTCTACAACTATGCACATTCAGGACTTGGCTGGCACTAAGTGAGTTCCCAATGAAGCCCAGCTTCTATAGAGATCAATGTTTTCACTTTTTCGATGAGAGCTTTATCTATCCTCCAGGATATACTCGGATTCATCTCCCTCATTCATTGAAAATATTTATTGGGCAATTTAGGGTTTCGTCACATCGACTCCACATTGAGAGTGGACGAGTCGAGGGAGTACCGAGGGCGAGGGGGATTTGTGCCTTGTGTGATCTATAGGAGATCAAGTCAAAGGAGCATTTCATCTCCACTACGAGATCCAAGGCTGCTACTATTGTTTGTTCGGAGATAGCTTCTTTCTAGGGGGTGCATCACACAGCTCAAGAAGCCTATTAGAACTAGACTTTATGGGTCCAAAGATGCTAGAGAAGGAGTGGCTTGAGAGACCTTGATTCTATTGACCCATGAGGGAGGGCTTAGTATCATTGATCCTGATGTTCAATGCAAAGCTTTGTAGTGCAAGCTTGTTGCCAAGAGACTCATGCTAGGTCAAGAGCAGTGGAAGGATCTCTTCTTGGATGCATTGGGTCATGTATTCCTTCCTTAGGTGTTCAATACATCACTAGGTGGGTCTGCACTCCCCCCCCCCTTCCTCCTCTCCCCGCGTGCTTACCAAGCTCAAGTTTGGAAAGGTGCAAGATCATTAACAATTGTCTTCCCTTTGCACCTCACATCGCCCCTCAAGAGGTTTTTGCCTCTCCAAACCCTTATGTAGCCCTTAGATTAGCAACCCAGCTGAGGATCTTGGTGATGATGACTTACCGAGATCTTTTACCTCTCATACTCTTTTATCGAGAGGTGATTTTCTAGACTGTGTTGCCTCTATTTTGGCCACTTGATTGACCCTCACCTTCAGCTTGGGCTCATCAAACTCCTGTCAGATAGGACCTTCCACCAGCCTCTTTCTTCTCAATGAGAGTTGTCATGGAATGTTGAGGGATTGGCTGGGATTCCAACCCATCGTAAGGAAGCAAGTCATCAATGACAAGCTTCACCCCTTGGTCACTCATGGACCAAATGGACATTCTCTTCCTCCAAGAGCACAAACTCATTGATAGGCGATGCGGCACGATAGGCAAGCTTTTAATTACGCATACTTTTTGGTCCAGTGCTCTTTCGATCTCGTGGACTCTGCGTTTCCATTTTAGCTTCGATTCTTTGCAATGTTATTGCACATGGTACTTTGATCTAGCCAGGGCTTAGTGGATCATCCGTTTTCTAGGGGCTTCGAGATTGGGGTGCTCAATATCCATGCACCAGTTCTAAGGAGGGATTGTGTTGTCTTTCATAGGTAGATTTGAAGCTAGTTGTCGTAGGTCGACTCTCGTACTAGTCTTTAATTTCAGCCTCTTTACAAGCCTGGAGTTAATTACATTGTGCGTTGACGCTGAGTCAAACAACACAATGACATCATGATTGGCTACTTGCCCTTTCATCTTAATTAACTCCGTATAGTTAAAAGGCTATATAGCCCGTTGGTGCGGGCTTTGATAGGACATTATCAGGTGCATTGGTTACTAGCTTAGCAACAGACAGACATAACAAAATAGGTATTGACCTTTGAGAAGATCCCGCTAGCTGAATCTGCATCTGTTATGCTCTGGGACTTTCCTCCATTTCCACGTCGCATTTTGAGATCACCATCTCAGCTATCCGACGATCCTTGTTTCGTGGACAATCTTTCCACTGATGAGGCTAAAGGCATCCAAAACACAAGCCTTCTCTCCTTGCTTTTTCTCTTTGCTCTAAGTTCAAAGAAGACTTCGACCAAGCCCGGGTTGCCATTGGTGTTACTTTTCTTTTCACTCCAATGGTGGTACTTGGTTTAGGAGTCTCAACTGGCTTCGCCTGCTTGGCTTGACCACTAGGTTGTGAGGCTTTCCCTTTGCTAATCCACTTCTTCTTAAACCCAGTTTTCTTCGGGTACTCATATCGAGTCCCAACCTGCATAAACCCACTTGGTCTGTTCCCTTTGGCATCCTCATAGTTCAGGGCTATGGCAATTGCTTCATCTAGCGTGTTTGCATACTTAGCCCGAACTTCCATCTTGATCCATTCATTCAGTCCAAAGATAAAATCTTTTACCTGGATTGACTGAGGTAGAGGTTTATAAACTTTCATTACACTTTCTCTGAACTTATCAATGTATTCCGCCACTGATAAATTTCTCTGACGAAGGTTTCAATATTGATCCCAAGCTCGGGATGCTTCGTCAGGAGGTAAGAAGTGTTTTCTAAATTCTTCTTTAAACCCCTTCCAAGTAGTGGATGCCACTCCATCTTTCTGCTGTTTTATCCACCACCTATCCACTGCCTCATTTAACATATGGGTGGCTTCACGGATTTTCTTCATATCGTTGTTGATTTCACAAATGGCGAAGGCCTCGTTCCATTTGTGTAACCAAGTCTCTATGATATCAGAACTACGGTAAGACATCCAACCAGAATACTTTTCTGGCCTATAATTGGCAATATTAGGCACCTTAGCCCTCCTAGGCTCGACCGTATGAACACTGGATTCAGGCTCCATTGGAGCTTTACCCTTCTCTTCATGAGATGGTGTGGCAGACACACTATGAACCATTTTCATGAGCTCGGATTGCCCTACATTTGCTTGTAATTGTTGCGCTAAAATCTGTTGCAAGGCATCCTCCAATAATGCAATTCTACAAGACAGTGTATGGCTTGCTGGGCACGACACTTGCGGGGTCGGCCGGGCTCCCGACTCTACGGGATCCACCCTAGAAGCTTCTTCTACTTCCATTTAGGTCGATGGGTGTGTGTTTTTTTTTTTTAATAAATAAATAAAATGAATAAAACACCACCTAAAACTCTATTCACAAATTGCTTTTCAATCTCACAACCACAAAAGGTGTCTAAACAGGTGTAACCAGCAACTGAAAATAGCTGAGAACCAAGATGAATATCTTTTCCCTATACTAGGGAAATATCTGCAATCTCAAATAATTCAAAGGCATAAAGAAATAGAAAACTCCCTGGTCCAACTTTCAGTGTTCAAGCTCCTGATTGCCTCTATTCGACACCACGCCACTTCGATACATCCAAATCCACTCAAAAGCGCCTCTAAACTGATTTTCCGTCAAGTTCCATCAATATTCGGACGGGAAAAAAATGGGATTCCGTCACTGATGTACGGAATTCTCATGACGATGAAATTCGACTTCACCCAATCGTCAACAAGCCTTCGTATATAACACACAAAACCAATATTTCTGAAATCTGAAATCGTGATAGTAATATTACGGGATTGTGACCTCCGTCACCAACGGACCCCAAAAAAAAACTTCTGCTCCACCAAAAAATTCGTCCCAGCCACTATCACGTAGAGGTAATCATAATTGATTCTGATTTGCTGAGCCACCACACGAAGGTTCTCTAAGGTCGTCAGCTAATCAACGGAACCCGTAGTACACAATCGTTAACGTTCATTATCCCAACGTTGATCCACCAAACATGAACGACCGGTTAGTCAAGGAGCTGTAATCGTTATAGCGTGAGTAACTACAGAAACCCGCTTGGGCGTCGTTGGGTATGATGAGCTTCATGCGCTCGACTTCTGCGTGTAGGGGAGCTTTCTTGTGCACATCTAGCGACGGACTCTTGCCGTTAGGCTGCGCTACCAAAACAGAGACGCTGGAGGCTTGTCGGTTCTTGAGCCTGATAATTCCTTGTAAGGTCTTTTACTCATTACGCTCCAGCAGGTCTTCCGTTGGGTATAACAATGACCAACCACCGTCCCACGCTCTGATACCAAATGTTACACATCTATTAATGTACAACCTATTCAATCCTCCCTAGCCAACAATCAATCACGGGGCAAGTACTTAATTTTCCTCCCAGCCAATTCTTGGTGACAGCAAACTCTCAGAACAATACACACACGTGAAGGCTCCAGCTTGCATATTCCACCAAGCCCCAATTCCCTAGATGGATCTAGTATGCCACATGTCTACATTCTAGGGTACCTCTTAAATGCATATTTACTACCCCTCTCTTGGGATATCAATTTATTCACTTGCCCCTAGGCACATTTCCCACTTAACGCATTTAAGACCCATAGCCTTAGACCCATCTAGTTAGTGCCTTGTCACCCTCATCAAGGACCTTGACATTAACCCCTTTGACTATTTACATGAAGCCCAAATAAATATAATACAAACATTGATCCTTTACAAAGGAAAATATCGATTGACCCTTCCGAGGTCATGTTACCTCAACTTGAGCGTAACAGATAACTTCTTGAAATTTCAGATATCCAGATTTGTTTGCCAAGGCTGCCCTCTTACTCCCTTTCTATACTTGTTCGCAGCTGACGTGACAAGTCACTCGCCTACTTATAGACACAGATCATTGGACTTCATCTTCCCATGTGGAAATGACGAGGAGTTTCTTGATTGTGGACTTTCGGACTACACAACGATATTCGAAATCCATTGGATTTTGGGCTAATGATCCAGATACACTAGGATGGGGTACCACTGCCATTTATATGGAAGGCCAAGTAGGCATGGATGTGACCCCCACTCAGCAGTTTGCTGCTGTTATGGAGAACATTAGGATGAAGTTATTTTAGTGCCATTCCTACTAGGAGTATGTCATGTAACTCAATGGTGGAATTCGATTTGACAATATTGTGTGAGTGTAGGGGAGTATGATACGTAGATAATGTGAAGGCTAGTAAGCATGTTTGAAAACATTTTTGGCGTTGAGGTATTTTCATAATTATAGCTGATTCCTATGTTCATTTAAAAATCCCCCTGAATGCTTTTTGCCGAAACAATTTTTGATGAATGAAACGCTTTTTAAGAGTGTCTAAATTCTCAAATATATACCCGTCCGGGAAAGTGATATTTTCTTGTGATGCAATAAACCTGTCATGGATAAAACATATTTCAGAAGAATGTTTCTTTGCAGGTACTTCTGTAAGGCTCAACCTTTTGATCTTGTAGTGTTTCCAATAAAATTCTTAACCAAGCTGCTTTTTTGGTGTGTAGTTGTGCAGAAGACCTGCATTCATATCTGGTTGCAATTCAAGCGAGGCTACCCCAGTTGCTTCTGGGAAGCTTAAGCAAGGTATTTCTGTCTCGTGTATTATTTGGGCACAATTACATGCAAGTTCTTACAAATAGTTTTGTGGCTCATGCATTTGGCCTGAATCTATCATGCTTGAACCAGGGTGCAATGGCACAATCTTGATGTATGTGGGTCACCTATTTGTTTTACTTAAGCTTGAGCTTATAGAGTTGGGTGTATGATCAAAATTACATTGAGTTATAGGATTATCAAGATAAATGCTATGACGTGTGGTAGGATCATTTGATAGATAGGGTTCAATATGAAGGGGCTACATGTTTAGGATCCCTACCGTGGTTGTCATTCATTGATCTAGGACTATTTATTACTGATATGGAAGCTCAATATGAAGGGTAACATGTTGTTAAGGATCCCTACCATGGTTGTCATTCATTGATCTAGGACTATTTATTACTGATATGGAAGCCTGCTTGGTTAAATAACATGCATAAGAGCTTGGTGTACTCCAACAGAAGATTGGAAGTGCCATGAGATCCCTTTAGTATTGTATTCGAAAACAAACCATGGTCCGACCCTCTCATGAAAGCCGCTTTCACCTTGAACTCTTCTCCAAGTGGACATGAGGGTGTGTATACGAATCACTAAGAGTGATTGAGAGGCATAGGTCTAGGTCCCAACAAAAGTGTGCGCTTGGATCTCAAAATTTACCATATAGTCAGAGTGGGCAATTGGGATATGGGATTTTCTCCAAATGTCTCTCTAGATGTTGACTGGGGTCCATGTGTTGGAAGAGTAAGAACCCTCCGGGTGTTGGAACTCAAGTTTGGAGCAACCATTTGCAGATCTGTCAGTTCCGGTGGACTGAGGAGGTCCTAAAACTTCTATGTTGCTCATCATTCGTACTCCGCTAGAGTTTACAAACAGCTCTGTTTTCAAAAACGTTTTTGAGTCCGCGTGTTGGACTTAGTGATTGAGACCATGGTTTCCAAAACCGTCTATCCCATTGCGTTCCGGACGCCCAAAAACCCCTACTTATCAGCTCTTTCACGATTCGGTGGAGGATTTTCAGAGTTATAGATCTCTGTGTATTCGATTTCATCTCTCTGTTATGCATTCTTCATTCTAAGGTTCCGGTGTCGGATGTCTGACCTATCTCCCCCTTTCGGGATGCTCAAAGACTGAGGGAGAAGGCCTATGTCAAAAATCTCCTAGCAAGCTAAACAGAAAGGGGTGGAGATAATCTCCCAAAAGTTCGGGAAGAAGGTCGGAGTCAAGCCATCCTCACCCGGGCACTTCTGGGTCGGGAGAGCCTTGAGGGCCTCCCAGAGCTCCTCATCCGTGAAAGGCTCCTCAAGTCTGCTGCATAAGTTCTATGAGACTACTGGCGGAACGTGATCCCAAACTAGCTCCTGGGCCACAAGACCAGCTGGGGTCATCCTCTCCGTCTGAAAGAGCTGGCTGTAGAAACCCGTGGTCATGTCCAGAATCTTCTGCAGGTCAATGTGCATGATGCCCTGCGAGTCCGAAAGACGTAGCTGTGTGCCTGTTGATCAGGACCGAGTGGTCTGAAAGAACTGCTTTGTCATCCCGTCCCCGTGTTGCACCCATCGGGCCAAGGAGAAATGATAGGAGAACTTAGCCCGCCGCACCTCCGTGTCCTGGAGCTCGAGATGAGCGCTCTCGAATCTGTCACTAAGCCACTGAGACACTGGGTCCTGCTCCCTGAGCTTCTCAATGGAGGCGAGGTCTCTCCTCAAAGCCCACTCTCGCTCGTGAAGGGTACTCCTTCGCCGAAGGGCATGAGCCTATAGCTCCTCACTGCTCCTCTGAATTGCATCAGCCACCCACGTAGCCCGGCCCTCACACGGTGCCGTCTCTAACTGCTCCCAAATCCTTGCCATGACCTGCTGAATTTCCTCGTCTTGCAGGAGGTCCTTTGGAATGCGGACCCCCTTTTGGGGGAGACCTCGGCATTGCTGATCCAAGTGAAGTACCATGTCGAGCTGTGGTTGATGGGGGTAGTGATGGGGCTACTGGGGAGGAGGCCTGTGATGATGATGCAGGAGAGGGAGAGGGGAGAGGTGGCGTGGATGATGAGGCGGATGCGGATGATGGTAGCAAAGTGGTGGTGGTAATCATAGTGGTCGAGGCTGTGGTGAGCGGCATGGGCTTCGGGTGGGCCCCTTTCTTCTGCTCCGCGGTGCTGTCCACTGTCAAACCGCTCTGGTTGCTGCGTTTGTTGAAGTTCTCCAAGTTGAGTTGCTTTTGTGTTTTTCCCTTGTCACCGTTCCCCTTCCCCATCTCCTCATGTATGTATATCTGGACTGAAGGGTATTCCGCCTAAGTGAGTCCCTGTCCTCATCTTCCTTTATCCTTCATTATGGTAGAGGACTGGGGTCAAAGGTTGAAAGGTCCTCCAAGATGGAGCAGTGTGCTGGTGCGATGGCAAGGCAGCATGAGCAGCAGCATGAGCAGCAGCATGAGCAAGCGCGATGGCAAGGCAGCGTGAGTAGAGAGGGAGGGTGGAGCAGAAGCGGGGGAGAGAAGGCAGCGGGTGGAGGGGCTGCAGGCGGGGAGGCAGCGGGCGAAGGAGCTGCAGGCGGGGGAGGGGTTTGTGGAGCTGCAGGCGGGAGGGGAGCAGCAGGAGTGGAGGGTCGGAAGAGGCAGCAGACGGAGGAGGCAATGGGCGTGGGAGGGAGCTGCAGGCGGCGGCGAGGGAAGCTAGGCGGGGAGGGAGCTGCAGGAGGCGAGGCTAGGCGGGGAGGGAGCTGCAGGAGGCGAGGCTAGGCGGGTAGGGAGCTGCAGGCGGCGAGGGCTGAGAGGCTAGGGGCGGAGAGGCTAGGGGTGGGGAGGGAGCTGCAGGCGGGGAGGGGAGGGAGCTGCGGGCGGAGAGGCTAGGGGTGGGGAGGGAGCTGCAGGCAGGGAGGAGAGGCTGAGAGGGTCCGTGAGCATAAGGTAATGGAAACTCCATACCAAGAATCTTGACTTTTTTTCATTCTAAGGGTATGCTTAGGGGATGGCTGCTAAAGGTTCCCTAGTGTTGGAGTGGTCTGAGGTGATCTAACTGGAGCTGGCATGTTCTGAGTGAGGGCTTTCACCTCTGCTCATATAATTTCGTGGTTTCCGATGCCGTCTTTCATTTGTTAGCATGTAATACACTTGTTTAAAAAAATCATGTAAGACACATTGGTTCACTTAGATTTTTAGGGTTTGCATGCCATAACAGTAGTTTTGAGCCTTAGTATATAGTATAGAAGTGAGCAGATGTAGTTTCTCTTTAGTTCAGTTGTCGAGCTGATCATTGTGGATCACAAGACTTCCAAGCTTTTTTCCATCCAGATTGTGCTCATTTTCCTTCAATAGGTATCAAAGCCTACCATATACCCATTGCCTCTTAACAATTATTATTTTAATCTTCTGAGAAAGGAGATCCTACAGTTTCATTCATGCAATTGCATTTTTTGAGAGTTCTTTCTTTTTTTGGTAAATTGCTTGGGAATTTTGCTTGATTGACTTCAGCTTACTGGAGCAGTATATTAGAACTTATATAGTTGTATGATAGAAATTGATTGAATTTATGTTCCCTTTTTTTCCGGGAGGGGGGTGGGGGCGGGGCCAGGGGGGGTAAATTGTCAGCGAAGTTTGTCAGTCACCTTCAGCTTCGTGGAGCTGAATGATAGAGCTTGAACAAACTTTGTGGGGAAGTTTGTTCCATTTCCTTCAGCTTCGTGGAGCTATGTAGCTTGGATTGGATTTATGCTAGCTACTTGAATCTAGCTGCGATGTTATACTGTGAATATTCTCCAAAAAATCTCTCTTAAATTTTATGCAGAACATATTTGGTTGCTTTTCTGAACCAGTGTGGTTCACAGGTGATGCAGGAAGATGGTACTGACATGTACTCATGAATTAAACATTGCATTTTAAGCATAGCACCTGTATGTAGCGTGTGGCCCATTACTAATGGGCCTTTTTACATCTTTTCCTGCTTGATAGGTATGATCTTGCACTCTTATTGAGACTGAATACCAATCTAAGTAGAGTTAGATTGTGAAGGCACATGGCACGCAGGAATGGAATGGAAAGGAAATGGAAAGAAGATACAAGTGCACAACAATGATAACCAAAGTACTCACATGATAGAGATAGCTTGATGTTGACTGATCTGTAAAGACTGAAGACTAGTACAAGACTATATAGTGTGAGCCTCTAGACTCTAGAAAGTCACAATGCATATGGGATAATCTCCCATATGACACGTGGCACTGTCTAGGACTCACTAGACTATAAAATAAGTCCTAGGGACCTAGGACACACAAATACACACTTTGACTTCATATTCCAACAGATTGGCCTTTGAAATTGATGTTCATTCATCCAAAGGTACATTTTGCAGGACCTATGAGTTGAATTTTGGCAAAAATTATATCGGGTCCTTGTTTCTCTTGAAATGTTCTCCTCTTTTGTAAGCATTATTACAATAACATTCATTCGAACAATCTTCATGACTGTTCCCTCTAACAATGTGTTAGCAAATTAGTTTGAACAATGTCAGCAAATTGTTTCACAGTGTGCTCATAGAAATGGAAGAAGTCGAAACATTCCTGCATATAGTTGCTTGTTACTTGTGATGATATAAATTCTTGGAAAAACTTCAACTCTTTGAAGGATTTTTCGAGTACAAAAAATCTGAGATTACCTTTTGCAGGCACATGGTATTATCCAGATGCCTGATTCTACACCAGAGAAGCTCATTTTTGAGCCATTTATTGAAACAGCTGAAATAAGACTGTCTTCAGGGAATGCTAAAGACAAATCTGCTCAAGATATCCTTGAATATACGGGGTCCAGTAAATGGGTCGAGATAACAGTAGGTGTTATCGGGAGAGCAGGGGAAATGCATGCTCTCAACCCCAGTATCACCATCAAAGAACAGAGTGACATTCTATCTTTGGAAGAAAAATTTCAAGGTTATACACTCATTATCAAGACTTTGGCTACAATCTCTTATTTTGCAGATCTTGAGCAAGCAAAATTTCAGAATTTTATGCTGTTTGTGTCTTAATCGTATGAGGTTTTTCCATTCTGCAAGGTTATTTACTTTGAACTGCTCCATGTAAGCTGGGATCCCCAAAGGAATTATACTTTGTATTTATTATTCCATGTGTTACCTCATCTAAATGGATTTTTTTATTGTCTCCTTATGTCATACTAGGTGGGACAGGGATCAATCTCACACCGCCGCCTCCTTCATTAATAAGGTCTCTCTCTCTCTCTCTCTCTCTCTCTCTCTCTCTATTGGGTCCCATGGGTCGATTTCAGGCCCCCAGAGGACGATAATAATAGTTTCTTTCTTTCTTTCTTTCTCTCTCTCTCTCTCTATTTTGTTGTTTTGTGGATTTCAAGAAAGCATTTGACACAGTTCCAAGAGGAGGATTATGGAAGAGAATGCAAGAAATGGGAGTCCCTTTGGCCTTAAGAGTAGGCATCTCTCGCATCTATGAAAAGGTATTATGCCAACTCAAACAAACACAGGGTATGTCCGATGCATTTGAGAGTAATATGGGAGTGAAGCAAGGCTGCCCTCTATCGCCTACCTTGTTTGGAATATGCATTGACCAATTGGAGGAACTCATCAATGAATCTGCAGCAGAGGAAGGGTTGCAAGGACCGCAATTGGGACTTTGGATAGTGCTATTGTTGCTATACGTAGATGATGTCGTTCTTTTTGCATACGATCCAGAATCTATGCACAAACTTTTATAAGTGCTTAAGACTTTTTGTAAGGAAAGTGGGCTGCAAGTAAATGTCGGGAAAACAAAGATGATGGCAGTCTATACCAATCAGCCAGAACATCCCCCTGAAATCACTTTGATGGACAGATTATTGAGTATGTCAGCACCTTCAAATACTTAGGGGTTGATATCCTGGCAAATCACAGATGGTGGCAATGTATACACAGAAGGATGGACACTGGTTGGGGGAAGTACTACCAATTTGAGAATGATTGCAGGCACACCGACACCAGGAACTAGAAAATTCGAAATGTATTGTTTGATGCATATGTAGTGCAGACAGTATTATATGGAGTGGAAGTATGGGGAGGCAGCATTTCAGCCTCTACATGGAATGATATTGAGAAAATGCAAAAAGCTTTCTTAAGGCGACACCTTGGTGTCAAACCCACTACTCCATACTCATTACTTCTGTTGGAAACGGGAAGGAGACCAATTGAATTTCATGCATTGATCAGAGTTATGCAATACCTAATAGAGGTACAACAAATGAACCTGATAGGTTGCCTCATAAAGCATGGAAGGCCAGCACAAAGCTTCAAAAAAACTACAAAAGTAAGATCATCTGCACAAGGTGGGCAACCGACATAAGAAAATGGTTCAGCAGATGGAGAGTGGGAGGGAAGGAAGGAGGAGGGCAGGATTGGAGGGATAGATCTCTGGTGCTGCCCCTGAAGCCATCTGGCCTGTGTGCGCCGGAACAGTCAATACAAATGTGGGTTACAAAGACATGATACTTGGTATCAAAATGCACTGCTAGAGTATTGGAAGCAACTGTAAAACAGAACTTATCGAGAAGGCTCAATCTAGAATATCCACTGTAGGTGATTTTTTTGTTAGGCTTAAGTGGTTTGGGGAAATGGAAGATTCAGCTTATGGTGTTAGATCAAGATAATGAAGGCAAAACTAATGAGAAATAAAGGGGAACACACACCTCGTCATCCCAAACATCAAGGTCCAAAGAGTCAAAGCACTTTCAACCCATGTGAGAGGTCTTAGGATGAAATACCTAGCAAAGTGATGGGCACAAGATTAGTGGATCCAACTGCTTACAGAAGCTAGGTTGAGCTTCTACTACTTTGGCTTTAAGATATACTCCTCATCATTGTTGGCTCTCTAATCTGTCTTACTCTCAAAAACATTAACATTGTGAGGATCATGAGCTTTGTGTGATAAACAAGATCTCTTGAGCCAGTTTTGCCAATTTTCATTGACTTAGGTTTTAGGCACTATTTTCCTTTTCTTGATTATTTACAAAACCCTAAATTCTTCTATTGTACTCTTTTATCATGGTTCCTTTGTAGCGGGTCTAAAGATACTTGGATTTTTAACGAATGGCTTCAGCATTAGTATATGTGTAATAAAATGCCTTTCCAAATGCAAGCTTAGGAAATTGGTTATTAGTGCTCCCCAAAAAAGTCACACTCCATAAGGATCAAGGATTCCTCAAATAGCTAGTCTAAAGAATATTTTAGCAAAAAATCAATTCCTCATGTAGAATATGTAAACATATTAAGATTTTTATACGTATTTTATTTTAGGGTTTCTTTAATCATGACTTACTAAATAAAACCGATAGCATCAGTTTATAGAGCATGTTTTGTCATTTGATCTAATATAGTACACAACTATGATCCAAGTTACGGTCGAAGACACGGTTCTGCTGAGTTTTGGCTGTGGGAGGTAGCTCACCAATGAGCTTCCCCCCATAGCCTTCTTCAAAAATGGATGGGGGCGGTAGTGCTCTAGCGAGCTGCCTCCCATATGACTTTGAGAAGGGTACCAAACTTGGCAGGACCATATCACTTCAACTATATATAATTCAAATCATAGCCATGTAGCTTATCCAACTAACCAGCCAAAAAGCTCTACACACTAGTGCTATTAATTTGCAAATCGACCAACTTGAAATTTATAAACCATAAACCAATACGATCTAGTAAATTCTATATATTACATGAAAATTAATCCGACAAGGGCTCCTTGATCCTTATGCACATTCTTTTTTTTTTGGTAAAATCCAGTGCATTTTATTTATATTCTCATGAATTTACAAGATGGGAAGTCTCCAAAATGGAGAGTATCCCAAAGATCAGAAGCATAAAAAGAAAAGCTTTATGCAAGAAGCATGTATATCACCCCCATGGCAGGCATCATATAAGGATTGCCGCAATGAGGCTCTGAAAGATTCATATGACTTGTGAATCTGGCGGCCCAAGTATGCCAAATTATGCTCATTCCAGAGTGTCCAAAGAGCCCAATATCTCACCCATGAGAGAAATAGGGAATATTGAGACAAGGACCTCATAAATCTGCCAAATAACCAAAAATGTTTCCCAAATCTATGACTCAGGAAACGGAGCCGAAGATGATCTGAAATTCTCCCAAGGAGATTCCGAGAAGACTGGCAATGCTAAAGCAAATGAGGGACAGTCTCGGAAGGAGCCTGACACCGTAGACATGTGGATGGTGCAATGTGACGTTTGGCAAGTGTGATTCCCACTGACAATGTGCCAGTCATGCATCTCCAAAGAAAAAGTCTTTGTTTCAAAGGCATTTTACACCTCCGTAATATCCGAAGATTCTTCTGCCACCATGAGAGGGGCTGCCTGATATGCCACAGAGTATTAGCATATTGCTGAATCCATGGAGCAGGCTGAAGAAGCTTGTAGGCTTTGATGGAGGTCAAAGCAGGCAGAGGAACAGGATGAGAGCATGTAGCAGAAGGGTGCAACTACCAATCCATAAGCCTGTCTGTGTCAGCCACAGGAGGAACAGGTAGAAAAGGATGTAAGAGATCAGCAATTTTATTCCATATCGACCTATGATGCTGCCCAATGCATAGGAGGCAGTGGCCTGAGGAAAAGATAAGGCATAGCCCAGATCATCTACAACGTCATTGATGTATCTAATTTCCAATTTCATGAGATTATATGCCCGAACAGGTTCCTGTAAAGCAAGTGGAATGTCAAAGATGGCACTCCAATGAATACTTTCTTTCCTCATTGAGTTTATCCCCGAGCGATTATCAGGAGCCCATTTGACCTTGGAAAGTACTTGTTTCCAGTCAAGTATCAGAGCAGTAGAGAAAGGGCAGCCAGGAATCTTCCCTACAAATCTCCCAATGACAACCTCCCAATAACCAGTAGTCCAATGGCCATAAGCAGATGTCCTCATGTTGACACACATGGATGCTATCATACAAGTCCATGGGTGTTGTTGACAGAAAAAAGTATGGAGCATAGTCGCCTTCCTTGCAAGTACATGATATCTGATATTGAGAACAGTAAGTCCCCCATGCATCCTAGGAGAGCACACCATTTCCATCTTCATCAGTCTCAATGCTTCCACAGCAGTTTTTGTTCTCCATAACAGCTCCATAGCTTGAGACATAAAGGCTGAAATATCTTTGGAGGACCAATGTAGCAAAGGCAAAAAGAACTGAACATAGGACATTACAATAGACTGTACTATTCTGAGCCTGACATGAAGTGGCCAAGTAGAAATTTTCCAATATTCGAGTTTATGTTGAAGTCTTTGGAAGATCCATTTTAACTGCTGCTTTCTGGTGATATGCCATCCTATAGGATATCCCAAATGCCTGACTACATCTTTGGAATGCACTACCTGACCTGGCCAGAGAATAGAATGCCAGTCACATTGTTTCAAGGGAAGCAAATTAGATTTGTCAAAGTTGACATGCAATCCCGCTGCTAATCCATACAATGATAATGTGGTCATAAGCATGTGAACTTCCCGGGGAGAGTTCTGTGGCATAAAGAAGGAATCATCAGCATATGCCTGTGCCAAAAAATATGCAGCCCCAGGGATTTTAAGACCAGTCATCTGTCCTGTGTTTGTAAGATGATCAAGATACATCAAGAGGGGATGGGTCACAATGGCATAGAAGAGAGCACTAAGAGGGCAGCCCTGTCTGACTGATCTACCCAATGTCCATGACCGAGATAGATGACTCCCAAGAATGCAGTGAGAGGTAGAGCCAGAATAAAGCCAATAAATTGCATTTGCTATCTTGGGACCAAAGCCCAACTTTGTCATGATTTGAGAGATAAAATCCCATTGAACAGTGTCAAATGCCTTAGTGATATCTACCTGCAATATGAGCACATCTTGATGCGAGTACTTAGCATATTCAATTGCAGTCAATGCATTGGAGATATTGTCATGGATTTGTCTTCGCGGCACAAACCCATACTGATGAGGATGAAGGCCCGCATTCAGTATCTCATGAAGCCCATACACTATCATTTTGGCGATGAGTTTGTAAACTACAGGCATCAAAGTAATAGGCCTCCAATCTGACATATGGTCACACAGATGTTTTTTGGACACAAGTTTGATTATGCCATGCTTCCAAAGATGCGGCAAGTGATTTTCTTGCCAGGCAGAATTGATCATTTGTAAGAGAACATCTTTCAAATCATCCCAAAAGGAAATATAAAATTCCACCGTAAGACCATCCCAGCCAGGAGACTTGTATTTGCCAAGGTGGGACAACGCATTATCAAGTTTTGTGTCAGTAAAAGGTCTCTCGAATGTAAGAGCATCATCCATTTCCACTATCTGAGAAACATATTGAAGAAATTCAGTCCTCGCATCAGTCATTTGATTTGATGGGGAGCCAGGGGTAGAGAACAATTTCTGAAAGTAATTTTGGCATTCATCTTGGAGATCAGAGAAAGAGTGCGTCCAAGAGCCATCTAACTTCCTTACCCTTAGACATGAGTTTTTCTTTCGAGTAGCATGCAGTCCCTGGAAGAAGTCTTTTGATGACCAGCCCTTATCCATGAGGGGCTTCATTCTTGCTCTAATCTGCCATTTGTGCAATTTCCTCTGATCATTATCAGTCAGTTTGATCCGAGCACGTGAAAGGGAATCATTTTCTGATTTAGAGAGAGGCCTTAAATGTGAAAATTCAGTCAATTGTTGTGCTGTCCTTTTTGCCCATTTGATCTCATTCCTCCATGTAGCCATGTGCCAATTTCCATACTCCCTAATGACATTCTGTATACGAGAGACATTCACCTATGCTTGTATACAGGCATGCACATACGCATGCATACATACTAATCATAGTCACGTAACTAATCAAATGAAGTGGTAAAACATTGTCTACACATTGGTGTGATTGATTTTGTAAATTGAGTAATTCAATATTACAAAAATGATAAAATAACATAATATAAATCCTATATTCTACATGAGACATTGATGTCTCACTAAAATATCCTTTACTCTAGGATACACAAGGACTTCTTAATCCTTACATGAATTGTGTTCCTTGAAGTTTTTTGTTTTCTTTTGTTTCCTTTGGGTGGGGGGGCCAAGGGAGGAGATTATGTTCTTCATGATAATGGAAATGGCACTAGGGATTTGGTTGACCCAAAAGATTCGCTTTGTTCAAAAGGATTGTCTACCTTTAATTTAATACAATGAGTAATAGATGCTCAAGAACTGTGAAATAACTAATTAAAATTTAAAAATAGCAAAACCCGCGCAAAAAACCTCTTGCTCCAGAAAATCTAGCTCAAACAATGGACATCATCTCTATTCATCCTTCTCGCCATCATGACATCTTTCCCATTGGTATTATCCAAAGTACCAATCTCCATAGTGTTCAGGGCAATAGTGATTGGTGATTGGATGTCAAGCTCAATGAAACGAAGATAGCAGGTATATCACTAGTAGTAACTTAGTTAGCAGATGGATCACTTGTATTGGTATAGGTAGTGTTGGATACTGCAATATGAGTCCATAGACTGCAGGAGTATCGCAGCAATGGTGGTGCCACATGCTACTATAAGAGTCTGTGAGAGGGCAGCTTGCAAAGCTTCTTGCAAGTTTGGGTCTTGTAGATGTGAGTCTGGCAAGTGCATGCAGATGTCATCATGAATAGGGTTCTAGTCAGTATATTTGTTTTTCTCTTGGACACACTCGCAACTGGGGAGGGACCAATCACATTGATCAACCCTTGTAACTCCATCTTCTCCAGCACTTTTATAGAGCCTTTGCTAAGGTTTGTTTTTGACTTGTCATAGCACAAGTTTGGTGTTTGACTGCAACTTCCACCAAGTTTCCCCAATGGAAGAAGGCACTCCCACCAACCAAGGATTTGTAATTCTAGGCAATGGTTTTTATTGAACTCTTGGAACTACCACATGACGACATAAATATGATTCTTGTGCTCCCACACCATACAAAATTGGCACCATCAAGTGCCCAATCTTAATCTCTCAGGCTTCATCTTCGGCTCCTTACACTGTTGCTGCTGCCACAAGCATTGAAGTTTGCCTCACGCATCCCAATGTAGGGGACAATGCTCGCAACTTGAGAATCTATTTGAATGATGTGAGAAGAGAAAGAAAGAAAGGAAGTCTATTAATGTCTCCAAGAGACCACAAGTCTATGGGACAACAAAAAAATTGAGCTAGTACATCTGCTTAGGGAGGGCACATGGCAGCTCCCATGGAGTGCAAAAAAATGCAACTCCAAGTTATTTAGAGTACCTACGTTAATGTCTAGAAATCAAAAAACATAATCAGTCATATGTTAGTTTAAGATTGAGTCTTTTGATTTGGATTCAAACTCCTTGATGAGTGCTACACCCTCCAATATATTGCCCTTGCTCATTTTTCGATCCTTCCTAGCAGCCCTTGGCTACTTCCGTTGCCTTGTTTTTCAATTTAATCCGTGAGTTCCTCACTAACCATACCTTGGTCCCTTTCAACTTGTAAGATTGTTGGAGAAGCTTGATCCGTAAATCTTGTGAGTTAATTGTAACGAAAGCATGTCCTTTAGAATGCAGGTTGGAGAAGCTTGATACGTATATCTTGTGAGTTAAGTGTAACGAAAGCATATCCTCTAGAATGCAGGATAGTAGTTGTTCTGGCATCTTCATCATCGTCAACCGTCCATGCAATGCTAGGCATGCCTGCTTTGACATGTGCTAAAGTCTCATTGAAAGAGTCCTCTTTGTACTAGCCTTTAGGGAGCGCCCCTATTCTAATCTTCAGTGCATTGTCACGTCTGGCTTCATGTTCCTTAATCTCTTCTTGAAGATCAGTTTTACTTGCCTTTGTATCAACCTCCACAAGCATGTCGCTCTTGATTGTTTGTACTTCAGTGCGAAAAAATTATTTAATTGTAGATACTAGTTGAGGTGTAGGGAGAGAAGCCTTGCAAGTCTTCATTTCCTCATCTATTACTGCCTGCGTGCCAGGTCCTTCAAGACCTGAAATCTAGCTGTCACGGCTGCTAACCGCAACCTTAACTCTTGTTGCACCTATTGCTCTAGCTGAAAAGTCTGTTCTTGGCTGCCAAAGATAGGATGATGGATTCCCCCTCATTGGTATGTCGTCCTGTGTAGAGAGGGAGTCAACGCTGCAACTGTAGAGTAGAGTTCGGGCTGGAGTCAAGGCTACCTGGGAGGGGGTAGAGAGGGGGGGGATTTTGAGGAGGAGCAAAGCTCCTCCATATTGACCATATCTAGGGGTACCCACTGATTGAAACTAATCTCCCAGGCTGGGCTGGGGGTTCATCCCAAGGGTTTTGGGAAAGGAAAGAAGGCTGGCGCTGCTAGCTTGAACTGAGAACCCAAGTTGGATGTGAGAGCTATAGTGGATTTGGCTCCAGAGTTAATATATTGCCAGATGCTACCAGACTCCACGTGGGACTCCCCCTGATTTATCCCTATTCCTTCCTCATCAAACTAGCAGGCCAATGCACTATCCTATTCTTGGGTGTGGTGATGGGAGCCAATGTGATTGTGGATGGCATTCATTTTGTCACGAATATGGTGTGACATTTGGCAGATATTCCCTTTTGATTGGTAGAGGGCTAAAAACTGCCAACTGGCATCAATTAATCGCAAGTGAATTGACCTGGGAATGGAGCGCCATGCTTTGCTGGAGAATCAAACAGCTCAAAAAGCTCCAAAACAGAGCAGTTGTGGTTTGCCAGTTGAGAGCTGATGGATTGTAGCTGCTACCTTCAAATATGATCGAGCCATGCTTGATTGGATAATAGCCATAGACTGTCTGGATATTGTAGCCTAAATTGTAAAACAGAGGATTGAAAATTTGTTACCCGACCTACTATGGCCTCATTCAAGGATGATGAGGCCACATATGTAGATGATGAGATCAAGGCTGCTCAGCCTCTGTGAAGAGAAGACCGGGAGAGATATTCCAGAGCATCATACCTTAGAAACAACAAGATTTACCACTGGTGGAGGAATTAAGGCCACCAGACACCCACTAACATGGAAGAATGCCCCAGCATTGGATTGAGAAGAGCGTTGGGGACTTTCCCATCGAAGACACCCCGATGCATGATCCAGACTAACTCAAGGATACTCAAGATGACAAGGCCCACATTAATTTCATAATTATGCAAGTCACATTCAGCTCTCTATCATTATGGTAGGTAGAATTGCTCTCGATTGCAGGAGGTTGCTGTTCACTTGCAATTCAGAGGATATTTTATGGGCAAGGATGGTTGTAATAATAGGTATCTACATCTACCTTTTGGCAATATGCTAGCAAGTGTGAACAGGCTCATCAGATACATTTCACGTGGCAGAGCCAGTACTGGCTAAGTCTTCAAATGCTTTTAGAAAGAACTGAGACATGTACATAGACACATGGTTTTAAAGATATTCGATGATGCATTAAACCATAAGGATCAATTTGAAAGCCTAGTTACCTATGGTGGACCTGATACTTCATCACTCATAGCAACTCAGTCTGTCAGAGCAGTATGAGCAGCCTCTCACTTCCATTAGCATCCCTGTTCGCGGTGGTTTTGCTTTGGGTTTGCCCTTACGAACTGTGAGGTTGTGTTTTTTTTCTGCTTCGGTTTTGGTAACTTCAAATGCCTACAACCACGGGAGCCAATGCTAGATCCACCATCAGAGATTCAAGAGTTGGCTTTTGTGGCTTTCCAAGCTTTTCACTTCTGCTTTTGCAGTTGGAGTTTCTGCAGCTTTGTGAGGTCAGCTCTCATCACCTCCACATATAAAATGCACGTAGGCCCCATACCTGCACTTGTAAGAACCCACCACCTCCTCATATAAAATACATGTAGGCCCCGTACCTGCACTTGGAAGCACCCGTCACCTTCATGTAGGCCCCATATATGTGCATAGATGCATACTGCATTCCCTCATCAGTACAGACATAACAACAATCAAGATTTTCCTGTAAACTGAATTGCTATAGATTGGTGGGATTTGCTCTTTCATGTAAGTTTAACTTGAATCTCTTTCTTTGTTTTTCTAAATTTGAAACATGTAACATAACTTAAGATGTGATGTTACCTTGCTTAGAATGGATGCAGTGCAAGCTTGCAAAAAGAGGGTGGAACTAGTTGCGAATACCTTGCAGCTAGAAGGGTTTGCTCGCATTGATGCATTTGTTCACATTGATTCAGGAGAGGTCTGGCCAAATTTTTAAACGTATACCTTATTTTGTACATGATTTAGTCTGGATGTCAAACTTTCCAACTGCGGTTGAGTTTCACCTCCTTTCAAGTCTGTGGTTGTGAGCTGTTTTTTTGTTTGATTTTTAGATCATAGTGATTGAAGTGAACACTATTCCAGGAATGACGCCATCGACCGTCCTCGTTCATCAGGTAAGCAGTCTAATTTCTTAACTCTGAAGGCATATATAATGGAGAGACCTTCCTAAGGGTTTTTTCTGTGTGTGCACAGGCTCTTGCAGAAGTTCCCCCAATATTTCCATCTATGTTCTTCAGAAGGATTGTGGAACTGGCTTTATCACAGCATAAAAGGATGGGTATTTAACCTTAATCAAACGTTATCTGGGTGCCTTTCAAAAAATGCTCTATCTTCCAAAGGCTTTAAATGACAAAACCCATTTTCGTGAGGTCGTGAGCTGTTTCTCAAAACATAGGTCATATATTGTTTTCATGTCAGTCTTTCTTGCTTCTATTATTGTCTTTTTTGTGGTAAATGTTAATCACCAGAGGTGGACTGTTTGGATACATCTACCTGTATCATAGCACTATTGATGGCACATCGCAACACATTGCACCATTTTCTTTTTCCTTTTGTGGTACAAGATGATGACAGCCATCTGAGTCACAATGTGCACCCCATTTGAGCAGAAATGTACCTTGCGGGCTACTTTTTTTTAAAGGGTGAAATGCATTTTTCATTATATCACAAGAAACAGTCCCAAAGAAAGGGATGGGCAGTCACAAGTGTTAGAATATATCATTATATGACAAGAAGGCAGGATAATGTAGATCTCGTGCATGTAGACAATCATAAAATGATTGCCTTATATGAGTGTGGTCCGAAGTATTCTCTCCCGGTTGAGGAGCATTGTTGAAATCACCATAGATGAATGCATAGTGTCTTCATGGATAATTGTGCATGGCATCCCAAATCAATGCTAGACCATTGGAAGATTAAGGAGCATAAACCGATGCAAATTCAAATATTTCTCCCCGAAACAGGCATTGCATTATAATCCATCTACCATGGCGATCATTGAGAGCCACAACGGGTTGAAGATCATGCCTCACCAAAAAAGCCACTCCAGAGAAAGAGTGCTCCCCAGCATAGAAAATATCATAATCAGCAAAATGTCTTATGTGACTAGCAAATATGTGCTGATTATGTTTCTTCACAGCCACTATGTCTGGTTGCGATTGTCTGATATATATCCACACAAGTTTCCACTCTCTATGATCACACAAACCCTGTACATTAAGTGTAACGCATTTGATGTAGTCAAGCATATTTACAGCAATGAAACAATTATGTATAGCAATAAATAAACTGATTATGTTTGCATCTCCATCTCAATATCTGGACCTTTGCCTTGAGAAGAGGAATCAACATGAGGGAAAGATAATATAGCAATAACGTTCCTTCTATGAAGAGGGTACGATTGGCAGTGACTATAGCCCAAGTCAAACCAATGTCAAAGTTTTTAATTGGTGTCTCGGCCTGTGAAGCACGATTCTAAGTCTTGGATGGCAGAGGTCTCCTAGGAGAGAGAACTTTGCGAGGAGTTTACCATCCTTCATTCAAATTCTTTCCTTCACCTGAGACAGAGAAGCCGAAGGCATAGGAAGAGGAGCAGTAGCATTCGAGACAGTCAGGGCTTCACCTTTGTCTTGAACAGCAAAAAATTATTTTACTCCTTTGTTTTTTACTACAGAAGAGGCATTGGCATTCTTACTTTATGGCAAAACCATGTCAACTTGTACTCGCATCTTCGGAGGTCGAGAAGGGCATTGCAAAGCCATGTGCCTACATTCAAAGCAAGCACTTGCAAACAGTCCCCATTTCAACTTGTAGAAAGCACTGCCCATGGAAACATTATTGACAGCAATTGAATAAGAAGCCGGTGTGAGATTATATTTGTCCCACAAAATGCAAAAGTAATTCGAATTGCCATTTGGTCTCAATGGACAAACCACCTTACCAAGAGGCTGCAATTTTTGGCAATAGAGAAGTCATGCGCTGAGAAAAATTCACAACTTCTACCCATACAGAGCAGCGATGGCGAATCAAAGCCTGATAATCCCTGGTAGGAGACCAGGGCAATACATGGACCATTTGTTGACCATAGAAGAGTGGAGATTGCTCCAGCAAAATCTATCTATGCTTTTCATCAGCCATTATCACTCCAAAAAAACCTTCGTTACATAATGTACTTTCTTGACATACCAACCACCGAGGGTTCTAGTCAACCAATTGCCAACTTTTGCAGCAATAGGCATCCGTCCAGGAAAGAAAACAATAATGGCATGTTTGGCATAATTCTTCATGGGGTCGAAGATATCATCTACCTCAATCATGATACCTGGTAGGAACCGGATCATTCCAACTTTTCCTTGTATCTTCACAATCCTCATGCATCACTTGATATACCAGCCCGTCCAGGAAAGAAAACAATGATGGCATTTTTGGCATAATTCTTCATGGGGTCAAAGATATCATCTACCTCAATCATGATACTTGGTAGGAACCGGATCATTCCAACTTTTCCTTGTATCTTCACAGTCCTCATGCATCACTTGATATACCAGCTGAGTCTCTGTAGAGGCATGTAGGGGGTCATCAAGACCCATTACCTAGTTTTGCTTTTTACTCCGATATGATCTTTCTTTGTGAAAGGTCTTCTCATATGGACAATTTGCCATTGTCAAAAAGAGAAAGCAATTCAGATTGAAACCACCAATTATGCTCTTATGACTACCATCATGGCTAGCGAAGAGCTAGTGTATTTTGAGGATACAGTTGACAAGCCGAAATGAAAAACTTCTATGAATGAAGAAATGGAAGCTTTGTACAAAAATAACACTTGGGATTTATGTGACCTTCCATCAGGACAGAAGACCATTGCAAATAAATGGGTTTATAAAGTAAAGTACAATCCAGATGGAAGCATTGAATAATATAAAGCAAGGCTAGTTGCAAAAGGTTTTGCACAGCAATATGGTCAAAATTATGATGAGACTTATGCTATAGTAGCAAAGATGGATTCTATAAGATTCTTGATATCAATAGCAACTTGGGATTATGCTTTATGTTTCACGTTTGCAGTAATAGGTTATTAGCGTTCGTTAATTATGCTTTAAAATAGTGTGAAAACAATGTGATTACGTTGCTTATTAAAAAAATTCATAGGGAAACTGGGTAAAACTATTGTCGGTAGTATTCACATAACTGGCGGTAATATAACTAAACTAACCGTTACTATTACCACTAGTAGTTGGTATTATAATCGATGGTAATGCTATATTACCAACGATGTTTTTCATATTATCATTGATAATAGCTTAAGTACAGGCGGTATTGTGGGTTGCAAATTTATAAATTTTTGTGTAGCTTGATGCTATATATTGATGGAAAGGGCAATAGAGGCTCATCATTCCATCTGATTATGGTTCATATCTCGATAAACACTTTGGTAAGTCGGGAAAGAAAATCAACTGTAATGTGGATCTAAATAGTGGTAAGGCTGAGTCAACATTCATTATACTTGTAGGTGTATGGTTTATTGCGCCGATAACTTGCATTTTGAAAAAATCACAAACCATGAACGTAAGTGCTAGTGGATGTGATGTTTGTTGTGTGTACTTGAGGGTGGTCTATACTCTGATTCCTTGTGTTTTTGGGAACTTGTAGACTAGGATCATGAGTGCTAATGAATGTGATTGTTAGTGAAGAGTCTGGACAGAAGGGGAGGACGAGATGGCAATGATTTGAGCAGAAACAAGGTACATGTTGCAACTACAAATGCATAATAAAAAATTCTTGAAATTAGAAATGCTCTTCCGCAACCTTCAAGACTAGTGGTGGCTCAAGAAAGAGCATTTAGTGTTGTGTTGTCCCTAGAGTTGCTACAACAGCTCGCACCTTGATAGAGAAGTTGCAATCTTCCGAAAAAATCCAAAGATCAATTTGGGAAAGTCAAGGTGTAAGCGGAGTAAAGTCTATAAGCACACTCGGTGACGGAAGTACAAGTGTTGCAGGCTCCCATGCCAGGACTCCTTGTGTGACACTAATATGTAAGATAGATCTCCACCTATGGCTCATGAAGCTAGATCGACAACTGCGACTCCTAATTTCAGTCAACCCACGATAGTTGAGAGCATACAGATTCAAGATTTGGAGAATGTATAGTATGTACTTGGTAGATCAATCTTGTGGTCAGGGTATCCACTAAGTATGGCGATAACGATGATATGAGAGTTGCATGGAATTGCATTGCTAATTATGAATCGGGCTTCAATCCCCCTTCATACGACACATTACATAAAGCATTGTTAGACAAGGCATATGCAGAAGAGAAAGATCACGTAAGTCACAGCATTTTAAGCAATTGTATAACACTGGATGCACAATTGTCTCAGACGGGTGGACAAGCATAAAATGCCATGCTTTATTACATGTGATGGTTATATCGTCGCATGGGGAGGCCTTCCATAAGTTAATTGATGCCTCACATCTAAAGAAGTCGATAGCTGGTGTATTATCAAAGGTTATAAGAGAGTTAGGTCTTGAAAAGGTTGTGTAGGTTGTCATGGATAATGCCCAGAGTTGTGAAAAGGCGGGTAGAATATTGCAAAGGGAGTATATCAATCTATATGCATTTGTGTGTTGTACAGACACTTTAAATCTTCCATTGAAATATTGATATAAACAAGTGCCATGGTTTAAGAGATTGTTTGTAAGGCTTGAGACATCTTTAAGTTAATACAATGGAAGTAATATCTCATAGCAATCTTTATGTCTCATGATGATTCTACCATGTTGCAATTGTCAATAACCACGAGATTTACCACGTACTTCTACACTTTGCAATCCTTGCTGAAGAATATGAGTTTTCTTATAGAGACATTTCATTATGATGCATTTGAATGATGGATGTCAGAGTTGACCAATAAGGCAACAAAGGAGAAAATACATGACATAAAAAAAACATTGGGATCCTCTACATTATGGAGACCGTTTGAGGATGTTGCTAATGTTATGAAACCTATGTTAGAAACGCTTAGGGCTTTCGACTCAAAGGCTCTAACAATCGAAAAAGCATGGATGCATTTTTGGAGTATTGAGCAAGCTCTTATTGCAAGGAATCCCCCTACTCGCCCAGGCCAAGAGAATGAGAGAAGATCATTTAATGCTACAAAATGCAAGGAATCGTGGCGATTGTTTAGGCCTCAATGGAAGCAAGCTCACAATCCCTTGCATAGTGTTGGGTATCTTTTAGACCTCAAGTGGTGGAATATAAAGCTCAAAGAGATCCCAATTGTTATGCATAACTTTCATAAGGTCATGCGATAATATTATCTCCAAATCTACGAATTTGCAAAGTGTTGTAATGAGTTAGCCAAGTATCGATGCAAGGAGGGGTTGTTTACATCGAGCGATGTTCAAGGATTGGCAGAAAGAACATCTGCTTGGAAATGGTTGATGATGAATGGTGACACGTGTGAGCTTGTACTCTTGATTGCAATGAGGGTTCTTTTTCAAACATGTTCAAACTCAGGCAACGCTTAGAAAGAAATTAAAGTCATTATAAGTACATTCCTAGTTTGTCAATTCGAATGGAATGCACACATAAGGATTTCCTTCTTCATTAAACTTTAATTGCAAATGCTAAATGCTTTTCCATTTAGTTGTGCATTTTGATTTAGAATTGCAACCTACTTTGTTCTGAATTTTAATTACTTTATTACTTAATTCATTCATACTAAAATCATATAAACTTGAAAGAACATATAACTTGAAACAAAATCATATATTTTCATAATAGAGAATGTATACATTGTAAAGAGGTCTAATTCACGGTCCTACATATAGCTGTCCTATGCCCAACACCATGTATAATGTCATTGATAGTTGGGATTTACAAAGTGGACAAATAGATTTAGTTAGCAAGTAATCTACTAGACAATAAATATGAAATTTATGGCCGCAATGTAGAGCATAATAGCCAGCTAAGTTATCAAACAAACACTGGCATATTGGGCACAAACAATTGTTTGGGCTATCAGAGGGAAGTGGTTGCACAACATATGTTTGATAAGATGGATGTCGACAAACAACTAATTGCGCCTCCATGCTTGCATCTCCAATTTGTGCTACATGTGTATCATGGGCCTCTTGTCACAACCGTGTGTTGAGGTCCTCTAAGCTCTTCAGCTGGGTGTGTAGAGCTATAATCTCATTCTACAGCTCCGGCTTGGTTTGTGGTCTTTTGGTTTCTGGGTGTTGGGACTTGCTCGAACTGGGCTACGTTCCTTTCACGGAGCTACACCACTTGTTGCTCTAGTGGCCCACATGCACCCTCCAATGCCCTGGATTGTGATTGGGTGATCATCACTTCAGTACGATCACATGTATGCTTGTCCTAGATATCCTTTATGTACATGTATAAGAATTTCGCAAAGTACATCGCCACTTCATTATGGTGTGGTGCCTTCCCATATACCTTGATATGTATCCACTTAGCGGTTTGTCAAATCTGTTTGTCTCGATAATTTGTTATCTTCCATCTCCCGTGCTGCTCCAAATCTTGGGTTGGGGTGATTCCACTTCCCTCTGTTGTTCTTCTACATCTCATCGCTTGGTTGTTGCCTGAGGCTTTCTCTTCATCAGCCTCTAAGGGCAAGATTACCAAAAGCTCTTGTTTTGAGACAAGCTTGTTCACTTCTTTCCATTGCATGCTTAGAAAACCAACCCCATGGTGTTGGTTGCTAGTTCGTATGTGATAATTATTGACAAAAGACCTAAGAAATGATACATATAATATTAAAAGCGTGCAAATTTTAAAATATTAAACATATAGACCTTCAGACTGAGAGTACATGGATGTCCGTGCAATAGTGTTTGCGCATGCTTGGGCCTCGTACTAGTAACCCTGCGTAGCCACTCAAACTGCAATTATTGATGCTCAAGATGTTGAAGCTCCTCTTCAATTTCATCTTGCGTCAATAGACGCTTGCGTGCTCTTTTGAAACCTTCTGGTTTCCTAAGCGGGGGAGGAGTATTCTTTCCTTGTTGCAAAGAGTGAAGTGCGGATGAATGCTCCCAACAATATGCAAGGTCTGCATGCATTAAGTTCAACATTTGTGAGGTGCTGATGTGTGATGTAGGATGTAAGATGCAAATGTAACATGAAATATGATCGATACAAGATGAAGATGTTACATATCCCATGCAAGATGCAAACTGTTACATATGCTGTGCAAAATAAATTATAATAAAATTACTTTAATTTAACAAAATGTAGATGTTGCAATCCTTATTTACATGGAATGGTAACAATTAAATTTTATTTTTGAACAAGAATTTCATTACAATTAGTTTGACACATGCGGTCCTAAAAATATTACAAGACAAAAAATGTGGCTTATGTTGTAAGCCTAAGTGTAAGGCTCATCTCTTCCATAGACCTCATAGCCAATTCTCCCTCACATTCTACTCTCTTTAATGTATCATTGGTCTCTTCAGGTGGCTTTTTTTAATCGGCAATGCAATGCATCATTTGACTCTTTTTTGCATGACGCTTAATGGCATTAATGACATGAGGAGGAGGCATTTTATGATCATCCTCAAGGTAACTCCAAGAATTTCACAAATTGAATCTGAATCATCTCAACAATGATCCATCCCAATGCATACGTATCTGCATGGCATGTGTATTTGCCTCTTAATGCTACCTCCTATAGCTCGGATGCAAGCCATTTTTTTCGGCCATGCTCTTCCTCTTTCCTTTAAACTCGCCCAGCAAAGTCGGCATCTGTCTCCAAAGACTGCTTCTTCAGATGCTTGAATGCCTCTCTGAGAAGTCCATGCCCATTCCCTAGTCTATACTCGGCATCTAGACTTTCCAATAAAATCCAGTAAGATATTGTCTGGGTATAGGTCTATGTCATCCACCTTCCAACATGCAGCCTTGCTAAACCATCCACAAGTGCATGGATGATATGGAGGAAATTCTCACAAAAGAGATTGATTCAGGTGATATCTTCCTTCTCCAATGTAGCTTGGACTCTCCTTGTTGTTGTGGCCATCCGATCCATTCCTTCCCTTAGAACATGGTGGAAGTAGAGTGTGAACCTGCCCTGGTCAATTGGCAGAATCTAAAGGAATTGCAACAGGCTACCGTTATTAAAGAATGGCATGACGGTCCATAGTGGCTCTCTTGGGTTGCTGCGATCACATGTACAAGGATTGGGTGTAAAATTTGCATGAATTTTTCTCTCATTACGTGTCTCAATATTGCCCTTATACTTCTTTCCGGCATATCCCACGTGATATGGCAACCATGCAACTCCTACCAATCGCACTTTAAATACAGTGCCACAGGTGCCTGAGTCGTTCGATTTTCTCACCAACTTGTATCTCTCTCTCTCTCTCTCTCTGTGACATTTGCCAAGTGTGACACTTTGTCTATGTTACTAGACATGTGTTGTGCCTTTTAAACCTCATCACCTCTCTCAATGGTTGAGAGGATGTAGAGGCTAGCTGCTCTTCACCTGCGGCCAGGGATGTAGCTCGCCCATAAGCTATTGCAGCCTTCTTATCCTAGCTCTTAGCCATTATGACACGGCAATCTGATGCAAGGGCCCTACTCTTGTGCTTGGCCCATACACATGTCTACTGTGTTAACTTGAAGACATCAAACTCTTGTGCAAGAGTAGGGTCTACATTGCATGCTTTGTTGAAGCGGGTCTTTGTATTCCCAATAAAGATGTCAACCCAAAGCATGGCATCTGTCTCCCATTGCACCTAGTTGGCAAGGTATCATGACCTTCAGACTGCAAATTGCTCTTAGCATCATGAAGAATCCTCCTCTTCATAGTATTGACTCCATCTAGACTAGACATGGTTGATTCCATCTCACTTTCCTCCCAAATGCTTCTCGTCACTCTCTTGTGCCCGCTTTTACTTAGATCTTATCACAAAAATTTGAGAGCTAATTTCTTAAACTAGGGTGCACCTGGATGAGGCAAATTTTCACTTAGGTTGCACACGAAAACTAGAATCTTTTGACTATTCTTGTTGGAGAATCCATTGCATTGACTTCTAGCAAGTGCTAGAACTTGAGGGCTTTTGTCTATTTGCAAGTGTTTGATTCATTTGAAGTGATAGTTGAAGGGAACTTCCCCATTCTTGTTGTTCTCGAATCAAAATCTAACAACATCCAGAAGAAGAAGACAATTTTGCAGGGTTTTATGCTTGAAATGAGTGCAAATGTGGGTTGAGATTGATGCATTGATAGTAGACACTCAATTCTAAAGGCATTGTAGCATTATAAGGAATTAGATACTATCGTATTATGGTAAGACCTTCCCCTATGGCCAATTCCACAAAGCTAGACAAATTTGGTTCTTTTCATACTTGGTAGACCAAGGTAAAGTTCACTCTCATGAGGAAGGGACTTTCGAACATTTCAAATGCTAAGGAGAAGTAATCAACTAGGGAAAGATGAGAAGGCACTTTGAATTATTGCCTTAGGATTAAGTGATGAATTCATCCATGATATTAATGGAAAAGACACATCCTTTTAGGCTTGGGAAGAAGTGGAGAAACTTTTTGGCACACAAATCAAAAATTCCAAGATTAGCCTCCTCATACAGTTCTTTGTCTTGAACTTGAACAAGGGTGAATCTCTTGCTGCATATCTCAATAAATGAAGAGTTTGACTACTCAACTCTTAGAATTCAAAGTAAATTTGGATAAAGATGTGTGTATAGGAATTTTATTGAAGAGTCTACCACAAGAAGACTATGGTAACATTGTTACAACTCTTACTAATCTTCCTGCACCAAAGCTCTATTGAGAAACCATCTCAACATCATGTGTTAGATATTGTGAATAGCACTAACACATAGACAAATATAACGGAAAGGGTTAGATGCCCTAACCCTAACCCTAAAAGGGTTTGTATATATCCTATATATTCAACTAAATCTAGTATACAGTTAGTCATTTGTGGTGTGCTCTCTAGCTATTCCCCTCTCCTCATCTCCACTCTTCTCCTCTCCCCTCTTCATATTTTGTCATGGTATCAGAGCTCCCTTGTCTTCTACTGAGACATGGCGATCCTTGCGAGAGTATGAGAGAGTGATTGTTGAGAGAGTGCTTCCATAAATTCATTCCGTTGATGAAAGATTTCCATTCATTCCTTTATGAAATTTTTTTCATTAAAGGATTTTCATTCAGTTCATCGTAAGCTTGAGTGTTCATTCTTCTGTGAGAGAGAGAGAGAGATCCCTTGAGTGTTTTCTTAAGAGATTTGATTGAGAGAAAGATTAGGATCTATTGGTTGAATCATTCCGAGTGTGAGAGACAAGGCTTTTGGGCTATCTTACTTCAGGAGAGAGTTTAAGTAGTTATTCTCCTAAAGAAATCTATTGAGAGAGTGAGGGAAGTATGTTCTTCTTGAGAAGTCCATAGAAATATTTTTGTCAGCTTTAACCTAGCCTCGATGAAGCAGCCCTACAATAGCATGCGCAAGCGACCTAGTAGCGCCTCCAGCTACGAACTACACAAGCAGTAAGGGAAACTAGCTCCCGTGCTCAGTCTGGCAACCCATCCACACCTTTAGCACCTAAGCTCCGACCTCCGATGCTCAGCCTTCATCGACAAAGCAGTGCCCAACGATTCTCAAATGCCTGTCGGACTACTACACCCTTGAAATGAGCTTCTCTCCAAGTAGCAGCTCCTAGATGGCACTAAGGAGTGGAGGCTTTAGAGATAAGGAGCTCCTTCTTCATAGAACAAGGACTCCTCCAACACCAAGTCCCCACTCCATCAGCTCTACTACATCCACGAGCCATAACGGCTCCAACGGCTTTGTCATCACCCATCGAACTTCCTCAAAGTAAAAGCTTCACCCACTACCAACAATCATTAACCAGCTGCCTACGCAACTCTTCTACGAGACTCTCCATGCATGACTATAGCGCCTCATTAACGACACTCTTGCAACGGCCAGAACCACGCCAAATCATTGTGGATGTCTGCACCATCAACAAGTAATGAGCCCTGTCTAGTCAGCTCTACCACATCATCACTGCCATGTGAGGGCCACGTGGCACTGACCCCTTGCTAAGCATTGCTACCCCTTGGCAGGAACACCCCAGCATGTGACCCTGAGTGCCACATCATCATTTTTACCCCTCCACTAAATCAAGCGATATCTCTTGATCTAGGAAGAATTTGAGGGCACTCCAAAAAGAAACAATGCTCGATTTTTTGTGCTCTACATGCTCGTCACATCACATGCACATTTTTGCAGGTTTCATTCAGTTCCAGTTCCTCCTCACATGTCTGTTGCTCGGTAAAATGTGCACCGAGGGGTAAAGCCTGGCTCAGGGTAGTAATGATTTTTGTATCCTCATATTTGGCATCCTTGAAAGTGGTATGCTTTGCAGGCAATTGTGTTGACTGGCTCCGTTGTGTTGTAGCCTACTTCTCAGGCTATATTTTCAATTCAAATAATTATGTGTCAGCATCCATTGGCATCTGTCTCTATTTTGCACCCTATGGTGTAGCTCAGAGCATTTCCAATTCCTGTGCCATGATTTCATATGCATATGTAGTAGATGCAAAGGCCTCATAAGGTCTTTGCACAATAACAAACACGCGTTTTTTGAGATTGGACCATAGGTCCTGAGATGTCTTTACCAACTGTCTTTATATCTGTGAGATTGGAGGACCTAAAGAAAACTCCATCAACTTCTTCTCCCATTTCATTCAAATGTTGATCAACTCCTTCCAAGGCATTTGTTCATTCCTTTAGTATAAGATTCTAAATATTCAAGTATGTATGTATTGCACCCATTCGATCCAATTGCAAAAAAAAATATGCCTTCATTTCTTCCAACCAAGTTGTCACAATTGGCATGCATTCTTTTTGCACTCTGACTTGGGCAGTGAGTTTGAAGACTTGTTTCTCCTACATAGCTCTGTATTGGGCATATTCCCTCTTGATCTCCTCTAGTTCCAATTGAGTGGCATGGAGCTTCTTCTGCATGTCGGCTTGCTTAAGCATATATTTGTGTTCGGCCTTCTTATCCTCTATTAATTCCTTCACTTGCTACTTCAGCTACAGTTGTATTTTTCTCTATTGATCAACATAGTCCTGCAAGACTTGGAGCGCATGTTCTGGCTCAATGCTAGAGTCTATTCCTCCTGTAGGTGGACTGGTCATATTTTGTTTTGGGGATGCTTATAAGTCCATCATGTTGTGGACATGGGAGAATGCTTCAAAGGAGCTTTTGGAAGGAGTTGTAAGCAGTATGCTGGCAATGTTATCCTCTGGTTTACTCTAGGTCTCTAGCTTTTGAAGCATAAATTTTAGCTGAGGATTTAACTTGATCTTCTTGGAAGATTTGGGCTCTCCAAGCGTGGCTAGTAACCCTTCTCCTACTAAGGGCATGTACCACAGGTGTTTTGCCAAGGATTGGCCATACACAGCCATAATCACTTCCTCCTTGGAGTAATGGGCATCTTCCAATGGTTGTAGCATGTCTTTCTTTGTCTTTTCCTCCTCATGTTGGTTGTTGTGCTTTGTTTTTGTGCGCTCTTCACTGTAGTGATGGACTACCTTCGGGGCCTTTGTACCCATCTGACTAGCAAATTCAAATAACACAGCAATAAACGGCCCTATCTTGGAATAAGCATTGGAAGCACTCAATTCCTTTCTGGTGATCTCGCTCATGAGGCGTGAGTGCAATAAATGTGCCCATGATATCTTTGTTCCCTTCTCAGCTACACTTAGAATAGCATAAGAATCTCTACTCATAATATTAGTTTTTACAAGCAATTGCATCCTTTCAAGATACCAAACAAATTGATGTCTTCTCAAATCCTGAACATTATTGATGAAAAAGTAATTCTTTTGTGTCTCTAGCGGTACAAACTCCTTCTGCATGTCGGAATTGACATCTTTTTTGTACACAACCTCCTCGTTGATGATAGGAAGCTGAAAGACCTGTGCTATAATATCAAGGGAAAGCATGATATTCTCAGCAAGCATACCTCTGTTGCATTGGAAACTCTCATATTGTGTAAGTGCATGTGAAGAAGCCTTCCATGACTCCAGGGTAAGCTAGAGTATTGCAATAAGCCGATCTTCTTTAGCCACTTCTAATGCTTGGAGAGGTCAAATGACACCTTGATATTTGCAAAGCTGGCTATGAGCATCTGCTTCTTTTGCAGAGGAAGAGGTAGTTCTTCATCTGATTCCATCTGCTCTGGATCTGGGATGTGTATAGTCTTCCTTGCGGTCAGGATTTAGGGTGGGCTTTTTCGAGCAGGGGTGAGAGATTTTTTAGGAGCCATGGCTACGTCGAGGGATGCTGTAGCACTTAAGAGTTGGATGTTTGGCTCTGGTTGTTCTGCTGGGCTAGCAAATGTGAGCCAATGGCCTCTTTTGGGCACCATAAGTAGAGGAGACTTGTGGAAGAAGCTTGTGTTGATCTGTTGTTGCAATGGATGGTCCGTCAATGCTACATGCACTGAACTGATAGTGCTTTTCGGCGTCTGTGATGGACTAGTGATCATCTTTCGTTTGGCACTGTGGGAGTCATTCTTGATGATGGAGTTCATTGAGGAGTTTGTACCTCTAGATCGGGTCACTGCTAGTGCATGTATGTTACCTTGATTTCTTTGATTTTGTTGATTGTAGCCCTCATTTATAAGATCTAAGTACACCATATGAACACCTGGTGATGGCTACTACTACTAATTTTGGTTACCTCGTGCATTATAATTGATTATTGGAATTCCTCTTTCTCCTCTTTGCTTGCACCAAAGCTCACATTGAGGACCTTGTCTGTGGCCTTCCATGCCATAGTATGTGCACGCTTGATCCTAGTTTTGTCCTTGTTGATTTTTCTGGCTGATTGGGTCTTCATGGTGGTGCATTATTGAATCTTTGTTGTCCTTGCCTGCCTACTGCAATCTGATTAGCTGCCACCATGGGTGGGGCTTTATTGTTTGAATTTTGCACATGAGGAGGGACTCTCTCCCTATAATTTGGATTATACTAGCATCTCTCTTTCTCATGATTGTCCTTCCCACAAAATGCACAAGCAACTTTAGGTAGGGGTGCGATTGTTCTGAATTCTTCATCTTTCTCAGTACCAATAAACTCATCCACTCCTGATAAGATGTCACTTTTATACTTGAGTCCATTGAAATCATCCACATCTGAAGGGACAAAGATTGGCTCATTGGCATATTCTTTAAGTCCTTTGAAATTGTAGTATACCTTATCTTTATGATCATTGAAAACCACGTCCTTTTTTAATCTTCGAAAATTGCATGCTCCATCTCAAATCTTGTCCTTCCTCATAATAGGGACCATCCAATGACATTGCATTATCATCTATACCATCATTAGTAACTTTCACAATTCTCATCTATGCAAATGACCACTGATCCACGTGTTCAAACCCCAATACTTGACTGTTCTTATTTGCAAATGATATCATTTGCAAAATATCTCCCACACTAAAATCCAAAGAAATGCATTTTGTATTCCCGATGATATGTGTTGGATAAGTCTTATCTCTATCCCATGCAATAAATGATTTATTGAAAACATTATAAGGCATAACATCTCCAAGTACTTCCATATTTCCACACTTATGCTTTAGCTTAACATGTGCACTAAGAATCTTAAATACAATAACTACCACTTTATCTTTGCCAAGCCTTTTAAAGTGATAAAAATAATTTGGATCACTATCATGGATTGTAGCAAATGAAACTATTTCTCTTTGGCAACATAATATCACCTCCATCCTAGGAATAAATCTATAGCCATCTTCTTGTGGAACAATTATAAAAAATATTAGTCTCTTGAATATTTTTCCTATTAGTTGTAACTTTTTATTAAATTACTCTCTTTTATTTTACTTTTACTTTATTTTATTTTATTTTGATGGTGATATAAATTTATGGGTTTTCAATAATGGATTCATGTTTAGCATTTAGCTAATAGAATCTCTAATTTAAATTTGCAATTATACATTTTAGAATAATACATGATAGTATAAAGATTTTAGGTCCAACGATGCGAGACGGGGGACATCAAAAGCTCCCTCAAATTTGAAAATGGATTTAAGGGTATAAGTGTTGTACTTTTTTACATGCTCATAATAGTTTTATAACAACCCTTCATCTAATTATTAGTAAATTAAAAACTGCTTCAAAAAGGCGTGATTCGATTTTGAGAGGACCGCATGATGGCCGAGCACCTATAAAATCCATCATCTAGTTATTAGTAAAATAGGCACCATTGGCGATTGCTTCAAAAAGGCATGATTCAATTCTGAGAGGACCACATGACGACCAATCACAGGGAGAAGTGGTGACGAGCAGGGGTGAAACTTGTCACCCATCTAATGCTTCATAGAATTTAAAAAGATAACAGAAGGAGAGGACATTGGTCACCAATCCAAAGCTTTGTAAATTTTGAAAATGATCTAAGAGTATAATCTGCTAACACAGCTTTTTGCTCATGGTCTTGAACACATCTTCTGATGACCTAGTCAATGCCTCTTCTGTACAACACTCTTGCTCGTGGCAGTTTTTTTGCAACCTTGCATCTTAAAATAGGCATCATTTGCAACATCTTTAAAAAAAGAGTGATTCATCGATTGATAAGTGGTTGTGAGTTTAGTAGACTATTAAACAACAAAGTTCCATCTAATTGTTAGTCAAATAGTTTCCTTTTTTGCAATGGTCTAAAAAAAGGCGTGATTCAATGGATAGCCGATTGTGAGGAACAATTGACATTAGTAAGCTATTTGAGAAGCCTGTTTAAAAAATTGTATGAAAATAATTTCTGTTCGATTTTATCATCTGTGATTCCCTAAGCACATATTGTACATGTTAAGAAATTTGTGATCACCTTCAGAGAGTAGTGATCCCCTTAGAAACCTGTGTGGCATTGAACCTTCAATGATACAAGGACATTCTTTTCTTTTTTGTTGGAAAAAGTTTGATTTATATCATAAAAAGAAAAGATCTACCATACACCTAGACATGTCAGGTATCACAAAGTCTCGAGCAAACATCAAAAGTTAGCTCAATACCTTAGAACTAAAACCCCTAGAACCCAAGTTCTTTTTCGGGAACCATAACCATAACACAAGAACTCATGATCCTAGCACCTAGAGCCCATAAGCCTCTTGCTAGATTCCCAAAAGTAAGTAGACTACCACATTCTGCAGGTCAATAATTTGGCAACCACGTTATCTACCAAGTCCAAATCATATGTTTTAATCTAGTTCGGTTGCACAAGATGTAGAATGATTTTTTATTCCTCGTAAGAACACAACCCTTCAGACTAAGACAATCATATTGGTAAAATAATTGGATGCACTTTTTGAGGTCAAAAAACAAATGATGGGTGGATGCATCAGAGGTAAATGTTGACAACATTTTTATTACAAATTAGGAATTGTTTGATATGCAAGTGCAACTTATCTAGCATGGACAATAGATTTGGTCAAACATCAAAAAGATGTTGTAGGCTATGGCAAGGTAGCCCTTTGAATTTGAAAAATATGTTAAATATGATAGTGATGCAACATGGAACTCAAAACCCATTTGATGGAACCCAAATCCCAAAATCATATTTTTGGCTAGGCATGGACACTATAACCTCTTTGCTAGAACCTAGAACTCAAAACCTACCTCATAAAACTCGAACCTAGATTTGAGAACAGATTTAATTGAACCCAGACCCAAAACACTCTTGTTGGAACCCTCTTGAGCTCTAAACTAGAATACAGAACCCCATTCGATGGAGTAGGGAACCCTGAGTCTGAAACTAGTGGAACCCAAAAACCCCCTCCTGAGAAAGAGCAAACTGAGAGACCGGGTGCCCTACAAATATTGAAACACATGCTTCACAACATGCTAATGTGAAGCCTTTAGGCTATGCATAAACCTGCTCAGCTTGGACATTGCATATTGAATGTCAAGATGTGTTGCATAAATAAATAAGGCTTTCCATAGCTTGGCTATAAACAGAGTCATAAAAAATGTTCATTGGCATCTTGAATGGACAGCTTAAACCCTGGCTCCATTTGTGGGCTTGCAATTCTAAAATGTGAACTGTTCCAAGATCTTAGTAATATACTTGGACTACACCCAACACCTCTATCATCCTCTATAAATTAAATGTCCAAATAGTAGTGAAGCAACCCAAAAACTGACATCTAAACACATCTTCTCAAATTTATCCTTGAAATCTATAATTTGAAAGCATTAGTACCATTGAGAAGCATGTCACTGACATAGAGAACAATGATGAGCGAATCCCCCCCTTCCTTCTCGAGATAAAGGGTGCCGATCGCCTTCTTGTCGGAAGGCAAGTCCACTAACTCCCAGTGTTAGATGATATCTACCACTACTGCATTGAAGACTTATTCTTACAACATGTTTTCTTTCGAACATTTGGCTTTAAGTTTGAAACACATCATTTATAAAGTGAAATTAACAACCACCCTTCTAAAACTACACAACTCACACGAAAGCCACAGAAACTAAGGTTCATCATAAAGTACCCCAAAATGTTAATTTTCCCATGCAAAATTGAATCCACTAGAAGAAGGAATACTCATTGTACAGAAGACATGGTCACAACCTTAGAAGGCATTATTAGTGAAAATACACTCAGAGAACAGGACATTTTCACAAACACTTTCAATCCAAAGATGAGCTTCTTATGGTGATCAAATATGGACATAGAGTACATTATGGACCCATACTCAACCACAACTTATTGCACTTCATACATCACAAAAATGGATGACACAATAACAAGTAGCCTCCAACACAATTAAAACTTAAATAGGATAACAGTAGTGCATATGATATGCTACAAAGAATGGGATATATGTTTTACCTGTGTAGCAGATGAGTGCACAATTAGCATCTTTCACTACTATGTCTTTGCCATTACATAGAACAACAAGGAACTTCTACTTTATAAACATAAACAAACAAGAAAACAGAGCACGCATCCTTAGGCAAAAACAACAATTACAACACCTCCCCAATGAGTCCATCGACATAACGTGCGAAACTATCATCAATAAATGCACAAGAAGAAAAGACATGGACAACATTTGCCTCGCATCATTTGCAACATAATATAACTATGATAATGGCAGCATAAAAAAGAGATGGAGACCAAGAATTATAAGATTTGTGAAGTTCAATATGGTGATAGAGACCCAAAAAATTACTGTTGTGAATGGGTACTACTATACTATCCTTTCAAAGATGATGAAGATCATGAACCAACAATACATTGATCTTACAGTTCTCGGCATGAGATTAAAGTACAAAATAGAGCTTTACTTACACAAGATGACAACAATGAATGAAAAGCACAAGAGCACGATATCCAACACATGAATAACGATGACATCAAGATGTCTGAAAACCATAACTTTGAACAAAATAACTTCCCTACATACGACATTGCATTTGACATGAGAAACGTTAATTAAAAAATGATGAACGATAAATTCGTTATTCCTATTTTTAAAAAATCCTCATGCATAACGATGAATATTTCAAGACGATTCGATCTCTTAACATTGAACTGAGAATATTTGACAAGGTCATGATATGGAAAAGGATTCATCCGACAAGAAAAAATACACTTATTTCTCATAGGTGGAGATTGCACAGGTAAAACATACCTTCTTTGGCTTATAGTCCAAGGCTTATTATGGTTTTACAATCGAACTCTTTCATGTGCAAATTATGAACTATTGCATGTATTAATGTTAACTTACATGGGAAAAGCGGGTTATAACATAAACGCGGGCTCACTATACATTCCACATTACATTTGCCATTACAAACCAAAAACTTAACCTCCCTCTTGAGGGAAAAGCTTGACTCACTCATTTGTCATGTTTGAAAAGATTGCATTAGAGGTAAGACGAACTTTAGATTTCATGGACCTCCGTATGAGAACCTTAAAAAGAAATCACGTGGAATAATTTTGGAAATGTTGATGTCATCTGCTGTGAAGATTAATATTAGGCAATCCAACGAAAGATGGTCGGGTATTTAAACCAGAGAGAGACTCATTGTAAATAGTGGCGAACACATATTGGCTCACAAAACCACAATGTTATTAGCTCTAAAAAACAATGCGACAAAACAAAAACCAATTTATATAAGTGTTGAACTCTTTAGGAAGTGTACACATAGCGCTGAGCAAATACAATACATCAACCAATGTTGCCTCCGTGACCCACCCTAAGACAATACTTTCCCTCACCTTTACTATACCAATCTCGAAACAAACAAACATAACAACAAAGTTTTCCATGTAGTATCAGGTAAAGAGTACAATATCAAAGCAATGGACTTGTTCACTAGTGACAATCGTATTTTTTCTAAAATACTACAAAATCCTAAAGCAATAGACAGTCTGCAAACAAGGAATGTTAGTTGAACTATGTGCACAAAAAATTAATCAACAGGATGATTAGTAAACGGTGCAGATGGTGTTTTCATGGGCATGTCCACATATGAGAACAATGGCAATGTATGGATTCAATTTCATAACCCACGAATAGGGAGTGAAACCCGACAAAACAATTTCCATGCATGCACAACAAACACCAATTGCAAATGGATAATGATATTTTGTGTTACAATAAAGGTACAAATTGGCCCTTCTAAAACAAACATCCGCACTCGACAATAATTCCCGATTCAAGTAGTTGCTGCTAGAATGATCCACAGAGCACATGGTCTAACAATGGAGAAACTGCTTTCTCACCAGCGGGAATTTGGACACACGGTCTTGTATACACTGTACTTTTATGGGTAAACAATACAAGAAACATGTACTTACTTCAACCGCTCCAACAACAACATTTCCTAATGGATAGAGACGTTCATGAAGAGATGGAAAGACCAACAACTCAATCAAGATGGGAAACCTTAAATAATAAAATCCAACAAAATACAGATACAACTATACTAATTAAATCTTTAAACGCTAGGTCATTACAGAAATAGAAAGACGACATACAAGCCACAAAGACACTTATGAATTTTGATATTATATGTTTGTAAGACAAAACCAAAGATTGCAAACCATATCTCATGCCAAATTTCTAGTATATAAACAATCGCTCTAGTTGCACCCTGGTATAAAAGAATATTCTCATTGAAAAAGCAAATAAATTTTCAATACATGGAATCAAGATCACAACAACTCGTGTCAACACAAAACAGATAACATATGAAATTTTAAACGTATACAGACCACCAGCCAAACATACAAAAAAATTATTTCAATTACTACACAAAACACTATCAACAACTTTTGCCACATAGAATGTCATTCTCATAGGAGACTTCAACATTGACATGCTTCAACAAATGAAAAAGTCATTCTCATAGGAGACTTCAACATTGACATGCTTCAACAAACGAAGGAGTCATGGACGCTACAAGAGATTATGAATAGTTCCAGGCACATACTACAATGTCATCACATCACAACTATATGCGAAACACAACTATATCATATTTGGAGTAACATACCTAACATGAACAACCAATGCGGATCTGCATATGCATATTGGATAGATCGTTCTATAACCTACATATGCGCATAGCAGAAATCCAAACTCCATCAGACATTCATCACTACTTAAGGGCACTCGATATTTATATTTAAAAAATGGTAGTCCACAATACACCTACAAATCAATCTCAGCACATGTAAAACACCACATAACCCACACATTTTCAAACTTGAACATAACCACTTTATGGTGGCAACTGAGTATATACAACAAATCATAACTCTACAAATTAATTCTCTATGGATATCCCAAAAAAACAAATTGTACAATCCTTGAGTCAACGTTGCTAAAAAAGAATCATTAACCAAGTACTCATGACCAATACATACCTAAACAATTTCACGCATTTACCAAATTCAATGACCTATTTCCAATCACTTGTACATGAATGAAAGAGATAAATGAACAAAGTGCATGGACTGTTAACTTACAAAAAAAAGTGCCTGCTCTGGCAAAATCCCCCAAAAAAATTATATTGCACTCTCAACCAGTTCTTGATTTGTTTTGTGTAACAGATGAAATTATTATTTCAATTACTCCACAAAACACTATCTACAACTTTTGTCACACAAAATCTCATACTGATAGGAGACCTCAACATTGACATCCTTCATACGTGCATAGCACAAAAACAGAATACAAATTGTAGTCCCCAACTCATACACCTACAAATTCAACTTCGGCATGTCCTCAACATGTGGATCTCCTATTAGCAAAGATGAAGCCTTTTCTCAACCACAAAACACAAAAACCTTAACAAATAATTCCCAATAGATAACCCCAAAAATACACACGGACTTAGACATTCACTCATATGCAAAGCATACAATCCTCGAGTCAACATTACTAAAAAAAACATTAACCAAGCACTCGTGACCGATGAATACCTAAAAGTTTCCACACATTTACCAAATTTAGTTAACCATTTTCAATAACTTGTACAAAATAAATGATACATATAAATCCGAAGAAAACCAAAATAGGAAAAACAAGTAAACGTGAATAAAAATGGAAAAAAGTACATTGATGAAAGAAAGAAATGAACAAAGGTGAATGGACCATTAACTTAAAAAGAAAACGTGTCCACTCTAGCAAAATCAATACAAAAATTATCTTGCGCTCTCAACCAGTTCTTCATTTGTTTGGTGTTCCTCATTGTAGCCAATTTTCATGGCAGCTTCTTGGTCGAGTGCAACTTCTTCTGCCCACTGCAAAACAACCAATTGTTCCTTCCGAATGTCGATCACCATACCTTTATCCACATAGTTGACACCAATTCCTCCATTCCCCCATACACTCAACCATATAGGTGTGTCAACATATTTTTCCCTACTGAGAAAATTCAACGAACTTTCTTCATGCCTCCTCAACATGTGGATCTCACATTTGCAAAGATGAAGCCTTATCTCAAACACAAAATGTAGAAGCATTAACTCACAAACAAAGAACAAGCACATTTTCAACTTCCAAACAAACAAACTACATAGCTATGAGCTTGATTAACAACTCACTAAACAAGTATTTCAATGGGTTAATACCCAATCATAATAACGTAAAATTTGGAAAAACAATAAACATTCTATATTTAAAAATACATCAACTCATGTACAAGCTAACTCAAAAAACATATGCAATTCCTAACACACACTAGCCACAATCCATCCACATAGACCAAATTGTTCTTTCAAATACCACATGGTCTACTATCAAAACAAAGCATGGCCTTAGTGGATTATCCACTTTGTTAATGAGTGACCCCTCTAGGCATCCCCTCATATTGCCTTGCCTCCATTTAGGGGGCCTATGCTTATGTGAAGTGGGTGCTTGCATAGTTGTAAGCTATTTTGCAAGAAAACAATACGAATAGGCAAAAGGATGTGGGTTTTTGTGTATAAATTTTTTGGCTTTCATTGCAGTGTAAGATAGCTACACTACAATTGTGTCCACTCCTCTCCTCTTTGAGGAACTCATGTTCAAATGGATATACAATAAGTAGTGCAATGGTCCTTGAAAGATAAAAAAGTGTTCGAGACGATGGACGTGGTACACAAATCATCAATGCCTACCAATGTGCTTATAAGATTGATAACTATTTTTGTCAACTAAGAAGATCAATACCATGTTGGAACTCAAATTTTATCACTTTCTTGAATTTGGTTTTGGATGGCCCTACCCAAGTTCAAACACTTTTGAATACTTATGGCTATTCTTTTAAGATCCTAAGCTTGCCAAATGCCATGTGTCGTACACTCATGTAAGGATTAGCAATGGTAGATCTTTAAGTAGATAGTACTACATCCGGACATCTTGTTCAATAATACTATAGAAAGGACCTCCTTCATTTGATCGAGATAGTTTACCTTGGTGCTAATATCCTTATAGATTCACCTCTTTAATAAATGATATATTTCTATATAAAATTAAGGAATATCTATAGTACTACTGCATTGCTAATCATGAATGAGTCCAGCCACTTTCGTTCCCTAATTAACTACTAAAGAAAATCTATAATTATGACTTGAGCATTGGAAATACCCTTTCATATGATGGGTTTGTGTTCTTTATGAAACAATGGGAGGAGTACAATATTTGTGTTCCAAGTAAGGAGTACAATAGTTGAGCTACAATTAAGTGAGTGTGACAACATATGACTCATAATGTTCCATTTACGATAACATTACCTCAAAATTTGTATACACCTTTTCAAGGACAATCACCCTTGTTTCCATATTTGTTTGGACCATATTTAAACAATCTTGATTTTTAAAACATACTCCATTATAGATTGATTTGAGTATTTAAACCTCTTCTGTTATGTTTGGTATCTATATAAATAATATCAACATTGATAGCTTGCCACCAAGAATATGTTACCAATATGTTGGCGTAAACAAGGATGAGTTGCCAAACCCTCTAAAGTAAATAGATTGACAAAATACCCCTCAAAATGCATTAATGAATGCATTATTTAGATTCACATGTAAAAACTGATAGCTGGGGCTATGCATGCGTAATACATTGCATGAATATCTTCAAAACTATTTAATCTACACAAAATTTTAAGTTAAAAGAGCATTATTCAAGATTATGCACATTACTAGATCCATTGTATGATTGTTCTCATGCTTAACCTCCATCACTAAGAAGCCTACATTTTGCATTTTGCTATTTCTCCACTTTGTCATGCCTCCATCAATGGACAATTTTTGCTAGGATATAAATTGCTTTCACACATGCACTAGTCCTAAAGCAAAGAGTGGGTGCTTTATTATACAAGGTTGACATCATTCCACCATTTGTTTCTTTGTCCTTGAATTATGTACCCATGATAGACTTTGTGTTTCTACACATAGTACATTTTATTAATGTAATTCAGCCTAACATAATCATTAATCTATGGTGGTCTTAAGTTTAATAGTAGATCTTTCAAGATTGTCAAAAAAAGATGTCTTTGAAAGCAATTCATCGTCTTTTTACAAAGAGGGCTTTCAAAAGATAGCACTTTCAAAAAATAGAGCTTTGTATTGATTTCTATATAAATTGTATAATTACCCAATAAAATAGTCGAAATCACCATCTACAAAAATAATTGGCTTGTGTACCTTACATTGGTAACCTTAATGGTAAGGTCGGGCTATTGTGTCATGTCATTGAGTCGTTTCCATGTTTTCTATTTAGAGCCTAATCCTAGACTAGCATCAGATAATATAGTGCTATCCTTTGCAATTTTGAAAGTTTTTCAACATCCTAATCTAGGCATTTTCCCTTGGTAGATTGGTTGCCAAAGAGCAAGATTTACAATGCAAACATAAGCAAGCTTTCCAATGCAAATGTGAGAAAGCGAAATGCAAAAAGTCTTGCCTTTACCTGTTGCTATCAGCTTTGTAAATCTATCCTATAGTTAACATGGTTTACCTATTGCCATTGCATCAATTTTGCAAATTAATACCATGCTTTACTTGTTACTTTTGTAATAACATTAAGGATCCATGATGATCCAAAATTTTTATATTCCCATGAGGCCTTTTTCTCTTCTTCTCTCCCTCTCCCTCTCCCTCCTCCCTCTTCTCCCTCCCTCCCTATTTCAAATCCAAATGGGAGCACATGTTCCCAATAGTCCCTGTAAACAAATATTGGTGGATGGAATCGACCATGTGCACCAATGAATCTAAATTTCTCTCCTTGCTTCTATATCTGGTAGGCTCATTGTCTCCTCTCAGATGATTGTGTGGTTCTCAAGTTTTAATACTTTCTATGAAGAAGCAAGCAAGCCAATTGATTTCTATATTACATTGCCTTTGCATGTATACATTCAAAATGCCAAATGTTATATATATACTCAAGGGGTATCTCGACTGGTCATACACATACTTGAAATTCATAAGCAAATAAGTCTAGTTGAGATAATAAAAATTTCTTTTGGCATGTGTTTATTGATTATTATAATGCAATTTTATTGTTCACAAATTGTATCCCATTAGCATCTACATGGATATGTGGTCGAAGAGATACAATGCATGGTTTTCCTCAAGCATGCTATTTCATTTCTTATCGCCCCACGACTCCAATTACTCAGTGTTCCTCCTTTGAAAGCACATCAAGCCTATTTGGTAAATCATGAAACTCAAAAACTCCCTTAGGCTAATCACCAAAGTCCATACTCTATTCATGGCTTGAGCATATTACATTGGATAAGCATTTTTAAAAATTCCATAATGCATGTAACCGCCCCACTTAAAGAAGCCTCCGTCCATTAGCTAAGGTCCTATGTTTATAATGTGACCCTAGGGGGATGTGGACCATAAGAGTACTAGTATGCCTTTTATAAAATTATCGTGGGATGCTTTTGATCCATCCTCATGACTTGGAAGGACACCCAAAGGATGCTTGGAAACAGTGTTGTTCATAATAAAGATTATCGATCAAGATTGTTAGTTTCGTGTACATGAATGATAGTGTTATAAATTGTGTTTAAACTGGGAGATAATAGATTCTTTGCCAATCATGGCAATCAACTACAAATTTATTTATGGCCTACTACTCCTAAAGACAAGGCTAACAAGTGAAGTCAGAGAAATGTCCTTGCCTATGGTTGATTGAGCAAAATTGAATGAGGTTAGGCCCTATAGACATATAAACCCCTATTTATAAGTTGGGGATCCTCCTTCCCCCTTTCTCCAATTGTCTTGGGGAGGGCGGCACGAGAATTCTAAGGGCATAATGCCATCATTAAGGAAGTCACGTTAAACTACCTTTCCTCGCTAGGTTAATTGACTCAACGAATTAATCATTACTAGGGGGTTGTTCAAGGACCATTGTTATCCCATCGATCTCTGCATCTCCTCTGTGTATGGACAAGATGTTGAAAGCAGTAGCTTGTCGCCGGTCTTTGCTGCGGCCTCATCTCTTTCGCCTCGCTTCTGCCTCGTCTTTTCCGCAGCTTCCATCGCGTTCTGCGTCCGATCTACCCCGCTTGGTACCCTGCCAGGTATCAGTATTCGAGCTTTACAACATCCTGCTCCACTGCATTGCGGAAATTGCGTTCCCTCCCTTCGCTGCAGACTTCATCTGGTTCTTTTGATGCATCGACGATCTCATTTTTTGTATAATTGGTGACCTTTGAGATGGACTTCATAAGTACTCCTTCCTCGATGGTATTTCTATAAATCGGAACTTCTAATCATCGCTTGGGTTGGGGCCAAGATTCGGACGGCTTGCTACTGGTCCATGGAAGTGCCCCATGAATGTGAATGCCGATAAGAGTCGTGTCTACATAGAATTTTCATCATCACTGAGTTTTCCCTCCATCTTTGGAGTCCTGGTAGAATCGTCATATGAAGATTTGCCCATGTGCAAATCTTTATATGTGCAGCTACGGGAGTATACCCACATAATTGAAGAGTGAGTCCACCAATGTCCAGCAAGAAGCCAAGATCAACTTGCTCAGATACCAAACGTTGCCAAGTAGAGCAAAGCGTATGAATGTTTAGTGCGAATTCGAACATCCAAAACACATGCCAAAATCAGCAGTATATTATGTATACCTTTGTAAGACTAGAATAAGTCCAATCATACAAATTTAGACTTTTATTTTATTTTATATTTTTGTTCTAAAGATAAAAAATCTACACACAAAATAAAAGAGAAAATGAAAGAGAAGAAAAAAGAGGTATTATGTATATGAATTTGGTAATAATGGCTATCAGCAGTATGGCTGCACATTATTGTGATTGAATGCATGCGCCATCTCATTGAGAGAAAAAGAAAGAAAAAGAAAGATATATTAATGTCCTCCGGAGGCCTCGCGGCCTATGGGACAAGGTACACCAAGAGAAAATAGGTCATACAAGCCTTGAAGGGCTGGAGCAAAGGGTGCACTAGGGCCCTTGCTGATTACTATGCTAAGCTAAAACTAAAGAGCTTAAGATCCAACCAAACTCAAATCTAAAAAACAAACAGAAAGTTGAGGCTGAGAATCCGAAATGCAGCACCGTGATGGCTCTCCCGTGAGCTGCGAGATATCTCGGATCTGTCTGTCGAGTTGTATTGCACTATGGTATGTGAGATGATATGATATATATTATGATAGTATTAAAGTCCTCTTGAGACCCTTTAGGATCTATGGGACTGTTGACCTTTATCAAACTAAATAGTGGTTAATTAGACAGTGAAAGAAATCTCTACAAAGCTTGCTATGTTGTGAGTATTTTTGTTGAGCTAGTGTGTGCGCTAGGACTTTGTTGCGGTGCAACAAGACTTCTTTTAGGTAGCTTCCAAGTGTTTGGGCTGGCTGTCCCAGTACATTTTTCAGGCTACCCCTGCTGTCAGTATGATTTTCTCTGATGCGTGCATTTGCTCCACCTTTCAGGTGCATGTGTTGCTCATCATCTACCTCCCTTGTAGGGCAGGTTTTGCATATCCTTTCCTCTCTTGGGATGCTGGGTCGTGCCCACTTGCCCTTCTCCACCTCTAGAGCATGTGAGCTGGTTCTGACATTCTTGTTAATGAAAGGTTCATTTATTAAAAAAAAAAGTGTGTGTTAGAAATCGACTAACAGAGGGTATGCTCAGCGGAAGACTGATAGCATTGCCCAGGAGCTCACACAGTGTGGTGTGGGGTGTGGAATCACAAACTTCTTAAACTTATGTGCATAACATAGGTGTGTAGACTTATCAATAGACAATCAACCAGCCAGATATAGAAGACACCAAAATAATATATTTCCATCCAAAGCTATGGACACGATACAAAAGAGATAGATCCAGAGTCCCACCGATGGTGTGGTCCTCTGATCTTACCACAAGGCCCTTCTCCTATTTGCATGCTATCTCTAGACTCGAGCCTGTGTTCTTCACCTTGAGCGTAAGTAGACTTTCCATCCAAAGATCTTTTCCACCTTGTTGTCTGGAAACCAGCCTAAGCTCAGTCTGCAGCTCCTTCAGGGTCACCTTCACCTCCTTGTGGATAGGCCCAAGGCTAGCCTTCTTGCTACTCCTGTCTGCTGTCAGAGGGCTGCTCCAGATGATGATGAATGAGGGCACAAGGTCCTCCCTTTTATAGGCCTAGAGGGAATGGTCACCTCCCCATCTATAAGCCCCCATATGAGGAGAGCATGGGGGGGGGTGGACCTAGGGATGTATAGATGGCCACATGGGCAGAGAATGGGGCTGCCACATGGGCAGCACATGGGCTGTCATGTGGACAGCACAAGAAATGCATTTGAAGGAGACCTTGTGCAGGAGAGATGGCGGGGACATATAGCCCTGGATCTGGCCTGGCAAGACGGAACTTAACAGTTGGTGTACGGCCTGCAACAGGGCCCTGTGAAGGGCACAATGACATCAGCAGAGTACGGCCCCACTGTATGGGGCTGGAGGACAGGGCTGCTGGTGGCCTGGCTGAAGGCAGGATCTGCAGTGGCCAAAGGCACCTGCATGGCAGGGTCTTTGGGCCTTGTGTGGAGCCTATGACAGGCCTGGAACAGGGCCAGCAGGTGGGTAGAGTGCTTGGGCCCATGGTGGGACGTGGCCAGGTGGGTCTAAAGAACAGCCCCCAACCAGGTTGGTTTACAGACTGGGGGGGCAGACTGGTTGGCCCAAACAAACCCTAAAAGTCGGCCCTACCGTGCCCCCTATAAAAGGAGAGGTCCCTTGGCCTCATTTCATATCTTCTGGAGCAGCAAAAGACAAGCAGTCAGGAGTAGCAGGAGACCTACTCTTGGAGCCTATTCCCGGAGGACTAGGACAGAAGGAAGAGCTGCAGACTGAGCTTGGAGGGCTGTCTACCTAGGCTGACACTCAGGGCAGCAAGGCTGAGGAGAACACTCTAGACAGAGATTCTACATACGCTTGAGGTGGAGCACGCGGGCTCAGAGATCTAGGAGTGCTTGATATCTAGTAGGAGAACCTTTTGGTATTGTATCCAGTCCTACTTTGTGGATGGACGGAAATATAAGGACGGACGGAAATATAAAGTGATGCTTCTATATTTGTCTCTGAGCATTGTCTATTTACTGGCTTGCACATCTATGCACATAAGTTTAGGAAGTTTGTGATTCCACACCCCACACCACACTAGGTGAGCTCTTGGGCAATTCTATCAGTCTTTCGCTGTGTGTACCCTCTGTTGGGTAATTTCTAACATGGTATCAGAGCCCAAGCCTAAAGGTAGGGACCTTGTTGAAGGACGACCCTGATTCATAAGCTCTTGGGAATCGACTTCCGCGACTGGAGGACAGTGCCCTTGCGAGGAGGAGGGTGACTCAGGTTCAGTCAGGTGTGTTCAGAGTTCTGGTCTACTAAAGATTGAGTTTGGTTGACTTTGCTGTGTGGTTTAGTAGCAGAGATGCTGACCTCTACAGTCTCTTCAGCCCCTGCTCTCCCTTCCTCCTCCCTTAGTTTTCTTTCATTTACTATCCCTAACTTTGGAGAGTTTGGGAAACTGGACGGGACCAACTACCCGATCTGGAAGGTGAAGATCCGGAGTCATGTAGTGGCTCGGAAGCTATGGAAACTAACAACAGGAGTGGAGGCGAAGCCGGAGGACATGGTGGACAGATAGGGGAAGATACTCATGGCAGTAGACAGAGAGGAGCTCAAAGCTTGGGAGACAAAGATGTCCATGCCCTCGCATTGATCATAGGGACTACAATGGACTCTGTGCTTCCTCATATTCAGATGGCCGAGACGTTAGTAGAGGCGTGGGTCACTCTGAAGGATCTGTACGAGTCGGACAACACCTTCGGAATTTTGATTCTTCAGCATTAGCTCTACAATCTTGATATGGAAGAGGGAGATTCGGTACATAGCCACTTGACGAAGGTCAAGGAGGTGAGGGATCAACTGGCATCAGTTGGTCAGAAGGTGGACTCATGCCATTTGGCCTTGATGGTACTGAGGAGGCTAAGACGGAGTTTCAAAAGCGTTGTTACGACTGTGACAACAAGACAAAGGACCAAACCTCTGACGTTTGAGGAGTCGGGTGATGTACTCTGGGGTCTCATGGTTAGATGGATGCTGTACTTCAGAAGGGGATAATATAGGATTACACAGGCTATTGGTGGGTGCCTTGATGAGGTGCATAGTTTGCTTCCAGGGCAAGTATACAGGCAGTACGATGGTCTGGTAGGTACTTGATGTTCTGCATTTGAGCCTTATAGCATGCTGGAGAGACTCTGCTCTTCATTTGTCTCAGGAATGCGAGATTGGAAGGAATTGGCCTTCTTCGAAGGCAGAAGGGGAAGTGTGGGTGCTTCTTCAAATCTTGGACACAGATTGCTGGAAGGTGATGGACAAGGAGTACTGAAGCCAGAAGAGTGCCTACTTGAGAGCTCAGTGAGAGTTCATGGTCTAGGTTATCTGGAAATATTCATTTGTTGCAAACCTTGCCAAAGGAAGGACGGGTTGAGAGAGACCCTCAGAGCACGGTGCCTGGAAGACTGCAGGTTGTTCACTCATTATGAGGGGGACAACTGGAAGATCATGACGGTTGGATTGCTGGAGTTCGAAGGCGGGAACATGACTGAAGGCGGTGGTGCCAAGAGGTGCTACCTGAGATGGACCTGTGTACCAGGATGGTGTGCGGAAGTGAAACGAGACCTGGTGGAGCAGGAGCCCCTGGATGAAAAGCCAGGAAAAGATTTTGACATCGAAAAGTTCCAGAGGACTACAACCAGGGAGTTACCGGAGCATCATCATCGACGTGCTGGCATTGGGCTTGGATGTGTCGGTGAGAGGGGGTGTTGGAATGGTCACCTCCCCATCTGTAAGCCCCCATATGAGGAGAGCATGGGGGGTTGGACCTAGGGATGTATAGATTGCCACATGGGCAGAGCGTGGGGCTGTCACATGGGCAGCACATGAGCTGTCATGTGGACAGCACAAGAAATGCATTAGAAGGAGACCTTGTGCAAGAGAGATGGCGGGGGCATGTAGCCCTGGATCTGGCCTGGCAAGACGGAACTTCAGAGTAGGCGTACGGCCTGCAACAGGGCCCTGTGAAGGGCGCGATGACATCAGCAGAGTACGGCCGCACTGTACGGGGCTGTACGGAGGCTTACTGGATAGAGGACAGGGCTGCTGGTGGCCTGGCTGAAGGTGGGGTCTGCAATTGCCAAAGGCGCCTGCATGGCAGGGTCTTTGGGCCTTGTGTGGAGCCTACGACAGGCGTGGAACAGGGCCAGCAGGTGGGCAGAGTGCCTGGGCTAATGGCGGGCTGCCATGTGGCCAGGTGGGTCTAGAGAACAGCACCTAACCAGGTCGGTTTACAGACTTGGGGGATTTTACTTGGTCAGTTTGCTGTGTTTTTTTTTGAGTTTATTTGGCATAAATGGCTTAGAACAACCCAATGAGGTGTTCGGAGTTCTCACATAGGAAGATAAGTTGGATGGCACCAACTACTCCTTGTGGAGTTTCATGGTTCGCAATATCTTGGTTGGCAGACATCTTTGGGATTATGTCAATGGAGATGAAGCAAGACCAGATACAGTGGCTACACCTGTCACTCCTACAGCTGGAGGCAGGGGTAGAGGTCAAAATACAGCACAAGTAGTTGGAGCTACTGCTCCAGGAGCTCCCACAGCAGAGCAGAAAAGATGGGACTCTAGAGTTGCACAAGTTCTTTCAGTGATTTCTCTCTCTGTCAAGAGGTTCATTATACCTCACATTTGGTCATGCAAGACATCAATGGCATCTTGGGAGATAGTAGAGAGTATGTTTGCAGCAAGAAATGATGCCACGGTTTCCTTTCTGAAGCGAGAGCTTTTCCATACGCATATGGATGAGGGAGATTCCATGAATTCTCACCTCACAAAGCTTCAGGACTTCAGGGAACAATTGCTGAATATTGATGAAGTCATTCTGGATTCAGAGATGATCATCACCACTCTGAATTCTCTTCTTGAGTCCTATCTTGGTTTCCACACCTCGCTGAATTTGTCATTGAGGGGGGGCATCAATCCTCCTTTCACGAGTTGGTAGGACTTATGTTGAGCAGACACGAAGAAATATGGCAACCCGGGCTGGCGAGCATTCCATGCTTTCCAAGTTCAAGCCCAAGGGGAAAGGGCAGCAAAAGCAACATGCCAATTAGCCCGCACATAAGCATAAAGCTGATTCAAGACAGCCCTCTTATAAGGCTAAGGGTGATGCAGATAAGTAGAAAGAGAAGGGCATTTGTCATTTTTGCAAGAAGCTAGGTCATTATATTGGTGAATGTAAGAAGCGCATAGCTAAAGAGAAGAAAAGGGATTCAAGTATGGCTGTGTCAGATGCATCAGCTCCTCATGATGGGGGAGATATTGCAGCCAACTTTGTGGAAGAGCACTATGCATTTCTGACTTGCACTTCAGATTTTTCAGTGGGTAGTTCAGATGCTACAGCCACTAATGATGATAATCCTTATGCTTTCTTGACTTGCAGTTATGATCCTTCAAAGGATGCATGCTCACTCAGTGTCAATGAGACTGAATACTTGGTATTTTGACAGTGAAGGTGACTTGTGTAAATAATTCTTCTTATTCAGTGTGTGGAGTGGGAGACATTATTCTCACATCCACTGATGGCACAGATTTCAGAATTTTAGATGTTCTCTATGTGCTAGGCATAAAGAAGAATTTGCTTTCAGTGCCCTCTCTTAATCGAGGAGGATTTCGGGTTGTTTTTTATGATGATAAGTGCATAGTCAAAGACAAAGAGAATGACTATGCTTTGATGTTGTCTGGCACTTGGTATCGGGGTCTTTTTCAGCTTGATTTATATGAAAAAAGATTCGATTTTGCATTATCAGTTAGCACTCCCACTGCTGCGATGCAGAATGCAGAGTTATGGCATGCTAGGTATGGGCACATGAGCTATGGCAGCTTAATGACACTTCAGAGGCATGATATGGTTGATGCATTGCCTCCTTTAGAGTCACCTCCTCCTCATGCATGTGAGGGTTGATTCCTTGGTAAGATGCATAGACTTCCTTTCAAGAAGGATGGTGCAGTGAAAGCTACACGGAAATTACAGCTTATTCACAGTGATGTATGCGGTTCCATGAGGACACCTGCTTTTGGGGGTTATCTTTATTTTGTTACATCCATAGATGACTTCACCAACTACACTTGTGTCTATGGTCTCAATGCAAAATCATAAGTGTTTATGCATTTCAAACACTTTGTGGCTATAGTTGAGAATGAGACAGGACTCAAGGTGCAGACACGTCTCACAGATCGAGGGGGAGAGCATATGTCTCATGAATTTGAGGCATTTTTGAAGGAGAAAGGTATCACGCATCAGCTCACAGTGAGGCTTACACCTCAACAGAATGGCAAAGCTGAGTGGAAGAATCGCACTGCTATGGAGGTGGATAGATGCATGCTTACAAGTAAGAAGTTGCCTCACAGGTTTTGGCTTGAAGGCCTCATGTGTGCAAACTATATTTTGAATCGGGCTCCCATAAAGGCTTTAGTGACAATCATTCCCTATGAGGCATGGCATGGGAGAAAGCCTTCAGTGGACCATTTCAAAGTTTTTGGTTGTGTTGCATATGCCCACGTGCCTGTGGAGTTTCGACACAAGTTGTCAGATAACGCACTTAAATGCATTTTTGTGGGGTATAGTTCACAAAGCAAAGGCTATCGTCTCTACAATCCTGCTACACGCAAGATTTTTGTGAGTAGAGATGTTATATTCTCTGAAAATTCAGCACATACACATGCTGAATTTCAGATTCCAGCTTCTTCAGATGATGTGTTTGAGGGGATGCTTCCTATAGCATTTGGTTCCCCCGTTGAAAATCAGAATTTACAGAAACCTCCTCCTGATCCACATGTCCCTATTCAGCCACCGGCTGATTTTGTACCTCCACAAGGTGTGGATAAAGTTGTCAGGCAAGAGATTCAAGAGATACACACAGCCAAAACAGTCCCGAATCGGTTGCTACAGACTCTCAAGGAGAGTAGGCTTGAGGCCCCATTGCCTGGCAGGACTCGTAGTGCTGTAAGGCACACAGGGGGGGCTCTTTCAGTTGCGACAGCTTATGCAGGGACTCTTCTTGATGAAGAGGAGCTTAACTCTTTTGAAGAAGCAAATGATAATGTGCATTGGATGCATGCCATGCACAATGAGTTGCAATCCATAGAAAAAAATCGGACTTGGGGATGTTGTGGATTTGCCACCAGGTAAACATGCCACCAGGTAAACATGCCATTAGTACCAAGTGGGTTTTCAAGGTAAAAAGGAAGCCAGATGCGTCTATTGACAGGTACAAGGCAAGGCTGGTTGCCAAAGGCTATGCATAGAAGAAGGGCATAGATTATGAGGAGACTTTTGCTCCTACATCCCGGATGACCACCATACGATTAGTTATTGCAGTGGCTGCAAATTTTGTGTGGAATGTCCATCCGTTGGACATAAAAACAGCTTTCCTTAATGGGGATTTGCAGGAAGACGTTTATGTCAAGCAACCTCCTGGATTTGAACTTTTTGGCAATGCACTTCAGGTTTGCAAGCTTAACAAAGCTTTATATGGGCTGAAACAAGCCCCACGTGCATGGTATGCCAAGATAGATGCATTCCTGGCAAGTAAGGGATTACATAATAGTCCCACGAAAATCACCCTCTACATCAAGAAGGATGGGGGGAATATTTTGGTCATCATTCTTTATGTAGATGACATGCTGCTCACAGGGTCAAATGAGGATATAATTGCAGATTTCAAAGCTGAGTTGAAAGCTGAATTTGACATGACAGATTTGGGCATGTTAAATTTTTATTTGGGGATCCAGTTTATACAAGACAAGTGTGGCATCGTTATGTCTCAATCCAAGTATGTGCAGAAGCTCTTGGATAGGTTCAACATGCATGATTGTAAGCCTATTGCCACTCCCATGGAGCCGGGGCTGAAGCTTACTATGTATGATGCAGGTGAATCAGTGGATGTCACACTTTACAGTCAGGCTGTTGGATGCCTCATCTACTTGTGCAATACATGGCCCGATATTCAATATGCAATATCTCAGGTGAGCATATATATGCACAGTCCAAAGACAACACATTGGCAGGCTGTAAAACACATCTTCAAATATTTGCAAGGCTTACAAAGTCTTTTGGCTTGATGTTTCCCTGGGGGGTGACTTGCAGATGCATGCTTACAGTGATTCAAATTGGGCTGGAGACTATGATACTAGGCAATCCACTAGTGGTAATTGTTTCTTTTTTGGCAACGCTTGCATTTCTTGGCTGAGCAAGAGGCAATCTACTGTGGCTACTTCCTCATGTGAAGCTGAGTATAGGGCAGCTTTCACAGCGACAGTTGAGTGTGTTTAGCTGCGACGTTTGTTCGCTGATCTTTGTCTCATATTGGAGGGTCCTTCTCCAATTCTTACTTATAGTCAGAGTGCTATTGCAGTGGCAAAGAATCTTGTGTTTTATGCTCGCACGAAGCACATTGAGGTTCATTATCATTATGTCAGAGAGAAGTTGCATGCAAGGGAGATCAGTATGATCTTTGTGTCAACACATGACAATGTTGTAGACATTTTCACCAAAGTACTTCCACGTGAGAAGTTTGAGGCATTTCGTAGTGCCCTAAACTTATCTCCTTTTGGTGATTGATCACTACCTTGTACACCACATTGGCACTGTAGGGGGTGTTAGAATTTGGTACTAGTGCAATTCACCAAATAATCATATGATGTGGTTGAGAATGACATTAGTGCCATTCAATACATGGAGAGCAGAGAATAGCACTGGTGACATTCTCCAAATAATCATATGATATTGTGGAGAATGGCACTGGTGCCATTGTCCAACCATCATGTGTTGTGGAGAATAGAATTGTTGTGGAGAATGGAACCAACATCATGGAGGATGGCACCAATTCCACTATCCACAAACTCTCATGCAGGATTCTTCACATACTCTCATGGAATATGGCTACAAACTCCCATTGAGATTGGCATTAGTGCTCAAATGAATTTGTGGATAATGGCACTGGTGCCGTTCTCCAAAACATCATGTGGTTACTTAGAGAATGACAATTGTAGGCAGTGGCTAATGCAATGTATTAAATGGGTTAGGGACACTTTTCCCTCTTAGAGGTTTTTCCTCCTAACCACGGTCTAATCTCTAACTATGGTTAGTGATTAGATAGGGTTTTGTCACTTAGACAAAACCCTCATCTCTTTCATTGTACTACTCTTCAGTTCAGTACACTTTGGGGAGTGAACTGCGTTCAGCTCACTCTCTCCAATTTGCTCACTCTTGCTCTTACTTCAATTCTTTTCTCACATCCACACCGCACACCACACTGTGTGAGCTCCTGGGCAATTCTATCAGTCTTTCGCTGTGCGTACCCTCTGTTGGGTAATTTCTAACAGGCTGGCCAACCAACCGACCCATCAACCTAAAATTGCTGACCTGTTGGTCGGTCAACCTGCCACAAAATGCCTCTTTTGGGGCTCTCTTTTCCAGGGCCTTTGGCCCACCCTCCAAGGGTTGTAGCCCTCCTTTCAAGGCAGGGTCCCAGCCCCTTCTGTCTGCTATATAAGGCTTGGTTGGCTTGCTTCAACCAGCCCAAGCAGCCCCTCCAAGATGGCCGACCCTCGTGTTGGTACACCCTCCATTAATGCGCCTCCTTGCAAGACGGGGGTTTCCATTTTGCCTAGCAAAAACCCCGGAGCGACGAGCGGACAAAAGGTGGAAGGGGTCAAAATATATAAGCTCAAGTCATTTTTGGGGAGCACAAAATTTCAAATTATTTCAAGGAATATTAAGTAAATATGAAATATTGATGAACACAGATAGATATAAATATACCTTTATATAATATACATATATAATGTCTAATTGGCGACTTATTTTATGACTTTTAAATATCCTTTCTTTTCCTTTCACCATTGGTTGGATCATGAAATTTTGAGCAAATCCTCTTTACAGCTCCTCAGGATGAGCTAATAAAAATATATAACGTCTTTCTAATAGACCCTCTGAGTGTATTTTGCTAGAAGAATATGGTTTGCAGAGCTTGTCCCAACACTATTCCACCGGCGAGAGCCTTCATAACTTTTGCTCCTTAGCTCAGATTGAGGAGCTATAAAAAGGAAAAATATTCAAAATTTCATGATCTATGCAATGGTAGGCTTAAATTTATAATTTTTATAGGTATAGAAGAGATAAATTGGAAATTTCAAGATGTATATGAGAGTTACAATTTTTTCCTAATTCATATTATGATAGGAAGGAGTTCAGCAGGGATCACATTTCCTTAAAAGTACTTAGGTTTGGAGAATTGGGAATATTTCAAAAATACCTCCCTTGCCTTCCCATATTTGATAATGTATTAGAGATAAATTAATGATCGATAATGATGGCTTCAATTATGAGATTTTCAATATCCTTTTCCTACTCATCCAAGGAATATGGTATGCATTGTTACATGAGAGCTTCTCAATACTTCAAATATGGGATTGCTAAAGCTAAGGGAAAACCTTTGAAATCGATTGAATTACCATAATCCTTAAAAGAGAGTATGGTAGGGAGGGATTTATAGGAGTTTCTAAAGTGTTCACTATTTGTTCATATATAGATGATGTTCTCTAAAATGAGGGTTATAATGATAAATAAGTAAGTAAATGGTTCCATAAATGAGAAATTAAGAAAGAATTGTATATTCCTTTGAGAAATATACTAGCATGGTTGGTGTCAAACATTATCGCTCGGACTTTTTTGCTCGGAAATGTGCACATCCCTTGCAGGACTTGTTGCAGGTCATGAACCTGCCCACATTCTCTGCATGCTGGCGCCTCCAGCCTGCTCATCTGCTGCAGCATCTCCACCTCCTGTGCACCTTTATCAGGGGCCTGTTCCAGCCCGCACATCCAAGACATGCTGCGCCTGTGCCAGGCTATTGTGTGCTGTCCACATGGCAGCCCTTCTGCCTTTTTCCTGTGAGGTGCTGCCCTTGTGGCAGCCCCCTCTCCACCATGGGTCTCCTGCCCACATGACAGCCAAGATGCTGCCCATGTGGCAGGCCATTTCATCTCTGGTCCACCCCCCTGATGCACTCCTCATTTGGGGGCTCACAGATGGGGAGGTGACCATTCCAACAGTGTGTGGGTGTGGGTGCACAGATCTATTTGGTGCACTCTTTTTCCTATGCCGTAGCCTTTTCAGCCCATCTCCCTGCTGTTTTCCATTCTTACTCTGTTTGACTAGAAGTTTCATTGGGCCTTTCCGGGCCACACCTCCTTTTAATTTGCATATCTCTCAGCTCAAAAGCTTATTATCTCTTACTTCCAAAAAAATTTGATGACTTAGGGCTCCCTAAATTTTTATTGGGGAAGGGAGAAGAGAGGAGAGCGTGTTGCCACGGCAGCGAGAGAGAGAGAGAGAGAGAGAGAGAGAGAGAGAGAGAGAGAGAGAGAGTGAGATGATCTAATGCAAGTGCTAACCCAGCTATTGGCAGGCTGTTTGCTATTCGCAATTGGCATTGGGCTGCATTTTGCAAGTGTATGATCTACATTTGTGGATTCCTTTTTCCTTAAAAGCTTGGCCACATCTGTTTTTCAAAATTACCCACATTGTGGATGATGTGGCCATGCTGAAACCTTCACCTTCATTCTTCCTCAGGTCAGCTTTGATGCTAGAGATAACTTCTTGGCATGTGGCATGAAAGTCAAAGGTAGACCTATACCAGCTCCAAATTTAGATGGCTTTGCTTTGCATTTGCCAAGTTAGCTATGATTTTGTGGTTCTACAGACCAGCTAGAAACATATGATTGTGGGTTATTGCCCTGAAAATTAAAGGTTCCTCTAGCTGGAACCCATCTATTTCGCAGGTTCTGGGAGGGCATGTTCCACTAGCTAGCTATAAGAGTGCTTGATCAAAACTCATCCTTAGCATCAAGCACTTGTGCCAAGGCTAGGGATCATCCTCTTGCTATTTTTAAGGTGCTTCCAGAGCAGTATCCCTGTTAAGGTTGATACAAACGTGTTCAAGAATTTGTGTGAAGGAAAACTAGTTGGTTTGTCATGCTACCCTAGGTTAAACTTAACTTCATGGGAAATAATCCTTTAATGCATTGTCAAAACGTCAAAGACTTAACATTATGCCCTTGCTAATCTACTCCAACTTTTACTGAGAAGGGTGTCTCTTAACATCTCTTGCGTATACTGAAGGATTATCATCGCTGATATCATATTTGTAGCAACCAAATTTCTAGTTGTAGTGAGATCTTTTTCCAGTCGAGCTTCCTATTGAGTTACATGTGTGATAGATAGTATTGATTTGATGTTGGGATTTTCTCCATCAACTTGTGCACTATCTTTCAGAGTGTCTCAAGAAATCTGTAGGCAAACACAAGACCCCCTTCTTTAGGTATCTACTCTTTCAACCCCCTTCTCTCCACTCCTTCTACTCTTTCAACCCCTTTCTCTCCATGCCTTCTCTCCACTCTCTCCCCCTTCTTTCGAGTCTTCTCAGCCCACTCAAGTTCTAGGCTTGAGCCCACTCTATCAAGATTCAGCCCCCCTTCTCTCCACTCTCTCCCTCCTCTCTCAGCCCCCCCTTCTCTCAATGGCTCCTCCCTGTGGCCTCCACCAAGACCACAAATCCGAGTGGTGGAAGGAGGTGAAACCTGGACGCCTCTATTATAAGTCAAAAGGAGGAGCACGCAAGTGGCATTGTCCCTATTGTAATGAAGAAAAATCTGGAGGCTCAGATTGAGTGTGGAATCATTTATTGAAAATAAAGAACGGAGGCATTAATTGCTGCCTTGCAATTATCCTAGTTGCAAATACCGGACATTTTCGGGCACTTGCAGCTAGGTTGGATGCCAATGCAGCACAACAAAATGGTCTTGATCCTCATGGTCCAGCACAGGCAGCCCCACATGCCAGTGCAATAGCTTCTCCTTCTGCTTCTATTTCCCTTCTTTGGGACTATAGCTTTACATGCACATATGGGGACTCCCACTTCATCATCCCCCAGCTCGAGAGTCGTGCAGGCCAGCCTTGTGGCCTCATGGCATCCTAGGAGGAGGGCACATGTAGATGCTGCAGTGGGCCCATTCTTTTATGGAGCACAACAAAAGCCCACAATCCTTACTTCAAAGAAGATTGCAGCGCTTGGACCTAGTAACACTTCTCCCACATGTGAGGCCTGGCGCACCACAATTTTGGCGACCGCCATAGAGCAGGCTTTGGCTCCCATAAAAGACATATGGTTGAAATGTGGTGTTTCATTGATGGGAGATGGATGGAGTGACACTAGGAGTCGCTCTATTCAGGGCATCATTGCATACTCTAGAGGGCCAAGCTTTTTCATTAAAGCTATTGATAATTTAGAGGAGGGAAAGTTAGCCGAGAGGTTGGCTAGGATTTGGATGGGGTCCACTGAGCATGTGGGGCAGATCAGGTTATTTAGTTTGTTTCTGATGGTGAGAAGTCCAACAGGGCAGCAGGGAGGATTTTGGAAGAGAAGTACCCTCACCTTACCTTCACTCCTTGCATGGCACATGGGCTGAATAATCCCTTGAAGGATATTGGTAAGTTGGATTGGGTGCATCCTACCAATGGGGTCCCCCAGTTGGTGAAAAATTCTATTAATTAACTAGTTAGTGTGGGGGGAGTGGTATATGATGGCAAAATATTTAGGGAGAAAGGGGGAGGGGGAGGGGCATTAAAGAGGGATGTGTGAGATTGGAGGGGGGGGGGACCACTTATGAAGGGCATTAAAGAGGAAAGGACTTAGGATATCCCAAGGAGGGGGATGAGGGAGGATATATAATACTATTATAAGGAAAGGGTCACATAATATTACTTTATAGCTTAGTGGAAAGGCTCATGTGTGGGGAAAAGAAGGTTTTGAGTTAGAATCTTTTCGTTGAACGTTTGGGGAAGCCCCCTTTGCCATGGAGAAACATAATTTAAAGCATAAATAAATTAAGCCACAGACTTAGATAAACATAGGTTAATTAAAGCATAAATAAATCAAGCCATAGATAAACATAGGTTAATTAAGCTTCCATGCACCAAAACTAATTAATTAATGGATTGGAATAGGAGAGGTGATATGCGTAATCATGTTGTATCTTTCATCACTTGCCATCACTACGTTTTGGCTATTTTTGGGAAGATATCCCCAGAAAGAAATCTCTTGAAGTATTCCGACACACACTTTTCTTATAATCTCATCATGTTGAACCTTTTTAAGTTGGAAGCTCAATTGAGGCAGCTTGTTGTTTTGGCTGAGTGGGATGCTAGCGTGAACGGAATATGCAGGGGCTTAGAGACTTAAGTCCATCGTCTTGGATGACCTCTTTTGGGATGATGTTCATCTTTTGCTTCAGGTTACAAAGCCAATTCTTTTGATGTTGACGCTTATTGATGGAGACGGTCCTTGTATTGGGAAGGTGTATGAAGGGATGGATAGGATGATTGAGGTTGTATGCTTGCAAGAAGGAAGAGTTGAGGACGCTGGCAACCTCTCGGTGGACATACGATCATTCACCTTTGGAGGCTGCAGCCTTTGTTTTGGATCCGGAATTTGAAGGGAAGGGGCAAGAAACAGATAAAGAGGTGGTGCAAGGATGGGAGAAGATATTGAGATGACTTGTCTCAAGTGCAGATGATAGGAGAAAAGTGCGGGAGAAGCTGTCATGAAGGAAACATGGTGAGTCGAAGAGAGAGAGAGATAGGCTAGGGTGAGAGGAAATGATAGAGGGATAGATCATGAAATATAGCAGATAAAGCTTGCTCCTCAAGTCCAGCAGATCTGGCGAAAAGATTCTCGAGGGCTGAACTATTGAGGTCAAGATGATGAAGTAGATTCTTAGCCAGCCAAGCGCGAGTGCCTTCTCATTCTTCTCATCCCAAGCTATAGGACTTGTGCTGATAGGTCTTCACCACGAGGACGAGGCTCCATGTGTGTAAACCGAGGTAACGAACTTGCAGCACCAGATGAAGAAGCAACAAGTATGGTGGACTCCAAAACACAATAGAAGCCTCCACGTGTGCAAGACGGCTGAAGAGGTGCTCCTGTAGATAGTTGATGCAGCTGTTCGAAGGCCTGAAGTACTTCAAAGGCACACGCAGGTCTGAAATGTGCAAGGCGGTTAATGTAGATGGCTAGGCGATAGCTGTAGGTGCTCCAGATGCAAAGGTAGGCCTTGAAATGTATAAGGTGGCTCAATAGGACAGCTCCGAAGTGCTGCAGCAGGTCACCAAAGCAAAAGTCGGCTGGTATATGTATGCTGGAGGGCTAGAAATAGCTCGGAGGTGGCTCTGTTGTAGGCGTCTATGCAGCAGCAGCACATAAAACCTTAGATTCGGCGGTGGAGAGCTCCACACGTGCACACCAGCCTTGAAGTCTGTGCCGACCAGCCAGCTAACAGGCCATCAAGAGCGCCTAGAGCTCTGAAATGGCCCGAATGAAGGCATCAAAACGGGTGCAAACAGCTGAAAGGAAGAGGCGAATAGAGGCGGCAGGCTGTGGATGTTGGAAAGGTCACCTCCCCATCTGTAAGCCCCCATATGAGGAGAGCATGGGGGAGGGAGACCTAGGGGAGTACCCCACAGAAAAAGAGAGAAAGGGGCTGCCACATAGACAGCATCATGGCTGTCATGTGGGCAGCACATCTAGAGCTGTTACGGGCAGATCAGAGGGCCAGAATAGTGCGGAAGCATGGCAGATCTGTACGGATTACAGAGGCCTGCTGTACGGCTGGTTTCAGGGACATGTATGGAGCTCGGGCAGGAGCCCTAGAGTTGGAACAAGCCTGGAGCAGAGGCAAGATAGTCTGGGACAGATTGCGATGGATCTAGGACATGGAGGCGCATTGTTTGCGGCAGGTTTGGGGGGGGTTGGACCCTGAATATATATAGGAGTGCATCTGTCCTTGAAAGGAGAGCCAAAGCCCTAGTGTTGTGTGCCAAGGGACCTTGTAATGAGAGCCCTTTAAGGGCGGTTTTCCAGCAGACTGGTCGGCCTGTTTGGGTTGGCCAGAATGATGCTGCTGGTTGGTTTTGTGGAGCAGGCCTTGGGCCTATATAAAGAGGCCATTGGGCCTCATTCATTTATCACTTGGAGCAGCAGTTGGGGAGCAGACAGCAGCAGCAGCAGCAGCAAGCGCACCCTTGGACCTACACACAGGAGGAGAAGGAGGCTGACGTAGGGCTGCAAACTGAGCTCAAGGTGCTGCCCACCTAGGCTGGCTTCCGGACAGCAAGGTGGAATGGATCTAGACAGAGAGTCTACATTTGCTCGAGGTGGAGCACGTGGGCTTAGAGATCTAGAAGTGCTTGACATCTAGTAGGAGAACCTTTTGGTATTGTATCCTGTCCTACTTTGTGGACGGACGGAAATATAAAGAGTTGCTTCTATATTTGTTTTTGAGCGTTGTCTATTTATTGGCTTGCACTTCTTTGCACATAAGTTGAGAAGTCTGTTTTTCAGATGGTCTGGACTTTACCTGGCTGCTTCTGCTGCCCCCCTCCCGACATCTCCTCCTTCCCGCAGCCCCTTCCACCTCCTCCGCCATCGCTCCCCCTTGCCGCCTCATCCCTCTACCTCCTCCGCTACCTCTCCGCCCCCCCTCCCCGTCTCCCCTCGCCTACCCTCCCTGCCTCCCCCTGCCTGGTCTCCCCGCGCTGTCCCCCCTGCCTCCCCTCTCCGCTTCCCTGCTCCCCCTCCTCCTCCCCTCCCCGCTGTTTCTTCCGCCTCCCCCGCTGCCCCTCCCTGCCTCCTTCCGCCGCCTCTACCACCTCCCCCCGCCGCCTTCTCCGCCTCCTGCTGCCCCTACCTCCTCCCCCCTCTGCTTTCTCTGCCTCCTTCTCTCCTCCCCCCCTTGCCGGTTTCCTTCTTCCACCTCCTCTTCGCCTCTTGCCCTCGCCTTCTCTCCCTCCTCGCCTTCTCGTTCCCCCCCTCCTTCTCCACCCTCCTTGCCTCCCTCCTTCCTCTTCCGTCCTTACCTCCCCGCACTCCGCCTCGTCTCCGCCTCCCCCTCTGATGTTTTTCTCCCTTTTCTTCTTCCTCTCTGCAGAGGGAGCATTTGCGCTTGTTAAGGCGAAAGAAAACCTTGGTGGTGACCCTTGGTCTGGCCAGAGGGGCTCTATGGCAACATTGTCGAATCCCACGGCCGTTAAGGTTCTTTTTTCCCCAGCTGACAAGCAACAGCTACAGCTGGCAGTTCAGTCCCTCGAGGACAAGGCGCTTGTGGGCCTCACGCCTACATAGAGACAGGTGTGAGAGTGGATCTAGGCGAGCTTGGCATTAGAAGGAGACCACATCCAGGAGGTCAATATCAATGGATGAGGCGTTTTCCTCATCCAGTTGAGCTCCCCCGACACTGCCTCGACACTTGTGGAGTAGAGCCCCATCCTCCTCAGCTCACATCTTGTTTATCTCTTTCCTTGGTATCATGGGTTCACAGTGGAGGACATGGATAAGACACACCATGTTCAACGTTTTCCGGTTACACTTTGCTTCCCAGGGCTCCCTAAGGAGTATCGAGCCATCCTCCCTTCCATTGGTCGGGCATTTGACACAGTGCTCGAGTCTCCATTAGAGTCGGTAGCCTCAGTTTTAGCAGATGATGGAGTCCCAAGGATCAAACTGGTGGTTGAGAGCCCAGAGTTCCTCCCAGAGTTGATCCTTCTCGAGATCCTTGAAGGGGGTACACTTCGTCAGAGGTGGAGATTTATGGGTTACCAGGCCAGTGTCTTCGGTGCAAACAGATGGGTCACCTCGCCAGAGATTGCCCCGGTGGCCTCCCTCGTGCTCCTCCCCCCCCCTCCGCAGAAGAAAGAAAGAAAGAAAGAAAGTGTATTAAAGTCTTTGGAAGGCCGATGGGTCTATGAGACTGTGAAAATCCTGATACAACGAGCTGTGGTAGTGGAGCTACTAAATGAGCGTCCATACCAATGCAAAATACCAAATGCCAAAAATGCAGAATGGCAGTACTAAGTCCTAAGTACAACATAGTGATGTCGGTGTCGACTATATATCAATCTCAGCATCATCATCAATATCATCATCATCCCCAGCAACAGCAAGATATCATGATGGATGAGGCAGTGGAGGCATGAAGTCGGCAAAAGAGTGCTGTCGGCGACTTAGAGGTGCGGTCCTGGCACGTCTCTTGGTTGTAGCTCTACGTCTAACCAGGGCTACTGTGACCCCCGTCAGTCGGGCTCCAACTCTAAACAAGGAGGGTATGTCTCCAAGTGTGATCTGTGTGTCGACCCTCTGTCTGAGCTGTCGGGTCACGGGTTCCGGGTCACGGTCATGTCGAGGCCTCGTCTCGTTGGGGTCCATGTGATCTAGCTGAAAGAACTCCGTGATAGAGCTCTGAGAGGGATCAACCGAGGAAGAAGTCTGCTCCTGTCTCCGTGCTCAGAGTATCCTCTCGCAGTGTCTAAGTGCCTCATGAATGAAACCTGCCAAACACCGCTGGTCTGGGTAGGAGAAAAAATGGGCTAAAATCCCATAACTATCTCTGAAGAGGCAGTGGAAACGTCCTCGGATCTCATAGTACACAGGACACCTGAAGATGAAATGCTCCGTATGTCACATAGTGTGCATATGCGCCGCTCCCTGAGTAGTCGCTCTGCTCTACCGCTCTCGATGCGAAGTTTGTGTGAAGAGACCCGGAACTGTCTAAGAGAGATCCTCATCGAGTGGGGTAGGTGAATCTGTTGACCAAGAGGCCCTGAAGGAGGAACAGCAGGAGCCGCCTCCTCCAGCAGCAGGGGCCACTGCCCATCCAGACGGTCCTCTAGCTTTGGAGGTTCAGCCTCTGATTCCACCCTTGCAGCAGCAGCGAGCCTCAGGAGTTTCAGATGCGGCAATGGCAGAAGCCGCAGATGCTAGCTCGATGGGGGCCGCGGAGGAGCTGATCCAGAGCCCTGACGAGCCTGACTAGCAGGGAGACCTTGTGGTCCTTGTCCCTCCTCCTCCCCCTCCCCCCTCAAACCCTTCCCCCTCTTCTTCTTCACTTCCCCCTCCCCCTCCAGGATTTCTCCCATCCCCTCCCCCCCCCTCCCCCAAGCCTCCCCTCCCCCCAAGACGATGACACCCCCTTCTGCCTCCTCATCGCAGCAGCATGCCCGTTTAGGGAGGGATCCTGAGGGACGAGGCTCGTCTTCCTAGTCAACGGCCCCTAATCTCCAGCCTGGGCGTCCCTTACCACATGACTTCTGGAGGTTAGGACCCTGGAACTATCTGGAGGTTCTGGACTTATCCTCTACCATTGGAGGTAACACTCATGGTCCTTCAGCCACGAAAGGGGGGTTTGATCAGTGTAGTGGGATCTTCGACACACCTTGTTTGGAGATTTTCGCTTGCCTCCATAGGGGTGGAGAAATGGTCCTCGGAGGTGTTCGATGCTATTTTGGGGAAGCGGATTACACTCATGATGGGTGAGTGGATGGGGCCACATGGACTATACCTTTGGTATGCCCATGGTGCGGAGGTGAACTTTCAGTTGAGCTTCATGCGCAATGAGCCAGTGTGTGGTTTGGCGATAGGAGTTATCAGATTGCCGCTGGAGGCAAAGGTGGAGCAGGCACACTTTTGGTCCCTCCAGAAGTGTGCAGAGCTGTTCGGGGTGGAAGCCTCCTTCATGATGAAGTGGGCAGGGAAGATCGGTATTGAGCCAGTATCCACACTAGTACGGTGACGCACAGATATTGACTACTCGCCCTCTAAATCCCCGGCAAAATCACACAAAGCAATCTTTCTGGGACAGGAACCCACTCACAAGAGAGCCTTGTTCCCGACTCCCTCGTCCTCATGAACTGGACCATAGTGAGTTGGAACGTACACGGGCTCCACGACCGTGTTCGTAGCCAGTCGCAGTACCTAATACTCCGGTAGGAGTTGCAGAGGGCAGTGGTAGGACGGGCAGTGGACATCCTTATGATTCAGGAGCACATGTTTTCAGCCTTAGACATCAGACAACGCCATCACCTTCTCCCAAGGAGAGGTCTAGAGGAGTGGTCCCCTGCGGTAGGACGGAGTGGAGGGGTCTGCATCTTAGTCTCAGAGACTTTGGTCCGAGAGGTCTACGATCAGGGCGAGCTCATTCCAGGACGGGCAGTTTGGATGGGAGTTTGGACGGGAGAGTGCAGGATTGGGATTGTGAATGTGTATGCCCCAGCGTGCAGACAATACTACCCGGCCTTTTGGAGGAGGTTGTCAGAGTGTCTTCTGGATGTAGACTTCTGGATTGTTGGAGGTGACTTCAACAACCTGGAGTTTGGGAAAGACAAGCAAGGCGGAGCCTCTTTTTCTGAGATGCTAGCAGCAGAGTGTAGCACCTGGGAGAAGTTCATTTTCATGATCAGTAGAAGTCTGTGATTCCACACCCCACACGCACACTGTGTGAGCTTCTGGGTATTACTATCAGTCTTTCACTGTGCGTACCCTCTGTTGAATCATTCCTAACAGTGGAGGCAAAAACATATGCAAACGGCTCAGAAGAAGAGACGGAATAGAGGCGAAATGAGCAGACAGTATAGGAGAGGCTTGAGTAGGCTAGGGTTAGGGAGACGACGTGGCAAGACAGAGATTAAGGTAGGGCCAACTTGCTCTGATACCATGAAGGAAACTCATTCATCAAGTATCATCAAGTATGATATGATAAGTGAAGTACAAGCCTCTATAGGCTAGACACACACTCTAGTACCAAGTGCATACGGGATGACTCCCATGGTGACACATGGCACTCACACATGAACCACTACTAGGTCTCCTAGTACAACACATCACATTCACTCTTTGGCTATGATTTCTCCAACATGTCATATTATAGGCAAGGAAAGGGGTTGTTTGGTTTGGAGGATGCACAGTATGACATGTTTAAGATTTCCTTCGTCCGTTGGTGCATTCTCTAATCACCTTGCATTCATCCGCCATCTCTCTCCCACCTTGAATGTAGGTGAAAAAGAGAAACAAGTACTCTTACGAGGGTACTCTTCCCCATTGGAGGGCCAATTGGCATTCAAATTCTACATGCTTTGCACACGTTTGCATTCTAGAGAAATCTGGTTCTTCACAGTCCTTCAGCAAGATCCTTGCCTTCAAGCTCCACTTTCCGAGAACTTATGTCAGGGCTTTGATACCATGCTAGAAAATAAACAAGTATAAATGGATGCTCAAGTATGTGTGGGTGTGTGGATTTGTATGTCTGAGAGCATATCTTTATACTATGGTCTACACTCACTTTATCACTCAATGTAGTAATTTGATCACTTTACTATTACACAAGAGGTATAATCCAAGGAAAATAATGAAAAAAGTACACACAATCATAGATATGAAGTCTTTTATCTATGGTGTATTGGCCTTAGGTATGTTTAGAATGATTGAACATAAGATGAAAACAAAAAGCAGGGAGCTGAATAGCCCGTTTTTCTTTTAGTTTCAAAAGAGAGTTTGATTGAGTATGCTTGTGCTTTCTAAGTCAGGAATGTAATTTTGCCTCTTTGTAGGAAGCGACACATAAGTGTAAAGGGTCCTTTTAGCTTTTTATGTTTTAAATAAGAGTGAGAGTAAGAGAGAGAGAGAGAGAGAGAGAGAGAGAGAGAGAGAGAGTGAGTGAGAGCGTTAATTCCAATTTTTTGGAAGATTTTGTTTTTTGTTTCTTGACTTGCTTGTTTATTTTTGCTTAGTCACCGTCTTCCTTTCTTCTTTATTTCTTGTTTTCTTTCTCTTTTGTTTATTTGACGTATTTTAGTAAGCACTGGGTTTGCTCAAGAGACTCCGCGGGTCTTTAGAAACCCAGTATAGCTGCTTATGCTTGGGCACTGATGACGACATAAGTGTTGCTTTGCTTGCTAAGTATGTCTTCCTTTTGCTTTTCATAAAAGTTTTTGTTTACCTCTTTTTTCTTCTCTTTCATTTTCCCTTTATTTTCTGTATAGATTGTGGTCTTTAGAACGACAAAAAATCTAAATTTGTATGATTGGACTTATTCTAGTCTTACAAAGGTATATATATACACTCACTGTTGGGTGCTGATGACATCAGTGGGGATGTCATAGTACCTAGTCCCTGCTATGCGTGATGGAGTCCATGGTTTTCAACTTTATGAGTGACTATCATGAGATTGAAACTGCACTATGTGGTGTTTTTAAGGGATGAGTTTGGGAATGTTCCTGGATTCATCTTGGTATATCTGATACCATGTTAGAAAATGAAATCCCACCAGAGGGTATCCCACAGCGGAAGACTAATAGACGAGACAAGGAATTACACGCGGAATCAAACTTCATACAGTGTGTGTACTTCACAACCATTCATGTGTGTGCAAGCCAGAATAGATAGTGCATTCGAGACAAATATAGAAGCAACACTTATATATTTCCGTCCATCCACAAATTGGATACAATACGTTACCAAAATGTCCTACAATATGCCTGGCACCTCTAGATCTTTGAGCCTGCGTGCTCCACTGAGCTTATGTAGACTCTTTGTCCAAAGATCCCTTCCACCTTGCTGCCCGGGTAGCCAGCCTAGGTGGGCAGCAGCTCTAGCTGAGTCTGCAACTCCTTCTGGGTCCCTTCTCCTCCTGAATATAGGTCCAAGGTAGGTCTTTCTACTACTCCTGCCTGCTGTAAGAGGGATGCTCCACGTGATGAGGTAAGAGTCCCCAAATGGCCCCTTTTACAGGGGCTGAACCCCTACCAAGAAAACCAACCAGCAGGGGGCATTTTGGTCGACTCAAACAGCCTCCCCCCACCAGCTATTCTTTGCTGCTTATAAATCTCCCCTTGGGGGTACACTTTCAGGCCTTTGGCTGGCCCTACCTGGCCATGTGGCAGGCTGCCCCTGGCCGAGGCAGGCCTGCCCATATCCAGCGTCATTTCCAAGCCCATAGGCCCTCCAAAACATTCACGATTCCTGTCGTTTTCGTCTGCAATAGATCCGAGTCTGTTCAGGTCACTTCCAGCCTCCGGAACAGCTCCAAAACTGTCAATACATGCTGACGTGGCATTCCATACAGTTGCTGACATCATCGCTGATGTCATTGCAGTGTTGCTTGCTGGTTCTCCCTGTGCAGTCTGTCCTCTCCAAGCATGGAAAGCATTGTGGAACCTGCTTTGCCAGATCTGCCGTCCATGGTGGATCTCCTCTACCAGGTACTTGCCCTCTCTCTCTGCTGCCCCCATGGCAGCCCATGTGCTTCTCGTGGAATGCAGTCATGGCAGGATATGCTGAGCATGGGCTTAGTGAGGACACGTTGAACTGGTTTAAACAGATGTAACTGGAGGGTCTCTCTGCAAATGCTCTCACATTTGTGTGCATTTTGAAAGCTTGGACAAGGGCCAAGAAATGCATGCCGAAATAGCCAAAAAAGGGTTGGAAAGGGATCAATTTGTTGGGCTGTCAAATCAAGTCGAGATGTAAATCCATTTGCTAGGCACAATAGAGTACCAGAGGAGCCACAGGGCCCACCCCAACCAAGCTCAGGTTCGGCAGTGGTTCCGTCGAGTCTGACCAGGCAGTTAGAGGCACAGTTCATGGATGAGGAGCAATGGGATGCCCTCAAGGCCCTCCCTCCCTAGAAGTGCCTCGGGGAGGATGGCTTGACTCGAGTTTCCTTTCTGAATTTCTGGGAGCTTATAGTTATTCTGCTGAGGCAAGCTTGCCAATCCAACAGTTAGTGCAATAGTGCAATAGTGACATTCTTTTTACAGATTAAAGTCACATTATGACATTTGTAAGTTATGCTTCAAACTTGAGCTGCGTGGATGTTGGGAGAGTATTAATTACCATGGCTTTGGTTACTTGTTTACCCCTATCCTCACTACAGATGCTGCATGCAGAAAAAGTAAAATTCTCTCTGTTATTACGATAACTTCTTGGGGACTTTAGGCTTTCTTGAAATATTACCAGAGCTTGGGTTTTCGGAAGTTAAGCATGACTGTTAGCATCTAATTGGTTTCTTACCATTGTTTGCTTATAATGTTTTGAGCAATGAGATCTTGAGGTTATAGTAAGGTAAAATTGCCTCTATAAAGATCTTTGAAGAATAAGATCATACTCTAATTGATTCGAGGGATCGACCTAGCAACTCTTTCTTGTATGAGTCCATGTGGTTCTTGTTCAAACATATATTAGCTAGTGAAATTTTGGGTAATAAGGTGTCCTTGTTCAAACATATATTAGCTAGCAAACTTTTCTTGTATGCATTTTAAAGCTTTTACTTGGACTTTAGCGTGTGTGGAGTAGTCAACTCATGCTTTAAGAGTGATTTGTTTCACAGGTACGAGAGTTTAGTGCAACCTCATCACCCCAAAAGGAAGAGCCAATCAAGGTCAGTAATGGGTTTTTGTTCTTTTATGACATTATTTACATAGAGGTGGGCTAAATAACATTGTTTGTGCATTGATATGCTTGGCACTATTTGGAGGAGCTGCAAGCACTTGAGCTTGTACATATTGATAGCAATTATTTTTGTATCTTTCAACTGCCAATTAAAAATTCTTATCTATGCAAATTACCTAGACTTTGTCATGATGATTGCCTCTGTTGTGGGTTGAAGTCACAATGTATATCTATTGAACCATTTCTTGCTTTATACAATAATTGAATAAACTTTCCAACGTTGAAGGACAAATCTTGCACATTACAACTGAGATGAACGGCCATATTGGTAGAGAATGGCCTCCTTGCTTCTGCTCTTGTTCTTAAACAACTGTTCAATTGCATTATGCACTCAAAAAGTGCAGTATGACAAGATGGCGGAGATGAATGGACATATGGGAAGAGCTGGCGCTGAGACTTGACGAGGCTAAATGTCTTGGTTTCTCTTGCTGTAAGCAATTGATAAATTGCACTAACAAGATAAATGCGTAATTTGTTTTCAGTGAATTTTGTCAAGCTAATTTTTCGAAGTTTTACATTAACCCCAGCTTCCAACTAATTTTTCTTTCTCTTCTGGTGTTAAGTATACAGCCTGGTAAGTTTACTAAGTGTTAGATCAACCCGAGCTTCCAATTATCTATGTTTTTTTTCTGGTAGTAAGTATACCAGGCTTGTTGTTTGGCCTTTATTGTGGCAATAAAGTTGATGGAGGTTCTGTTAGGGTGGAGTGTGTGCGGAAGCATGCAACAAGGAGAAAGAGAAAGTGACACAATAGTGAGGCAATAGTGATTGTATAATATCCAGGGAACAATCTCACCCTGAGGAGAACAAGTGTGGATGAATGCTCTGGGGCCCAATGTGAGACGCCAAGAGTGGAGAAGGGGGGGATTATAAAGCCCCCAGTCAGCCTGGTTGGCCAACAAGGGCTGGCCATACCGACCAGCAGGTCAGTTCTGACTCGGCTAGCAGGTCGGTCCTGACTTGGCCAGTAGGTTCGGTCTTGACTCGGCTAGCAGGTCAGCTGACCCGACCCAACCAAGGTCGGGTTAGGTCGACTCGACCAGTGAGCCCAAACTGGGCCCCAACTCAACCCTACCACCCAGCCTTGATTGCCACCATAGCCAGCCTAATGGTCTCTACATAAACAGGTTTATCTTGATGGTATATGGGGCTTTGGGGTCCTTGTGTGTGGTCCTAACCCCCCTCGTGGCCTAATGTCCTTGTCTCTGGTCCTAACTCTCCTTGTGGCCTGTTGCCTAAATGGAATTAAAGGGGTAAGAAGGCCCTTGGCATGCGCAATTGACATGTGGCTGAAAGCCTTGGGACTAATCCCATAGACAATTGTGAACATTGGTGGACCTAGGATATAAGGAAGGGTACAACCCCTCTCCTTCATCCCAGATGGCTCTTTTTGGGTGAAGGGGAAGCATTGCATGGCTATGGGGCGGGGATTAGGCACCCCTGCACATGGTGCACTCCAGAGGTGACACTTGGTGGATGCTACCGCTTTTTCCAACATGGTATTAGAGTAGGGGGTGGCCTTGCGGTACTGTGCACTAACAGTGGTGGTGACACGCGTGGGACCTTGGTGTGCACGTGGGTTGCTACATCCCACGTCCATGCCTAGTCAGTCACCGCGAACAGGTAGTTTCCAACATAGATGCACGTGCGCGTGTCCGTGGGATGTGTTGACCCATGTGCACACTCTGATCAAGGCGGTGTACTATGTGCACTGTCAATCCGGTGCTCTATGGCCTACATAGGTGACTGCACACATTTCGCAGGAGGTGGCTGCCCGCGTGTGTGTATATAGTCAGTTTTATTGTGATCGCTATGGAGCAGCATGCCTACACAATTTTATTGGGAGACCTTGGTTGAAAAGTGCAAAAGTACTCCATGATTGGGGTACAGAAGAGATGACTATTAAGACAGAGGGTCAAGATGTGTGTATCCTGACCAACCCTCGGAGGGTTCCAAGTCTTGACTTGTTGGGGGGGCCGTAATCTGAGGCCTGGCAATGTGCATGGTCTTCAGTCTCTCCATCGTATCCTCCTTTGGCTCCCCAAAATTTTTTAATGCAAAACAGCAGTGTCTGGACTGCCGGGGAGACCTCCTTCGTGATCGTCCAGGCCAACGCTGAATGTGCCTGAGTTCCACTCCTCACAATCCCGGAGCTCCTCCTACAATTCATCCTCTTTGCAATTAATATAGTTCTTTGGTCGTTCGGGCTTACTTTCATAGCCCTGAACTATCTCCCAGAGGCCTTTGTGTGTGAACCAGACCTTTAGGTTGAGCTTCGAATGGGCATAGTTTGTGCCATCGAGTTTATCTTCCTTGCCCGTACAAGGAGGTCCCATGGAACTAGACCAAACTCCACACCCTCTGCTGATCCTGGCAGAAAACAGGCTAGGGGACAGAGAACAAGAAAAGGAAGGCGGGATAGAGAGGACGAGCTGCCCTGATGACTTCTGCAACAAGTGGCTGTGAAAGGCTACGTTGCTGCCGTCTTCTCCAGGGCTGTTGACCCCGACCGGCTGTCCCTCCCTCTAGGTAAGGTGTCTAATCAGATGCCGACGAATAGGACGGAATCATGGCTTGGGAAGGCTGATCTGAACAGAGTGCTGATGTGTAAATTATGTACATGCCTAGGGCAAGCACCTCCTAACAGCTCCCTGATCTTGCTTCAAATCGCCTCGAGCCAAGCTGCTGCAATCCTTGATCAGCTCGTCGAAGTGCCTCAGAATGTACTAGGCGACATGAAGGACTTGTGGCCGACCCCTTGTGCTGTCCACTGTGTGCAGACTGCATCAAATAGCCACCTTGTAGTGCAGCCTCAGATTGCCCTGTAGAAGCTCAGAAACTGCTTTATCAGCTCCTTCAAATTACTCCCAGATCCACGGATGCATTGCATCAGCTCCTCATGCTCCCTTGGTCCCTCATTGACCATGAAATCTGATACCATGTTAGAAAGAAAGAAAAGAAAAGAAAGAAAGAAGAAAGAAAGATGTATTATCGTAACAAAGTACACCAAAAGAGGATAAACTCATACAAGCCTCTATGGGCTGGAGCAACGGGTGTGCTAGGACCCTTGCTGAGTAACTATACTGATCTAAAGAGCTCAATAGATCAAGCAAAAATCAAGTACAAATCACATATTAACTAAAGTAGGCTGAGAGATGGGACTTAGAAACTGAAGCCGGCATTGTGGTGGCTTGTCTGCGAGTGGTGAAAATCTGCGTCTCTCAGGCTGTCTCCCGCTGTGGTGGCGAGGGGTGTGTGGTCTCCTCAATCTCTGAACCCGTTGGGCTATGTTCAGAGTGACCCATCTTCTCGGGCGGTCTCCCCAAAGAAAAGCTGTGATAGGCTGGTCGTCAATAGAGTGTGCTCTAGTCGCTCTCCATGTCACGGGTGGTCTCTGTGTGTCTCTCTCGATGATCCAGACTGCCTGCATATCAGCTAGCTCCTCCACACCGCTGTGTCTTGGAGCTGACTCAAATGCATAAAAATCTATGACATATTGCTATGCATGGTCAGCCTCCGTAGCCTGTGGTGTGGTCGCCTCCTGCTGCTCTCTAATTGAAACCGGCCTTCAATAACTAAAAGGGCAGTGAACTTCTTCTACTTAGTCATAAACTTTATAAATAGCCACAATGCAAGCTTCAGTCACTTCAACCACTTAGCACAACTTAGAAACAAATTTCAACAACAACAAAGGTGAGGCTAGAATGCCCTTGCTCAATGAAAATAGTACACAGTGCACCCACTGGCCCCAACTGCCTTGGTGCCGCTTATGGTTTTTATTTAATACTTTTGAATGGAAATGCTTTACAAACAGGGGTTCAACCTTGCACTGTTCCTCTTTGCAAATCCTCTACCTGTCTTCAAGGCATCTAATCCAAGTGTACCACTAGAATTCCCACTGGCAAGGCATACTTAGAATCTGATGCAATGGAGAGGCATTCAGGCATCCAAACCACTGGCAAATTGAGCTCAAGGCAGCCTCAAGGCTATCACATGCATCCACACTTTCCTTAGGCCTACCACAGGAACACCCTTGCCTCTAGGTGCTTGCTAGAACATGTAGGAGTCCTGAAAGGACTGCAAACAACACGCATGCACTGCAAAAAGTAACAAAGCAAGAAAGAACAAGGAAAAACAAAACTTGGAACCAATTCCCGTTGTCTGTGGAAGAGGGGCGAGCTCCTTCCTCGCACCCATCCTCTGTCCAGGCTCCTCACAGGGTGCAGGAGGCCCCCACAGTCTGCACAGCAGCTTGGGAGGGCTGCACCCTGTTCCGTACAGTCCGTACAGTTGTATAGACTGCAGTAAAAGAGACTGTCTTCTTGCCTCGAGATCCATGCTAGCTTTTGTACAGCATCTAGGGATGCGTGCTTGCAGCAAAGCTGCCTCCAGAAACGTGCCAAAGGGAGGGGAGCAGCTAGAGCAGCAACACATCAATAGCAGGAGTAACAAAATGCAACGAAAACCACACAGGGAGCTTTTGCTAGCATTCCAGAACCTCCAGGAGAGTGAGGGGAGAGAGATGGAAGGTGGAGGAAGGGCATGCATACACATGCATAACAAATGGCACCTCCTTCTTGCCATTTTTGCCTTCATTAAAGTCCTAACCCCCATACCAAGGACAACGTTGGTTGTCCTTGGGCCCAATCTTTAGACTCCTCTTTAAAGCCTTGCCTTGCCCCTAGGACCTAGTGGTGCACCTAGACTTTGCCCCTAGGAACTTCTAGGAAGCGTGCACTTCCTCTAGCTAGTCCCTCATAGCCAAACCATTACTACATGTAACCATGGTTAACCTTGGGTTAAGCATGGGTTAGGTTACAAAGATTCTTTACATCACTTTTCACGTCCCCATGACATACCCTCGTCTTAAAACAACAAACTACCTAGGGTGTGCTAAAAAATTACAGTGAAAATTAAGTAATGTAAATAGGCAAAAATAGCCCATACTAGAATATACATCATTTGTAAGATATAACCTGCAATGATAATATGGGCTAGGAGAGATAGAGTGTCCATCCCTACATCAATGCATCCTATGTGTCGAGTGTCACGAACACCCATCATGGAGACTTTACATCGTAAATATTGTGAGCAAGCAGCATCTCGGTTGAGACAATCGGTGCCACCAAGCGATCTCCATGTACATGAGCAGTTTGAATCAAGGAAGGGGAGGTGCTACCCTCATCTTGAGCACCAGGCAATGCTTCAGATCTCTGCTCTGCTGAACCTGTAGGAGCCTGTACCGCAGTGGGTGGAAGCTGAAATGCATCTAGGTAGAGCTGCAAAATCTGAGGTCACACGTGACTCTGCCAGGTCACCCTCCTCCATCCACTTCGCATCTAGTGCATGATAATTAAGCAGGTCAGCAGGCACATCGCCTTGGAAAGGCTTCAATACACTCACATGAAAGGCATTGTGTATGGTCCAAGTGGTAGGTAGCTTCAGCCTGTAAGCTACATCATTAGTGTGTTCAAAAACCTGAAAAGGACCATAATACCTCATCTTCAGATTTGTGTACACTTTGGTCTTGCCTTTCATCTTCCTGAGTCGTGCTTTCTGAAAACGCAGCAGCACCCAATCACCCTCTTTCAAGAGTAACTCTCGGCGATACTCAACAAGTGGCAGAAACGGCTCCAATTTCGATTGCTGATCCGAAACATAGCACTTCATCCAACTCTTCAGCCTCGGGCTGATCCTCATGAAGCAGGTCAGCAGGCACATCGCCTTGGAAAGGCTTCAATACACTCACATGGAAGGCATTGTGTATGGTCCAAGTGGTGGGTAGCTTCAACCTGTAAGCTACATCATTAGTGTGTTCAAAAACCTGAAAAGGACCATAATACCTCATCTTCAGATTTGTGTACACTTTGGTCTTGCCTTTCATCTCCTAAGTCGTGCTTTCTGAAAATGCAGCAGCACCCAATCGCCCTCTTTCAATAGTAACTCTCGGTGATACTCAACAAGTGGCAGAAACCGCTCTAATTTCTATTGCTGATCCGAAATATAGTACTTGAGAAGAGCAAGGGCAGTGGAGTTGGCTTCTTCGGACTGCCCATCAGATTTAGGATGAAAAGAGGATGAAAAATTTAGCGTGGTACCCATATTCTCAAAGCATAGTTAGGGAACGTGAATGGCAACGGAACGTCGACCCTCTGGGGAACGGGAACGCCCAAATCCTAGGGAACGTGAACGGGAAGGGAATGCCACGTCACCATACCCATAAACAAACATACTATGATATACATTAGAAAGCTTAAACTTGGAATCCAAGACTGAAAAACATTGCAATTGCTTTTGGAGTAAGCCTTAAGGACTCAAGACTCAGGACATAGTTCACGAATAATCATTGATAATAGAATCTAGATTAATCATTATAGCTTGCCAATGGCATACAAAAGCAAAGTCCATCAGAGACAAGGCATAAACATATGAGATTATATTGAGTCTTGGAATCTTGAATCCTGGATACAAGAAAAGGAGAGTGACACCTCCTACTACTGTGGCTCCTAGAACTTAAAAAACTAGCTGCTACATGCATGATCCACTGAGCACTGTCAACATCAATGATCAATCTAAATCTGCAGCATTGTGGTTGCTGCCCTCTTCCTCCTCTTCATCATCTCCATCATCTGGTTGATCTCCATCTTCTTGGTCATCTCCAACATCATCCATGGATGCACCCACCACATGAACGATTTGTTGGCATGTTGCCTCACCATTCTTCTCCTGCCATCCAATGAATTCCTCACGGCTGTACCCAGCATTCATCTTCTGAAGCAAAAGTAAGTTTGCATGCACAAACACAAGGTCACTTGCCTTTTGTGTCCCAAGTCTGTTCCTCTTCTTTGATGCAATGTGCCCAAAGCTACTCCACAAGCACTCACAAGGAGAGGAACTTGCTCCTTGACTCAAAATAAGGATAGCCAAGTTTTGCAACAAAGGTGTATCAGCCCCATAATCCTCCCACCATAGAGCAGACCCCACAATATACCTGTCCCTTTGTGCATCCTCAGAGCCACACATTCCATATTTCTTCCTATAAAAAGCCAACTCATCCTTTACTTGCCTTCGCTCTTGTGCATCTGGTACCATTTGCTTCAGTATCTTCTCCCATCCTCGCATCACCTCCTTATCCGACTCTTGCTTGTTACCTTGAAATTCAGGTTCCAAGACATAAGCTGCAGCATGCAAGGGTGAATGATAGGAGTTCCACCGCTCCACTGCCAAGTCTACTAATTCTTGCTTCCTATCAGGATTAGTCACCACCTCCTTTACATTTTCAATCATGTTGTCCATCCCCTCATAAACTTTGCCAATGCATGGCTCATCACTATCCATAAGCCTCATCAAAAGGATGATGGGCTTCACTATTTTAACCATATGATTGACATCCTTCCAATAGGCATCAGATAAGCATAAAGACTTGCATTCCAAGGCATTTGCATCAGATAAGCATAAAGACTTGCATCAGATAAGCATAAAGACTTGCATTCCAAGGCTACATCATTAGTGTGTTCAAAAGCCTGAAAAGGACCATAATACCTCATCTTCAGATTTGTGTACACTTTGGTCTTGCCTTTCATCTTCCTGAGTCGTGCTTTCTGAAAATGCAGCAGCACCCAATCGCCCTCTTTCAAGAGTAACTCTCGGCGATACTCAACAAGTGGCAGAAACGGCTCCAATTTCAATTGCTGATCCGAAACATAGCACTTCATCCAACTCTTCAGCCTCGGGCTGATCCCCATGAAGCAGGTCAGCAGGCACATCGCCTTGGAAAGGCTTCAATACACTCACATGGAAGGCATTGTGTATGGTCCAAGTGGTAGGTAGCTTCAACCTGTAAGCTACATCATTAGTGTGTTCAAAAACCTGAAAAGGACCATAATACCTCATCTTCAGATTTGTGTACACTTTGGTCTTGCCTTTCATCTTCCTGAGTCGTGCTTTCTGAAAACGCAGCAGCACCCAATCACCCTCTTTCAAGAGTAACTCTCGGCGATACTCAACAAGTGGCAGAAACTGCTCTAATTTCGATTGCTGATCCGAAATATAGCACTTGAGAAGAGCAAGGGCAGTGGAGTTGGCTTCTTCGGACTGCCCATTAGATTCAGGATGAAAAGAGGATGAAAAATTCAGCGTGGTACCCATATTCTCAAAGATACCTCTCAGAAAAGACTTATGGTAGGGTTTGGCATTCCAGGTCCCACTCCCTGCATCTGTGGCATATTCCAAGTATTGCCCATTGAACAACAACAAAGGTGAGGCTAGAATGTCCCTGCTCAATGAAAATAGTACACAGTGCACCCATTGGCCCCAAATGCCTTGGCGCCCCTTACTGTATTTATTTAATGCTTCTGAATGGAAATGCTTTACAATAGGGGTTCAACCCTGCACTATTCTTCTCTGCAAATCCTCTACCTATCTTCAAGGCATCTAATCCAAGTGCACCACTATAATTCCCATTGGCAAGGCGTACTCAGGCATCCAGGCATCCAAACCACTCGCAAGCCGTAAACCCTAAACTGAAAGGCATTCAGGCATCCAAACCACTGGCAAACTGAGCTCAAGGCAGCCTCAAGGCTATCACATGCATCCACACTGTCCTTAGGCCTACCACAGGAACACCCTTGCCTCTAGGTGCTTGCTAGAACCTGTAGGAGTCCTGAAAGGATTGCAAACAACACGCATGCACTGCAAAAAGCAGCAAAGCAACAAAGAACAAGGAAAAACAAAACCTTGAACCAATTCCCGTTGTGTATGGAAGAGGGGCGAGCTCCTTCCTCTCACCTATCCTCTGTCCAGGCTCCTCACAAAGTGCAAGAGGCCCCCACAGTCTGCACAGCAGCTTGGGAGGGCTGCACCCTGTTCCGTACAGTCCGTACAGTTGTACATATTGCAGTAAAAGACTGCCTTCTTGCCTTGGGATCCGTGCTAGCTTTTGTACAGCATCTAGGGATGCGTGCTTGCAGCAAAGCTGCCTCCAGAAACGTGCCAAAGGGAGGGGAGCAGCTAGAGCAGCAACACATCAATAGCAGGAGCAGCAAAATGCAACGAAAACCACACAGGGAGCTTTTGCTAGACGTCCATAGCCTCCAAACCACTGGCAAACTGAGCCCAAGGCAGCCTCAAGGCCATCACATGCATCCACACTATCCTTAGGCCTACCATAGGAACACCATTTCCTCTGGGTGCTTGCTAGAATATGTAGCAGTGAAGGATTGCAAATAACACGCATGCACTGCAAAAAGTCGCAAAGCAAGAAAGAACAAGGGAAAACAAAACCTGGAACCAATTCCCGCTGTCTGTAGTAGAGGGGCGAGCTCCTTCCTCGCACCTATCCTAGGCTCCCTGTAGAGTGCAAGAGTCTTCCAGCTATCGGGAGATGAGAGAAATGAAGGAAGAAAGCGGGGAGAATGCAAGAAAGAGCCGTAGAGGTCAACATGTAATCAGATCTTCCCCAAAGCCTCGACCCTGGGATTTGATGCCTCGACCTCCGTACCCCCACAGTGCGCACAGCAGCTCGAGAGGGCTGCACCTTGTTTCGTACAGTCCGTATGGCTGTATGGACTGCAGCAAATGCATGCATTCTTGCCTCGAGATTTGTGCCAGCTTCTGTATTGCCTCTAGGGATGCGTGCATGCAGCAAAGCTGCCTCAAGAAACGTGCCAAAGGGAGGGGAGCACCCAGAGCAGCAACACAACAATAGTAGGAGCAGCAAAATGCAACGAAAACCACACATGGAGCTTCTGCTAGACGTCTAGAACCTCCAGGAGAGTGAGGGGAGAGAGATGGAAGGTGGAGGAAGGGCATGCATACACATGCATGACAAATGGCACCTCCTTCTTGCCATTCGCCACTTCATTAAAGTCCCAACCCCCATACCAAGGACAACGTTGGTTGTCCTTGGGCCCAACCTTTAGACCCCTCTTTAAAGCCTTTGCTTTGCCCCTAGGACATAGTGGATCACCTAGACTTTGTCCCTAGAAACTTCTAGGAAGCGCGCACTTCCTCTAGCCGGTCCCTCACGGCCAAACCATTACTACAGTTAACCATGCTTAACCCTGGGTTAAGCGTGGGTTGAGTTACAAAGATTCTTTACATCATTTTTCACGTCCCTGTGACACTGATCTTCGTAGTAGAGTCTCCCTGTGTCGGTGCATCTCAAGCAGGTAGAACCCAATGTAGACCTAGTCATAGAGTGGGTCGAAGCTGCTCCCCTTCTGATAGAGGTATGGTATCGTCCCTTGATCTCATGGTAGGCTGGGCAAGCACAAAGAAAATCTTCGTGTGTCTCAACCACTCCCAATCATAGCATGCAGACCTATTGCTCTCTGAGTATTCTTGTTGCTGTCGTTGTCTCAATCCTCAGCTGATGGGATCAAACCCGCATCTATCCAACGACGATCATCAATGCATGCAAGACTCCCCTATCCTCGAGATACTGGGGTCTGATGATGAATCCCTCCTCCAATACTCTCAGGAAGTGGTCGCCATCTAGGTGGGGAGCTCTTGATCCCCCCCAAGGCCGTGATGTATGGAGCAAGAGGAGGTCTAACCGTATGATATGATTAAATTCATCTCGTGGGATCAACTGAGGAGGTGTGTCCATGCTGTACCTAAAGGGGGAAATTTTGTCCATCTGAATCTTGTGCCTGGCAAACCATTGGTAGAATATGGGCCTACGCCCCTTAGTACCCCCTTGTGGCTTGGTTGATTAATGTGTTAATGAAGGGCTCTTGGCGCTGATTAACACGTGTATTTGGCAAGAGAGTAATCCCATAAGCAAAGCGATACTCTCATGTAGCTTGAATATAATAAGGGGTTCAACCCTCTCTCTCTAATCCCTCCTAGGACTTTTTGGGAGGAGAGAGAGCATTGCGTGGCTATGGGACAGAGAGTGGGACCCACACACCCAACGCACCCTGTGATGACACGTGGCGCGCTCTCTTTCGTCTACATGGTATCAGAGCTGGCTGTTCCGACAGACTGTGTGCTAGTTGCGGGATGTGATGACCCGTGGTAGCTCCTGCGAAGGTGTCGTGATTTGCAGCAAACTGTTCAGTACGATCCTGCACGGAGTGTCGTGATCCGTGTCTTGTATTCAGTGAGATGATTTTGCAGTGGATCGCATGCACCGGCGACTGACGACCTTGTGAGGTGGTGACACGTTTGTGCACTTTGGGGGGCAGCTTTGATGTGCTTTCTCCCGTGTGGTTTGTGGTCTCCCTCGTTGTGGGTGGGCTGGCCTTTGTTTGGCCTTGTCCACGTTTCAAGGTGCTTTGGCCCATGGGGGGGTGTTAGACTATGGACCTCAGCCCTTAGTACCCCCTTGTGGCTTAGTTGATTAATGTATTAATGAAGGGATCTTGGCGTTGGCTGACATGTGTATTTGGCAAGAGAGTAATCCCATAAGCAAAGGGATATACTCTCATGTACCTTGAATATAATAAGGGATTCAACCCTCTCTCTCTAATCCCTCACGGGACCTTTTGGGAGGAGAGAGAGCATTGTGTGGCTATGGGATGAAGAGTGGGACCCCCGCACCCGGCGCACCTTGTGATGACACGTGGCATGCTCTCTTTCGTCTACAACCATGTGGATATCCATGCATACCATGTGCTTGCCCCGCTCTCTGCTAGTCGTCTAGATGACTCCAAGGCCAACCTCTGTAGTCTCCATCGAGGTAACTCTATGGATGAATGCTACTATTTGAAAGATGGCATCAATGTGTAGAGGTGTCATGGCGAACTCTGCCTGTATTATCTCATGTGGAACTGAGGGCTTACTCCGAAGCATCCTGGATCCCATAGTCACCTGTAGCCGCCCAAATCTCCTCCACTCTGTCATCGGGATATCACTTCCCTAGAAGGGTGCTGCATACATGGCAGTCGCCGCACTAGCGTGTTGAAAAGCCAGCCCTTCGTCTGTGGATCTTGAAAGTGTGCCTGGAAGCACTGTCTTTATAGCCGAGCCAAAGCGCTTCGCCCCTGTGTGAGTTGTGCCTGGGCTGCATGAATCATCGTGAAAATGGGTCCTGTGAAGACTGCTCCCAAATATGTGTAAGATTGCACTATCTCCACCACTCGCTCACCACGGTAAGTGAAGCTGAGTTGGCGGAGCACTGCGCGTGAGGTGTTGAAGACCATAACCTTGAGTGTCAGGTGTCTTTGCATAACATCTCTAGGACCTCCACATGTCTTTGCAGTCCCTCTTGTTTTTTGGCATGAAGAATGAATTATCTACGCGCGCACAGAGAGAGAGAGAGAGAGAGAGAGAGAGAGAGAGAGAGAAAAGAAAGAAAGAAAGAAAATTTAGTAGTGTCTTCGGAAGACCGATGGGTCTATGAGACTGAAAGAAAACCTGATACAAATATCAGTAAGGGTGGAGCTACTGAAACGAGCATCATCACCCGTGCTGAACCCTAAGTCTGATCATACATAATCAAATACATCTGGATGTAACAATGAAAAGAAAAGAAAAGGACTGGAGCGGAGCAGAATCTTACGTATGTCATGTTGCCTTGGCTGGTGCATAGCTGGTGATGGGACGCTGGCGCCTGTCAAGGTGTGCCGTGCGTCTTGGTCTCGTGGATGAGGCTCGACACAAGACCAGAGCCACCGTGACTCCCATGGGACGTATCCCGGGTTTAAACAATGACGGGAGGTCCCCGAGAGTGATCTGTGTCTCCCCTCGATGTCTCGTGTGTCGTGCTGCGGTCGTCGGGTCGGGGCCAGAGATTGGACGATCAATGTCACTCGATGGAAAGAACTCTGTGATCCTGCTCTGAGAGGTGTCTGATGATGTGGCCAAGCCTCGTTCCCTGAGTAAGTACTCTCTGTGTTGGACCCCCTTGTGAATGAAGGCCGCGAGGCATCTCTGATCTGGGTAGGTGAGGAATCTGGAAAGGAGCCCGGAGCCGTCTCTGAAGAGGCAGTGGTAGCAACCTCGGATCTCGTAGTACACTGGGCACCTAAAATAAAATGCTCCTCTGACTCAACCTCTTGATAGTTGCATAATATGCATAAGCGATGCTCCCTAGGAATCCCCTCTGCTCTGCCGCTCTCTATGCGGGGGCAATGTGATGATACTTGAAACTGTCTGATGGAGATCCGTAGTGAGTGAGGCATATGAAGCTCAGTGTACCCTGGTGGTGTGATGAATCCCTCCTCCGAAATACGAAGACAGTAATCTCTGTAGAAACTCAGCTTCACTGGGAGCTCCCTCGGCTCCAACTAGGTCCCAAAGGTGTGTAGCTGCAGGAGATCCTCTCGAATGACCTGGTTGGTGTGTGGCCCAATCGGGATGGTGGGTGGGAGTACCGGAGGGGCATCTAAACTGTACTGAAAAGGAGGTATCCTATCGATGTGGAGCCCTAGTCTCACAAACCATCTGTGAGTCCGTGCATACCAGCATCGCTCGTCTCCCTCTGCTGCCTACCTCATGGAGGAATCGAGAGCCAACCATGGCAACCTCTGTCTCCCTGATGTGCAATCCCCATATGATCTAACCCGGTGTAGATATGTGATGGTCTAAAAGGCTGCATCTAGCTGGAGTGGAGAAGCACCAAACTCGGCTTGAATGATGTGATGTGGTACAGACGGTTTCCCTCGGATCATCCATGAGAGCATGAGGATCTGTAGGCGCTCCACTCGTGTCCACTCTATCTCTGACATGTCAGGCCCCCAACAAGGGTTGCCATACATACCGGCTGGTCGGACCAAGGAGTCGAAGAGAAGAGCCTTGGTTCGAGGGTCTTGGAAGTGGGAGTGAAAGCATTGTCTCTCTAGCTGAGCCAGTGAGGCGTATCCCCTGCTTAGTCTAGCCTGCATCGCTGGTCTCATCGTGAAGATCGGGCCGGGGAAGATGACCCCCAAGTAAGTGTATGAGGATACGATCTCAATTGGTGACCCACCGAAAGTAAAAGTAACATGCTTCTGTTGCATGTTTGCTCGAGAGGTGTTAAAGATCATGACCTTGGTCTTGCCAAGGTTGACCTCCAAATCATGGGATAAACAAAAAGCCTGCAGTGCATCCAGGTGTCGTTGGAGCCCCTCGGGTGTGGACGACAAGAGTGCCACGTCATCTGCATAAAGAAGAATCTTGATGATGATCCCGGCAAGTGAGCAACCGGTCCCTCCGAACGCCCCCATGAAAGTCTCAAGCTGATGTAGAGGCCAAACAAGGTCGGTGATAAGGGACAACCCTGTTTGACCCCTATGGTACTCAGGATCTCATCTGTCCACCTGCGCCTATCCAAACTCGGCCTGAGACTCTCTCATACAGTGCCATGACTGCCCAGATGATCTCTTGATCAAATCCCAGTGTCTGTAGGTGTGTGATGAGACGAGATCGAGGTACTGTGTCAAAGGCTTTGTGGAAATCTACAAAGCAACAATATACCCTCTCCTTCCGTGATCTGGCCTCCTCAATGACACCCCTGAGTGTGAGTATGTGATCCATAGTCCCATGGTCTCGCCTGAAACCGGCTTGACCCTCTGCTCTGAGCCCTCTCATCTTTGCGAACAGGCTGACCGATGCATCCAATACAGCTGCATAGATCTTGGACATCACATGTCCAATCATGATAGGCCTGTAGTTACTTGGGTCCATGGGATTCCGTGCCTTGTAGATGGGGGTGATGGTGTTGAGTGTCCAGGTGCGGGGGAAGACAAGGCAAACAGCATCATTGAATAGCTTTGCTAGGATTGGGGCTAACGTGTCGATCCCATATGTGATAAACTCAGTGCATAGCCCCTCGTGATCCTTCGCCATTGTGCAGTTTCAATGTCGCGTCCTTGACTCCCTCTCTGATGAACAATGTGCAAGTGGTGGGGCGAGGTGTGTATGAGTATTAGGTATACCAGGCTGGTAATTTTACTAAGTTTTAGATTAACTGAGTCTTCAATTATTTATGTTTTTTGCTTACTGCTAGTAAAAACCAGGCTTGGTGGACAGCTGGTTGTTGTTAGGCCTTTATTGTGTTTAGAAATGATGGAGATCCTACTGCATTGAAAATGCATGTTCTGTCTTTGCTTGTAAGTGCTGGCCTTTGTATGGCTGAGTGTTTGCTTGTGAATGCTAAGTTTAGTGAGGAAGCCAATACCTCAGTGAAAAGCGTCACTCATTAAGCTGTACGCCAAGTTTACTCATGTACCTTTGGATTCGAAAGGGACTTGTTGCCAATCAAAGTGTCTATATGAATGATCATGCTTTGTCAAGGCTCTTCTGTGCTTGGCCCTGAGTGTTTCATTTTGAAGGAACATGTGAGAACTCCTTTCTCTTATCTAAGAACATAATATCATGATGCCTGAAATCAGGTACCAATTCGCGTGCATGGTGTAGCAGGGAAGTACGCTTCAGCTTTGTATATAACAGCTGTACGAGCAAAAGCACTGGAACCCATATATGAGGAGTTACAACAGATTGTGAAAGCAGCTGAAAAGAGTCCTACATTTGCAGAGTTTTTGAAGGACATGGCTGTTCCAAATAAAGAGAAGGTTAAAGCAGTGAGAGCTCTGTTTGAGGAGCTGGGCTTTTCAGAAATTACAGTTAACTTTTTGGGTATTATCCTGGGACTTGTGAAAATAAACATAAGAGTTTAAATGGGGCTCCTTAAAAATGTTATGGGAAGTGTATTATTTCATTACTGTTGTTCATACTTTGATCTTTCACTGCTGATAATTGCTCTGTTCTCAAATAGGACCAATATTGTTGGAGTACTGAGATCAAAAGTAGTTCTGATGTTTCTGAATTGCATTGCTTTGATGCTGGGGATGAGTGTTTCCGGGCGTCTGAAACATAACTGACCTTAGACAAGGAAAATTAAACAATTATATTTATATTGGGATGTTATTTGTTTTCTGTAACTTTGGTGTCGATTTCTTCTGGAAAACAATGGCTTAAAAACAAGGGTTGTGTCAGTGTCAGATTGGTTTGATAGTGAACCCCCTGTTCTATGGGGCTCATAAGCTTGTAGTCCATGTACTTGTTATCATTATTGTTATGGTTATGAAAGTATTGATCCGTGGTGAACTGTATCTCGTTTGGGAGCTTATTCACATTTCTGAAATGTACATCTGCTTTTCGCTGCCGACTTTATTCAGCTTTGTATGCTGCACAGTTTAATCTAAAAAGTTGCCAGGGCTATGTACTTCTCTAGTGTTTTGAAATGGGCATTTCGTAGTGTGCATGGGAGACTGTGCACGATGACATCCTGTTTTGTGCAGCATCTAGGAGATCAATTCATGTGTGTGGAGTTTATTGCTTTTGCTCTTGTGCATATGTGTGTTGAAGCTCTTACATGGTGTCAGAGCCAAGCTTATTCACTAGAAGGGTTTCAAGGAGAGCTGATATATCACATGTGATATGAGTCACAATCCAGATCCATAAGGATTGCTTAGTTGAAACAACACAGAAAAGATGGCTGCTCTGCACCTGAAGCTCCTACTAGCCTCTGCCGTCCCTTCTCACGCCCCTCTGCTAGCCTTCATTCCCACCTCCATCTCGGCGCGCCCCCCCCCCCCCGCCCCCCCCCGGTCAAGTTGTATCGCACCACCCTGCCATCACTTTGCGGCCTCTCGCCTCTGTCCACCCTGGGGTTTCCTTTGGACACCCTTCATATAGGGTGGGTGCTTGGCTTCTTTGATCAAGAATGGATGTGACTAATCATGGAAGGGGTGTGTTCCTTCGTGAAAGGTTGCGCCTTGATGTGAAAGGGTGCCAGTAGGCACCTTTTCGTGTGCATGGCGTGAAAGGGTGCATCCATTCAAAGGGGTGTATCCCTTTGAAGGGTCGTGTCTCTTCGTGAAGGGGTATGACTTGTTGTGAATCGGTGCGTGTCTCTTTGTGAAAGGGTGTGACTTGTCGTGAGTACGTGTCTTCAAAGGGGTGTATCCCTTTGAAGGGTTGTGTCTCTTCGTGAAGGGGCGTGCCTTGTCGTGAATAGGTTCCTTTCAACGTACGAGCGTGCCTTGTTTCGAACAGCTGTGACCCTTGGTATAAGGGGATGTGGCCCTTCACATGAGGTAGGTCACGGGTGTTTAAAAACAAAGGCGTATGACCCTTCATGAAAGGGTGTGCCTGTTGGATGAAAAGGTGTGACCTTTCATGATACAATATGTCTCTTAGTTGAAGATAGATGTCTTCCCTCTCCTTTCTTCCATGCACAATGCGTTGAACACCTTCTAGCATATGTTGGTGTTAAGTATAGGCTAAAAGATAGGTGATTTCCAATAGGCAAGAGCGATATTTGCTCTGATACTACTACAAGAAATCTTACTAATCTAATATCATCAGTGAGCTGAGGAGCAGAAAGGAGACTATAAGGATAGTAGAGAGCAAGAATATCTATATTACTTCAAATGTCTGAAGTGTTAGGAGTGTGTAAGTCATACAAGAGGCCTCTCTCATCTAGAGAGCAAAGAGACACACGTGAGAAGGTGTATGCTCCAAAGGGTGCATGCATGAAGAGGGGTGTACCTCTTGTGAAAGGTGCATAGTTTGATGAGAGGATACATTATAACGTTACAAGAAGTGTTCTCTTCATATTTGGTAGAGTCATAGCTCTTGTAAAGGGTTGTTGTTGCATTTTTGCTCTAGTGTCATGCACATCCGAAAAAAACACACTAGGTATCTTATCTGATCAAGCACTTATGGGACAGGCGTGCCACTTTGCATGTAAGTCAATTCCACCTAGTTGAAGGTGTGTGCAAAGTATTGTGCCCATCGGATATGCTTTGCATTGTCGATCAAGCATAAAACACCATTTTTGCCTTAGTGTCATGCACAACCATATAAAAACACGGCCCTAGGTGTGTTATTCAAACAAGTACTTATCGGATGGGGGCTCCACTTTGCACGCAAGTCCGTTTCAACTATGTTGAGGTGCGTGCAAAGTATTATCACCATCGAATATGCTTTGCATGGTCAATCACGCATTATACAACGTTTTTTCCCTAGTGATGCACATCCGCAAAAAAACAACGATTGGATATATTCTAGTATTGCAATGGTATATCTTCCCCTAAGCACTTTCTAATTTCGGGAGGATGTAACTTTAAATGCATTCCATAAACATTATCAGTAACAAACACGAAAGTGCGTAGCCAAACTCACCACGCAACCACACGTGAGCATGTGTGCTTGAGCTTGATTACTCGGCAAGCTTAATGCCATAAAGCTTGTTGCATACCACCGGTGCCTGTCAATGAGGAACCCGCAGCATAGCATCACGCATCTGCGATGTTGATGGCCGTAAGTCCAAGCCAGACCATCAGAAGAGAGCAATCCACCTGCTCAACTGAAATGATAACCCTTGGTCACTTTTAGATAGAAGAACATCCGCTGTCACTTCTCCTCACCAAACACATATTGACTTGCTTGGTAAATTTATTTATTGCATAACTTATTTAACTTATTTTTTGAAATGTCAGGTTCTTTGAGCTAGGATGTTTGCCAAAATACCTACTGTTCAATTAGGTAGGGTCTAGCATTTGAGGGTGGCCCTCCATTAAAGGCATTAGTGTCCCACAAGTTGAGACATATCTCTTTATGAGAAATGTAAAGACCACACCCTTACCCAAGTACCCAAACATGGGACCAATCAAATGCGTAGAGTGCAGATTGACTCAGCAAGTACTAAAGAGAATGTTTGCAGTAGCCTTGGGTGTGGGCCTGTTAGCATGAAAGAGTCAAAGAGACATGAGACAAGAGGACAAACTAATAGGCCTAATAGGTTATGTGAGAAGGCCTATCAAACTCAAACTAACAGAACTCACTGCTAGAAACCTAAGGGTGAAAACAGAATTCAAATCGGAGTAGTATTGATCACCCAAACTGAATTCTTTGTTAGGCAAACAAAGATCGGTGAAAGTCAGCAAGTACTAAAGAGAATGTTTGCAGTAGCCTTGGGTGTGGGCCTGTTAGCATGACAGAGTCAAAGAGACACGAGACAAGAGGACAAACTAATAGGCCTAATAGGTTATGTGAGAAGGCCTATCAAACTCAAACTAACAGAGCTCACTGCTAGAAACCTAAGGGTGAAAACAGAAGTCAAATCGGAGTAGTATTGATCACCCAAACTGAATTCTTTGTTAGGCAAACAAAGATCGGTGAAAGCAACAATTTTAGCATGACGTGGCATGCTGATGTGGCATTATGACACGGCACGATGATGTGGCATTGTGATGTTGCATGGCGACATGGCAAGCTGAGGTGGCAGCCATGTCCTGTGGCATGGGACACATGGCAGCCTGAGGGGACATGTGGAGGGCCATGCATGAGCCATGGCAGCACTGGTCACTGCAGGAACTCCAGCTAGCATGCAGCCCACAGAAGTTCCAACGGGGCCAGCCCACCATGGCGCAATTTCCAACTTGGAAGCTGGCCCTCCCTACATCTACAATAGAAACAGTATACCCCCTTCATTTGCATACACTTTCAGCCCTTGCTGGTGCATACTCTCGAGCCTGCTGCCTCTGCAGCTTCTCTCACACCTCATCATCTCTCCCAAACAGTTTTCCTCCTGCAGGAGTTCATCCTTTTGCAGAAGGTCCTTCTGCAGCAGACCATCCCCTTGCAGATGCTCCTCCAGCAGCAGTCCATTCCCTTGTGGGAGCTCCTCGTGCAGCAGTCCATCAGCTCCTCTTGCAGGGAAATTTTCCACAGCCCTGCTGCTGCAACTCCTCCTGTAGTTCCTCCTACATGTAGCCTGCAGTGGTTCTTTTCCCATGACATCTTGCTCCCAATATTGATGCAGCTCTCATCCTATGCAATGCTACTCTCTACCAACAACTGTACTTATACTTTGAGGACTGACATTGGCATCATAAAAAAAAAGAAAAAGAGCTGCATTAGTGAGCTAAGAAGTACTCAGTCCGAGTGTCTTATTCAAAGCATTGCAACTTGTTATTGATGGAAGAAGTCGCAAAGTTGCAAGCATCTTCCCTCAGGATTAGAGAGCCCTTGGAGCCTTGAGCACCCTAGCTAGGCTATGTATTGAGACACTGTTGTGTAAATAGACTTATTGCTTAGCCTTGAGCTTCATTTTCATGTTTTGTACATAGCTGCGGCTATAGTCTAAGTCCTTCCAGTTTGGTCTCAAGTTTGGCAGGAGTTGAATCTCATTGTAAATAAAGAGCCTAGATAGGGGGGTGCCTCGGCCCCTTAAATCATGTATTCATATTTTTCTCAAGCAATATTGTAATTTTAGTTTCTATCTTGCAAATCTATGAAGTAAAGCAATATTTGGCAATCTTATATAAAGCAATTTCCCCCTTCTACTTTAAAACAGCATACAGATATTTCACCCCCTACAAATAGCACCCCTAGCTAAATATAGCCGATTGGCCCCTTGTTATGATGCATGTCCTCTAGACCCACGTTAGCTTGCTTATCTTAATCCGAGGGCCCCGTAACCTTACTGCATTAAGTCCACAAATCTGAGGTAGCAATCTAGGTACATAACACTTGGTGTTTCAGGCTAGCACACACGGCTCTGGTTTGAAATGATGGTCACAATGATGGGGCTGCAGGCCTACGCTTGGGCTTAGCATATGCCTCATGTGGTGAAGCTAGTGGATATTGTAGGCGTTGTGGTTGTGAATATGAAGTCCCAAAAAGAGATGACCACAGCTCCTCCTACCACCTTCGTAGGTTTAAGAAGGATCACCGTCAAGTCCTGCAAAGCCTGGGGTGATTCCAGGGATCCCAGGCGCCAGAACTCTACTAAACGAGGACAGCTTGGGGTTAAGGCCTTTGAGATCCCTTCATGTTGAGGAGCAATGGTAGAGGGAGAAGACACGGGGGACTGAGGGGTTTGCATGACCCTTGATGGGGTGGCTTAGATAACGGGCTGGTTTGAAGGGTGAGGATGAGGGGTTCTGGTGAGAGAGTTTGAATGAGGAATTTGGGTGAGCAAGGATGAGGGGTTCTGGTGAGAGAGTTTGAATGAGGAATTTGGGTGAGCAAGGTCCTAGGATACGTAATAATGACAATGAACCTTAGGGTGGTGGGTTAGCGGTCGGCATCATTCCACCACATGGGATCCTCCTTCATGGCTGAAACAATTTAAACCCTTCATCCATAGGTAGTGATGTCTGCACACCCATCCACCGATGTCGCTTTGTACAATGTTTCTGATGTTATGTACAATTTTCCTGATTTTAGGCACTGTAACATCATAGAATCCTCAACAAAGCCAATCATCATGGTTGTATCTTTGGATCTCTCTTGTAGAAGTGTTGAAGTGCCCTAGTAGAAGTATTTCGCCATGCAAATAGCTGTGCGATGAAAGGGAAGATGGTTATTGAAGATTGGAGCCTTCATTTGATGCCTTGGCTTTTGCATATTTCTATGTCGCCATTCGGAAATAGCAAAGTGGAACATGCAACAGCCACAAAGGTGATGATTTCCTGCCCAACGATATGAATCTTGTATGGTCATCATGCTTCATCATGGTGATACTCCCTCATACGTGCGAATGATGGACAGCCAGGCAACCTAGTCTAAACACTTCAATCATCTCTCGTCTGATTGGGAGAAGTTGACTGTCACGCATATCCATGTACTTCAGGCTGTCCTCTCTCAGGTTGTCTCATGAGTCTCTTTGTATCATATGATGCGTTTGGAATTGCAAGTGCTAGAGAAATTTCCTGGTCTGATTTAAGACTGCTATTGCAATTCCACATTGCCAGGGTCCTGTTGAGTACTGATGTTCAGTAAAGAAGCTAGGAAATGCTGGGACCTTGAGTCTAGGATTACTATTTGTCTCTTATGTAGACTTTTGCTCTTTTGTAAGTGGTCCACCTCCCCTTTCAATTGATCTCTATCTCTTGCTTCTTGCCATCTTTTGAGAGAGATGACAGCTGTACTTTCAAACTGTAAATTTGGATCTCATTGATAGATGTTTATGTTTCTTGGGATTTTGCAATGCTGTCTAATGTGGTTGTATGCACGTATCCTCTTTGCTTGTATCAAGACTTTGCTGCCACTACTTTGGCTCTTGGACTTCGGTACTATCTGATTTTTGCTGACATGGTCAATGCTGGTTGGGTATTGGACTTCTGCACTATCTGTTTTTTGCTGACTTGATTTCTTTTGGTTAGGTTCTTGTTCTAGTATCTTGCATCTTTGCTCATTTGTTCCTTGCAATTTTGCTCAGCTCTCCTGGCTGAGAATGGCAGGCTTCATGGGCTTCAAGAAGTCATTGGTTGTTTATCAGAACTGGTGATGGCTTACAGAAAACAAGTAAAGGCAACGGTCACATCTGTTGTGGTAAGTGCCACTGCTCCTTCTCATAGATGTTTTCCTGGTATGGGCAAGACGTCATGATTACTAGGGTAATGTGACTAATTTCAAAAACCAGGTGGCATAAGAACATAGCTTTTACCTACTTTTGTGGAAGTGCTGTTTTTTTCTATATCACAGCTTGCAACAGATAAGATATTAATGCACATTTGGCTCGATACAGTCTGAGCCATGTTAGAGTGGATGCTTTCTTTTTTTGGCCCATGCATAGCAGGGGGAGGGTAATGATTGATTTACATGGCCTTGCGTTTGGGCAATAGAACGTTTTTCCATGAGTCTTTGAGATGCCCATTGCCTACACTATCATAATTCCGTAGAGGCAGACTAGAAAATGGAATTGAGTGGAGGGCTGAAAACGATGGAGCCTGAAGCTGGAGTGACAGATTCTCAAGGGAAGCTGGCATGTGTCATGAGACATTAAGTAGAAGCTGGATAAGACAAATGCTTTCTCATGTACTATAATGAGTTATGGCATCTGACCTCATTTTATGATCTGACAGCTCAAACTAAGTATGCTTATAGGCGTGATTGAATATTGTGACTTTATAAGCAAACATCAAAGAATTGAGCTCTGCTTCTATACCTGAGATCTTTGGTATCTGGCACAGTACCTTGCTGCTGGGCCACTCATTTCAGCAGTTCTCTCCCCAGAAATCAACAGAACTAGGTCAGCTGTTGCTTATGTTATGAATCAGATCACTTGCATTAGTTGTTGCTGCCCTGGATTTGTACTTTTAGTTTAGGACACCGACTACATCTGATAGATAATCAGAGCATGCATCCTCCCAATATCTATGAAAGTGTGCTCAAATGAAGTGGCTCAGGCTTGTCGTTCTAGAAACATCAGGGAAAACTTGCCTTATGTCGATCAATGTCAAGTCAATGATCCATAACCCCCAGCCCGTAGTCCCGGCATTGAAGTCTCCAAGGAGAACTTCCCCCTGGCTTGAGAAATCGTTGATGTCTGGATGTAGGGCTGTATACGACGATGCATCACCATCCTCACGGAGCTCCTGGCTTTGGGCTTCAATGAGTCTCAGTGTAGAAGATAATATCTTGTCACGTGTATGACTCCAAGACGCTCCGTAGCTCTGACCACAAGGTTGCATTATAGTTCCATATGATGTAGGTCACGGTCCCGGTCTTTGAGTCTCATAGACCTTGCCTCCCTAAGCGGATGTGTCAACTGGAGTCCATATAGGACCAATCAAGAGTTCCCCCTTTCGTACCACTGCCCACTTCTCCTCCTTAAGTGCGGCATCCCGAGAGGATCCGTCTATCCTCTATCTCCAAGGAAGGAAGATCCTCATCATATGAACTTGTGGGTGATCTCGAAGAGCTGCACGCTTGTGCAGTGCCGAAGTGGCTGGTCTTTGGTTGGGTTGCATCATACACACCATGTTGTTGCTGCTTATGTAAGGTGGATGAAATGGAGAGAGAGAGAGAGAGAGAGAGAGAGAGAGAGAGAGAGAGAGAGAAGGAGGGGCGGGAGGGAGGGAGGGATTAACGTCTGTGGAAGGCTCGTGGGCCTAGGAGGGAGGGAGGGGGAGGGAGAGAGGGAGGGATTAACGTCCGTGGAAGGCCTCGCGGGCCTAGGAGGGAGGGAGGGAGGGGGGGAGGGAGGGGAGGGAGAGAGGGAGGGAGGGGGGAGGGGGGGGAGGGGGGGGGGGGGGAAAGGAGGGTGGGCGAGGGCGAGCGAGCGAGCGAGTGAGAGAGAGAGAGAGAGAGAGAGAGAGAGAGATGTGTTAACGTCCTTCTTCCTGCATTCAGAAATGTCATGCCCAGGTTTCCTGCAATAGTTGCATGTCTTCTTCTTCTTTTTATCCCCCGAAGAAGAAGCATCATGGGAGTGACCAGCATGTGAATTGGGGGGTTTACCAATTGAAACCTTGCCTTTGCCTTTGTTTTTATGCTGGGCAGCAAAGGCTTGATCACTAGCCATAGAAGCATTGCGGTTTGCACGGCTTTGTTCCTCCCGAAGTAAGAGGGCAACCAGCTGGTCAAAGGAATAATGGTTGGCATTGCCACCTGCAACCAACCACCTCAATGTGAAAGAGTCAGGCAACCCATCAAGGGTTTAGAAACAAGCTGAGAATCAGGCACCACCTCATCAATGTTAGCCAACTGCTCTTTCAAATCCTTCACACTGGTAAGATAGGCATCCATGTTACCACCCTATTCAAGCTTCAATCCCTCCAATTGCTTGCAGAGATAGGCAACCCTTGCCTCATTCCAAACTTGATATAAGGTTGCAAGATGATTCCACGCTTGCTTTGCTGTCTTGCAACACTGGATATGAGGGATAATAACCCTTTTAACATCTCGGAGTTGCATTTGAAGGGTTGTCTCGCGTAGTGGCGCAGGGGGGCATGGTTTCTTGTATTATGTATCTATGTCAAGAGTGACTCCTTGGCTCTGGTGCTGCCCTCTCAGGAAGGCTGTGATAGGCAGGACCGCCATAATGCGTGGTCTAGCCACTCTCTGCTCTGCTCTTGATTGTTGCCCCCTCTCATCATGAGCCCACTCTACCCTCATCTCATCTATCTCCTCTGTCTCAACCCGCTATGTCCCGGAGCTGACTCAAAGACTGTCATGTGCACGGATTGGTATCTGACGTGTATGTCATGTGTGGTCTCTCAAGTATGTCAGTGTGGTCTCTCAAGTACGTCATTCGTGGTATTTCTCTCTCTCTCAAGTACGTCATGTGTGGTATCGGAGTCCTGGCTCCATCGGTCCATGCCATCTCTTCCTATTGATCCATGTTGTCCTCGTGTCGGCTATCTCCTCCTCTACTCCACTATGTCCCGGGGCTGACTCGAAAGCATAAAAGTCGTTGACATGTCGTTTTGTGCGGTCAGCCTCTTGTGGCAGTGGCACCTCCCACTGCCTAGACCTGCTAGAATAAATTCTCTCTCTGTTGCTGCATCCTTTTCAGATAGAGGCCTACGCAAACCTAGTCTTGAAAGTGGACCTACCGGGAGAGTTGTTGAAAACTGTGTCCCTCCTGGAAGCGACAATGGTACACTCCTTGGATCTCATAATATGCTAAACAGGTGCATAGGAAGTGTTCCTTTGTCTCTACCTCTACCAGTATGCATAGTCCACATATCCTCTGCTTCCTAGGCGTGCTTGTGGCTCTCCCTTCCTTGATTCGCAGCTCGTGGGATGAGACCAGTATCTGTTCGATGGCAATCCTCAATGTGTGTGAGACCCATCTGTCCTCCAGATACTAAGGTCTAATTACCATCCCGTCCTCTGATGCTCTCAGGAGATGATTGCGGTAGAATTGGATCTTGGTTTGAAATTCTTGGTCCCGCCCCCCCCCCCCCCCCTCCAACTTTGAAAAAAAAACAAAAGTCCATAATGTGTAGAGCTGAAGTAGATCCAACTCTTCTTTCGTGGACATAGATTTCATCATTTTAGGAACATCATTGACTCTTAGATACAAAGATATAGAGACGGCATTTGAGGGTATGCATGTGACATAGTAGAGGGACGGCATTATTGTGGTAGTTGATGTCTCATTTTTCTTAGAGAGACATTCAAAACCCTAAGGGATTTGGTTTAAGGTTTTGGATGCCCTAGTGCATAGCAATGGCTAGCAATGATAGTTGCTTAGAGACACATCTTTGTTACCTTTAATACTTTCTTTGATGACCACATCTGCCTCTAGTTCAACCGATGTTGTTAGCATCATTATTGGTGTAACATCTTTGTGAAAGCTCACATCTGAGCATTAAGACTACAATTGAACCCTAACTTCAACATATTAAATGGCTAACGAAGAAAACATAAATACTCCTATGTGAAGAAAAAATGCAATAAAAGGTTTTTTAGTGCACATGACAGAGGAGATAAAATGGCATTCACCCATCTATATACATGATGGAAGATAGAAGGGGACCCTAGATGAGAAAGAGGACAATCTTACTCTCTAGCAAACCTACACTAATATAAATCGGAAACTTCAATACACGAGCATATCTTAGGAACCAATTTGAAGGCAAGAGAGGTGCAACTATTCCCACAGAGGTTAGGAAAAGCCAAAGATCAACTCATACAATTAATTGTGATTTGAAGGAGTGTTGTTGTAGCCTCCACTTGCTGCAATCTGAAGCTTTCTAGGTCTAGATGTGCATTGTCTATTGCAATTGGAAGATTTCCACCGATTTCGAGGAAAGGTGATAAACTCCAATGATTTTGATGTAGAAGGGCCCGTCACATATTGATAACTTAATTAATAAAATGTATCCAGTAGATATTATTTGTTCCTTTTGATTCCTTTGGAGGGTAGGAAGAGTACACAAATGGTGAGATTTGACTTATGTTGGACCATAGAATGTGGTTTGATTGCTAGAGAGAGCTTGGAGAATGGATACGAGGGAGACTTTTGATATTTGAGCTTGCACCTTTCATGCATTATAGCATGGAGTTGCTAAAGTATTTCGTGGTCCTTGTGTGACTACATTTTCATTACCATAGAGTGTATCTCTGTACCATTTGCATTCTCTGAAGCATGGCAATGGGTGGAGGAGTTGGCCTTTGACGGTAGGTTTTCTGCTCTACATTAGCCTGATTTGTAATTTCCATAACTAGTTCTAGATGAAGAGGGGCCTTGTATTGGAAAGGTCTATTAGGGGATGGGCAAGATGGCACAGCAAAGATGGATACATAGAAACAACTGTTGTGCGCCTATTAATACTAGTTTTTAGGGCCCATATGTGTGAACCAGTGCATATTCAATCTTCTACATGTTTTTCTATTGAAAATGTAAACATGCTTGTAGCAGGCATGGCATACCTGAGAAATATGCCTTAGGTTTTTTATTGTTTCATTGTGTTAGTAATGTATTAAGCTTTTAGTGCAAAAGTCATTAACATTAAGGAAAGGACACCCTACATGCTTTGCTTTTTTGAAGGGTTTCATGTTACCCAAGAACTCCACACAAGTATGTCTTTATGCCTTCATCTATGCTCTCAAGTTGATATGAGTAACCTTTTAATATGCCAGGAGCTCAAGCCAAAAGAGATGGAAGACTTGAAAAAGTCTTTGAGGAAATTTGTGAAACCAGATGAAACTATCTTACTGGAGCAGAAGGTCAGATTTGTTCTCTTAACCAGATTTTTTGAAATGCCAAATCAGTTTAAGACATTCATGGTCATTGCACTAGTTTTGAACACCCCCCCCTTTCCCTACACATACAATCTTTAGGTCTGTTTCTTTGTGGTATTATTTGATGATATCCTGATCTTCAGTAAGAATTTTGATGCGTATGAGGATTAATCTTAGGTAGATTATTTTTGAAATATCTGAAATACATATGCATATACATTTTTTATTTTCTACATACATATTACATATGAAACGTCTGAAACATATATACATGTAGTATGTATAATATATATTAGACTAAAATTAGTATTATTATTTTGAAACGCTTGCATTCCATACATTTCAAAGTTGAAACGTTTGAAAAATTTCAATACCCCTGAAACATGTTTCTATTTGACTATGGGGACCAACAAAGGGAGATGCTTCACCTACATTTGGAGCAGGTTTGTGTTTGCCTTGCTCTCTTCTTGCAAACGAGCTCTCACCCTCCTACTTGGCTTTTCAAGGCAACCCAAGATCATCCAAAACATCTATTTTTCTGATTAATCTTTCTTTTTCTCGTCTAGACATCTGAGGTACAAACATAGGGTCCGGAAGGGTTTATCGGTGTGGAATTATTGCTTTCCTTTTTTTAACCAAAGAAGAGCTATTGACATTCTCAACTTAACCATCTTCAATGCTGTTTGAAGCGATTCCTATAACTAAAGAACAGCCTTCGAAATCCTTTGCTTCCACTACGAGTAGATGCTTCAACCAAATAATCAATACTTTGAGGATTTAGTTCCTTCAATGACCTCTTCCATCTTAATGGCTTCATGTAAGGCAGCAAGGCCATGGAATTCCACCATAGACCTTCCATTAGGTATCAGTAAGGTGAGACATTTGCTCAACCTATCACTTTCAAACTCATTCTTGAATTGAAGTGGAAGTTTTCAAAAGCAAGTTCTAAAACCAGCCTCACTTGCATTCTTCAATTGCTGAAGCCTCTCCTCTTTGAATGTTATGTCCTCTTGATAATGTAATTGTTTTGGCTGTATTTGTTAGCGTTGTTTAGTTCTGAACTGTCTATACATGCATGCACACGTAGTGAGGTGGTTCCAATTGCTTGTACGAGCCGGACATGGAAGAGCAGGAGGTGCGGAGCCATGGACTAGAGTACGGGGACACTGCCAACTTGTTTCTCAGAGGTTCTTCATGGGAGCTGATGGAGCATCTGCACCGATAAGTGAGTGTTGGCACACAGAGGGTTCGTGAGAGGGAGTGCTAGAGTACATTGGGCTCCTTCCCACTTGTGGGACCCCATGTAGGAGGACATGGGGCACAATGACATACAGCATAGGATGATATGAAGGGGATGGATTAGTAGGGAAGCCATGGGTGGAAGACTGGTTGCCCCGTGCGAAGGAGACATACATTATTCTTAGAGCAGCAACGTGGGCCACCCTGGTCAGCACTGCGGGCTGGGGGTCTGCCCTGGTATAGGGCTGGGACAGGCCCCAGCGATGTGCCCATATGTGAGGCCTGGGGGGCAGCATACAATCAGCAAGATGTGAGTGCGCTAGGGCCATTTATAGGCTTGGCCCTAGGTTGGCCAGCAGAGCAGGTCAGTTGGGCCACAGACTGTCAGCATGCCACGTGGCAGGTAGTTAGTATACAATGATTGGTTGCGGCATATACAGGGCGAGTGGGCCCTGGTATGGAGTTTTATGGATTGGCCAGATGGCCAGTTCCAGGGGGCTCCAAGCCTAGAAACGGAGGGCCATTTGGGCCTCTAGAACAGTTCATTCTGCACTCACCAAAGCCTGTAGTAGTTTATAGCCCCACAGATGCATACACTAGAGGTAGATCCACATCCTAAGTAGAAGAACCAAAAGTGGAGCACATGAGAAGAATAGGACGACTCAGCCTTGATAGCTACCGAAGCCTACAGTGAGTGCACGTGGTGAACATGAAGAGTCTGACAAAATATGAAGAGGGGAGAGGAGGAGTGGAGATGAGGAGAGAGGGCACAGCTAGTGAGCATACCACAAATGACTAACTGTACACTAGATTTAGTTGAAAAAATAGAATATATACAAACCCATTTAGGGTTAGGGTTAGGGCATCTAACGCTTTCCTTTATAGCACTCTATTGGATTAGTGCTATGTACATATGATCACGTGATGGTGCTATGCACACATGATCGCATGATGTTGAGCGTGAACTCTCAACACCTTCCCTCAAGATCAACATCATGAAGTAGGCCTTCCCTCAAGATGATGATTCTGGGGAATCAAAGAAGGATTAAGCATTACATTCCATCACACCCCTTTAATGGGAATGTCCTTTCTCTGCGTCAAACCAAGAGCTAGTTGGTGTTTCTCAAAAAGCTCTTTACCAAGTGGTTTGGTAAAGATGTCTGCAACATTCTCTTTGCTATCAGTGTGATGTCACCAAGTAACACTCTTTCTCTGATGAAGTGCTCTCTGATATCAATGTGCCGTGTCCTGGAGTGATATAGTGGATTCTTGGCTAATGCTTGAGCGGATTGATTATCACAGTATATTGTTGGTTTTGACTCATCAAAGTCATCTGTTTTTGACAATAGTCTTCTGAGCCATATAGCCTCACATGCATCTGTAGTGAGTGTCCTATATTCTGCTTCAGTTGAAGACAAAGAAATTGTTGGCTGTTTGTTTGACAACCATGATATAGCACCTCTACTCTGTAAGTTGTTACTAGCTAGTTGTTACAGAAGACTAGAGATAATTTAAATTAGAGTGTGAGCTTTGAACTTTAAAAATTAGTAATATAGAGACTAGAATCTAGGTTACAAAGTTTAAATTTCAAACTTTTAACTAAAGTTTACTGAAATATTAATATTTTAATATTTTTTATTTTGGTAAGTACAAGTAAAGGTACTCCATGTTTCATTGATAATGAAATGTTTCGAAACGTGTTGCAAGTTTCGAAACGTTTCATTACCAATGAAACGCGTTTCATTGTGACTATGGCTATCTGTAGTACTTGTCATTGACTGTAGGCTTTTAAGAATCTTTAGTAAGTTTCAAACTCTGTTCCATGGGAGTGGCTGCAATCTTGCAATCTGCCATATGAAACTTCTTTAGGAGACTGTCAACATACTTGAGTTGACTCATGAATGTGCTATCTGAATCTCTCTAGAACTCAATAGTGCATAAGTCCAAGATCTTTCATGTCGAACTCTGCAGATAAGTCTTATTTTAGTTTTCTGATGAAGCTATCCTTGCTTCCGGTCACAGTCAACAAAAGTGCAATAGTAATGTCTTCCCCTTGAACTTTGTAGTAGAGAGTATGATCTGCATTGGACTTGATGTATCCCAGATCAGTAAAATACTGGTCGATTCTGCTGTACCAACTTTTGGGTGCTTGCTTTAAGCCGTAGAGACTTTTTTTGAGATGGCAAACCTGATTCTCCTTTCCTGGTTCAACATAACCTGCTGGTGGTTGTTGCATGTAGACTTCCTTGTCTATATAACCATTGAGAAATGCATTCTTGACATCAAGCTGGTACACATTCCATGTGCTGAGTGTTGGTAGTGATATCAAGGTAACTAGTCTGGCTTTGTATCTTTGAATACTTCCATCTAGATTGTATTTCACTTTGTATACCCATTTGTTTGCTATGGCCTTCTTTCCTAGTGGAAGGTCGTATAATTCTCAAGTATTATTCTTATACAAAGCATCCATTTCTTCATTCATAGCTGTTTGCCATTCTGGCTTGTCTACTGCGTCTTCGAAGTACACTGGCTCTCCTGTAGCCATGGTGGTAGTCAAAAGAGCATAGTTGGTTGTTTCAACCTGAATTGTTTTGCCTTTCTGAGCATATGTCAATTTGGCTAGTGGTCTGCTTTCTCTAGTAGACCGTCTGAGCTGCTGTGGCTCTGCTTGGGGTGTTGCTGGGAATTCTTGCTCTTCTTCATCAACCTGTTATGTAGATGATTGTGAAGTCGATGCTTCTATCTCCTGTGTATTTGAGGTTTTCCACTCTGATTCCTCATCAAAGATTACATCTCTGGAGATAATGACCTTTCGGTTGATTGGATCATACAACTTGTATGCTTTGCCTTCTTCACTGTAGCCAACCATGATGCATTTGCGTGGCTTTGCATCCAATTTCCTACGATGATCATCATGTGTGTGGTATGCTATGCAACCAAATATGCGGAGATGTCCAATGTGTGGCTTATGTCCAATGAATGCTTCATAAGGTGTCATACCTTGTATCGGTTCGGTAGGAAGCCGATTAAGCAAATAGTTTGCAGTGGCTATTGCTTCTGTCCAATACTGATTTGGAAGATGCTTTTCACTAAGCATTGTCTAGCACTGTCTACTAAAGTCCCATTCTTGCTTTTAGCTCTGGGATTCTGCTGAGGAGTATTTGCACTTGTGAATTGTCTTCGAATGCCGTGGCTTTTACAAAAGTTCATGAATGTTGAAGACATGTATTCACCTCCTCTGTCTGATCTCATGACTTTGATCTTTCTGCTTGTCTGGTTTTCTACCATGGCTTTGAATTCTTGAAATTTAGAAAACACTTTAGATTTCTCTTTGAGAAAGTAGACCCAACAATATCTGTTGTAGTCGTCGATGAAAGTCAAGTAGTAAAGTGAACCATTGATGCTGCGGGTCTGAGCATAACCCCATACATCTGTATGAATCAAATCAAGAATACCTCATGCACGAGAGGTACTTCTGTCGAAATTGGTTTGCTTTTGTTTGTTGAGAAGTAGCATGCTTCGCAAACTTTTCCAAGAAACTGTAGCTTAGGAATCCCAATTGCCATATTTTGATTTCTGAGATCTAACAAGTACTTGAAATTGACATGACCATATCTCTTGTGCCATTTTGCAGATAGTGGCATTTGTTACGGTTGAGCTGACATGGCATGCTTTTCTGGTACTGTAGCTAGCATTCTGTATAAGCGTCCTTCCTTGACACCTTTTGCTACTAGCTGAGATCTTCTGGATTTATCTCTGATAATGCATTCATCTCCGTCGAAGATGACTCGGTAGTTGTGTTTCGTCATTTGACCTATTGACAAGAGGTTCTTGCTGAGTTTCGGAACATAGAGCACATCTTTCATCAATTCTTTTGTACCAATGAAATTGTTTATAGGGATAACATCTGTTCCTTGAACTGGATTCGGTGTATCATCTATTGTGTAGATGACATTTTTTTGACCTTCTAATGGTTTCATCTATGCGAACCATCCTTGATGATTTGTCATGTGAGATAATGCACCGCTGTCGATATACCAAGGATCCTGTTTTGCTTGGTCGACTTGATAGCTGAAATTCTCTTTGGAATTGCAATCAGTGTCTAGGTATACTGTATCAGTTTGCAGCATTTTCTCGTTTGCAAGAAACATATTCCCATGTTCATTTGCAAAATGACTATGACTAGAATGTCCACCACAATGATTTTCTTTGCCGCGGAAATTCCCTCGATTGTTGTTGGATTGATCGCCTTGGTCGTACTGCTTCTTGCGGCAATCTCTTTCATAGTGTCCAAACTTATGACAGTAGTTGCATTGGATGTTTAACACGTTGGGGGATACATTCCCTCGTTCTTGGAATCTTCCTCGGTTGAAATGATTTCCTCTTGGCTGATTCTAATGTTGCTAAGGATGATGTTGATGCTGATTTTGACTTTGTTGATGATGACCTTGTTGCTGATGATTACCACTTCGCTGGAATGATCCGCCTCTGTCTTTGCTTCTATCTGAAGTTGTGAATGCCTGATCATTAGAATAACCTTTTCGAGCTTGAATGGTTTGCGTCCTGAGTTCTTCACCAAGGAGGACTGGCTGAAGTTCTTCCAGTGTCAGAATTTGCCGTTGAATGGCAATACTTTGGACTAGATTCTCGTATCCCTCTCCTAGTTCATTCAGGATGACTTGAACCATTTCTGCGGGGTTCATAGTCTCTCCTGCTGCTGCAAGTTGATTGTTGTAGTCTTTTATCCAGAGTACATAAGCATGACCGGTTTCGCTGTTGTTGCGGAAACTCTGGTTGATCTAGTTTCTCAGTGTGAATCTTGGAAGTGTTCTTGGACTCGTAGAGAGTTGCGAACATATCCCATGCTTTTTTTGATGTCTTGACTGTGTTGAGTTGTCCTAACATGACATCTTGCACATTCTGCTTGATCAGATGATATGCGTACTTGTCTTTCTTATCCCATTCTGCCTGAGCTTGGGTAATGGCAGAATCTGCTATAGGTGCGGAAACTGTTTGTGTAGCTGTAGATCCCGCTGCTGGTGCTATGACAACAGGTGGAGTAGAGCTACTGGTGGCTGGATCGTCCAATGGTCTAGGTGTAGACCCATCGACATACTCCCATTTGTCCTAAAGTACAAGAATGGTCTCCATTCGGTATTTCCATGTGCTGTAATTGGAGTTGTCTAGCTTAGCAGATGCCTCCAGATTGAGGTTGCTAGTTGTAGACATGGTGCAAGAAATGTACTCAAAGTGTCGTGAAAATCACTGTATAAATCAACTGTAAAACACTGACTGTGCCAAGTGAAATTTAAACTGTTGGTGAGGATAGAACTGCAATATATATTCTGATCTGAATTACAAGGCTTGTGGCAAATGATGCCGAGAATAGCCGTGAGGCTTTATAAGCCTGAAATGATATGCACAATGCCGTGAAATAGCCAAGTAGGCTTTACAATGATGGCATGTGTGTGTGAAATCAAATCATGTGCTATCTGCCCACTAAACAATCGGCAATGCCTCTGAACAACTCTGAAGTCTGCTCATTGAACTGATGAATGTCAGGTTTCAGGTAATGTGATGATGTGAAACCGTATGTGAGCGTATGGACTGACTCCGAGTAGGTACTAGTCGGGAATTTCGGGCATTGCTTAGATTTGCAACTTGGGGAGATTCAAAGCGTGTCCTCTATGGCGATCTAGTCTACTCTGATCTAGATCTTACCAACTGTCGATCGATGAAAGAACATCAAATAATTCATTTTCTTTTGTTCTTTTTGAGTGTTGGGTCAGATGCGTTGATGTAGAGGCTGATGTGAGTGTAGGAAGTGGATTTGTTGGTGAAGCTCAAAAGTGAGTGATACTTGCGTCGAAATGTGCGCGTGATGTGACGAGCGCGTAAAGTAGAAAAAAACGAGCGACTTTTCTTTTTGGAGCGCCCTCAAATTCTTCCTAGATCAAGAGATATGACTTGATCTAGGTGGAGGGACAAAAGAAGTGTAAATGTGCTCAATGATGATGTGTCAGTGTGGGTCACATGCAGTGATGATGTGGCACTGTGCCTAGCTAGAGGTGTGCCTATGGAGCCCTGTGCTGAGGTGGCAAGAGTGGTCACATGAATTGCCTGTGAAGAACTGTGTGGCCTGGTAGGGGTCAGTGCTGACTGGACAGCTGAGGTGGCACTGATGATGATGTCAACAGATGACATGGTTGTGTTGACGTGGCAACTGAGCTGGCAATGATGATGTGTCTGCTGACCCACCCTTAGCTTTCTTTGATGTGGTTGGTGGCCTGTGCCATGTGTCGTTCAGTGGCAAGCTAAGGGTGGCTCACTCTTGATGGCATACTTCAAAAGATAGCTAAGATCTTGGAGTTGTAATTCATTGTATGTTCATATGGGCACCCCATAATAGTAGCACACTTGAGTGGTAGGGGACAACATTCCTATGCTCATACCTTGGCCAACAGTATAGCCACCATTGAGCCTTCTTATCGATCATGGTGGCAAAGGGATTCGATTGTGTATTGAAGGGAAACTCGTACCTGCATTTGTGCCTTTCTGTCTACCCTATGCATGATTTTCTTTAGACATGGACCTGTTTAATTGAATATTCTATCTATGTCAATCTAATGAATCTAAAGCATGATGTGTGCATGTAGGGATCCACAATACTTGATTTTGTATCAAATGAGATGATGTTCAACTTGACTGAGCAAACCAAATGGATTCGCTGCATAGACAATTGTAAGCAGTCGTAAAATAGAACAGTCCCTTCATGTCAATTTTAGGTTGATGGGGGAGATGATTGCCTCTATATCATCGATGTTTGAACAACATATTGAGGTGATAGCAGCCCCAAATCAGACATTTCAAATGCCTTTTGCAATGCAGCCTTAAAATTTGCAGTTTTGCAGCATTAGTATCTTGAGCAGCATGTTATCAACATACACGACAATGATGATCAAATTACCCCCTTCTTTCTTGACATTAAGGGTACTTTCATTTGGACTGTTCTGCATATCTGGCTGGTAAAAAAGGCATCAATCTATTCATACCAAGATCCAGGAGCTTGCTTCAGGCCATACAAGGCCTCCTATAACCTGCAAACTTTGTCTTCCTTGCCAGGTACAACCAAACCAATGGGTTGAGACTCATAAATGTCTTCCAAGAGGTCCCCATTCTCACCTAAGAAGTTTGCTAACTTCTTGGATACGTACTTCCTTCATCTATCCAAACGTGGGGTCTGTGTCTTGCAACCAGATGGTTGGCAACCACTACTCCACCTACCAAGGATAGCTTGGCGTGCTTTTATGCAAGAGCTTTCTGCAAATGCTCAGAAGTAGCGGTGCCAACTGTTTCTCTGATGTGATGTCCAGCCCTATATGACATCCCAAATATCACACTGCGCCCAAATAAAATCTCCGTTCTGTCTCTAGTCTGGTTGTGGTGAATCATTGACCCCATCCACAGGGCTTGTGCCAGTTAATTAGAGCTCCATAAGTGAGCCAAAGCACCTCCGTGGCTGAAACAAATGCTCGAAAGTTGTGTGTCCCTCTATTAAGGTACCTTGCCGTACTCTCTGCAAACTCTGCATCAAGAAGCTTATCCAAAGCTGCAATGGGCATCCTGATGCCATGAATACCCTTGCCTCTGTCTCTGAGAAAACTGCTCATAGCCTCTGCAATAAATAGAAAAAGTAGAGGGGCCAAGGGACATCTTGGTCTCACAGATCTAGCTATATGAAATCTGTCTTTGTGGGCTCGCCTGGCTAAAACTTGGCTGAGAAGTACAGTGTTGACACCCCTATTATCCACTGTCTCGGGAAGCGCATCCTGTTCCGAGTCCCCTCGAGAAACTCGCAATCCACCCTATCACAGTATGTCCTCCTGGTGGAACTGTGGCCTTGGATAAGTAAGATGTTATCGAAAATACACCGGTCATGTGCAAAGCCTGTCCGGGTGAGCTGAATAATGTCTGGTAAGGAAGGTGCAAGTCTCAAGCTGATGGACTTAGCTAGGATTCTTGTAAGCAGATCCAAGCAAGGTAATGGGCCTCCACTGTGAAATCTTAGCTTGTGTCCGCTGCTCTTAGGAATAAGGTGAAGTAGCCCCCTTGAAAGTGTATCTAGCATATCTCCTGGTCTCCAAACGTCTTGAAAAGCTGTGAGAATGCGTGAGCTCATAAGCTCCCAATGAGATTAAAAAGGATCAACTTGCCTTTTGGCAGAGCTGTAATCATTCTTTCATAAGCTCTCTAGGACACTTTCGGTGGAGCTGTAATCGCTCTCTCTCAATCTCATCGGTAGTGCAAGACCTTAAAAGGTTAGTACCCATCTCCTCCATTAACACTGTCCTCGTACTCCTCCACTCCTCCCTGGCTACCAAGTATCCAGGTGGTACCCAGACCAATGCTTGTCATCCCTGCTGTGTTGCATGCCCATGCATTTGCATAGAACCGGTCTAGCCTCGAAAAACTGTGGGCATCCACCTGTCTGTCATCCTCCTCTCCAGTCTTCTATAGTCTCGACATAGTGAAGTCACCTCCAATACACCAATGATCAGCTACTGGAAGAGAGACGGATGATGGTCCAAAAGTCAATCCTGAGAGTGGCCTCATTAGGAGCATAAATTGACAAAGTGTGATATAATCTCTGGAGTCTTCATTGTAACCTAGAGTGCTCTGCCTTGCACTAGGATGCCCTACATGTGTCCAAGGCTCCGCAATGTAGATGCAAACATATCTATGGTGCTCCCTCTCCTACTGCAAGAGCCCGGAAGGTCCTACTCTGTTCTCGAAGAATTCTGCTCTGTCCTCGAAGAATCCTCCCGCACTTGGCTGTACGAGACTCTGAAAGATGGTGTTCCTGCAGGAATAAGAAATCAATGTCACGGCCCATCAAAACTCCGTTAAGGTCCTCTCTGATGAGGCTCCTTCCTACGTGGAATGGAGCACTGCCTAGTCCTCAGACATTCCAAGAAACAATCCGGCATATTCCCAGAAAAATGTACACTCAGATCGGGATGAAATAAGGGCCTTGAGCATAAAAAATGCAAACAAGAATTAAAGAGTGCAGCTTGGATTAGCCCTAGATTGCAAGAATTGGCTTAGCAGATGGGGGCAGTTAAGTCCTCAAGGAACAGACACACATGACGTGGAAGCAACGTGAGTAAAATGTGCTGCATGTAGTTTATCAAATTTCTGTCTCGCATTTGCTCTATCAAGGCTATACAATCAGATATTTTTAACATGGCACCTTTTTCTTTCTATGAAACGTTGCGTAAAAAACAAGAAGATTAATAACCCCCATGCAATCAGAATCCCAGCATTTGAGATGTATGCCTTTGTATGTGACGACCAGGAATGGAGCAACATTCCTTTATAGACAACTCTTCCACTCTAGACATTAGACAAGGTTCAGAAAGTTCTCACCATCATCCCAAGAGCACCTCTTTGATCTTCTTCAAAGAAGTAAGAACACATGCAGAGATCAGTTTCAGGCAAAAATATAGTGCACATAAAATTGAGTCCTTCGTAACAGTTCTTTTAGTGAATGAGGACCATGTGTATGGACCTTGAAGCAATAAGCAAAGGCACCTAAAGTTTGTTTGAGAAGGACACACATGCAAACAACAACACACGCACGCACACGCGCATGCACGCAAAGGTTTGCTTGTTTTTCTCTCTTTTTCTTTCTTTTCTTTGGGAGTGCTGGGGGGTTGTATAAAGATTTTCAACAGAGTATGTATGCTTTGTACTTGCAGATTAATAGACGGATCATGGGAGGTCTAGTGATTGACATTGGAGAAAAGCATATTGACCTCTCTATCGCGACAAAGCTCAAGCAGATGGAGAGACTCCTCCTGGAACCTTTACCACCATAGATTCACCTTTGGTGATGTTGACACTCCTTTTGGTCTGCAATAAGTGCTTATAGCTATGGAAGGTCCCTCTGTTTATACCAGTCATCCACTACTTGATGTAGAGGTGACCAATGACGGATGTATTTCATGTTCTCTTGCTAGATTACTTTCTTTCTGAGAAAGATCTGGATTGAGTGTCCTAGTTTCTCTCTCAAAAATGTCTGGAAAATGCTGAGGGTGATCAAATGTTTTGGAACATGGATTTAAACAAAAGAGAAAGTTGACTGTTTTGATTGCAAAGGTATGTTTCCCAAATGAAAACAGCTTTGGGAGCAGTCAATGTCAAAACTCCAATTTTTACCTGTCCTTTCTCTGTTGAGTTAAACTATCAGACCTTGAAGTAAGATTGTCACATTTGGAATCACGTGGTAGTGGCTCATAGATTCCAATGCCTGTGTGATTCTCTTAAATAGCTATGCTTGTCCAATTAAATGGTTAGAGGTGGCCATCCTACATCTAACGTACTAATGGGATTTGAGAACCCAGGAGTACAGTGTGCATGCATGTGTGCAGGTATGTGTGTGACATGTGTAAGTTTGCACGTACAAAACAGACAAATTGAATGAGACCAATGGCAAAATCGTTCGTAGATTGTTCGGCAAGAGTAGTCAGCATCAGCTCTTAAGAATATAATTTAGTTGTGTTGTGGCCAATCAGTGATCAGGACTGAGCTTTTAATAGAGGACAGGTGCTTTCTTTCCTCACACACAAATATGATTTTTGCTGAAATGATATTTTCTAAATTTGTGTGATTTAGAGGTTTTTGTTTAGTGGTTTTCTTGGCCTTAAGAAAAGAAAACCCAAATAAAAGCTTTGTTTAGAAGTCCTACGAGGTATATTATTCATAAAAGATTATCCACCCCAAAGCTGGTCTCCACATATTGGAGAACGGAGTGTTGTGAAAAGAAATTTGGAAACCATTTTGAAAGATACAAACAGAAACTAAAACATACTTTTCTTTCTTGTTTGAGTTTCATACTTTGTATGCTTTGCCCTGTGTTTTGGATCATCCTCTGTGTTAATCAAAGTTTGAGTCCTTTATGCTCTCAATTTTATGTACAATTTACGTGTTACTTTCTGAACCTCCCCTTGTGTGAAACCTTTGCTTGTCTCTTGGCTGGTTTTTTTGATTTGCCAAGGTTAACAATCTGAGTGGCTAATCTAGAACATTGTTAAGGATCCAGAAAAAGTATTCTGCCGCACCTTTAGCCTTACCAATAGTAAAGTTAAATTCTTGGGTAGAAATGAGATTTGCTGGGCACGACAGTGTATTTACCCCATGTCATGTTTGTTTCCTATCGGTTTTCCTTGAATTTGATAATTGCGCATTTTTGTTGGATATAGATATTAGGATAATTTACTAGGCGAAAAAGATATCAACAACGAGGCCGAATGCATGCGATGTGTAGTAAGATCCTATGTTGTTTGATTGAAGAGTGCTCAAGGCTCTTGTTGCTGTCGAAGTTATCTGTTTGAGTGCTGGAAAGAGTGAAATGAAGTTATCTATTTGCGTGGTGGCAAACGTTGAAATGCTACTGTACTTTGAGACTATTGCTCCAGATCTGTACTTTGATACTATTGCTCCAGATCTGAATTGGAGGTGTAAGAACTTCGAAGTGCAGGTTCTAGCTAAAGTTGCACCAATGGAAGCTCTCGATTTGGGCAACTTCTAGTCTCTCACCAATATAGTTACAATAGAAAGCCAAGTATGATGAACGTTATTTTAAATGATGTCAAGGATAAAGCATGCATTCTAAGTGAATGTGAACCAAAATTTTGACCTAAAATGAAAATAGAGAATCCTAAGCACAAGAAAAACAGCACGTCAACACACCTCTCACAAGTTCCCTAATTTGGAGCCCAAAACCATTCACTCGGGTCCCACTCTACCTCTCGGAGGGGGTAGCCCCCCCACAACCAAAGGCACCATCGCGATTTGTCCTATGCCAAAGTGACTAGTGCTTGGTGATGGTCCGACCTTTTCCTAGTCGGCCCACGACTTTGATCCGTTACCACTCAAGCAAATCTAGGCCTATCCAACTTCGGGTCTCCATCTATCTTTAGTTGAAGAAGATCCTCGGCCCATCCTAAAATACAAAGAGCGGAAGGAGCCAAGGGTGCGGTGTAGATATTGAATCTTTAGGGGCACCCTTCTTCTAGAAAATTGCCCATACTAGCACAGGGGAGCTGAGATATTGCGTTAACTGACAGTCCAAGTCTCGAGGGCCCCCTGAAGAGAGAGAGGACTCTCACTTGTGCCTTTGTCTCAATGGGGAGACAGTCCATGTTTCGAAAGATCTAGCCAGGCTGTTGTTCCATTATGCCCATCCAAGGTGTGCCCGTTGTCCTGGCATGAAGTACTCTTGATCATAAAACTTCGGATGCCAAATGGTGGCGCTCAATCTCGAGGGCTAGCTAGATGAGTCCCCCAGACACACATTGGCAAACTCTCTGTAGATGACTCATTTGTGTTGAGCCCTTCCCAATGCAGGGTGCCTTCGAGAATTCAACAATGAGACTGCTACCACTAGCCTCCTTTGCAAGCAATGTTCCCAAGAAGCCCTATTTGTAGCAAGAGCTTCCAGGGTTCTTTACCTAGGATGAAACCCCACTATCAACTTGTGGAAAAGGGCTTTGCTCTGCATCTTTGGGTCTATGATGCCAAGTCCTCCCTCTACCTAGGGCAGAATCATCATTTGCCAAGTGACCTTGGCTCTTGTGCCATTAGGTCCTGCCCACACGAAATCACACATCAAGCGTACGAGCTATCCCTTGCAATCCCTGTGAAAACACCAGCAGGAGGCTACGTTCTAGGCCATGGCCAAGAGGACCTAATTGGCCACACGGCATCACTCAGCTTGGGAGAGTTTGGCCAAGATCCAATACAAATGCTTGTGCCGCACACTCTCTAGTGCCAAGGCAATCTGGTGCCGTGCGGCAATGTTAATGCCAACCTGGGAGCCTAAGTATGCCATTGTTTGACCTCACAAGATCCATGAGAAGCCAAGAGACCCCCCTAGTCTAAGATCTTTGGAATGTTCTCAATCGTTGTGAGAGAGCCGATTGATTTAATCTAGTTGATCCTCGTCTCAAATGCTTGACATGACACACCTAAGGCGATCACGGACTACATCTAAACTCTGTGCTGTGTCCTCTACAAAAAAAGGATCATATCATTTATAAACTTTCAGTCTAATAGCTCTTCCTACTAGTGAATTGGGAGGCGCATCCCTCTATGGCCAGCCATCAGGGAGTGGAGAAGTAGCCCAAAGCCTCCATCACAAAGAGGAAAATAAACTCAACTAGAGGGCAACCTTGGTGCACTAAGTGGGAAGGGGAAGGAATCCCTTGTATAACCTTTGATAACCATTTGACTAGCACTCCAATGGTCCAAGAAGACCATTCTTTGCATGGTGCCCTCTAGAAAAGGCCACTCCACCTTGTTGTAAGACTTTTTGAAATCTTAAAGAAGGGTTGCTTTTGACTGCCTTCCCAAAGGTGAAGATGGTGTCCAAGATAATATGCTCTTCAACAAAACCTGTCTCTAAGTGTCATGATAATGTCATCAAGATCTTGTAGGTGTCCTCTAGGCTCAAGGTCTCAGCAAAGATCTTGTAGGTGTTGTCTAGTAGGGTGATCAGGTGGTGCCACTCTCAGATATTCGATCGGTCTCCCCCTATTGGGATCAAAAAAATCTAGCCACACGAATGAGGGACTAATGAAGCAGTACAGAAGCGAAAATCTCATGGAAGGCCATCCGCAAGGGGTATACACTTCCAATAGCTTGCATTTGATGGTCCCATTTCATATTTGAGGTACACTGCATAGACAAGGTTGAATGTGAAGCAACCCCTCTTCCGTGCATGCGTACAAAACCCCCCCCCCTCTCCCCCTCTCCTGCCAATCTTGTTCTTCTCTCCTTTCCACATCGTGAGCTCTTCCTTTGCCCACAGTGAAGCTTGAGCCGGATGACTTATGGGGACTTCTTCTTTGATTGAAAAAGTTGGCAACAGGGCATGGTTAGATCCAAAATTTTTGAGGGTCAGATTGTGATTTGCTACTCTTGTCACATAAATGCTATATTTGGGTCCTTGCATAGCTATTGACCATAATAGCTCGTCACATAACCGTTGACCGTGGGCTCGTGGTTTTAAAAAATTGTCTGGTCATCCTATCCCCCTACTGGACCAAGCATGCGTTGGGAGGAGAGATATGAAAACTCTTTCTGAAAACAAATCTGACGAATCCTAAACACCTATCTGTTATCAAATCATAGCAAATTCAAGGCACTAGGGCAGATCGCAATAGAGAAAACGCCTCCGATAGCAATTCGCAGCAAGTCCAGGGCTTAGTAGAGGCCAGGAAATCCAAATCGCAGTAGGTGTAGTGGCCTTGGGTGGTTGGAAAACAGTTTGTAGCAGAATCTTGGCCTCAAGAAGAGGTTCTCTATGCCAAGAACTAGTACATACCGCGTTGAAATCAGTTGTACAACACCACAAGAAGTGTGCAAGACTAGAAGAAGGGATTTGCAACAAGAAAGAGGATGCTGGAAGAAAGAGAGAAGACAATATACAACACTAGAAAATACTTTGTACAACTGGCTCTGAGAAGAGCATGAAGCTAAGTACAAATTTTTTACCATTCATATGGGCCTCCGTAGGGCCTTTCTTTTATAGACGAGGCCTAGGGCCTGCTTTCTAAAAGCTACTTTTACATTAAAGCCAAGCTTTTAGGCTTTTCTCCTAAATTGGAGGCTTTAGGCACCTTTTAGTCTTGTGAGCCCTCTTTTTAAAGAGTGCCCCCTTGTCCTTTCTTTAGATCCTTGTGGGACCTGTATTATTTGTGCTTTCCCCCCCAATCTTGGGTCCTTTTTGCACTCTCTTGGGTCCTACACATTGCACAAACAAATTCCAACACTTTAACCCATTAGAGGTTAGCAAAATGCATGCATTCCTAGTTCTTGGACTAATCCTAGTCCCTTGTGGACTAGGATTAGAGGTTAGCAAAATGCATGCATTCATAGTTCTTGGACTAATCCTAACTAGTCACTTGTGGGCATCCCCACAATTCTCTTTTATCAATGCAAAGCAAAAGTAAAATAATAAAATTTAGTCTTAGTTAACCAAAGCCAACATTCTTTGACCGAAGTCAATTCTAATAAAGATTATACTTTATTTCTTGAGGGAAGTACCAAATGATGACACTTCCCTATGGATCTCTATGGCTTGAAGGTCAAGGCGTGCATCTTCATACCTATCTAGAAGCCAATGAGAGCTTGTGTCCTGCTCCTTGAGTCTCTCAATGGAAGCCAAGTCTTGTGTCAATAATCTCTCCCTCTCCTAAAAGGAGAGCGGATTTTGAGTGTAGCTCTCACTACTCCTCTTAATCACAATAATAAATGCTAACTTGTTGGTCCACCGATCCTATGGGGGTAAGTCTAATTGTTGCTTGATCTCTACTATGGTTTGCTTTACCTTGTTCTCAGGGACTCCTCGATGGAGTTTCTCTAGGTGAAGCATGATTGGGGACATCGTTGTCCTAGCTAGAATACCACCTTTGTGCATCAACCACTCACCCATGTAGAATCTGTCAAGTCTCTCTAATAGACCATCATGTGGGTACTGATCAAAAGGAATGTCAAGAACTACCCGAGAGTCACTCTACCATGGATTGTGGCCATGTTAACCATGAAGATGAATTCCTCCCACATGTTACGCTCAATGAGGGCATCATCAGCATTGTGCTTGTCGTCCTCCAACTCTAGATTGTTGAAGTCTCCTCCAACAATGTAAGAGTCCACGTCTGGAAGGCTTTTGGAGTTAACTCAAAGAGGGCCATTTCCGTTGGCAAGCAAGTGCATAAATATTTAGGATCCTGATCCTAGACTCACTTATGCTCAAGCCAATCCATACCCTGTCAATACAGCCCTTATGAGCTCTCCTTGATCATAACATCTGATGATAGAGTTTGGGAAACTGAGATGCCCCCCCACATCCTTCCACTCCTACCCATTTTTGTGGAACCAAACCTGCAGAGCATGACCTAGTAGGAGACATCGTTATGGTTTGATTTCCAACACTGAGAACAAGTGCTCTTGAACCATTAGAACGAGTACTGAACCCGTGCTTTGCACGGGCAAAGATGCATAACCATCCTCAATCACGTCCCATCTGAAGGTCGATCTTTGATTCTTAAATTTGGGCTAAGTCTTAACCCATGGCTTTGAGACCTTCCATCTCCTCCTTTCATTCCATTAACCTTCCATCTCCTCCTTCCTCCCGAAGGTGACCTTCCATCTCCTCCATTCCATTGACCTTCTATCTCCTCCTTGCCCCTAAAGCTGGCTCTTGCCTTTCCACCTCCTCCCCAAAGCCTGCCTCTTGTCTTTCCACCTCCTCCCCCCTCCAAGCCTCCATCCAAAAGCTCCTTCTTTGTGACATGTGGCAAGCTCTTCTCCTCCAAGCTGCCACATGTCCTCTCTTATTTTTTTTGGTGTTTGTGGTTAATAGGTTAAAGATGCCTACAAATGAGATAGACCATCTATCAAGCAAAATTATTCGTTGAGAAAAACTTGCCAATATTGGTGAGATATGACTATCCAAAAGGTGATATATGGCATTATGTGTTTGGACAAATTATCAATTAAACATCAACCCAATCCAAATAAAATAGGGTTCCCATTTAAGAGTTATGCTACTTTGAGTGTTTTATTATTAGGTAGGCGATATGTGTTTTGGAGACTCCAAGGCCACTTTTGGGCCCAAAATTAAATAAACAAACAAATATATATACATACATATAAATATTAATATTAATATAACTATAAACACACACACACACACACTCACACACACACACACTCACCCTCACACGTACGCATGCACACATGCACGCACACACGCATGCACGCACACACACACACACACACACACACACACACACACACTTGCTTCCCACAGGGCATGAGTGCATGGGCACATATACAAATATGTCCGTACAAACTCTCTCTCTCTCACACACACACACACACACACACACACACACACACACGCACGCACGCACGCACACACACACACACACGAGCACACGTGCACACACACACACACATGCACACGCACACACACCCACATGTACATGCACATGCTTCCCACCATAGGGCATGAGTGCATGGGCACATATGCAAATATGTCCGTATAAACTTACGTGTGTCTACATGACAATGACACTTAAGTATTGTCTAGAAAAGCGATAGGCACTTATGCATGACCATATATGGGGATATATATATATATATATATATGCATAGGGACATAGGTATATATAGGCATATGTATATATATAGAAGTGAAAATGCCCTTTTATGTATAAATGCATAGGTATATTGGGACATAGATCGATAATGAACACAATCATTGAAAACTGATAACTACCTCATAGTGGGGGTTCTTAATGCCCAAGACTAATGATATACATATTAGCCATCCTAATTACCCCTAGTTATACAAATAAGAGGGAAATGTTATTACCTCAGGAATTCCATTATACCCCTTGTGATGAATTATAATTGGCCTAAGAGGCACTACCGCACAGAATAGAGGCTTATACCATATAAGATGACCAATAGGAGAATCCCCCTGGATTTGCACACATTTTGGAAAAAGTGAAACGGGTACATTATGATCGAAATATATTGGAAATGACACTTTATGCTTGAGTATGAATATATACAAGACATTGGATGATTAGTGAGAGGTGACAAAAGAAAAGAAAGGAAGTTACAAACTCAAACTTGGAGGGGAGGAAGCAATGGTCAAGCATAAATATATACAAGATTGGATGATTAGTGAGAGGTGACAAAAGAAAAGAAAGGAAGATACAAACTCAAACTTGGAGGGGAAGAAGCAATGTAGGACTCACACCCTCTTCCTTGAGCCCTCCACCATTGACTATTTCAAGTATATAGGACCCCATGTCATTCGAATGACATGGGGAGCATGAAATTAATAGCGGGCACACGCCAAAGGGTTGCGAAGGCCCCATGCCCGATGGATTCCGCCCAACCACTCCGAGATCCATGCAAAGGCAACCAAGATACCCTGGAAGGGAACCTACACCTGCAGGTCACCTCCATGGCCATTGTAGCCTCCACCGCCTTCAATTGCGTGCAGTTCCTTCGTTCCCCGCACTTGTACCTCCATGGATGCTAAAATGCTTGCAGGCCTTGGAGCTACTTCAATGGCCCTCGACCTATGCATCGAGAACTGGCATCTAAAAGATGCGCAACCTATGTGCCGACCCCACACAGACTGCACAAACAGTCATTGTTGAAGACGAGTACACCGACAGGGAGGATGATTCTACAGAGGAGGAATCCGAGCTCCAACTGCAGGCGCTTCTAGCTCAAACAACAAGTACAATGATGGATGAATTCCTTTGATTAGAGAACATTCGCAAGAGGGGTGTGTACGGGCTGTGGTATGTCAAACCAAGGTAACTCCACCTGTGGCAAAATTTCTTCCACTACATGGACGAAGACGATATGAGATTCGAGGCGACTTTGAGACTACCCAGAGATCTATATTGTTACTGTGTGAGATGCTATGGGATGACCTCTCTAAGGAGGAAATCCCTTTGTCCTTACAAAGTATTCCGACTTGAGTGTTGACAGTACCGAAAGTAGCCATTGCATTGCATCGGCTGGGGCTAGAAGCATGAAGCTAATTGATATTTCCAAGCACTATGGGGTGGGAAAGTCTATAGTAGGCACAGTTGTCAGACAATTTATTGTTGCCTTGAACAAGCACTTGAAGGAGTTCATACGTTGGTCTGTTACCTGTAACAGATGTAGCCATGCAAGAGGTGAAGCAAGGCTTCTTCGCTCTTCGAGGGTTTCCCAAGTGTTGTGGCACAATCAATAACACACACATTGACATGGATCTGCCTTTGAGGGAGTGGCACACAGCATGGAAAGACTGCAACCAGTGCTATTCCATGTCCTTGCAGGCTGTAGTAGATGCCAACATGCTGGATCTTCACTAGGTGGGTAGGATCTGTAAATGACTTGAGGCTCCTAAGAAATTCAAGCTGTACCATCTAGTGAAAGGAGGGAAAATACTGAACGGTCCTACATTCGTCAAAGGGAACCATGAGATACGAGAGTACATTCTTGCAGATGGTGGGTACGTCCCTCTACCTTGGCTTGTAATCCCCTTCCCCGCACTGGACTCTCAGAAGGTTGAAGGACTCCAATTTCATACACTCATCTTCTCAGATTGTCGTCGAGAGGCCTTTGGCAGATTGAAAACTACTTGGCCATTCCTACAAAACACTATCCACAGGCCGCACGCTAACTTATTGCCGAAGATTGTCTTGGCCTATTGCATCCTACATAACATTTGTCTAGACTTCGATCCAAAATTTTTTTGTACCTGAACTCAATGTTCAGTTGAACAATGAGGCCAGTAATTCTGAGGCAGGGGAGCGCACTAGAAGCTCTCTACTGAATTACCTCATACTGCAATGAAATGTGCGCGCAAGCAAGAATTGTAGTGATGTTAACATCTTCATGTAGTTGAAACAATGACAGATGCAGTGGAAGAGAGAGCTTGAAATTCATCATAAAACATCTCACATGTTTATTTCGTTTGTCATTCAATGTTCTAGTTTCAAGACATTTCTACAACATGCATGCACTTGCATTTCAGATTGTAAAAGAAAACACTTGCAAATTTTGAATTTGTTCACATAGTTTATGAGGCCAGAGAGCTGCAGATTCACTTAAAAAAAGCACTGCAAATTTTCAAATCGTTCACATAGTTCAGGCTTTAATAGAAAAGCTAACCCAAAAGCATGAACTCCTTCCACATAGTCTATGAGGCCACACACGTCCTCTATTCTTAATACATTGCAATGCATGCAATGTTCGAATTAGAATGACAGCAAACCGAAACGGAAGATTCCAACTTCTTTCTCTTCGTCAAAGCCATGGGGGCTTGAAGATGAGATCTCAACCGTTGAATCAAGTCTCCCTAAATCATGGAAAAAGGTGGGCTCTATGAGCTAAGTGATGTGTCAAAAGCTTACCTACCCACCCAAAGCACTTTCCTAAATGTTAAAGTGTCAAAATCTTCCTAATTTGCCCATCACATCAACCTTTTAATTATTGCTGATGTGTCAACTCCTCACCCCATGAGTTTGACGGGCGGGAGAAGCCATGGGTTGGCCTCCCCCTCATATAAAAGTGACTCGCGGGGCTTTGCCCCTTGCCAATTTCATATTAGGAAAATGCCTCCCCATGGCCTCTCCCTACCCCTTAAAAGTGAAACGATACCTATTTCCTAAGTGAAGTCAAAGATTGTGCGATGGATAATGAGCTACAGAGAGAGTGTGTGCTCTCCCATGCCACCTTCTCTATTAACTCGAGGTGATGTCGCTCCATCCTCTCCATGGCATTGAGATGTTCATGAACCGTTCTATCCTTGGAAGCCTTCACTTTGTGCACCTCTTCTATGCCTCCAAAGAGCCTTTGATCCATTTTGCGTGGTATGGCGGTTTCAAAACTGTCTCTGCATGACTCTTCCAGGGAGGCATCTTTCGTAGCCATCGGAGGTGACTTCTCCAAGTCAGGGTTGCTCTCATCCACTACACCACAACCGCGAACCGAGAGCAGGGGAAAAAAAACCAAAAAAAGAAAGCGATGGAGAAGAGGTGCAACCATTCAAAGAGTGGACCACAATGTTCCTTGGGTTGATTTGTTGGTCCAAGCCGAACAAATGTACCATCTTCATGTACACCTATAAAGAGAAGCTCTCGATCAGAAGTCGATGTCTGATCTTCTTCTCTTCGTCCATGTCGAAGTACATGGATGCTCCAGTGTTGTCTCTGTGCCAACATGGACTTAGGTAGCACAAAATGTGTGTGTAGAGTAGCGGCAAAGCTCCGTTTGTACTTGCATAAGGCTAGGAATAATCTCTCTTTGGAATCCTCAACATGCAAGTTCTACTTGCAACTCCTACATGCAATTCCTACATGCATGTTTTACATGAATGTTCTACATGCGAGTTCTACATGCAACTCCTACATGCAACATACAACTCCTACATGCAACTTGCAACTCCTACATGCAACTTCTATATGCAAGTTCGACATATAGAGAGAGAATGTCTTACAATTCCTACATGCAGAGAGAGAAGCTCTCCAACTTGTATAAATACCCCATAATGGAATGAATCCCACTCTCTTTGGGACATTGTGTTGAGTTCTACTTTGGTATTCCAAGCAATTGTCTCCAAGCGTCCATGCTTTCTTGCACTCCACGTCCAAAAGCATGTCCTAACCTTGCAATTCCTCCTCCCCTCTCCTCCAACCTTGCAACCCATCCTCTCCCTCTCCTCCTCCCTCCTCCTTCCTTCTCCTCCCTGTCGTCCTCCCTTCTCCTCCTTCCTCCTCCTCCCTCCTCCTCCCTCCTCTCCTCCCCTCTCCTTTGTCTCCTTCCCCCCCATGCTCTTACACCTTCTTCCTCTCCCACTCCTATGCTCCCCCTAAACCCTTAGTCTCTCAACCCTTGACCTCCATGATCTACAAGGGAGACGAGTTCTCCACCATGTACTCTATCCTAATCCTTGGATGCTCTTTCTAACCCTTAAACCCCTTCTGAACCTTAGAACCTCTTCTAAACTTTGAAACCTCTTTCTGAACCTTGGAACCTCCTTCTAAACCTTGAACCTCCCTTTAACCCTTAAACTCCTCCTAAACCCTTCAACCCCCAATGAAGGCGTAAGCCTTCATTACCCCAACCATGATGATGCACGTTCTTTTCATACATGCATGCACTATGTTTGCTTACCACACTTAAGCCTACATCTCTCACAAGGATACGACCCGAGGTCCTAAGCTACACTCATACTACAAATGACAACACCAAAATATCTGTAGGTGACAAAAGGCTTCAGAACCCTGCATATTGAGAATATCCTGCTTTTCCTACGGAAGCCGTGGGAAAGAGCCAACATTTGGCACCGTTGTCGGGGAGATAGCGTCTTAAGTAACAAGTAAACATACGTAAGTATGTGTTAAAAACACACTACTACGAACTTTCACGAACATAACACTCAAGGGCAAGGAGAGTAAATTTATTTTTCCAACTCTAGCCAAACATATCAACCCCAAGCAGCAATTTCTTAAAAATAAGACACTTGAAGAACAAATCAGGCTAGGTAATGGATACCAATATGTAGAGCTTGCAATTTTAAACATTTCACCTTTTTACAAAAGAGCGATCCGAGCTAACCATGAAAAGCTATGGCTCGGGAAGAGTTTAGGGTTTAACCTTAACCCTACACCCGTTCTTATAAAAACCCATTCCACCCCCTCATTCTTCTTCTTCCACATCTAGCCTCCATCCTCTTCCCCAATCCGAGCCCTACGCAAGACCCTCCTCCCTCTCCATCGACCACCACCCTACTCCCATCCCCACACGGTGAGTTATTTCGAGCCCTTCTCGCAACGATAACCTAGCAATCCACCCACTGTCCATTCGCCCTCAACATTTCTGTTACATCGAGAAAGACTTGGAGAGCGTTGCAGGTGACATCTCCTCCTCCCTTTGGATTTCTGTCAAAGTTTTCTGTCCACCAAGTTTCCACCACCACCCCTTCCACCCCCCCCTCTCTCCACCCCCCTCTCCACCTCCACCTCCACCCACCCCTACCCCCCCCTCTCCACCCCCCCCCTCCCTCTCCACCACCACCCCCCGCTCCACCTCTACCTCTACCTCCACCCCCCCTCCCTCCATCCTGCCTCCCCCTCCATTGCTCCCCCCCCTCCTCCCCCCCTCTTCCACCCCTTTTCCACCCCTCCTCCATCCCCCCCCCCACCCCCACCCTCCATACCTCCCTCCCCTCCCTTTTCCACGCCCCTCCCATCCCCCTCCCTTTCCACCCCCCCTCAAAACCCCCACCCCCGCGTCCATCCCCTCCACCCCCCTCCATCCCCTCCACCACCACCATCCTCCCTCCCCCCATCCCCTCCCCCCCCCCTCCCCCTCCGCCCCCCCTTCCATCCCCTCCCCCCCCCTCCATCTGCTCCACCACCCCCCTCCCCCCCGGAACCCCCCCCTCCATCACCCCCCCCCCCCCTTCCACCTCCCCCTCTCCTTCCCCCCCTCCCCTCCCCTCCTCCCTCCATCTCCCCCTCTCCTTCCCCTCCCCCCCTCTTGCCCCCCCCCCTCCACTCAAAGACAAGGTGCCTTGGGCCAAATCCTTAATAGGCCAGTGGCCGTGTGACGGCGGCGACACAGAGTCGCCCGCCCACAGGCACCCACTAACCGACGTCCTACCCAAACCGCCCAAAAAGGGTGGCGACACCCACTAGGTAGGCGGCGTTCGCCCAACTCCGCCTTGCCCGCCTGTGGTGCCCCTCTCCTCCTCGCCCTCTCCAACCCACGACGGGGCTCCTCTCTCCTCCACGCCCTCTCCAACCCTCCCCTCTGCTCCTCTCCACCTCCCCTCCTTTCCACCTTCCCTCCTCTCCACATGTCCCTTCTCACCCCCTCGACTCCCACCCCCAACCCCTCACAGCCCCTTCTCCAGCATCCTGGCCGCCGCCACTCGATGCCCCCCCCTCAATTTTTTTCAAAAAAAAAACTAACCCTAAACCTAACTAACCCTAAAACTAACCTAGGTTAAGTTAGTTGATTAGGTTAGGTTAGGTTAGGTTAGGTTAGTGTTACTTTAGGTTAGTTGACTAGGTTAGGTTAGTGAATCAGGTTAGGTTAGAATTAACTCTCCCTTAGTTAGTTTAACTAGCTATAGTTAGTTAGCCTTACTGTTAGGTTAGGTTAGACTAACTATACTCTAGTTAGTAGACTAACTATAGTTAGTTTACCTAGCTGTAGCTAATTAGATTAGTTACAGTAACTAGGTACTTAGACTAACTAGTAGTTACAATAACTTCCCTAGTTCAGTTTACCTTCCCACTAGGGCCGTTCGCACAACTTCTTTGGCCAAGGGAAACCCCCCCCCAAAAAAAAAGAGGCCACATTTTTCACCCACTTTCACCCTTCGTTACTCGTCCATTTGATGACCAAAATGGACCCCTATTGAACTAGGATTTCACACACGAAAACGCCATGCTACGGGGCAATTTTGTAGCCTATTACACACCATTTAGGCATCCTTAGCACTCATTAATTTGCACCCCCGTGTGGTCCCTTTTTTGCACTAATTCGCTCCTAAATTTCCACCGTGATCTCCGATTGACGATCCGTTTGCACCGGCACATTTTCCTACTCATGTGGGACAATCATAGGCACATCATTAACACAACAGTCCCTACAACACTAACGCATCTCTAACCCCCCTAACACAACTACATCGACACCCGCACTTACGGTGTAGAAGCACCCGTTCCACCTCTCATCAAATCTGCATGCAAGTATGCTCTTGCCAATGCCTCCGACAAGCCTCTGTTTCAAATTTCTCTCCTGAAATTCAACAAATCCCTTTGACTCCTTCACGACATGACATGACCAAATGCCGTCGCGACGATGGGCATCTTAAACTCGAAGCAAAGAGGGGAACAATTTCTTCAACCGTCGCAACAATTTTGACAACAATAATAACAATCAAGACAGGCACCCCCTGGGCAAACTCAAACTTCCCAAATACAATGGTAGAGGTGATCCAGCCCGATTCCTCCAGCATTTTGATACCGCATGCCAAGCAAGGTGGTTCCCCAAGGCCTTAATCGATGAAGCCTCAGAATGATACCTAGATTTCCTAGTGGAAGAAAGAGCCCCATGGAACATGCTGCAACCTGAATTCAAGAGGCGCTTTCAAACAGAGAGACTACAAGATGATCCTGCTCTCCAACTAAGCAAGCTCAAACAAGGTCAGCGAGAAGATGTGCACACGTACCTGGGCAAGATGAAATGCATAATTGCCAAATGTGACCCACGTCCCGATGCTAAGTACCTCACCTGGGGCGCCAACTCTAATGTAATATATTACTACCCTCGTTCAAAATCCAAGGTATGGGGACATAAGGTCCATATATAATATGCATGGATTTGTTTAAAAATTTTTAAATATGCAAGGAAAAAATACGAAATTTTCATGTCCTCCCTCCCACAAAATATAAGTTATATACCTTGAAAAATATGTAAGATTTTAAGATTTGTACATATTTTTCATAATATGTGAGGCCCAAGGGAAGGGGTCTTTTTGGATGAGGGGGGGTAAAACAAAAAATACACTGAAATATGAAAACCCATCTCCTTTCAAAATAATGTAACTTTTTCATGTGTTACTCAAATTTCAAGGTGTAAAGACATATTTGAAGCTCTTGTAGTGTAGAACACAACCATGTTAATTTAAATAATTTCTATTCATGGCATATTGTTAAATTCATCTCATACTTAATATTTTGATAGGTTTTCTTACTAAAGGGAGTTGGCACCCCAGGCTACCTCACGACTTGGTTCATTGCAGTCCTAAGGAAGAAAATCCGCAAAGACGTGAAAAAGATTAGCAGTTACGAAACATTCAGCGCTACTCATGTGGTAGCCATTGACATCGAGGATGGCATGACCGACTCTGTCACCAACAGTGATGATGGAAGAGCTAGTGCACGAGATAAGCACTCTAAAAAAAAAAAATCCAAGTCCACTGCCGAAACATCAAATGAAGATCGCCTAGAGGCCATGACCATGAAGCTAAAAGAAGAAATGATGCAGGCCATAAAACAAAAGCTTCACATGTCTTAGTCGCCACCTCAAACTTGTCCACGATAAGAAAATGTATGGTGTCCATACTGCATGGCCAATCATACAGCTAATGAATATCTGGTCCTAAGAGCTAGAATCACTACACAAGCAAATCCACCACCAAGATGATGGTACCATATCTGTGTAGTGAGTGGGACCATGATGAAAATAGTTGCATCTTTAACATGCGTAACAACCCGCCTCGACCTCAACAATACCAACTGGCACCCATCCCAGTGTACAGATAACCGACACTTGCACAGATACCCCAGCGAGGCTGAATCATGTTTCCATTCAGACCGAAGTTCCGCAACTACTCAAGAATCCAAATCCACAACCATATCCAAGAGCTCCAAATCCAACTCCTCCAGCAGTTCCAATACAAGAACTTCAAGCCAAGATACAATTACTCCAATGGAGGTCAAGCACAAGCTGAGTAAGAAAGACAACACTCAGCTTAGTATCGACAACTGGTTAGGAGTCTATTGCATCTAGTCCATGCCCAACCTGACATCGCTTTCTCAATCGGGCTCCTCTATCAATTTGCATCCACCAACGGTGATAAATTGGAATGCCTGCTTACGTGTGCCTCTAAGAGGATTAATTCATGCTGAATATCCAAAGAAGGAGATAGCTGGCACGTCAACCAATTTGTTTTTCTTCCTCTCCCAGTTTATCTCATCTTCACGTCCATCTGTATAGTGTCTTTAATCTATTTAATAGCTTACATTTCTTTCCTTCTAGTAGTCAACAACGCTCAATAAATCTTCTATTGTAGAATCATATGTGAAATGATGCGAAAGATAAAAAACAAACGTCTCATATTTGACTCAAAGTATAATTCGAAACAATCATATCGATAAAGTCTATAGCAAAGAGCAACAAGGAGCTAACTAGAGACTATACAGAGCTATATGGCCAGCTGGAAGGTCTACATATTAGATTCAAGTGCTGTGATGAACAGATCCCATTAATGAATGCAGATTTTTCAGTAAATAAGATTCTTGGAACTACATTAAATTTGTTTTGTCTTGTTTATCCGGTAAACATAAAAATATATTTTACCTCAGTAGAAGGTGTACAGACTTGGCAGAACAATTTAAAATGCTGCCTTTGCAAAGTACTAGGGAGCAAAGGGACTGCTTAGCTTGGAAACAGGGATAACCGTAAGAAAGACTGGGGGTTTTAGGAAATGGGTCCTTCATGGGAGAGGCTGAATCTTTGATGGCCTATACAAGGATCAAGGTGATTTTTTAAAGGACTTAAGAGGAGTAGACACTGACCCTTAACGACTGGAGTTACGTAACCAAGATATTAAATTTGTTTGAGGCAGTGTACAGCTATTGAATTGCAAAAAAAGAAATGTTAACGTCCATCCTAAAAAGCCATATCGACCACATTGACCCTAAAATGGAAGACGGCTGGCTGTTGATAAGCAGCCTGTTGCGGCAGCAACTCTACCTTCCAGAATTGAGGGATGAAGGAATGCTGAAATGTGGTATTGTCTAAAGATATTGACATTTACACCAAGTCTTAAAGTCCAAGGACTTACCTAAGCCAAAACGGATCAAAATTGGCCTAGCTTTAAAGACTCGTATCTCAACCATTTGGATACCAAATTAAACCTCGTCTAAAGCCAATTAAGAAGAATAATCTCAACATCATGTAAATACAAGATACGCCTATTGTTAATAGCGTGCAAGGGTAGAGTGATATAAACTAAGGTCCATATTAGGGCCAATGGGATCAATCTTAACCCTAATCCATGTTTGTATCTAAGTTCTTATTCCTTCATTTTTCAAGAGAGTTGTGTACATCTCCGTCTCTCTTCACTTTCTCATGTATCAGAGCCCAAGCACCAAACAACGGGGCCTATACTCTTGATGAATGCTGGAAGGTGTTGTGGAAAGTGAGTTTTATATATATATATTGCCTTCCATATGAGGCTTTTTTTGCAATTTATCTTCTTATGCCTTTGCCTATAGAAGGCATTGCATGTGTAGCACTCTACCTTCTCCATCTCTCTCTCTATCTCCATCTCCATTCCCATCTTGGAACATTATCTCCATACTACATGTTTTGTTGAGCATGCAAGGCTACATGATTTTGCACTCCCAAGCTGTAGAGGGAGTTGTAATGGAGATTTCAGTACAAGAAGTTCTCTATTCCGAGTTATGGAGCTCATTTTATGATGATTTTCCCGTGATTTGAATCTTGCTCATTTTGAGTTTTGTATGAAGGTTACGTAACGTAGACCTTCCTTTAGATGCCCTCAAAGATACCTTTCAGGTACCATATTTTCTACCACTGCCATGCAGCTATCTGCTCAGCACACTATGAAGTCTAAGAAGTGCTTGCTCCACTTCTAAAAACCTTTCTAGCTCTTGATATAGGTTGGAAGTGATCGTGGCATGTCCGCCCAGCCTAGGCAAACACGGGGCCCACATCTTGATGAATGTTGGAAACTGATGTGGAAAGTATTGAGTTTGTTCATGTGTAGCCTTCCATATGAGGCTTGTTTTGCATGCAATATTCAGATGTCTTTGCTTACACTAGACATTGCATATGTAGCACTATCATATCCATATAGGTACATGACCTCCATCTCATGTTTTGTTAAGCATGCAAGGCTACATGATTTTTCACTCCCAAGTTGTAGTAGTTGTAATGGAGATTCCAGTTCAAGAAGTTGTTACGGCCCTCCTTTTTCGTGATTTGCCCATGCCTTGAATCTTGCTCCTTATGAGTTTTGTATGAAGGTTAAGGATGCCCTCAAACATACCAATGTGAGAGATCCTTCAGGTACCGTATTCTCTACCATTGCCATGCAGCTTTCTGTTCAATACACTCAGAATATCTTTTTGAGCTGGGTCATCTTCATCATGTAGTCTACGAAGTGCTTGCTCCATTTGTGAAATATGTTCTACCTCTGATAGAGGTTGGAAGTGATTCGTGGCATGTGTCACCCAGCCTAGCCATAACAAGAGCTACTGTTGTCAAGTTTTGAAGCTTCTCCATGCAAGCAAGGCTCAAGGGAATTCGTTCATTGTTGGACACAAGATATAGCACACCTTTCGACTTATCTCTGCTGGAGGTCGAACTATCTCCTGCTTGCTTAAGGATTGCCACAGCTACGTTCACAAGGCTAGCAAACAAGCGAAGCAACAAAGCATGCACAACAATGGCATAGACGATGGAACAAACACAAGACTGTAGTAGCAAAGACTATAATAAATAGCTCACACACCATACTATGCACTCATGCATAGCCGAGCAGATCGATAGACAACAGCAGCAGGCAGCACCGATAAACAAGGAAGAAGACAAAGATGACATGTGTCAAGATCATATCCGATTGGTCAAGACATTAGTGAAAGCTGAAGGAGATAATTGAGGTGAAGAATGAAGCCCTGGTACTCAACCTTGAGCTAAACTTGTACAGCATAAAGATGGACAAGGACAATTTGGCGCAGGACAACATCACCAAGGTGGAGGTGGTCCGGGATCAATCGGCTGCACTTGGTTAGGAAATAGAGTTGTCTCGGATCGCAAACTATTGTTGGGCATGCTTCCCCAAAGCACAAAGAGTTTTTGATGACCATGATTGCAGGACAGAGGTTGGCACTGATTATGTTTGAGGAATTGGTCCCATTGCTCCTGTGAGAAGACGCCCTGGGAGAAGAAATAGGAGGGACACGGCCTTCTTGGCAAAACGGAACAACAAAGGGATACCCGACGAGCAAATCGGATGAGGATTCGAGGTCTTTAAAGGCCAGATCTAACCGAAAGCACAGGACATGCTATGGCAAACTTGGGCACTTTCAGAGCAAGAAGGCATGACTTTTTGGTGCTATCGGTGATATTACTATCATTATGTTCCCAGGATTATTGTTGATAGAAGCATCCAAAAAGGCCAAACTAGAGGCAGCATGGGTAGAGGCAGCAAACATAATCAAGGACTTAGTGCCCAGTGTATGGCGAGGTGTTCTGCACTCCTGGTAACTCCGAGTGGTCAGGATTGGCACATAGACAATAATGCATCCAAGCACCATGATGAAAACCCAGGAGTGCCAGAGTTGACTCTAGATCCAACCTCACCCTGGTGATCTTCATAAGAGCCAGAGTTGCTTAAGAAGATTATAGTCTGTGATTTGCTTCCTCACATCCCTTAACTCCATCTACCAGCTGCAGCATGAATATTTGACAACAATATATAGAATCCAGCAAATTCCTCTGGTTCCAGCTCACAGGCCTTTTCTGCTGCATGATCTCCTTGTTCCACACTAAGATGCATTCTGCAAGCACCAAGTAATGTTGTCCATGATGTGGCATTTGGTTGGAAAGGCATACTTTTGATCAAGACTTCCCCCTCATCAAGACAACCTGCCCGCCCAAGAAGGTCAATCATACAATTGTAATGCTCCATTGTTGGTTGAATGCCACATTTTTTTATCATTGACAAAAAAATATCCCAGCCCTCATGTACTAGGCCAGAATGGCTACAAGCTGAGAGAAGGCTCACATAAGTGACCTCATCCGGAATCATGCCTTTCAGCCGCATTTGTCTAAATAGTTGGAGAGCTTCCTGGCCCAGCCCGTTTTGAGAAAACACTGCAATCATAGCATTCCATGTTGCGATGTCACGCAGAGGAAAATTGTTGAATACCCACCATGCTTCCTCCAAGTTACCACCCTTGCCATACATATTGATAAGGACAGTCCCCACAATAATATCTGATTCAACGCTACTGTGAACAATCTGAGCATGGATCTGTTTGCCTTTCCTTAAGCTTGCCTGGCTGGCACAAGCATCCACAATGCTGACAAAAGTGACCTTATCTGCAAGTAGGCCTTGCTGCTGCATCTCGTCAAAAAGTTTAAGGGCATCTCTGCCGTGCCCTTGTTGTGCATACACAGCAATCATTGTATTCCATGTGATGTCATTTCGTACGTGCATCTTATTAAACATCCTCCAAGCATCCACTACTCCGCCACACTTGCCATACATATTTACAAGGGCAGATCCAACAGAGACATCTGTTTCATATTCCATGCCGATAATGCGGACATGCATCTGCTTCCCCTCTGCAAGAGTTTGCTGTCTGCAACATGCGTCAAGGATGCTCATGAAGGTAACCTTGTCTGAGAACATGCCTTCTGTTTGCATTTGTTGAAAGAGCTGTAGGCCCTTGTTGCCTTTCCCCTGCTGGGTGTATGCCGCAATGATGGTAGTCCATGAGACAACATCACGATCGAGCACTTTGTCAAACACCCAAGTTGCATCCTCTAGGCTGCCACATTTGCTATATAACCTGATAAGAGCATTTGCCACAATAATATTTGAATCAAAGCCGCAGAGCAACACGTGTGTATGGAAAAACATGCCTTCAGCTAAAAGTGCCTGGTTTGCACATGCAGAAAGAAAAGTGACAAAGGTGATCTTGTTGGGCATCACACCAGCCACCTGCATGTCCATGAATATATGAAAGGCATCTATCAACTTCCCATCTTGGAGATAAATTGCAATCATGGAAGTCCAAGATACCACATTCCGCAGAGGCATGTCATCAAACATCCTGCGTGCCTCCTCAGGGCTGCCACATTTAGCATACATGTTCAGGAGGGCATTCCCCACAATACGGTCTGATTCATAGCCACCGCCCAAAACGCGGCTGTGCAATTGTTTGCCTTCTTGTAAGAATGCCTGGCCAGAATGCGCATTTAATACAGTGATGAATGTAACGTTGTTTAACATTACTCCCTCGACCAGCATTCTGTGGAAAAGCTGACGCGCTTTCTTCCCTTGTCCATGCCAGGTATATACTGCAATCATGGCATTCCATGAGACAACATTTCGCTCTGACATTTTCTCAAAGACAATAGACGCTTCTTCCAAGCTGCCACACTTTCCATACATAGTGATCAGCGCAGTCCCAACGATGACATCTGACTCAAACCCAAAATGTTTCAGACACGCATGCACTTGCCTGCCAGCATTAAGCTCGGACTTGCTGGTAAACGTTTTAAGAATGCCAACAAAACTGACCCGACATGGGATAACATCCTGAAGTAGCATTAGTTCAACTTGGTAAAATCATGCCCACTCAGATTTCCAATTAGACGGTTAACAGACAACTTCGTGACTCGTCTCTGCAAATTTCACCGTAAAGAACAGAAGCCTCTCTTAAGCATAGACTTAGCAAAGCGGAAGTCCACAGAAGGAAATCGTCGACGGCACCTTACTTGTATTCTAGGTTCGCACGTGTGATGTGCAGCTTATAAAGCTGGCTTCGATTGCTTAGACCAAGGGGTCTTAAAGGAAACCGAGATTCACCACCTTAAGAGCCCAGAATTGAGCATTTGTTCCGCCCATGTCCAAAGGTGGCCTACACGCTCCACGTTGTCATTTTGTGCATACCAAGAAAGCACATGATGTGCTCAAGAGTGCTTCAACTTTTATGGAGTAGATCGATAGTGTGTGTGTGTGTGTGTGTGTGTGAGAGAGAGAGAGAGAGAGAGAGCTCAAATAGAAAGAATTAATGGAGGGGATGAGTGTCCAAATTTGATTTGGAGGATAGGATGAGTGTCCAAAATTGATTGGGAGGACACTTTTTATGAAAAGAGGTAGCACTAATAGATGCTTGGGAAGCAAAGAGAAAGTGTGAATACGAATCGAACTAAAAAGAGCATGAATGCTCGTGGGCGCTACCTAGTCTAGCCCTCAAACAATAATCAATGCTCAAGCATGTGAAAAAACATATCTTAGGCGAATTTCAATGTCATGAGGACATATTGTATGACAAAAAGTTGGAAAAAATCAATTGCATTGAAGCAAGGATTCGTTATAATATGACAATCCAAATTCCTTAATAAGGCTTATTCTTTTCAATTGGGTTGACCTATTGTTACATTCCACCTTGCACAATGTAACAATAGCTCTACTAGCCCTCTTCTTGCTATTGCTAGTCTCTATTGCCTCCTAGAGGACTTTTGAGCCCTCTACATTGCAAGACAAGGATAGACATGTGAGAGACATTGAAAAGAAAAACCCATAAAGTAAACAAAAAGATCATGAGATCTAGTTGGATTTTAAAAACCCAAAAAGTATTTTGAGGTCGAAGAATGCTGTTAACCAACAATTCATATGTTGTAATAGCAAGCGGAGATATAGGAGAGGGTGTGAGGATTAGCATATGCTATTTGCCTTGGAGCCGATGGGCCCAAGTGGTTGTAACATGACATTAAGAGAGTTACAAGAGAGTACAAGGGTTGGCCCCCCTTCAAAAGATGAAGTGTATTTAAGGCCAAAAGTTTGACTTTGGTCTTCATTGTGTACTTGCAACATTGGAAATAGAAGCTCTCTCTTTCTCTACATTCTCTTGTACTTGAGTTTTCTTATTTCCTTTGCTACTTGCCTTGTGATTGCCACTATCCCCTTCCACCATCCTATCTCTCCTCTCATTCTCATTCCCTTCTCTCATCCCCCTTCCCCTCTTTCCATTCTCCCCCTTTCTCTCTTATGGAATCACTTGAACACAATCCAGTAGATGCTTGACCCATGAGGAGACCTCTCTGTTTTGTTCCCAACCCTAAAGCTAGCATTAATTTGATGAGTATTGAGAGGGGCCAAGTGTCCTCTATGTTGTTGAATGTGATTATGAGGGCCCAAGCTAAAGCAACGAGTAGAGCTTCGCAAGGAGGCTAAGAGGAAAAAGTAGCCACCTCTCAAATCAAGGATAAGGGCCGTGCAAGTGCGATTAAGGTAGGAAAGGGATCGAATCGAGTCATCATTTAGAGTGGCTCGGATGAAGAGATGGCAATGGTCTCCACTTCCACCTCATCAGGACCTGCTCGATGAACCATAGAGCCTACTGCACTATGGTAAGAGAGGCACAACCACGTAGATGGGATGTAAGCCCAGTCGACCATATGAATACCATGATCCTATAGTTGAGAAGCAACGCCTTACAAAGGCACAACAATTAGTTCGCGAGTGTCAAGAAAGATTCGAGCAATGGCTCGGGTTTGACAAGGGCATGGACTCTATCCATCCCAATCATAACACCCTAAAAAGAGCTCCCAAGCCTTTGCCCACCCTGGAAAATGTGGACGAGATAGTCTCAAACAACAGATCACTTTTACACCATAAGATGTTGAAGAGGATCCTATATGGCACCAGGCTGTAGACGATGACCATGTATCCTTTTATGTGTTTGAAGAACCACAAGCTGAAAGTTGAGAATCGATCGGATAGCCTCGGTACGTGGATGGGCTTGCCACATTCTTGTCCACATAGGTAAAGATGCCTATAGCAGCTCTATTGAGAGGTAACCCTATCCTTTGGAGAGATCTCTCTGCTGATTGGATGAATGGACAAATGGTCACCCCAGAGGGAGGAAGTCAAAGCTCTCATCAAAGAGCTTAACTTGCTAAAGATACTAGTCAATAAGCTAGGCCAGTACTTTGAGAATGATACGAATGTTGTGATCCTGATCTTCTACCAAAATAAAAAGGCCATGGCAATATTTGATGGTCGGGCAGGTGTTAGCATTGTCACTAAATAGTACTGGGCTAAATGGGGAAAGCCTCAGATGGAAAGCACCAACCTAATTATAAAATCGGTTACAACTCAGCTAGTGGGAGTCCTAAAGGACATAAATATCAAGACCTTTGGACTTACTTACTCAATCTATTTTGTGGTAATGGACTTCCACGGGTAGCCAGATGGCTATGATGTCATCATAGGGAGACCCTTTATGTGTGCCGTAAGTCTGATCCATGACTGAGCCTCTAATAAAATTTATCTGCGCAAGGATGAGCAGACTATGAGGGTCGACCTACAGATCTAGAAAGCCCAACACATGACATGCAATATCAGACACTCGCAAAGAACTACGCCCATAAATGTATTCCAAACTTTTAATGAAAAGTACATGGGAGAGGACCAAGATGAACACTGGTATGCTCTGCTGTTAGAGCTCGAATTCTCTCAGAATGGGATGCATGTCCTAGTGACCATAGATGCAATCAAAAGACAAGAACCAAAATGGGTGCTGGGGATCCTAGTTCCCCTAAACATGATAAACAACTTGAGGGCTCCATCAAATGAGTGCAGAAGGTGAAAATGGATCTTCATTGGTTGTGATATGTGGATGCCACTATAGCACACCATGAGTTCTCATCCAATTGGGGAACTAGATTGGGCATGATTAAGGCCCCCCTCGGATGCCTTAAAGCAGAGGAAGCTCCTTTTGTCATGGTAAAGCTCCCCAAGGAAGAGAAATCACCTTGAAAGAACAAGGCCTCGAGGGCCAAGGATACTATGACTTCTTCCAACCTTCCCCAAAAGCCATAGAGGACGATGATGAGGAAGAAACTGATCTATGAGTCCCTAAGCATTTCAAGGCTTACACGGTCCAAGACCACAAGATACTTTTGAAGTAGGCTAAATGGTCCACGGAGCAAGGAGATCAATACCGTTATGATGGTCCAGCTAAGGTCAAGGAAGTAGACCTTGCTAATTAAGGCAAAGACCCTAAACTAGTCTATATAGCCCATGACCTGACCCCAAAGCAAGAACTCGCCCTCTTGCATGAATTCCAAGATGGTTTTGCTTGGAATTATATGAACATGAAAGGTGTGCCACCCAAGTTTTTACAGCATACATCCCTATGCTGGGTGACATAAGACCAGCGCAACAAAGGCCGTACCCATGAATCCAAAGTACACAATGATTGTATAAGAAGAGATCCAAAAATAGATAGGCATAGGATTCATCTATGAGATTGAGCATGTAGACTCTAGGTATTTGCATCATGGCATCCTCTTCCAAAATGAGTTTTTTCAACATTAAAAAGTTTGATAGCACTATAGCACCTCAGTATAAACACAAAACTACATTTGCCATGGGATAGGAGGTCTATGCCTCCAATGTGATGCTCTTTGGGCTCATGAATGCTCCTACAACATTCCAGAGGTTAATGATTATGGACGTCAAGGAGTATCTGACGGACTTCCTAGAGGTATTATTAGGTGAATTGTGTGTCCATTCCAATTGGGATGATCGCTTCAAGTATCTAAGATTGGTGTTTGAAAGATTACGTCTCTTCTGTATCTCCCTCAATCCCTTGAAATGCCAATTTTGGGTGAAACACAGGGTTATACATGGACATGTAGTCTCCAAGAATGGGATTTTCATAGATTATAACTAAATCAAACTTATATTGGAATTATCACCACCCAACAATGCAAAGAGCGTACAAAGATTTACTAGGCACATGGCTACTATCATAGATTCATCTACAACTATGCCAAGATTGCTTGCCTTTTGTACAAACTATTGATCATCTTCCACTGGACAAAAGAATGTCAAGTTTCTTATAGATCCTCAAATTAGTCTTGGTATTAGCCCTGATTTTGTGAGCACCTAACCAAGACTTGGTCTTCCATGTCCATATTGATGCTTCAAAGTTTGCAATAGGGTGCATCCTGGCACAGCTAAGTGAGGTCAAGTGGAATATCCAATATACTTTGCTAGTTGCCAACAAAATGATGCCGAGATGAATTATACTACGACAGAGTGAGAAGGAATGGCCATGGTGTATGCAGTTAAAATTTTAGACATTACTTGTTGGCAAGCAAGTTTGTCTTTTTGTATATTGCTAGGCTATCCTTTATCTGGTCAACAAACCATGTATGACTGAACGCATCACGATGCTTATCCTTTTAGATTTTGATTTCATCATACCTAAAGGAAGGTGATCTTGCGCTAATGTATAGCATAAGGAACACAAAGCGCAAATTGAACTATAGAGGAATGGGTCTGTACAGGGTTGTGGAAATCACACTCAAGGGTCATGCTAAATTGCAACACTTGATGGTATTGAAATGCATGGTTATATCAATGGCAGCAAGCTAAAATGCTACTACGGCCCATTGACACTTCAAACGCTACAAGTCATCCATCAGGAAAAAAGGAGCTAAGGAAAGAAGTCACTCGAATGACACAACAAGTGAGAGAGAAAGCTAGGGCACAATAGGCTAAGGCAAATAACTTAAGGCTAATAATAATTTGTAAGGCATCTGAGGAAGCATTAAACCCCATGCAAGATCTAACCATTGCCCCTACAAGGGTACAATTGTATAGGGAAACTATTTTCTTGGTGGAGCCATTCATCGATCCTGGTGCCAGCCACCATAACTTGATTTCATATGAGATGTGCATCCAGCTCCTGAAGTTCAAGGTAACCCTGAAGCCCACGCTTATAATGGTACATGGTTAAGGAAAAAATCTCGCCCCTGATAGATTGTATTGAATTGCATATATTAGTTAATAACCATAGAGTGTCTAGCAAATGCTATGTTATGGCTGCAAGTGCAATGGATGAACTTGTTATCCTTGGAAGAACATGGTGTTGGGTTGTTAACTACCAAATTGATTGGCAAGAATGTACCGCTACTCTAACCAATGGTGGTCGCACCTCAATCATCACAATCAGCAATGGGACCTTTAGTCCAGTATTCCATGAGGTACAAAAGTCTGACAAGAAGCCCATGAGTCCACTAGTCCCTATAGAAGCTTCCTCATCTACTATGGCTAAGTAATTACAGCTATAGCTACAAAGAGAAACAGACCACCCCTTCCAAGGCCTCATAAGCTCAAGGGCAACCCAAGCATCAACCTCTAAAACTATGCAAGGCTAGAGTAAGTATGCAACTTTGCCTCCCCACCCACTTCCTGCAGCATCAATGAAGGTTCAAGCTGTGCGACCATGGAAATCTAGTTCTTGAAGATGCAAGATAACAAAAGAAAAACTGCAACATCACTCTAGGTGGATCCCCAAGAAGTTGCTGGAGGCTCAAGGATTTTACAAGGGCCACAACCTCATATGGGCACCTAAAGCTCACAAGTCTCCTGGTGATATCAAGTAGCCTTCAACGCCTTCTATGGTAAGGGACACAGTAGTACCACAAGAACCTACCTCTAAAACTGAAGAGAACCTAAGGTCAGGTCCTCAAGGAAAAAAATGGCTAACATATGACCATAGGAAACTCCCCTATATCCTCACATGATTATGCTACAAGAGACAACTATAGCAGTCACACAAGAACTTGTCCTTAAAAATGGGATAGTAACACAAAAACCTACTGCCAACAAAAGGAAAGGTGAGATTTGCTGGGTTCCAAAGTGCCACCCACCAAAGATAGCCTCAAATTTGGCCTCAACATTGGCAATGAACACTATAGACCCACAAGAACCTGTTCTTGGAAAGGGGGCAAACCCACAAGAACTACCATAATTTCTACACCATGAACATTGGTAGAGAGCACCAATCTTCTTGCATGGACCACAGAGACTCGTAGGAATCCTCAAGTTTGTGCCGAACTTCAAGCTATCCTACTGCTAGTTGAGGAAGTTGCTCAACCAAAACAATTTGATACCACCAAACTCACAATGCCATTATGCATGCTTCAAGGACACAATTCTCCACACTCTTTATAGGCACTTTGAGCAAGTACATAGCCTAGAGAGATGCCAAGTACTCCAAGTCCTAATACTCTAGTCCATCATCCATGCATTGTAGTTAGGTGATAATAGCGAGTTGGCATTGTAGGTGAAATAGGGTGTGATTAAGTCCACTTCATCCCTAGGTGAAAATAGAGTCCTTGTTATTAATTGGAAATTCATGTGCTCAAACAAGGTTTAGTGTCAGTCCACATAGGTGACTAGGGTCCACGCATCCACATGCACTCCACTCACAAGGTCACCAACTCACAAGCACGCGGCCAGTGTCACACAATGGTAAAGTCCACATTTATTGCCGCACCTGCCATATCTCTACAAATGCACTCACACCCACCTAGGTGAAGTCTAGGGTGGTTAGTTAGTTAATCAAATTTCCATACAGGGCCTACAAAATCAAGTCACTATTCTAAGGCTAACGCATCGATGAAAAATGTAACGACTGACTTAGTCACTACTATACACCTAACATGATGACTCATAACCTATTGTATTAGAAGTAGCACCTTTTGCTCTACTATATTAATGCCAATTACTAATGCCTCAACTAATAATGAAGCAACATTCCATCATTATAAAGACAACTGTTGCTATAATAACTCTTACCCATTGCTTTATTAACACTGAGTCACTACCCTAATCCACTACTAATGCCAGTCTCACTACTTTAATAATGTCAATCGCACTGCGCTAATGCTAAAGCTGACCTGCTACATTATCAAGTCCCAGATTTAAATAGCTAGCCTCATTCTATAGGATCTCACTTGGCATTGTACTCGAACTTTGCCAAAAAAATTCTCAAATTTCCTGAGCCTACAAACACTCCCAAAGCACTCCCTCTTTCGCTTACTCTTCATGTCCACCACATCCTCACGTTCTATCAATGCACATGACCTTTTCTCCTTCAAAGAACTCACAAAAAAAGCCTCATTGGCATTCCCCCCCCTCCATTGAGTCTCCTTCCTCTTCCTGCATTATCTCCATTCCTCTTCCCAATCAAATGGAGCAGGATCTCTCTACCCAACAAACTATATAGAAGCTAGAGTGATTAGCATAGCAATCCACTACCCATACCCTTTATAAGCAATATATTGGATACAGAAGATGTGCAAAACTTCTGAGAACACACGGTACAAGTTACCTACTCTCCACTCAGACTAGATTGGTTGGACTAGCTATAGGGGGTCATCATCCATTCTCAATATAAATGTAATGCTAAGGACTACCAATTGTACTACCACAATGCTAATTCCTATTAGGCTCTGCAAGACTCCGAGGTAGTACCCTTGGTCCAAGCATTTGGATTACACATAGTGGCAAGCAGGCTCCCTTGCCATTTGAATTTATGGTAGGTGGCCAAATTCATGGACAAATACAATCAGGCCATGAGCACTACAAGCTGGCTACACACAAATGGTAGGTACGACCACTTCTAGTTCATGGTAGAAATAGTCAGATGTGCCTTTGGCCTTCCCATTGTCTCTCAGCCATTTGCAAAGTTATGTGCCATGGAAAAGAGGCTGGCGATGGTGGTTAATTATAACTCAAAGATACATAGGGGTGGTGTCCCTATCCATTTGATTCAAAATCCATCATTGGCAAAAGTGGTTTGGGCAGCCACTCTACTTGCACAAATCTAGCTAATGGAACATCATAGTGTGATGATGCCTAACATATTGGCCTACCTCCACCAACTATAAGAAACTAATTGGGCTGATTTCTTCTACAAGGAGCTGGTTGGCATTTGTACACACTAGGAAAGATTGAAAACCCTATGTTTATTATGCCCACATCCATCACTTGTCCAATGACCCAATTCCAAGTAGGTATGGTGATGCGGCAAGGGATGTTGCTTTATTATCAACCCTAGCTTCATGATCTATGCCAACCAAACCATCGCCCAAAAAGCAAAGAGAGAAACCTAGCCAGCAGGAACAAGAAGAAGCAGATGCAAGGAGACAAGCAGAGGAAGAGGCCACTGAATGACCGCAGGAGGAGATAGAAGCCAAGAGACTCAAGGATGAGGAAGTGGCCAAAAGAGATAGGAGGACCTCCTTCAGTAATAACAATCAGAGCTTCAAACAAGAAGAAAATCATAAAAGGAAGATAGAAAATGTGGAGAGGCTCCACCAATATACTAGCTCAAGGGAGCCATTGGAGACAACAAAGAGATCGTCAATATGACACAAGAGAACCAGGAGCCAAATCCTCCACCACAACCTAGGCCGCTAGCACAGAGTCTTGCACAATAGCCATTACAGCCCCCTTACCACCCCAATGTATATCAGCAAGCCCTCCAATTTTGTACCTCTAGATCCTATCAATCCCACCAAGGTCTACCACAAGTTGATGATGGAAGACAATCAGACAGGCCTTGACGGTAGCTACTCGAAACATCCTGGTGAGGAAACAAGAATTTGTAGTCCACCAAAATATTTCCTCAGCCAAGGCAAGCATTAAGCTCCAAGAATTAGACAAGGCCCTACAAAAGGAAAAGGCTATTAACTAGTCGTGAAGGCTAGCAGGTTGAAGGCCGTAAAAATCAGCAAGCAATTTCAACGGGAGCTGCTATAGACTCGAGAAGAATTGGCCACCGAGCACTCCTGCAACTACAACCTCCAAGTAGATTACAAGGCCTTAGAGCATTAAGCAACCGTAGATGAATAGTAGTATACCTGGGTCTAGGAGGAGAAGGAGACATCGGTAGCAAAGGTGCAGCTACAGGCCCAACTAATTGAACGACTACATGCAGTAATCCAGCAATGACAACATCATATTGTATCTTTACAGATGGACATGCATGTAGCTAGGGCATCAACTCTACTGCAACAAGAGCTAGGGACCCACGATTGGCTGCTCGAAGCATCATTCCATGCCTCCACACTCTACTTCACCTCATGCACAGTTGAAGACACCTTCAACTACTTCTTCCAAATACTCTCCCCAACCATCCTCTATCACAATATCATTTTGGATAATGCACTCACTTTACATCACCAAGAAGAGCTCTTTTGCCGCACCACTGCTCTAGCCCATCCTCTTATCGTCGCCATGGCCTATTTCCATGAAGATATCATACTAGATGATGATAAGAACATCCTCACACTCTTCTATCACCCCATTGTATAAAATGTCATGGTGTGGGCGAGAGTGTTGCAAGACTCCTTAGTCTCCACTAGTGATACTCCTCTACTTGAACTTATCAAGCCAACTACCTTAGAGGACCACCCTTGCAACCCTCACATCCTACACCAAAACTTAGAATGGATGCAAGGATATGGTTAGAGCAATGCCGAATTCACTTTCAACCACCTTTTTTGGGCCGGTAGCCAAAGCTATCCAACATGCATAATAGTTTTATATAATAATATCCCCTCGAAGCCCTAAAGAAAATGATTCAAATTGGCATAAGCTAGCTTGACGATTCTCACATGGTGTAGCCTGCTAATGTACAACCAGAGGATATGGATGTTCCCTGGATTCTTTTTAGCTCCACATCCCAACCACCCCCGCCATCACATCCTACCACCGCATGTGGCAATGACCCTGACTCCACCATATAGGCACAGGCATAGGCTCCACATCATAGCCATCCACCTCACAGCATGGCACTATGGATACGCAGTGTCAGCAACTGATCGACCAGGAGGGACCCAAGGACATGGGCACAACTCAATGGTATAGGATCCTTAAGCCCATCCTCTTCTCAAATTTGGAGGGGTTGTATGAGGAGGAAGGAGGTGTATGAGCACCACCATGAAGAGGAGGACCAGCAACCCCAAGAGACAAATCCTAACTATGATACTTGGTATAAGGTGCTTACTTCTTTCCATATGGTCGAGGATGTTGCCAACGTCAATAGGTGGAAAGGAAAAATTCAAATCTTTTACCTTTTAAATAAGCTTTCGAAAGTGGTGGCAACAAAACAAAATACAATCAAGGGTCGGTTATACCAGGACTAATTATACCCAAGTCCCCCACACATATACAGATGTAGGCCTCCAACCTGCACACCACATCCATATGCAACATTTTGGAAGTCTTACTACTGCGTGGGTCTAGAACGACACATCGACCCCACGTATATGCCTCCATGCCGCAAATGGAGCTGGCTAGATTTTGAATGCATTAAGATAGCTAGCTTGAACATTGATTCCAACTTCCCCCTCCTAGCTGGATTTTCTAGAAGTTGGGTCACCATTGGCCTTGGCAGCTCAGATACAAGAATTCAATACTACCTTCACCTGGTTTCCTGATCCTGCAATTGCCATGATGCATTTACCATCGGCACACAATGATTAATAGTTTGTATGTTGTAATAGCAAGTAGGGATTTAGGAGAGGTTGTGAGGATTAGCATATGCTATTTGCCTTAGGGTTGTATGGGCCCAAGTTGTTGTAACATGAGAAAGAGAGAGGTACAAGAGAGTACAAGGGTTAGCCCTCCCTTCAAAAGGTGTTGGTCTTCATTGTGTACTTGCAACATTGGAAATAGAATCTCTCTCTTTCTCTACATTGGAAATAGAAGCTCCCTCTTTCTCTACATGCTCTTGTACTTGCGGCTTCTTGTTACCTTTGCTAGTTGCCTTGTGACTGTCACTGTCCCTTTCCATCATCCTCTCTCTCCTCTCATTTTCATTCCCTTCTCTCATCCCCCTTCCCCTCTTTCCATTTCCCCCCTTTCTCTCTCATGGAATCACTTGTACACAACCCGGTAGATGCTTGGGTGACACAAGTGTGAAGCTTGCACATACAAAGCTCCCACAAGAGCTATTTGGGAGTAGAGACTTTGACAACATTCTTTCAGAACCCCACAACATGTGAGTTGCTGTCGGACTACACAAATGCTATGAAATATACATGAAACAAAATTAGGAGCTAACCATTACATCTCTTTTTCTTTTGAATTTGTTTTATTTTCTCCTTACTTCTAAAAATGAATCCTCATTCCTCCTAGCTTCTTTTCTCATCCTAATCAACACAAGTAAGGAATGAGGATCCCTTTTCAAGAGGAAAGTTTGGTTTTAAATGGTTACACTTATTTTTTCTCTCTCATGCTTGGAAATTTCTAAGCTTTCTCTTGTTCTTGAGTTCTTTATTGTATGTTCCCCTTATATGCTTTCTCTTATTCTTGAGTTGTCCATCTTACCATCAATTTGACACTCATTATCAAGGATTTAGTTCTTATATGGTTTGGTTCCTAGTTTGTGGTTCAATAAAAGTATGATCTTGTAGTAGGTTCAGAGTGCAGAGTTGTAGCTTGCAAAAATTTCAAAAACGATTCAGATCATCGCGGCAGACTTTGGGTGGAGAGAGCAACATGTTCTATACTCTAAAGGCTAGTTCAAGATTGGTAGCCACATATGTAGAGTATTTGATAAGGCTGTGTGAGCTCCGAGCAGAGAGGCCAAAGTTGTAGGATGACCAATCTTGGAAACAACTTGGCATTACATGATAGCACAGTTGGCTTACTTTTAGAGCTTCTCTTTTTTTCTTTATATTAGTTTTTCCTTTTTGAGAAAACAGAGAAGTTCTCTTTGAGAAACTACATAATATTCTAAATATAAAGAATAGACCTCGCATGAAAAATACATTTATGTCTCTAGAGTAAAGCATTGAAAAATCAAGAACCTCACCAAGATGATTTGGAGATGGAGGAAGAAGAAGAAAATATCGCAATGGTGGAACTCGTAGTGAAGGTTAACCTATTGAGAGACATGATTACTTTTGTGAACATAAATGTTCAATTAAGATGTGCCTACGAGACCTCATTTGCTCCAAGATGTTTTGCAAGGAAAAAAAGGAGAATCATGTGGGTCGTGTGAAATTAAAACATTCAATTAATTATATCATTGAATGAACCATGACCGTGAGCATAAGTAATGTGTTGCACCCATAAGAAAAGTCCATGAGATGACACAAAAGAAAAAGTGAATGGCAATTTAAAATCAGAAATGGCAAAATGTAAAAAAATATTGACCATCCCATGTAATAAGTAATGTGTAGGTTGAAGCATGGAAAGCAGCTCTCATACTTGCATGGGGTGAGAGAGGATTTTATCACAATGATGGTAGAGGCTCTTGCCTCCATGGGAGTTCAAGGGTTTAGAAAGGGGTTGCAGGGTTCAGAAGGGGGATAAGTAGAGAGAGTTAACTAGGAGTTTCAAGGTTCAGAGAGGGTTGTAGGGTTCAAGGGAGTCCAGGGTTGAGTGGAGAGCTAGTCTCCTTCACTACTTCAAGGGGTAAGGGTTGAGAAAGAGGATTAAGGGAGGAAGGAGGAAGTGAAGGGAGGAGGAGGAGGGGAGAGGAGGCAAATAAGAAAGGAGGAGAGAGGAGGGAGGAGGAGGAGGAGGAGGAGGAGGAGGGAGGAGGAGGAGAGGGGAGGAGGAGGAAGAGAGGGGAGGAGAAGGAGGAGGAGGAGGAAGGGAGAGGAGAGGAAGGGGGAGGATGGGATATTGCAAGGTTAGAGCATGCTAGCACATTGAGGGGTCATGGAACCAAGGAGAACAATCACATGAACACTAATGTGAACTGAACACTAAACCCCAAAGAGTGGGAGCTTCATTCCATTGAGAGCTTGTCTCTAATAGAATATTCATTCTCATATTCTCATATTTCTCTAGTTTTCACTTGTTTACCTTTCCTCAAGCATGTGAGGGATATTATAAATGCTTGTCATATAGAAAATCCCAATTTAGTATGCAAACCCTCCTCTAGACCAAAGCGTAAGCTCTTTTTCCTTTTCTTTTTTTTTTGAAAAGGTTGGGGGAGGGGGCTTCCTAATTATGAGGCAATCTTGTAAAATCATTGTCCCCTTATGTCCAAGTAGACCTCTGTGGTTGACCCTATAATTGTTATAGCTAAAGGGCTTTAATTGCAATGGATCTTTATGGTATGCTTGGTTCCATCATGGACCAAGGACCAAGAATTGCATATTTACGTAATCAGATGCATTTTTTGTGTGGTTTAAATACATGAACATCATTTTCATGCAATGATAGATGTAATCATGGACAAATGCTCCCGACCTAAAAACCAAAGAGTTATGATTGGTTCCATCATGGAATGGACAAGGAACTACATATTCATGTAATCACATGCATTTTTTGTGTAATTTACATACCTGAACAATTTCATGCAATGATACATGCAATCATGGATAAAGTTTCTCGATTTGAAAAAGCTAAATACTAAAGAACTATCACTAGTATGGTAAGGATACTACTACCTTCATTAAAGTTATAAGTGATAAATTTTATGGAAATTTTAATAGCTACTATGGTACAATTATAGGTGATAATGATACTATTACCATCAATAATGGTACTATTATTGACAGTAATAGGCTATTACAGCTCCTAATCGTATTGTTACTGCTAGTAATAGGACTATTACAGGTCTTAATTGTATTGTTATTGGCAGTAATAGCACTATTATAACTCATAATGATACTATTATAGGTGGTAATACTGCTACCCCAGATATGTATATCATAAGCCCTACAAAGCGTCAAGGTCTCGTGAATGGCTGGAACAAAATCCAAGTTGTCCGATCAAGCACTTTTCCTTTTCATAAGTCCCATTCGTCTAATCAAGTGCTTTTCCTTTTTAGAAGTCCCATCTTAGCATGGGATGAGTCAATTTTCATAGTCTATCCCAAGCTTGAAAGAATGAAAAAGGTGATGTGGCAATGAGAAAATGATGTGCAGGTCACATTCAAGGTCATTTTCAAATCTTGGTTCTAGCCCCCATGGACCTCAATGCATGAAAATGCCCTTGGTCTCATTTTCAACAAAGGAAAATGGCTCGCTCCCTCAGGCATTCACCTACTAGCTTGAGACCACCCTAGAGGTGATGGAAAATCTCACTAGCAATGTAGACTTAGACTTTGCTTTTAGAAGAGAGGGGAAAGGGGAATCACGATTGTGATTCATGGGGCCCAGATGGGATGTGGGGAGCATGTGAGGCTAGGGATCATCAATGATGGGTCATTATTTGTTTAGGTGTAGCCGTTCTTTGTGAGTTTTAGGCCATTTCTATATATAGATATCTTGCCTAACCCATAATTTATGCATTGTTGAACAACGAAATTCAACAAACTTTGTCTTTAAGTTTTAGTACCCATTCCAATCTTAAACATGAGACTAAAAATATGGAATAAGATTTGGAACGAGAGCATTACAAGTGGTTTTTCCTCACGTCAAATTGTTTATGCTTTTGAAAATGTGTGGTGGTACTTGCAGGTGGTTACGTTTCTTTGATAGGGTGATTGCCGCATGATCTTTCCTACAAAGGAGATCCTTTCATACATGTGGCCAAATTGGTGTGGGCTGACTTTTTGACATCACTGGGAGTGGCAAAAATTGATTCCCTCAAGTGTCCTAAGTGGAACATTTTCTCACCCAACCTATCAAAAGTAGTGTCCAAATTTGCAAATGAGTTTGTTGCAAATGAGGGATTTTATATTACTTGCTGCTTGGCTGTAGGTGAAGCATGTATCCTAAAGAGTATAGGATATAACAATGAATTCAACAACATCAAAATTTTGTTCCGCATATACATGTAACCAACATAAAAAATAAACCTTTAACTCCACATTGATGCACCATCCCTTGTGAAATCCAGCATATAATTGCAATTGTTTAGATCCTTCTCTATGAAACCCTTCTCATGCACTTCTCTCAATGAATTTACAATAGGGCCAACAATAGAAAGTGAACGCTAATAGAACAATGATGATCACATCTTTGTGAGCATAGAATTCCAATCTAAGCATTGTTCCTCTCTACAATTTCTAGTTTTTATCCACCTGATTGTTGTAAACACTCGCACTACAACAACTTGCATGGTGTGGTTGGCCAAGTACATAGTACTTACTACCACAACAACATGCATGGTGGTTGTAACTATCCTGATTGTTGTACACAGTTGGACTAAACCTTCATATTTGTCAAATATCTAGCTTAGCCTACTATTTCAACCATCGAGCTTAGCTCTTGCAACATCAAACCCGATAGTGTGCCCTTTGGCGTATTTGTATTTTGAAGCAATTTGGGCCACATTGCACTTGCTTGAGGGCGATCAGTATATCCAATTTTATTGATGTGTATCACCCAAGGGGGGAAATCATGGCCGGCTGTAAATTTTGGTATCCCCGAGCACTTTTAAATTTTTTCACACCTTGCCCAACAAATCTTCAAATATTAAAGTGCTTCCTCATCATGCCGCCCTGCAAAGTACATTCTCCTCCTGCCACTCTACAACCACCCTGTGTAGAGGCAACCTGACCTGACCTCATTCTTTTGGTTTGGCATTATCTTCTTTACTCGAATAAGTTGTCTTCTATTCTTTGCTTGCCTCACAAGCTAGCTAGTCTTTGTTCTAGTAGCAGTTCATTGATCATCTCCATGGCATCGATGGCAAGATGCAGCTTCGCATGGCTTGCAAGAGAACCAGATAGAGGCTGCGAGATAGGAAAGCTGAAAAGCTTGGTCAAGGCACAAGGAACAAATTGTGGGGCTAGGAAAGAAATGGCACGTTATCAAAATGGAAATGGAAGCCACTTTTGCAACATTTGCGGAGGGAGAAACAACGAGAAGAAAGAAGACTCCTTATTGAGCAGCAGTAGGAAGGGGTTGCAAATGCATGCATTCGATCATTTCCATCGAAGCAAAGAACATGAGCTGTGGTCTCACTTTTGGTGGGAGCATTTGAGGCAGCAACATCAAGCCATTTAGGTGAATACCAGTCTTGGTTCTTCACAAGCTTTATCCTACACCCTAAAATTCGAAGTGAATACAAGAGTTTCTCCAAATAAGAAGGACATCTACAAACATTAGACGGGATGCAATAGTGGGATGAGCACATCATACACATGCTTGACACAATGCAGGGCCTAAACCAACCTAGTGGTTGTGTGTGAATGAGTTTTGGTATAGTTTAATTATTTAACTTAATTTCTAAATTGGGCTATAATGTGATTGTCCTAAACCAGCCCAGTAGTTGGAACATCAAGAAATATATAACCTTGCTCGTTTAGGTCAAACATTAGTTATGGAATAGTTTAATTGTTTAACTTAATGTCTAAACTGCTATGGCTTGGACTTAATGTGATTGTCATAAACCAACCCGATGGTTGGAATATCATGCATATATCACCCTGATGGTTTAGATAAACCATCATGGTTGAACAACAATATATTTCATCAGCCTGATGGTTGTCTATGAATGAGTTTTGGAATAGTTTAATTGTCTAATTTCTAAATTGGGCTAGCTTGGACTTAATGTGATTGTCCTAAATCAATGATGTGTTTCCTAGTAGTTAAATACTAGTTAAGTCGTTGGAACATCATGGAAATATCACAGAGCTGGCTTAGGTCAAATAAGAGTTATGCAACTATCCTAAACCAGCGTGGTTGAAATAGAAATATAATGCACAAATATAAATAATTAATGACCAAGCCAATGGTTGGATGAAACTACTGTATTTTGTAGTAATCAAATATTAAAGTTTAATTTTTGGGCTTGTTTGGGTCATATACTAATAATAAAGCTGGCTTGGATATGTGATTATTCTAAACCAGCCAAGGGTTGGAACATCATGCAATATATCACCGAGCTGGTTTAGCTCAAACAGGAGCTCTATGATTATTTTAAACTAGTGTGATCAAATAGAAAACAAACAAAAAAATATTTTTGCAACAACAAAATTAATTAATGATCAGTCCAGTGGTTGAAGTTGTTATGTTTCCTAGTAGTTAAACTAGTATATTTTACTAGTAGTTAAAGTAGTTTGGTTTAATTTTTGGGCTAGTTCGGGTCATGCTTGGACTTGCTTGATTAGTTTAATTAGTAGTGTGATTGTTCTAAACCAACCCAGTGGTCACAACACGAGCTAGTACAGTTATGTGTCTATCCTAAACCAACCCGGGGGTTGAAATTATTTTGTTTTGTAGTAGTGAAATTGTTTTGATCTCTAGTAGCTTGATTAGTTTAATTAGCTTCATTAGACCATTTTTTTGTTTCAACAACAAAATTCAATCTCTTGCATGTTGGGTGGTTGGGTGAGCAAATAGAGTTGTATCTAGTGAAGTCTATGGCTCAGAATCCTGACCTTTTGATTGGGCAAAGGATCTTTGAGCATTGTAAGCCCTTGTATGTTAGAAGACTCAAGGACGGGATTGTGTGTTGTTGTAAAACACACCTAGACTTTGACCTAGCCTGTAAAGCTTTGAATGACTTGAGATCTGGTCATGTTGGAGAATTACTCCACGAAGATAGATGCCCATGTCTCATTGATCTAGGCCTCCCAAATCCTCATCATGTGTTGTAAGGGAGACCAAGTTTTGTAGCCTAAGTTCTCTGTGGGGGCCAGTAGTCTCTATCCAAAGGGAGACTCTAAGTGGCACTGTATTGAATGCATTCGTGCCACATGCACGGACTGTAACCTAAAGAAGAGGCAATATGATATCTGCCCAAATGAAATGAGAGAAGATAACTCTACTGCTCTAAAATGGAGGAGATTTGAGCATGCCAATGTTGAAGGATCTGAGAAAAAGAGATGGCTACTATTGTATGAGAACACTAAGCCGAGGGAGTTTGTAGAGTACTTGGTTCAAAATCCATCGCAAAATTTGTGCTTCACAATTTCATCGCCAACTGGCAAGATAAGTAGTTCAGGAAGCGCCTTGCCAATTTTTCCCATGACACTATTGTCTCTGTCATAAATTTTGCCAAAAATTACTCATTTCAAGAACAAGATGAGATACAAAGTGCTCATTGGTACAACAAGTAGATATCAATTCTAGTTCCTATCACATACTGTCGTTTGCTTCTTCCTTGTATGACTGCTGCCAATCTCCTTGCTGACTTGGAGTCTAGGTTAGTGCAACACACATACCATTTCTACATTTTGGATGATAGGGAAGATGACACCTTATTTGTGTAGCATGCTTTTCTATTGCATTGGGAATGGCTAAAAAATTATGATCCCCATGTATAAGAAAATATAAAACAACATTGGGTGTGGTCAAATGGTGCTTTCTCTCAGTTTAAATCATCCCGTGGACTCTACTTTGTCTCAAGGTTTAAATCCCTGACCAGGCAGTCTAAACATGATGTGGAATTTCTTTGGCTCTAGCCATGGCAAGGAGGAACATGACAGATGTGGTGCAGTTATTAAGCAAGGTCTATTCAAAAACCAACTAACATGCCCTTAAGAAAAGCTCGATGATGCCCATGATGTTGTAATATGGCCACAGGGATACAATCAACATATAGTAGACAAAGCATCAAGAATAATGTTGTGCACAAAGTGTTCCATGAAGTGAACGTAAATGAGGTGCAAAAGAGAAGTAGACATGATTGTGAGGCCATCAAAGGAACTCGTAGTTTACATAGCATATGGGTATTTTCAAACAACCACGTGCTCAAGACAAGAAAACCTTCTTATTTCTATAGTGCGTGCATTAGAGGAGATCATGACAATTGCAAGGACATTGCAACTATGAAGAGATGGGAGATAGTTCAAGTTTTCCCTCTATGTGAAGATGTTGTGACAAACAATGGAGAGACAAACGATGACTCACCAAATTTTGGGGAGTCTTTTGATGACCTCACTAATTGTTCGGAAGAGAAGGATAACTTTGCAGTTATCGTTTTGCTGACTCTAGGGAGAACGAGGAAGATGACCCATACATTGTATTACAATGAACCAAGCCCAAGCATAAGCTTGAGTAATCATTTGAGGATCATTGGAGAACAAGCTACAAGAAGTGGGATGTAGTAGTTGGAGTTGTCTGGTACAAAAAAACATCCAAGGGCCACAATTATGAACTATTATATAAGAGTCTGCAAACATTTTTATACTCTCATCTAGTAAGAGCTGTTAAGTTCCAATTGCAAGCTGTGCCTAGATAAAATAAGGGCAAGAGTATCTTCACAATGGAGTTACTCACGCATGAGCACAGCATGGGGTGTCTTGGAGTAGTGGATGACTAAGACAGTACAGAAAATGCATTTTAAGGAAAATCTATTCCACTTATCTTGGAAAAATGGATAAATCCCAAACCCACCACATTGGTTTAACAACCACTATGCTTGTTTTATGTAAAACCCAAATAGTAAATCCCCACTGCACTTGTTTTACAACCACTGTGCTTCTTGAATGTACATGCCAAATAGTAAATCCCCAATGAGCTTGTTTTACAACCACTAATCCACAGTGCTTTTTTAGTAATCTCAAACAATTGCATGTGTTCTATTCTTAAAAGGTATATATAAAAATAAATAAAATGTATGCCACCTATCTTGTAAAACGACCAGATTGGTGACCACATTCATCTTGTAATACTTTTGAAGAAAACCATTGTGACCCCAAAATAGCTTGGATAAATGCAATTGTCAATATGGCCCTACCTTTAGGGGCAAAGACCATATCGACATGCCCTATATCTCCAATGGCATGCTGATATGGCCCTTGCCCCTAAAAGGGACCCCGCAAGGGCCCATATATTCTATGCAACCAACCACTGCACTAGTGACCACTTATCATGTACTACCACCTTGCTTCTTGTGATCATAAATTATGAGACCACTTATGCTATACCACCATCATGCTGGTTGTGATCCTAAAGTAGCTTGGCGACATTTTGCATCATTGCCGACTGCTACCAGCATGTCATTCCCTACTGGCTGTAGAAGGAAGATCCTAAAACATTTGAATGGCCGCAAACATTTGGCAACCCTTGCAGTAATTAAATAGTGGTTTCATTAATAATTGAACAGATACATCTCATATATTGAGGTCTTTTGTTACATCCTATCACTTGGAGGTCTTTTAGGTACATCTAGTCACTAGGAGGATAGGCCCTTCTTGCTCCTTTCCTTCAAGGTTTTGGTTCCACATTTTAATTTCTACTTTGAGCTTCCTTCATCAGGTCACTTTGAGCTTGTTGGGGAGATCGGCCCTTCTTCCCGAGGCTCAACGTTGCATTTCTTTGCTCCAGGCTCTCTTGTTTCAAGGGGATTTTGAAGGCCCTTTCTTTTTGCTTGGCAAAGCCACCTGGCGATTTCTGATGTAGCATCTCATTTCTTGCTTCGGATAGATGCAATAGGAAAGCACAATTGATCTTTCCACGATGGCAACCACGACGAGGTTCTCTGTAAATCGAGATTGCATCCATAGAATTTGGTCTATCGGATCATGCACTCATTTATGATGTGCAAAACAGTAGGCCCTGCACTTCTTACCTTACCACATTAGAAGAGGATAGTCATCCATTTCAACTATTGTGGATTCCAACTGACCCTGTGCATTAGCAAGTTATTTCTTGATTCCAACTTGCCTCATCCTAAGGGTGTGGACATTCTTTTGTAGCATCTCCACTTGATGCTCACTCACTGCAACACCTCTGACTAATGCTACCAACAACTGCTCTTGAACCTGGTGAAATTGTGTATCAGCTTCTCTATAGGCAACTTCCAAGAGTTCCACTATTTGTTGGGTTTCAGACCGGTTTCAGACAAGACAGAATACTCCTTGTCATAAATTTCAAAAGCCATGGAAAGCTATTGCATAGCCCTAGTGCAATCTGATTCCATGGACTTGTACATATCCTTCCAATATTGCACATTCTCAATGTCTCCTCCACTATGATGGCTGCTCTCTACCCGTCGATTTGCATCCCTTGACTTGAAACTCTCTCGTAGCTCCGGAATTATTTTTTGGGCAAAATAAGCAATCTAGTTGCAGTCACCACAATGTCCTCACCTTTAATGATGAAGGCTCAAATTTTGATTAATTGAACATGGCTCATGATTATTTGGATGGTACCATCGAGCCTTTAGTAAACTGTGCCGGCTTGAATTTTGATTATTTGAAGGTGCCTTATTAAAGGTGGCTTATTAAGATGGCTCATGATTATTTGGATGGCACCACCAGGCCTCCAGTCATAGTGGTGGCTCAAATTTTGATTTATTTTAGGTGGCTTATTAATATTAAAGTGCCACTATTACTATTTAAACTTGGCCCCAAACATGATTTGGCTACTTTGCTCTCATCCATCCCTACTCTGCTACTTTGCTCCAGGCTCCCTCTTCCAGATCTCATCCGCCCTTGATCGACAACCTTGCTCCATTCTCCCTCCAACTCTCATCTGCTCCCCTGCTCATCCACTCTCTGTTCACCCACTCTTTTCACCATGCCAGGAACTATGGGAAACAAAGCCAACCTTACTACCTGCCCTCAATACAATGTGATCCAATCTTGTATGCTTTCTCGTACAAGGTCATTGTGTTGCACTCACCAGGACTCGAAATGCCTGCTTTTCTGGAATGTCTTCATAATCTTCATCGATTCCCCCACATCTCCATGTTGCCACCTTAGATGGCATGGACACAGCTGGCCTCTTTATGGATGTGCTCTATGGATTCCCTAGAGACGTTGATGAACAACTAAGGATTTTCATAGCAGAGTTTTCTCGTGTTGTTGGGGGGGGGGTGAATTCTAAGTCCTACGATTATGTATGGTCATTGGCCTCTCCATTGTCTCCTCCATCAGCTCCCCAAAAATTTGAATGCAAGAAGGTGGGCTGGCCTTTGAATATGAGAATGTATACTGTTCTATTAGCAATCGGCAAAACTGAGTTATGCAAATATCCTCTTTGCAACGTTTGCTCAATGAGGCTCATAACCACAACAATGGCTGAGTGGTTATCCTCACCAGATGTAATCTTTTGGGCTCTAAGGCTCTTCACAATGGCTAAGTTTTTATTAAATGTAATCTCTTTTGTTCAATTTTTGCTCCATGAGACTCTCAGCAATTACTAAGTTGACAGATTTTATAAACTATTTTTGGATGTAGATGCAGTCTCTTTTGTTCACTTTTTGCTCCATGAGCCTCTCATAAGTTGACAGTTTTTAGAAACTGTCTTTAGATGTAGATGTAATATCTTTTATTTTTGCTCAATGCAGCAATTTCTAAATTACCTTTACATGCCGGGTTTAAGTTTCAACTTAAATATAAAATAATACTATTATTTCTGGATTTAAGTTTCAACTTAAATATAAATAATACTATTATCCCAATTGTTGCTAGTAGCAATCATTGGTGGTAGTGGTCATTGTTGGTTGCAGTTGTTGCACAAGCAATTGGTGCACAAGGAAACACATTTTCGTTGGTTTTAGGATTAATTGCAAGTAGCACTAAAAGACTTCCAAGAATTAGTGTGGTGGTTGCAAGGAAATACATTTTCCTTGATTTAAGATTAACTACAACCCGCACCAAAATAGAACCAGCATAGTGGTTGCAAAAGGAAATACATTTTCCTTCATTTAGGAGTAGTTTTTAATCACTTGTTTTAAACTCGATGCGAAATATATGAAAAATTGCGGGACTCCAATGTGGGTCTCACATGACCTAGCCAATTAACATAAATACATTTTCCTTGGTTTAATTAGGAGTAACTATAGCCACCTCCAAGAACTAGCACGGTGGTCGCACCAAGCCAACGTAAACAGAAGGTTGCAAATAAAAATTAGCACATGAGAGTTGCGTGTAGATGACAGGTGGCAAGCTATGGGTAGATGACAATGGGAGATGCGGGTAGGTAACAAGTGGCGAGCAACGGGTAGATGGCAAGACAAACTGTGGGCAGTGTGATGTACAAAGATGCAGCATAGAGATTGTGCAAAGGAGGGCATAACTGCTCATGTAGTGACATGTGTCAAGCTCTGCGGTTTTCTGAACAGCACGTTTTGATAGATTATGTCTCATTATTACGCCAATAATGCAATCATCATGCCAGGAAAATTTTCGACAAGAGTATCAGTCTACCCCAAATTCAAAATATGCCCACCAGTGCATTATGTCGTGGCCCCAAAACTTTCCCAAAAATAGTTTTCACGATTGACTATACCTGATCATGCATTGACCTTGGTATGTTAGTCCAATTCGAAGAGCGAGCTCACCCCAATGGAAAATGGGGAGAGCCATTTTTTGCGAGTGGGGCCACTTTTTATGGGGGAATTCCTCCTTCTTGGTTGCCAAAGGGGTGGTGAGGGGGCTTACAGGCTAACATGTGTAAAGTCGAAGGTAGGTACCATTCGAGCAGGTTTATTAGGGTAGGTTTATTTGGGGGAGGGCATTACCGTTCTAAAGATATTAGGCCTGAAAAGTATTCTGGACAGATGACTGACCATAGCTCTGATGTCATAGAAGCTTGGTTGCACAAATGGGAAGAGGCTTTCACCATTTATGAAATCAAGAATGACATGAAGAAAATTTGTGAGGCACACATACGATTAATGAGGCAGCAGATAAGTGGTGGATTAAAAAACAAAGGGATGGTGTGGCATCCACTACTTGGGAGGTGCTTAAGAAAGAAATAAGAAAACATTTCTTACCTCCTAACAAAGCATCATGATCTTGGGATCAGTATAGAAACCTTTGCTAGAGAAATGTTTTATTGTGGTTGAATACAGTGATAAATTTTGAGAATGTGTAATGAAGGTTTACAAACCTCTAGCTCAGTCAGTGCAAGTAAAGGATTTTATTTTCAAACTAAAAGATAGGGTCAAGATGGAAGTTCGGGCTAGGAATGCAAACACTTTAGATGAAGAGATTGCCATAGCCTTTAAACTATCTCTAAACTATGAGGATGCCAAAGGGAATAGACCAAGTGGGTTTGTGCAGGTTGGGCCTCGGGCATGAGTACCTGAAGAAGAGTGGGTTTAAAAAGAAGTGGTTTAGCAAAGGCGGTGTCTCATAGCCTAGTGGCCAAGCCAAGTAGGCAAAGCCAATTAAGACTCCTTCAAAACCATGTACCACCATAGGGGTGAAAAGAAAAGTAACTCCAATGGTAGCCTGGGCTTGGTCAAAATCTTCTTTGATCTCAGAACAAAAAGAAAAGTGAGGAGAGAAGGCTTGTGTTTTGGATGCCATCTACCTCATTGGTGGAAAGATTGTCCACGAAACAAGGATCGTTTAATGGATGAGATGGTGATCTCAGAGTGCGACATGGAAATGGAGGGAAGTCCTCGAGCCAACCAGATGAAGATTAAGCTAGCGGGATCTTGTCAAAGGTCAGTACATGTTCTATTGTGTGTGTCTATTGATAAGTTAGTAAACAGTGCATCTGATAATATCCTATCTAAGCCCACAGCAATGGGTATATGGCCTTTAGCAACACAGAGTTAATTAAGATGAAAGGGAATGTGGCCAATCATGACATCATTGTGTTGCTTGACTCGGCATCAACGCATAAATGTAATTAACTCTAAGCTCGTAAAAAGGCTGAAATTAAAGACTAGTCCATCTAACTATGCATATACGATCAGGATGCCAGATGGACGTTTAGCTTAAGTATGGGACCAAATGGTTACCCATTTGGAACTTCAGATTTAGGATTATGTGGAGAAGATGGATTTCAAAATGACCAAACTGGTCACACAGATATAGCTCTGGGAAAGGCTTGGCATTCTAAGAAGAATCCGCCATAGATTGGAGAAAACACATTTATCAATTCAAGATGAACGATGTGCTATATGTCTTACATGGTGAAAATGATTTTCCTCAAGGACCATTAGTTTCTATAGAGTTTTCTTTCTTTGTACAGCATCGGTAGAGTTGATTTGATGGTCCATTGACTAGCACTGATGTTACCCAACATGTAGAGATGGCTAAGTTGGCTGATCAGATTGTAGAGGAGTTCTTTGATTGTTTTAGGGATGAGTTGCCTTATGGTTCACCTCTAGAGTGGAATGTTCAGCATAAAATTGAACTTACCCCGAGGACAAGAACTTGTAAATAGGCCTCCCTATAGTTTACGTTTTACTGAAAAAGCTGAGGTGTGAAGGCAACTAGAGGGAATACCTCAAGCTGGGGCAGATTCGGCCCAGTTTCTCACCTTTTGATTTGCTTGTGTTATTGAAGAAAAAGAAAGACACTACATTTCGTCTCTATAATTACAGAGCACTGAACAATTTCACTTTTAAGCACAAGTATCCAATTGCTCATATTAAGGACTTGCTAGATGCATTACATAGTGCCATAACTTTCAGCACGATAGACCTTTAGTGTGGCTACCATCAAATCCAAATTAGAGCCGAGGATGTGCATAAGACCGCTTTTAGAAGTAGGTTCGAACATTATGAGGTTTTGGTAATGTTGTTTCGACTTACCAATGCTCTAGCTACATTTGTCATGCTTATGAATGATTTACTACACTCATATATCAGGAAGTTTGCAGTACATTTTATTGGCGATATCCTTGTTTTCAATAAAAGTATTTCTCAACATCATGAACACTTAAGAATAGTGTTCAATACTTTGAGGAAAGCCAATCTATATGTAAATAAAAAGAAAACTATGATGTGCATGGTAAGACTTGAATATTCCTGATGGGGTGGAAATGGATCCAAAGAAAGTGGTTGTGATATTCACCTGATCTATTCCTCAAAGTTTGATCGCTTTTGCGGTCATTATTGGGATTTGTCCAATCTTATCGAAGGCATATCGCAGGGTATTCTGAGATACTATCTCCATTGACTAATCTAACCTTAAATAAAGTACCCTTTATATGGGGACAGAATCAACAAGAAATTTTTAACATCCTCAAACAAGGTGTGGCCTTAGGACCTGTGCTAAAAATTATTGATCATCAGAAACCATTTTTCATAGAAATTGATGCAATTGGCACTGCGGATGGAGCAATTCTCCTCCAAGACCAATAGCCTTTGAAAGCAATAAGCTTTCTCCCTCCCAAAATGAAGTTGGCAAAGTCATGAATTAGAGTTGTATGCTATTGTCCATGCTTTGAAAACATGGAGGCATTATTCGTATGGTTAAGAGTTCTATGCAAATGAAGATCACGATACTCTGAAACATTTTTATAAACAACCTGACTTGAGAGGCCACCAAGATAGGTGGGTAGAACTCATGCAAGAGTTTAACATGACAATTTAGTACCGAAGAGGGAAGGAAAATAAAGTTGTTGATGCGTTGTTGCACATTATGCATAATATGAGTTTCACGGTATTAGATATTGCTCTAATGAGGGAGATTAGAGAAACTCAGAAAGTGGACGAGTTCGTCCAAAGTCTTTGGCCTAAGGCTTATGTGCTTAAACCCAAAGAAAAGGACGACCTGGCATGCAGAAAAGGCCAAACCTATGCAAGATATACCGTAGCGGATTGTATGTTGAAACGAAATGGCAAGGTAATAATACCTAATCAGAATAATCTTAGGCACAGGGTCATTCAACAATGCCATGATAGCCCGTGTGCGGGACAAGTGTTGAGAAGACATACGATCTCATGAAGCGATATTTCTTTTGGCAAAAAATGAAAAAGCTTATTCATGAATATATGACACATTTTCCGTATCAAGGTAGAGCGTGTGAGGTCACTTGGCCGATTACAACCCTTGGAAATACCATTAGGTAGATGGAAGTGCGTTTACATGGAGTTTATAGTTGGTCTATCTACAACACAAGGTGGATATGATTCTATCCTTGTGGTGGTTGATTGTTTTACCAAGATGACTCACTTCATTCCGACTAGGGAGTCTGTTAGTGCCCCGCAAGTGGGGGATTTGTTTATTAAACATATATTTTGTTTACATGAACTACCAAAATCCATAGTGTCAGACAGGGACGTTAAATTTACCTATCATTTTGGACTGCAGCATTTGAGGCATTAAGGGTTGAGTTGGGAATAAGTAGTGGGGATCATCCTGAAACAGATGGTCAGACGAAAATAGTCAACCAGACTTTAGAGGATATGCTTATAGCATATGTTTCACTGAGGCAACATACGTGGGACAAGTGGTTGCCACTATTACAATTTGCTACATTGATAGAAAACATTTGTGTACCGCTGTGATGAGTCCGTTTTGGTTATAGACCATCAAATCCAAGTACGATTGGAATACCTCATAAAGTGCCTAGTGCCACGAACTACGTTGTTCAGATGCGAGAGATGCTAGCACTTACAAGAGCTAACATCCGCCAAGCTATGGATAGAGCTAAGGCATATGCGGATGAAAATAGATCTGTTAGAGAATTTAAGGAAGGAGAAAAAGTTTCTCATAATTCCTTCACAGTCTAGTCTTTTGCTGTAGGAGATTGTGGTAAGTTATCACCCCGATATTGTGGGCCGTGATTAATTCTCAAAAGAATAGGCAAGCTGGCCTATAAATTGGAATTACCACAAGGTTGTAAGGTGCACCCACTGTTCATGTTTCTTGTTTAAAGAAGTTGTTGCACCAAGTGACACACTAATCGAGGGTGTTGTTTTGTTTCAGGAGATAGAGAATAATGGAACGCACCAACCAACAAGAATCTTGGACCGAGGAACAATGCAACTATGCAATCGAAAGAATCCATATACCAAATGCGGGGAGCATTCCCATATTTTTCATGGAGGACACAAATGCCTGAAGAGGGAAGGAATGTCATTCTCAATTCAAGATAACATGACCTCAGAATGGTGGCTCGACCTTTTTCTTTAGAGGACCAACTTTCGTTATATATTTCATTGTGTTTCAAGTATGTGGTTGAAGGAAAGGTCCTTCCTGAGGGCGAATTGGCACTCACTAGATGGTTCTAAAGGTCAGGGTCCTAGGAAAATGTGTAAAGCCAAATACACGGACTCCAAGAGAGAGGTAAAATGGTGTACCAAGAAAGGAGGTTCCTCGAACATTGACACGTGGCATGGAGAATCATCTAGGCTTTGTGCAAGAAGAGCACACGTGAGACTTGATTTTGAGCTTGCTAACAGAGGGGTTGAGAGGGGTTGGCTGGGTGGAACATAAGATTTTCATCACCTGTGATTTGGTTTTGATTAGGTTGATGTTCGTTTCACAGGCCCAGGATGGTGGTGTATGAAGGTGGTTACTTGTAATTATACTTGTTGCTCTTCATGTTCTTTTGCTTTTTTGTCTTCATGGCACATTACGAAAGCACTGAGAGTCGCTTCTACGTTTCTACCAGATTGTCGTATTTGCTTTTGTTTTCTTCTTTCTTCACCTTCCCGCAAGGCACGCATTCGAAGAACCACTTTCTGTAACAGTTTGTGCGTGAGTGATGTTGTAATGTGCAATTTATCATCCACAGCGTGTTATCATAGAAAAGTGCTTTTTTTCCCTGTTCATAGTTGTAGACTACACCGTTAAAATGTAAAGCACGTTTCTTTGTTTGCTGTTGTGTCTCTGGTAACACGTGCTGGAGTGTGCTCTGGCCTCTAATTGAATCTTAGTTATCTTTGGTCTTTCTCTAACTGATCCTCCATAGCTTGATCTTGCTACCTTGTCCATTTTTAGCTGCCATTTTTATTTTCTATAGTGTGTTAAGTCACTGTACTAACCCCACTATAAGGTGTAACCAAAACCCTCTTATAACCCTGCAAAGTGAGTTGTGTGAGGATTTAAGTTCGTTTTTCCAACATTTTTATCTGTATTGGGCTAAATCGTCAGTTTGGTCAGTAATGTTGTTGGCTCAAGTTTGAGAGGCTCTCGTTGCAGCAGGTGGTCGTGTATTAAGGCCTAAAAAGAGCTATATTTTCAGAAGCTCTGGCGTTATAACCAGTGCTTTAATATTTATTTGACAAGACGAAAAGTTGTATATTAAGCCTTCAAACAAAATAAAAAATTTACAGTTTGTTATTGTACGAGAGTTGGATTCCAACTAATTGGATTTTTTCGTTGAAGGAATGAACCACTATCTATATTGCTGAAAAAATATTCATTTCTTTTTCTTTAAAATTTAGAAAACATACATTCAATTGAAGAAAATTATATCTGTAACTATAAAAGCAGGGCATGTGAGTCTCCTTCCTGATCCAACCATTTATCAGACTAAGGCAGCTTGGAGTGATAGAGAAGCAGCTAACGTGGCAGCCCATCACAGATTGTATAAAGCCTTTTGGGGAAGCAATAATGGAGTAGGGTCTCCACCTTGCCGCTTAAAGGGAAGCCACTAGGACCCCTGAATTTGTAATTTTGCAGAGCTCTCACAGGAGAGGCCCAATGGTTGTACTGTGGTGAACTCTTTCATACTTTCTTGTTAGTTCAGGTCATTCACCCTTCTGTATGCAGTTAGACACATTGTAAACAAGCGTGTAGAATCAGATGCAGTCTACATGCTTGTTACATACACAACGCTTGTGTTGTGAACTCTTTCATGCTTTCTAGTTACTTCAGTTCATTCATTCTTCTGCACTCGTTCGACACAGCATAAATCAGCATGTGGATGAGAAGAGTCTACCTGTTGGATACATCCAAACCATGCATTGAACAGCTTCCCTGGAGCAATAGGACTGCCATAATATGTTACTTTGAATCCCCTGCTTTTATTTGAACTAAAGGCAAAAATGAAATTTCTTCATAAAGCCAGGTCAAAATATCGGCCCTGAATTCTGAGATTACTGGAATCATAGGCATAGGCCATCACAGCAAACAATTTTATTTTATTTTTGGTGGCCAATGGGCATTATTCATGAATTGCAGTTCGGGGAACTATTTTATTTATGTAAAAGATTCAAGTAACTAATATTTATCAAGAATACAAACCAGAGCATAGGTATCATTACTCTGTGACCAAACAAGCTACGTTGACATCATGTCAGCAGAGAGAGAATTGTATCCTCCAATGGGGAGCCCAATATTCATTTACGGAACAAATTGCTGTCTTACACCTCTGTCTTTTCCACAGGTGTAGTCAGTGCCCATCGAGGCCATGCCTTGGAGGTGCTCTTACAGCATCAGTAGTCTCTTTGGATGCAATGAATACATCTTGCTGAACCGGACCACTACAACCATAATGCTACAGTTACGGCAAATTAAAAACCCCAAGCTTCCTTGTATTGATTCAAAGACCCAAGACACAGGACTTGGTCGGGGACAATCGACCCTACAAGATACACGACTGATGACTGAACTCGAACAGCTCATCTCTACAGACCTTGTCGCTGCGTTACATACACACAAAGCACTCTGCTATCAGCCGTAGGGCAGCTGCTCGACTGTGATTACTGCAAGGAGAAGAACACCCTCTTAATGACTCTCATCAAATCAACAACCCAACTTCTACACAGGCTCGCAGCCAAAAAGGAGAGCACAAGTCCACCTTCCTTGCCCTTTGCAGAAACCACTGCACCCGGATCGGTTCGCTATGTTCATGTTGACTGCCACGTACCCGCCATGTATTTGATTTGCCGCCTCAGCCAATCATAGCTACAATAATCTTTACTCATGCAAGGCCGCATAACTTCGGCCAATCACTTTCCAAGACCCCACGTGAACCATGCGCCGCCAGTCACAGGAAAGTTCCCCCCCACGAGGGGTTTAGCTAACATCCCCCCCTAAAGCCGAATGGAGGGGAGAGCAGATCAACCGAAAGAACTCAACACGCAACTAACTGCCAACACACTGCCAGGTATCAACGAAACAACTGAACCAAACAAACTTAAACAGGTGCCAAAGAACAGTTTACTCTCGAGAACCGAAACTATATCAGCCAATGTGATTACTCTCAAGAGCCATATCACAAAACAATGCACCATAAAGTTCTCAAAAACGCTAGTTATCATCCACTTCATCAGCTGCAGAAAACAAGGCACAACACACTCTCTCTTTTTGCTTCTTCTGCTGCTCCTCCCGCTGTTTCTTATAACAGTATTTTCCTACATGGCCAATCTTTCTACAATCGTTGCAGCCACGCTTGCCGCCATTGTCAATTGTCGCACCTCTCTTTTTCTCCTCAACTGAGTACGCAGGTTCCCCTCCTGGCAACAGCGATTCATCTTCTTTCCTCGTTCAGCAACATGGAAACAACATCATGAAAATCCAGTCACTCTCAATATTGTGACTATCTCAAAATACCGAGGAGGCAGACTAGCAAGGAGAATAGCCTTGGCATCGTCCTCATCGACTTTTGATTTCAAAACACTCAATTGCAATAATCTCCCAGTTTTCGGCCATTCTATACCCCACTCTCTTGGGGCAGCTAGTGCTATGGGACCAGTGTTTTGTTGGCAGTGGCTCTGTCAATAAGTATAAGTCAGGCTATTCCGGACTTAACGATCACAAATGAAAGATGTTTATTTGCATTGGTTTGATTAATGACGTCATCAAATTTAGATTATGTCAAAGATTTTTTAAAGTTGGACGTAAAGCAGGCGATCCTTGAATTTCTACTACCCACTCACATTCTGATGAGCCCATAGGTACTATCAGCTTAAGTTCATAGCTTAAGTCATGCAACTACACAAAGTGTGAATTAAATCTGACTCTGTAGAGTGCCCCACTGCTGATGTTTCAGCTAGGCTGCAAATAGATACAACTTTGTAGCTGAGAACAGTTACATCCCTGGATAGCAAGCTAGGCAATGTCTTAACAGTGAGCCAACACGTATCCTAAGCTAATGATACATGCGATTGTGCTTGAGATTCCTCAAAAAAATGTGGCAATATAAAGAAAAAAGCCAGGCATCCGTTAGGTCAACCGATCCTAAGATTGACACCAAGCAAACCTGAATTGCTACATAGCCACTCACATTATAATGAGCCCATAGGTATTGGTTCAGATTTCCAATCTTTATGGCCTAAAAATGCTTGTTCATCACCCAAAAACCTATACTGACTTGGCATCCTAGATATCTGATGGGAACACCCCTCTAAATCCATGTAAAACCAAAATTAGCCCCCAAACCACGAGTGTCCTCATCAATGATCCAAAAACCTATACTGACTTGGCATCCTAGATATCTGATGGGAACACCCCTCTAAATCCATGTAAAACCAAAATTAGCCCCCAAACCACGAGTGTCCTCATCAATGATCCAAAACCCATCGAATTTGTTCCAATTAATGTGTGCACCAGCTATAGTACCAAAAAAATCCAAGGCTACCCTCAAAGAAATGAGTGTTATTAGTGGAGTGGCATCCAAAAAAACAGCAGTCTCATCCGCCAACTCATAGTCTATGAGTTTCTCATTCTGTCTTAGGAGACACTTCAGCCCAAAAATATCATAATTCCACAAATGCCAACGAGCCAAAAATATACGCACGTAAAGCCTTATTGCTAATGTGGTAGAGAGGCCTTATAGATTAATACCTTAGAAAAAGGTTTCCCGAGAAACCTTCCCCTTCGACTGTAGCTGCTTGATTAATTCGTTACTGTCAAGAATTTCAGGCGAGTACGTTAGCAGTTTCACCCTCTTTTCTAGCACGAAGCTTTTGAAGACCGTGGATAAGTTGGTCGTATAAGGAAACATCAGGAACAAGGCCCTCTTCGGTCATTTCCTGCAACAACCTAGACGCTTCAGTTAACATTTCTGCTTTGCAAAGACTATCGATGACTAAATAATAAATGTCAGAGTCAAGACAGCCACTCATCGTTTTCATCCATCCCAAAAGTTTGTAAGTCTCTTCGATGTTGCCTGCCTTGCAAAAGCCAACCAAAAGGGTATGACACACAGATTGATCCGTGGCAGATGCATGTCGAGTGAAGTGATGAAAAACCCTAGCTGCATCTACCATGTTGCCGTCCTTGCACAGACCATTTACAACCCAAGTAAACGTTCTCATGTCTGGAACGCCAACGTTTCCTGGCATTGCTAATAGAGACTGGCAAGCCTTGCTGAAACTTCCTAACTTGCATAAGCCATGGATCAAAGCAACATACATAATCTTGGATGGTACAGCTTGCCTCTTTTCAAGTTCCTCAAAAATTTCCTCTGCCTCTGCCAATTTGCCTGCATTGCAAAGTTCCTTTACAAGAGAATCTTGAATGGTTATCTCTCCTTGCTAAGTTTCTTCCAAAGCATGAAAGCTTTTTCCACTTCTCCTAAGTCACAGAGCGTATCAATTACCCTGGTAAGACAGACGAGATTGGGCGTATAGCCCCCCTCTATCATAACCGCCAAAACCCCATGCGCTTCGTTCGTTTTCCCTGCCATGGAAAGAGCGTTAACTAGAGCATTGCAAGCCGTAGCGCTTGGTTCAAATCCCATGCTTCAAAATTTCCGTAAAGATTTTGAGAACTTCCAGAACTTTGCCCGCTCTGCTGAAAACAGTAACTGCGATTCTATACGTCTCAACATCTGGAGTTAAATCCTTTGCCTTCATTTCCTCAAACAGATTGTAGGCTTCCTCCGTACGATGAGCTATGCAGAGCCCGGAAACCAACTTGTTGTAGGTTTGTGCATCGGGGGAAAACCCAGCTTGGAGCATTAGCTCGTGAATTTTCAGCACAAGATCAAAGTGCTTCTCTCCTACAATATCAAAAAGGCAGGTAAAGTGCGAAGCATTGGGACTGATACCGAGATTCTTCATGAGTTCAAGAGTTTCAACTGCTTTATCAACCATTCCTGCCCAGCCATAACCCATTAGCAAGACTAAGAACGACTCTGGCGTCATAGAACGGAACCGATTTCGAGCATTGTCCAAAGTCTTCAAGAAGGCATCAAACCGTTTCTCATGACTCCATCTTCGGGAGAGCACACCGATTACGTTGGGGCTAGCTTCGAAATTCTTTTGTTCCGTGATCCAGATGAAATACCGCAGGGCTAGCTTAGCTTCGGAGAGAGCTTTAATGATCTCCACAGCAAGGCCGTCGGAAAGCGGGATAGCAGAAGCGTGGAGGGCATGTTCGACATCAGAGTCCCATTGACGATCCTCGATGATGCGGCGACAGGCGATGGCGTGAAGCTGGAAGTGAGGCAAAAGGTAACTAGATTTTCCAAGAGACCGCAAGACACGGCGAGGAGGAGGAAGAGTGGAGGCGCGAGCCACCAACAGGACTCCGCTACCACCAATCACTCGCGACACAAACATATGCTTTGCTTCATTTCTATCGTTACGCATTTGTCTCCCATCTAGATCTCTTTCTTGTCTCATCTCACAAGGCAACTATTGTTTGTTTGGATTTTTGGCATGCCCCAACGAGCAGTGAGGCTATAGCACCTATTTGCTTTTCTCTCTACACAGAACTTGCTACGCCTGGAAGTCAATTACTTTTGGAATTAGGAATGGATTCTTCAATTCCTAGCTTGAATGCTTGGTTGCATGGCATAGCAAGCATGGACCTCAATTACTTTGGATTGGAATTAGGAATAAATTCTTGGATTCCTAGCTTCAATGCTTGGTTGCATACTTGTTGCCAGCTTCAAATAAGCGGATGTTATGGGACAACTCAATCACAGGACTCTTGCGAACGAATTTCGTTTTCATAACTTTATGTTTTTGGGCACACTATTGAGTCCCACTCAATGATGGACCTATCGACTATTGCTTGGTGCCCTTTCTGCTTGCGACGGGAAACGCTCGCGGAACCTGCAAATCCTTGAAAAACACAGCAACACTCTTCAAAAATACGCACAAACTCTCAAAACTCACAAACGGAAGAGACAGAACAAGCGTGCTAGGTACAATCTCCCCCCATAGGAGTGGTGCTCTCCTTCCACCTCCTATGTATTTATGTATATTTCCCAAAAAGCTTCCGAGCAAAAATCATACAAAGGCCTCTGTGCTTTCCTCCATGCACCCTTTTACAAAAAGCCCATCCACCTTCTAGAATAGCTAGCTGTTTCTAAAAATAAAGCTTTTTCTAACTTTAGTTTATACACTTAGCCAAGCCACTAATATTCCAAAATTCAAATATGTACATAAGTTTTTGTAATATCAAAAATTAGGCATAAGCCTTATTCATCCCCGCTTCACTGGAGTTGCGCCTACACACCCAAAATATGACGGATCATGCTTGTCAGATGCCATCGCCCGATCAATTACTCTTCCCTTGGATTCACACTATCAATAGTAATGAAATATTTCAAGCATAAGATAACCTTGGCTTTAATCACCACAATCAATCAACCTTTCAGTATTATAGCAACACGAAATCAATGAATCACAGATGAATGGTGCACACATGTGACACATACCATCTCATGGTGCACCTGATGCTACACATGAATAACGGATGGTGCACACATGCTACACATACCGTCATCGCGTAAGTGGTGCACACAATGCTACACACTCATACAACCGCAGCTGTATATCCAGCCATGTAGGAGCACACATGCATCACTACGGAACAGCGAGCACACATGCATCAGCTACGCACAAAAATGTTGGATCTCACTAAACTAAATACCGAAGGGTTAAATTAATGGGATAATTCCAATTCTCGTAACATCCCTCTTTCTTGAAATCGTAATTGCCCTCAATTGCGCGAAAAAAAAGTAGTCAATAAATCAGGGTACTCGCGAAAATATCGCTTGGGCATCCACTTAGCATCCTCAACAGGGTGGTTCTTAAATGTAAGAAGATAAATAGGATACAAGTTTCCACATCTCATTTAAGTGATTTGTTGATCAATGATCTGAGCGACGATGCATCGTCTAAAATAGGTTGAACTGGTGGGTCTCCATCGAAAGGTTTCAGGAGGTGCACGTGAAAAGAATTATGAATTTTCCAATCGGGTGGTAATTCGAGCTGATAGGCATTGTCATTAATGCTTTAAAGGGACCATAGGATTTAGGGGCAAAGTTAACTAAAGGGTGTGTCTCAATACTCTTAAGTTTGCGCTTCTCAATACGTAACATAACTAGGTCACCTTTAGCAAATACAACTTTCTTTCTACCCTTGTTTGCACGTGCAGTATACACAGCTTGAGCATGCTCGATATTCTTTTTGACAGTAGCCAAAATCCTAGAGAAATCTTCAGTAAATCGATTAGCAGCCTCTACTTGGTGCTCTACTTGGTGCTTAAGGCGGGTCAATGGAGTAGCAATGGTCCTTCCATAGACAATTTGGAATGGAGATTTGCGTGTAGCAGAGTGCTTAGGCAAATTGTAATATGTGTATAAATTTGTCCCAATTGCCTGGCTGACCAGACATGTAAGCACGTAACATGTCACAAATAGTATTTTGTGTGACCTCAGTTTGGCCATTAGACTCGAGATGAAAAACAGTGGAAAAATCTAACTTCATACCAAGATTGTCAAAGAGTGCAGTCCAGAAGTTACTACAAAATTTACTTTCCTGGTCTGACATAATTACTTTTGGAAGGCCATGGTGTATAAAGATGTGCTTGATGAACAAATGAGCAGCCTGAACTACGGTCAAGGTCTTCTTCCGAGGAATAAAGTAAGCCTGCTTGCTAAATCTATCAATGATAGTCCAAATCATATCAAAACCTAAGCTAGTTGTAGGAAATCCAGTAATAAAGTCCATAGAAATCTGCTCCCATGGGCCATGAGGAATTGGTAAAGGCATAAGTAAACCTTGATATTTGCCCTTGTAGCTCTTGACTTTTTGACAAATAAGACATTGTGCAACAAAAGTTACAACATCAACTTTAAGCTTAGGCCAGAAAAATTCTTGAATTGTAGTCTAATACGTAGCAGCGACGCCTCTATGTCCCATGTAGGGTGGCTGATGTACCTCTTCTAGTACCAAGCGTCGAAATGGTGCAGTGACACACAAGCGCTTTTCATAGAATAGATAGTCATTATGAATGGAATACGAGGCCATAGGGGTGCTATTAGCTTGCTTAATCTTATGCCAAATTTTTGAAAAGTCTCGATCAGTAGGATAGTCCACCTTCATAAGCTCGAAAGGGTCTCCCTCGATGATTGAGATATTATTTATGCTAGGTCGACGGCTCAGTGCATCGGCAACTACATTGTCTTTTCCTGGTTGATATTGGATCATCGATTTAAAGCTATCAATAAAGGCAACCCATTTTATGTGTCGATCCGAGACCGGGCTGAGTAAGGAGATGTCTAAGACTCTGGTGATCAGTCTTAATGAGTAACTCGAAACCCATAAGATAGCGTTTCCAGAGTTTAAGGGCATGCACCACAGCGGCTAATTCTTTATCATATGTGGAATAGTTTAGCTCTGCTAGTTTTAATTTTCGTGACTCAAATGCAATTGGATGGTCATCTTGCATGAGCACAGCCCCAAAACCCTGTCCATTAGCATCAGTAACCATGACAAAGAAGGGTCTCGTAAAGTCCAGCATGGTCAAAACTGGTGTGTGCATCATTGCACCCTTAAGTCGTTGAAAAGCTAAAGTGTGCTGCTCACCCCAAGAGAAAGGACAAGTCTTACGTAGTAGTTCGGTCAATGGATGTGCCTTGTGTGCAAAATTTTTGACAAATCTATGATAGAAACTACAGAGACCTAGAAAAGATCGTAACTCATGGATATCTTTAGGCTGTGGCTAGTTTACTATCACTTCTACCTTCTTGGGATCTACTCGAATGCCTTCAGCTGAAACAATGTGTCCAAGATATTCAATTTCACGCTAGAAAAAAGAAATTTTCTTTGGATTGGCATACAATTGGTTCTCACATAAGAGAGAGAAAACAAGATCCAAGTGTTTCTCATGTTCCTCTTGACTCTTGCTATAAATCATGATATCATCAAAGAAAACTATCAGAAAGTCTTGATAGGGTAGGAAGATATGATTCGTCATCTGACTAAATGTGGTAGGTGCATTGGTCAATCCAAAAGGCATAACAAGAAATTCATAGTGACCAGTTTGGGTTCTAAAAGCAATCTTGAAAATATCAGGCTCGATCACTCTCACTTAATGATATCCTGACTGAAGATCGATCTTGCTAAAGATTGTGGATCCTTTCAACTTGTCGAGTAGATCATCAACTCTCAGAACGGGATATCGATTTTTCACAGTGATTTTATTTAAGGCACGATAATTGATGCACATTCGAAAAGTTCCATTTTTCTTCTTGACAAGGAGAACGGGTGCCCCAAATGGTGAGCTACGAGGTTGAATTAGGCCTCTAGCCAAAAGATCTTCTATTTGGAATTCAATCTCCTGCTCAGTAAGATTGTGTCTATATGGTGATTTACACGGTGCTATGCTATCTGGAATAAGGTCAATCTTATGATCCTCAGGTCTAGATTGAGGTAGGCCAGGGGGTAAGTCTTCCATAAAGCAGTCGTCATAGGTAGCTAGAAAAGGATCCAAAGGCTCTTGCTTAGTTTTCTTAGTCTCAGGACTAGCCTCAATCTTATTGACCATAACCAGATATGTCTTCTCACGTTTGCGCAAAGCTCTTTTAGCTTGGGTATGTGATAATATAGGCCAAGAGGGAAGATTCTTGTCGCATTCTAGAGTCATAATCTCAGTGCCTTGAGTCATAGTAATGGTACGTTCAAGATAATCAGGTTTGGCATTATAATCGATGCGTCAAGGCATCCCTAGAATGAGATCTTGCTCACGCAAAGGAGCGACTAAGAAATCACGGCTCTCAACTAATGGCCCTAAAGTCACCTCAAGATCCTTAACCATTTGCAAACAATTATAATTCGATCCTCGAAAAGCTGATTTGCAAACAATTATAATTCGATCCTTGAAAAGCTGATTTGACTTTATATTTTGTTTTCATGGTTGCGAGCCCTAACTTTTCAACTAAACGTTGCGAAATGAAATCATGGGTGCTTCCATCATTAAAGAAGACACCATGTTCTTTTTCGTGCAATAGTGCAGTCATATGTAACAAAGAAGTACGAAAATAAGATGCACTTTTACCTGAATAACACTTACCTGAAGGGGTGTAGTCAGCATCTTCAGTGTCGTTGTCCTCATCCTCGCCCTCTTGCTTAAAAGATTTATCATAGAATCCATCATCAATGTAGTTGATCTGTGCGGAGTTGTTGCGCTGACTATTACCATTGGTACATCCATTGGTTCTCCCTCCATTGCCTCCATTGTTGTTGGTAGCATTCTTTGCTTGGATACCTGTCTTGTGTGTAGCAAATGGATTCTTTGGACATTCATAAGAGTAGTGTCTCTTCTCTTTGCATTCGTAACATGTGACAAGCTCTTTGGTTCTTCGATTAATATGTGACTTAGCAGGTTTCCTATTAGACTTACCATCATATCTACCAACTTTACCTCTTACACACTCCTTGTTGAAGTATGAAGTATGCTTCTTTGCTCGAGGGGTGCGAGTAGCAAAGCTTCTTCCCTGCTTTCTTTCAGACTCTAATGCCAAATCCATAGCATTAGAAGTTGTAGATGGTCGAAGCATACGTACATCAGCACGAATAGTAGGACGTAAATCCTCAACAAAGGTACGACATTGCTCCTTTCGGGACACTTTCTCAATGGTTTGCAATTGAAGTAGAGAGGAAAGATATTTCTTGGTGTATGCGTCCACACTCTCATTATCCAAGTGCCTCAATCTTCGCCATTGCCTCTGGGTATCCTCTTCAAACTATGTAGGTAGGAAGCGCTTCTTGATTTTATCTTTGAATGCTTCCCATGTCTTTGGAACATGAGTGCTTTCGGCAACCACACTCTACCATAATTGTGCACTACTTGTCATGTGGCTCGCAGCAAGTTTTACCTTCTCGATCGCTTCGTACCGTTCTCCCAAAAAGTATTGATTGAAAGAACTAATCCATGCAAGTAAAGCTTGTCCATCTCTTTTACCATCATATTTTGGAAAAGAAAAAGTTTTGCGATTAATCTTACTAGACTTCTTCTTATCACGAAGCTTGAGTGCTTTTAAGATGGCCTTTCCCACGTTGTCTTCATCGCTAGACTCATGTGAAGGAGTAGTGTCATGATGTCGTCATAGTGAAGTCTTCACATGTCGCTTCTTCTTCCTTTGATGTCTCGTCTTGCTTCTTCCACACTCACTATCACTGGTGTCTGATGATTTGCTTTGTCCAATCTTATCGAAGGCATATCACAGGGTATTCCGAGATACTATCTCCATTGACTAATCTGACCTCAAATAAAGTACCCTTTATATGGGGACAGAATCAACAAGAAATTTTTAACGCCCTAAAACAAGGTGTGGCCTTAGGACCTATGCTAAAAATTATTGATCATCAGAAACCGTTTTTCATAGAAATTGATGCAATTGGCACTGCGGTAGGAGCAATTCTCCTCCAAGACCAATAGCCTTTGAAAGCAATAAGCTTTCTCCCCCCCAAAATGAAGTTGGCAAAGTTATGAATTAGAGTTGTACGCTATTGTCCATGCTTTGAAAACATGGAGGCATTATTCGTATGGTTAAGAGTTCTATGCAAATGAAGATCACGATACTTTGAAACATTTTTGTAAACAACCTGACTTGAGAGGCCGCCAAGCTAGGTGGGTAGAACTCATGCAAGAGTTTAACATGACAATTTAGTACCGAAGAGGGAAGGAAAATAAAGTTGTTGATGCGTTGTTGCGCATTATGCATAATATGAGTTTCACAGTATTAGATATCGCTCTAATGATGGAGATTAGAGAAACTCAGAAAGTGGATGAGTTCGTCCAAAGTCTTTGGCCTAAGGCTTATGTGCTTAAACCCAAAGAAAAGGCTGACCTGGCATGCAGAAAAGGCCAAACCTATGCAAGATATACTGTAGCGGATTGTATGTTAAAGCGAAATGGCAAGGTAATAATACCTAATCAGAATAATCTTAGGCACAGGGTCAATCAACAATGCCATGATAGCCCGTGTGCGGGACAAAAACTTAACCTATAGGGAGGCCTATTTACAAGTTCTTGTCCCCGGGATAAGTTCAATTTTATGCTGAACATTCCACTCTAGAGGTGAACCATAAGGCAACTCATCCCTAAAACAATCAAAGAACTCCTCTACAATCTGATCAGCCAACTTAGCCATCTCTACATGTTGGGTAACATTAGTGCTAGTCAATGGACCATCAAATCAACTCTACCGATGCTGTACAAAGAAAGAAAACTCTACAAAAACTAATGGTCCTTGAGGAAAATCATTTTCACCACGTAAGACGTATAGTACATCGTTCATCTTGAACTAATAAATGTGTTTTCTCCAATCTATGGCCGGATTCTTCTTAGAATGCCAAGCCTTTCCCAGAGCTATATCTGTGTCACCAGTTTGGTCATTTTGAAATCCATCTTCTCCACATAATCCTAAATCTGAAGTTCCAAATGGGTAACCATTTGGTCCCATATTTAAGCTAAACGTTCATCAAGCATCATGATCGTATATGCATAGTTAGATGGACTAGTCTTTAATTTCAGCCTTTTTACGAGCTTGGAGTTAATTATATTTATGCGTTGATGCCAAGTCAAACAACACAATGATGTCATGATTGGCCACATTCCCTTTTATCTTAATTAACTCTGTGTCACTAAAGGCCATATACCCATTGCTGTGGACTTAGATAGGATATTATCAGATGCACTCTTTACTAACTTAGCAATAGACACACACAATAGAACATGTACTAACCTTTGAGAAGATCCCGCTAGCTTAATCTTCATCTAGTCGGCTCGAGGACTTCCCTCCATTTCCACGTCACACTCTAAGATCACCATCTTAGCCATTGAATGATCCTTGTTTCGTGGACAATCTTTCCACTAATGAGGTAGAAGGCATCCAAAACACAAGCCTTCTCTCCTCACTTTTCTTTTTGTTCTGAGATCAAAGAAGATTTTGACCAAGCCCAAGCTACCATAGGAGTTACTTTTCTTTTCACGCCTATGGTGGTACATGGTTTTGAAGGAGTCTTAATTGGCTTTGCCTACTTGGCTTGGCCACTAGACTATGAGACACTCCCTTTGCTAAACCACTTCTTTTTAAACCCACTCTTCTTCAGGTACTCATGCCGAGGCCTAGCCTGCACAAACCCACTTGGTCTGTTCCCTTTGGCATCCTCATAGTTTAAAGGCTATGGCAATCGCTTCATCTAGAGTGTTTGCGTTCCTAGCCCGAACTTCCATCTTGACCCTATCTTTTAGTTTGAAAATAAAATCCTTTACTTGCATTGATCGAGCTAGAGGTTTGTAAACCTTCATTACACATTCTCAAAATTTATCAGTGTATTCAACCACAATAAAACATTTCTCTAGCAAAGGTTTTTAAACTGATCCCAAGATCATGATGCTTTATCAGGAGGTAAGAAATGTTTTCTTATTTCTTTCTTAAGCACCTCCCAAGTAGTGGATGCCACACCATCCCTTTGTTGTTTAATCCACCACTTATCTGCTGCCTCATCAATCGTATGCGTGGCCTCACAAATTTTCTTCATGTCATTCTTGATTTCATAAATGGTGAAAGCCTCTTCCCATTTGTGCAACCAAGCTTCTATGACATCAGAGCTATGGTCAGTCATCTGTCCAGAATACTTTCAGGCCTAATATCTTCAAAACGGTAATGCCCTCCCCCAAATGAACCTACCCTAATAAACCTGGTCGAATGGTACCTACCTTCGAGTTTACACATGTCAGCCTGTAAGCCCCCTCACCACCCCTTTGACAACCAGGAAGGAGGAATTCCCCCATAAAAAGTGGCCCCACTTGCAAAAAATGGCTCTCCCCATTTTCCATTGGGGTGAGCTTGCTCTTTGAATTGGACTAACATACCAAGGTCAATGCATGATCAATATAGCCAATCGTGAAACTATTTTTGGGAAAGATTTGGGGCCACGACATAACGCACTGGTGGGCATATTTTGAATTTGGGGTAGACTGGTACTCTTGTCGAAACTTTTCCTGGCATGATGATTGCCTTATTGGCGTAATAATGAGACATAATCTATCAAAACGTGCTGTTTTGAAATTCATAGAGCTTGACACATGTCACTACATGAGCAGTTATGCCCTCCTTTGCACAATCTCTATGCTGCATCTTTGTACATCAGACTATCCACAATTTGTCTTGCCATCTACCCGTTGCTCGCCACTTGTTACCTACCCGCATCTCCCATTGTCATCTACCCGTAGCTTGCCACCTGTCATCTACACGAAACTCTCATGTGCTAATTTTTATTTGCAACCTTCTGTTGATGTTGGCTTGGTGCGACCACCACGCTGGTTCTTGGAGGTGGCTATAGTTACTCCTAATTAAACCAAGGAAAATGTATTTATGTTAATTGGCTAGGTCATGTGAGACCCACATTGGAGTCCCGCAATTTTTCATATATTTCGCATCGAGTTTAAAACAAGTGATTAAAAACTACTCCTAAATGAAGGAAAATGTATTTCCTTTTGCAACCACCGTGCTGGTTCTATTTTAGTGCAGGTTGCAGTTTTTGATATTCACTATACAATATCAACTTTGTACCTTGGGTGTTTCCGCAAGGATCTACTCATATGGTATATTGATTGATCTTGTCTTAATTACCTTGAAACCAAAAAAAAAAAAGATTATAGATGCATGATCTCAAAGATAATGTTTTTACACATGCTATCAACTTTGTACCTTGGAGTATTTTCATAAGGTTTTGCTCATATGGTATCTTATTTGACCATGTTTTCAACATAATAAAATTTTTATACTTGTTGTATTCACTATACAATATCAACTTTGTACCTTGGGGTATTTTTGCAAGGATGCTCATATGGTATATTGCCATGATCTTGTCTTAGCAAGTATAATATTGTCACATAATTTTAAATTTTTTGGCTCTTAACTTTGTATTTTGTTTTCATTTAGGACATGTTGAACGTATTGAAATGGCAATCAAGGAACATTCCAAGGAATTGAAGAGGCTTTTTGGCTATATTCAAAGAGAAGTACTCTTACTAGTCGCACACATGGACAAGACAATGATAGGAAAAGTCAGAGACAATGGCAATTTGTTAGATGTATTCAAACAACATGTGATGCAAAGGGTAAATAAAATCAAAGAGGTGTCAAAGATACGAGATCAAGTAAAAGACATATTCAGAGATGTAACCTGGTCAGATGAATTGGAAAAGCGTGTGATGACCATCATAGGAAATATCACATATCATGCACAATATGTAGATGAATCGCTATCTTTGAATGAGAAGTGTTTGGCTTGGCATAGTATGTGGAGACAAAGGAAAGCCTATGGTATACGATCAAATTTGTATGCGATAGCTAAGAAGAAGATTGGTGCAAATGCAACCGAGGAATATGTACATGCCACAATAAACAAATCGAATAATTCTTCTACGCAAGAAGTGGACAAGTGGACATTACTGCTATGAATTTTTGTACAACGACCTATACTATGCATGACTACAAGATCATGCATATGAGATATATAAGGATTAAAAAATTGGTTATGGGTCTGAAGGGAAAGATTTCCTAGGCAAAATAAAAGGAGTCTTAGGCATCAGCTCGATTACTTATTATGTAGCCAAAAGTTTTTAAGGCAATGCAGAGAAGAGGGAGTCTACTTTCATGAAGGAATCAACAATGCAACTTAAACATAGCGTCCTAGTTTGGCCAATCGCTATGTCAATAAGTGCACCACATTGGATTTTCACACCATATTTTAATGGAGGGACACTATAAACCTTTTTCAAAGAAACCAAAAAAAGTTCATGCATTGCAAACCTGAGCTAGATGCAAAGCAAATCCCTTCAAATAACATAGAAGAGGTTGTGGCTCTGGTACCAGAACTTTGTTTTGCTCTTTGCCTTGGCCTTCGAATGTTGCACAAACAAGGTTGGATCCACAATGATTTGCACAATGGAAATGTCCTATTGGACTATGCATCAACTAAGCGAGTGTGGATTGGTATTTGTGACTGGGGATGTGCTACATATATAATAAATTCAAAGGAGAACTTGCTAGCCAAGCATTTTATTGAGGTAGATAATGAGTACAAGAATAGAATTTAACTCGAAAGAGAGAGACTTACCAAGATGGTTTGGCTAGCTCTTGAGCTATATGATGGTACTACAAAAAATTCTTGGACATGTGCATCAGATATTTTCTCTCTAGGTTGGATATTCTCAGAGCTTTGTAAAATCAGCTTTTACATAGCGAAATATGTACCTCGTTTACAAATTCTCACAGACCAAGCACAATGGTCAGAAGATGTTAAACTAGTCCAATACATTTCCAAAAGGATGCTTAAACAACATCTGAAAAACCGCATATCAGTAGATAGTTCATGCAATCTATTTTCATTGAGGAGAATCAACCCTGATATATGTATGCGACATTTATAGGAGATGGGATATGATATGATCCCAAATTAGTTTTTTGATATAATAAAGGAAATCAAATAATATAAAGTCATTGTATGCTGGCCGATCCTACATTCTATGTTTATATTGGATTCATAACTATTTAAAAAGTAAAAAATGTTATGATCTAAAGTTTTGAATTCCCCACTTTTTAATAAAGAAATTCTAATACACTAAAGATACTGTGTCATCAACTTGTGAGTAATTTAAGTCAAGATACTAGATTGACTCATTTCAAGTACGTGATTGTTGGTCTGTACAATCTACTATTTTTTGAAGTTCCAATAAATTTTGTTACAAGCTAGATTAATAATTTATTGTTCAATAATACCATATTTTGACATTGTTTCTATTTCGCACGTATTGCAGACGCATATGCTTGGTCCATACAAGAACTTGGACGATGCTCGACCTGGAATACAGATACGCTCATTGAGATTTAGGTAATATATTATTCACTTACATATTCGTGATACTCAATCTTGGCACTAATATTCTTGGCGATTCCAATCTCAGCACACGAGGAAGGGCCCATTCCCTCGGATTATAACTCTTTGGGGAAGGAAGCATGCCACCTCCCCACCCACACTATGTGTGGTTATATAAATTATATATACATACGGTGTCCACAAGAAGGGAACACTTAAGCACACACGTCATTTCATCAGACCTACTATTGTCATCTTAGTTTATAATTAGGTATTTATCTTTTTTCAATTTTCCAAAAAAAAAAACATACTTTACAACAAAGGAAATCTTTAATAGATCTGCAAATTTGTTATTCATTAATGTTGGTTTATTTATAGAACACAAAAACTAAATTTGTACTCGCGTTCTCACAATAGGTGCACAAAACCTACATTTAGAATAATTGTAAGAGATAGGATTATCAAGAAACGATGTTTAGCTACTATAACGAGGACATTAGACAAAAGAAAAGAAAAGAAAAGTAGAGCCATCAACAATATCCTGGATGTTTCTAGATAGAATGCTAAGTGAATGGAATAGTGACTGCTCGCAACACATTAAGAAGCTACAATTTTGTGCATCATGTGGAAAATACGAGCTTTGGACTGGGAAAAGCAAGAAACTTACACAATCTAATAGTCTATGACAATCCAACTTAGTACCTCCTTATTGCTTCTCGAATGTCTTGCTACACATACACGTCAAGAAGTCTCACGAAGAACTAGCAACATGTATGACTTGCAAGGCATGTGTACCGCATCCTTTTTGGAAGCTCTACTCTGTTCCTTACGAAGCCGAGTACATACAATTGATCCTTCGAGAAAATGTCTTCCACGTGCAAATGTTGCTACCGTTAGATGTCAGCCTAAATATAACAAGAGTCATGCGGTCATTGGTAGCGATACAATTGACATCAAAGTTATTATTGGATAATTCTTTAATATGTTAGAATCGGGAAGAGCAATTTTGCCAAAATACTAAAGATTTATTACCAGATACTAAAGACATCCTACCTCTAAATCTTGTCTCAAACCCATTGGTGCAATGATACAAGACAATGCTTGAGAGGCCTCATCTGAGGCTAGGAATCAGTGTTGTCACATCAGATGCTATCGAAAATAATAGAAAAACATTTTGTTGATTCTCCATTTGAGGCAATGGGCAGTCCTCATGATAGGAAATATTTGTCAATATTTTAGCGAATTAACCACATTCCAAATAAGTCACAAATTTCTAGGCCAGCGACGATGGTGAGGGAACTCATGATACATACAGAGGAAAATTTGATCGAACAAGAAGTGGTTGCAATGCAAAAGGCCATAATACTTGGGATGGAAAAACTGAACTAAGAACCATTTTTAAAAAAAGATAATGGAGGAGAGGATGCACTTTTCCATTATCTGACACTTGAGGATCTGACACTTGAGGATGCACTTTTCCATTCCTATTCCCTTTCGGTCATATTGGACACGATGGCCAACTCTTCTTCCATGAATACTTAAAAATGAGAATTTCAACATTCTTCTTGCTATTCACACTATACAAACCATATTTGTTGCTCATGTACCAAGTCTGCCAAGCATTCACGATAGCACATGGGACATAGACTGCTACTCTACAAAGAGATATCGATCGGAAGCACCATGAAAGACCAAATGGGACAAACGAGGAGTTAATGAGAGATGTTCTAAAGCTTGAAATCCCAACGACAATGCCCTCTTGGCATCGCAAGGGCTTGAAGGATCTAATGACAATGATTGATGAGTGGGGCCTACCTCACATATTCTTAACGTTGACAATTGATGAGGTTACAGACACATGATGGTTAGAGTTTGACGACCTTGAACAACTCGTTAAGCAATATAATCCACAATTCACTTGGCAAGACTATCCCATTGAGTGTGCAATGATTTTTCACCTAAGGCATCAAGCAATATACCTTAAGTGACAACAACTTATTGGGAAGAGTAAAGCATTACTTAGTTAGATATGAAGTATAGAGTCGCGGATAGCTCCATGCACACATTTTATGGTTACATGATGATGACGTTGAGCGAGTAACAAATGAAATAGATGCTCTAATGCTTGTAAGACTAATCCATAACCATCTGCCAAGTGCAAGTATGGTTTTCCTTTTGACAACCATCTTGAGACAACGAAGGCATCTATAGATCCTCAGACACATCGATGGATGTACTATCAACCCAAGCAACAACACCTAAATGTTGTCCCATACCATGCTGCAGTATTGTTATTATGGCAAGGGCACATGCACATTCAGAGAATCACAAACACGGGCCTCTCATACTACTTGCTAAAGCACGCCATGAAGACAGAGCCTATAGGAAATCTAAACTTGAATATTGAAGATGCAAAACGATTGAGCCTTGAGACACTTGATCCATTAAAGTTGAAGATGATTGCCGCGTGCGTACTATCCAAGCCAACATTACCAACTGAGGCAACATTGATGTGTTTACAAGTACCCACTATTCAATGTAGTGAGGTTGTATACTCGGTCGACTCTTCACCACCCGAGCTTCGACAAAGGTACTTGCGAAACTACTGTGTCACAACAATCCATCCTATTGATACATATTGTGGGCGTCCAAGCATACTAGAGCAACTCACGTTTTATGAATATTGGAAGTCATTCACACCCCCAAAAGAACGAAAGCGCAATACAACACAAGGTTCAATGATGGGCTCATTCAACAACTATGTATATCCAAGTGCATGACTTGTCCGCTTCACTGACTACCATCCAACTAACCACTTTGAGGGCTTCTTCTTCAGCAACATTGTACTTTCTCTAATTTCACATCTGTGGAATCATCCAAACAGAGCAAGACATCGAGACACTCATCTTAGCTTATTGTAAGATTCATATGCTAGTTGATGAAAAACGACAACAATTGACTAACATGATATTACATAAGAGTCCTTTACGAGCGCACAACGATACTTCTCTCACCATTTGTGAAGATGCAAGCGACCACACTCGAAATCAGCTGCATAAGAATCCTACAACTACTAGATGAGTTCAAGGAGATGGAGAGCTCGACCTTGACTGAAGATCAAAGAGCTATTTTCAATAACATTTTTGAGACAGCAACGGGATTGCATATTGTTTGTGGCACATAGTTTTGTTAGCAATGACTGGTGCTACAACACTATGCTTGAGCCGCCTTGCGACACTAGTCCATCCTCAATTCACACTTCTGATATGTTCCGCGACACACTTTCCAAATCAGATGATCACTATTCTATGTTGCTCGCTGTAGATACCATATCATCGATGAGATATCCATGATGACATGTCAAATGATGAATATGTTAGTCTGACAGTTGTGTGAGATTTGCAACAGCAATACTCTAGATCCATTCCGCTCCAAAAAGCTAATTCTTTTTGGTGACATGCAGCAGCTCCTACGAGTATGCAAATGTAGAGTTGCTCCAAAGGAATATTGTCATAAATGTCACATCAGCAACTCACCTTTTTGGAGAATGGCTACATTTCACTATATGCAGGCCTCAATCCGGCACTTAGATCTAGATTTCAATAGCTTCTTAAACATCTTTCGCACTGTAATGCCAATAGAAGATCAGATCCATCAATATCTCGGTGGGACAATCATCATAGACAAGGATGCACAAAGCTTCATCGACACAAAGACCACTATTTTGTGCACACACAAAGAGGATGCACTACAATATAACGACTCCAGAATTACAAGATTGGATAATTGACCCAGATTTCCATGAGCTTCAGCACGTAACAATTGGTGCTAGGATTATGCTAGCAAAAAATAAATATGAGTTGCCACTGGGGCAATAGCAACTATTCGTAGCCTGGAGTGGCATGAAACAATATGCATGTTAACAAAGATTCATGCCATGATCTCTTCCACATGTGAGCCTATTACACTCACACGCTCGAAGCACACACGCAAGATCCAAAACGGGACTTGGTAACACAAGACAACATTTCCAATCACACTCGCATATGCGATAACCGGACATAAGTCACAAGACTTGACACTACATGGAAAGACATTAATTGTCATACGTCAATCGTTTGCTCTAGGATTGACGTACGTCATGTTGTCTCGAGTGATGAGCCAACAACATCTTCATATCTTGTGTAGCATAAGACCTTCACACTTCGTGCCCATGCCTCATATACTATACCCACAATGTAATTTAAAAAGGTAATATCCATTCGCCATCCATTATATTTTTAATAACTGTACAGCTAAATATACAGTTCAGCATATAATTTCAAACCTATGCTCTGAAGCCAATCAAACATACTACATTCCCTCATTGTATAACCCGATCCCTACTCATTTTGGCAAATCGTACCAAAGGCGTGTCTCTTTTTTCAAAAACGAGTACTACAAAAGAGGTACGTATACATGCGTTAGTATTTTCTCTTAGAAAACCAGTGTATTTAACATCATTCTACAATTTTATTCATACATTCATTCTCATTTTCAGCTTTTCCAACTGTTCAAACAAAAGCTATACAAAAAAAGGAAGATGAAGAATGCGCTTGAAAGAAACAGAAAAACAAAGCAAGATTTTGTTCAACGATAAACAGATGAGAAGAGCAAACGTGGCAGGCATACAACCACAAGAATATATTTTTGGATTTGATTCATACGAGCAATACCATCCCTTGATGGCAAAAGTAATGCAGATTCTACAGGATAGACCTAGAGGGAGTAACGAACTCGCAGCTGGATTGAGCTGTTGCCCTACACAAAAGCACAAGTGATACTTGATAAACATACCAAGGGAATGTCAATATTTTGCATAACAATTATGCACTTTGGCTTCAACATCAAACTTGAGGAGCTTGTTGATCTGGACAAGCGAGCAGCTGACAGCATATTACAACAATTCAAGAATGTGTGCGATCTACAGCAGAGTGAATGGCCAATAACCATTGACAAGATAGCATACAAAATTGACCCAGAATTTGTAGAAAAATACTATGGACCATTAGCAACAATCTTTCCAAAAGCCAAAAAGCAGACTACTCCAGGTAAAACACTACCCACAATATAGAACATCATTTTGAAGTATATTTTGGCTTAAAACTACTTTAACTTTCACTCATACTTTATTCAATTGTATGAACAGGATACATAAATAAAGAACCTACCATCTCAAACAACAACACCACGTCAATAACAAATTTTGTCTATTGCATCACTTGTCCATAGAATGGGAAAAAATATATCGGACAAACTACAGACATTGAAAGATGTCTGAAATGACACAAAACTAACCCACCATCTGAAATGATCAATGATGTCCACAAGTGCAAACCGTTTGAGAAACACTTTAACGTGGAGGTCTTAGCATCAACTCTGAATAGAATGGAAGCGAATAACTTAGAATGTCGATACATCGGGCTCAAAAGGTTACAATAATATAAAAGGACACCCTGGGAGCTCGAAAAAATATTACTACTTAAGGCAGAACAATTTGATTTAAACAACAATACCATTTGTCTGACTTCATTTCCAAACATTCAGAATACAATTCATAAAGTTCTTTATTCATTGTTTTAATTTGTCGCATATACATGCACTTACACGACATATTCATAAATATAGAATTTCTAATTCCACTTTAAGGTTTTCATTTGTTCTGCCATTAACATTACGATTTATGAATTAATAATTTTTAATGTTTTCATTATTTCGAACATCCTTTCTTCATCGTTAATTTATTTTAAGCAAATAAATACATTAATGGGGCATTTAAGATAGCTTAAAATTTGATCCACAAAAGCTGCTCACGATTTCTTGATTGATTCGGGCAGATTTTTTCGACTGTTGCAGCGGCAAGCCACCATGACCGAGGTTTGTCGTTTCTCTTGCTGTGCTGATTTGTGCTCTGTAAAGTGAAAACTCTTTCATGGCGTGCAAATTCAGATCAACATTGGACTTCTGAACTCGCCTTCTAAATTGGATCTCTGTTATTCACTTTGCAACCGCTTATTAGGTCTTGCATTCCTTGCTTGCATTTTCCCTGATATGGGGCTCATGTAAAATTATGACGCTAGTTCTTTGGGAGTTGTGTCCAGCAGCAGTTTTGTTTTCGACGACTTTCATTGTGGTACTTGTACTTGAGGGGCCAATGCATTTCATTGTAATGCCATACTCAGCGTGTAGCCATCCGTGTTGGCCCGGTACGTGCAGTTTGAAGTGCCTCAGGGTCTAACTATCTGAGGCTTCCTTCTGAAAGTAGTTTTGCTCTTTGCAGTGGCAGGGCCTTGTCAGTATCGATCTCTGCGAGGCCTTAACGGGATGTAAATGTTAACAGGGTTTTGTGCTTTGTTGGAAGGAAAGGCGCTTGATCTTCTAACACTTTCCCAATGCCCTCAATGGCAGCACGGGAGAAGTCCGTAGAAATGCCCCAAAAACCTAGTGGATGAGGCTATTAGATTTTGAAATCTACTCCTTTGAACTGCAAGTCATTGAGACAAGTTTATAAGTGGTGGATGAACTTGCATGATAGCAAGCAAGTTCCTAGTACTTGGTTGGAGTTTGAAACGATTTTTCTCAAGGAATTCCTTCAAGAAAAGTCCTTGGATTTTTTTGAGTATGGGAAATTTTTCATGGAATCAGTATGTCACCAAGCATTGTGAGGCCATTCTTAAGGTAGAAGACCTCAGCGACTTTCATAGAATGGGGATTTCTTATAGATGAGAAGTCCCTAGAAATGCCCCAAAAACCCAGTGGATGAGGCTATTAGATTTTCTTAGATCTACGATGATTCTATAGGAAAGTGTAAAGTCCCAATCGAACGTATTGTCTTTCAAGGTGAAAAACATTCTTTCAAACAAGAGTCAAATTTTAAGTCTTCTAGTAAAAAAAGTACTGAACGACTTTGTGGGCACGAGGTTTTATGCTACCTCCTCACTAGTATAGATTGGCAATGAAAGTGTTCTAAGTGTTCAAGTAAAGATCACATAGCTGTAAATTGCCCCATTGACTGAAGGGGAATAAAACCCCTTTGATAAGGGTAAGTAACTAATGAGTGTAAAAAACATTCTTTCAAACAAGATCTGGTAAAAAAACTACGAAAGGACTTTGTAGGCACGAGGTTTATGCTACCTCCTCACTCATATAGAAAGGCAATGAAAGGCATGATGATGTTTTAAGTGTTCAAGTAAAGATCACATAGCTATAAATTGCCCCAGTTGATCACATGGGAATACAAGCCCTTTAATAAGGATAAGGATTTGTTTATGTGAGAGCATATGTTTATACTATGGTCTACACCCTCTGCTGGGGGTTGATGACGTCAGTGGGGATGTCATAGTAGCTAGTCCTTGCTATGCGTGATGGAGTTTATAGTTTCAACCTTATGAATGACTATCATTAGATTGAAATTGTACTATGTGTTGTGTTTTTAAAGGATGAGTTTCGGCATGGTCCTCGATTCATCTAGATATATGCTTTTGCCGTATTAGGACATGCAAATTTCACTTTGTGAAGTTTTTGTCCATGCTAATATCGCAATAATTCTTTCTATCTTAAGTGGTGTGTTGCTCTATTAGCTAGATGTCAGATGCTCTTTTGGGAGAGACAGAAATGAAATTGTATAGTCTTCATAAGCAGTCATAGCTTGAATGAAGAGAATGTATTAGCCTTCTCCTTTAGTGCTAGCCTTTGTCACGGCTGAGTGTGGCCTTCACCTCCGAGCGCCGACAAAAACAGAGTACGAAGACCTCTGTATAAATGGAATGCATGGGATTCTGAATGGAAAGAGGGGTTCGAGTATGTGGATGATAGCCCCAGTGATAATTCCTTGAACTACCCACTCTTAAGAAATGCATGTTACTAGAGAGTCCTATTGCTCCTAAGTGTGTGGTCTCATTGGCCAAGGGCCAACACAAGAAAGTTTGGAACTCCATAATGTAAATTTGGAAATACAAGGTTATAAAGATACTCTTAAATCTCAAGTATGCATCTTGACATGACTGATCATACCTATGAAGGATTCATTTAAATAACTCCTTGGCTTTTTAAAAGGATCGACCTTCATGTATATATGGTATTCATGACGCTTCTCTCATTGGTTGCATATAGTTGGAGCACTGGGTTGAACATGGCAATGCCAAGGTATTTCTTTGTTGGTCAAAGTTGTTTGCATCCAATTGAAAATGTTTGGGGTCTTGCTCATGTGCTCATGTGTGCACCAAGTATGTGTGCAATTTGTGTGTCAAAGTGGTATGGGAGATAGTGTGTTTGGAGTGTGTGAAGGGTCAAGTGACCTTTGAGAGTGGATGAGGTACTAAGAGTGAGCTAAGAAATGATGTGGATTGAGGTGCCCTTGTGGGTATAAGATGTGTACGTGGGTATTGGAGAGAAGGCAGATCTAGCCTCAATTCTCATGTCTCAAGAAGCTTTAACTTGTTGGACATGGGTCTGGCTGAGACAAGAGACAAGATAGATGGTCTGAAAGGCGTTCAATTTTCATTTCTGGATTGGGAACTTTGTGTGCGAGTGCCAGAATCATCTGATCAAGGAAGGACAGAATGGCCCTTCGATTGGCAATGTGCTAAGCAACAAGGTGAACAGATTAGGTTCGGAACACTTACGTAAGCCTCTCCAAGAGGATATGATTGTTTTTTTTGATCTGTTGATTCGTCATTTGTCTGTTGTTGTAATGTTTCCAAATAGTAATTTGTTTTCCTTTAGTTGGTGGAAAATACTCGAACCAAGTTGGTGGAAAAACTTCGAACTCATTTTGTGCTCAACACAAAATGGGTGTCTGTTAATATTGTCTAATCCAAACGACAGTTCTGAGTATTCAGATCCCGTGCAGAAGAATATTGACAGTTTTCATTCTTGCATCAATGATGTCGTTTCTTGTGAAGTAGGGTGCCCTACCTGGATTTTGAGAGTGAAGGTGTGGATGGTGTTAAAGTCGGTGATCTGCTGTTTGTACTATAGGGCATGAGGGCTTCTTTGTGGGTATGCGTGCCAAGTATGTTCTTCCTGAAAAACACGGTGTTAGTGGGGGGCAGTGTCGGGGCAAGATAGGCTGGTTAGGGGCTGAGTAGAGATCTTGTTAGAGGGCCTGTTAGTGGCCTGGTAGAAACCTGGTCAAAGGGTCAGTTAGGGCTGGCTATTGCAGGCTGGGTTGGTGCCTAACAGGGCCTAGCAACTCAACCATGTTTGGGTCAGCCGACCTCACCAGGGTTGGTTAACCCGACCAAATCAGGTTGGGTTAAGCAGACCAGCCAACCAGACCCAGTTGGCTTAAGTCAACCAGTCTGCAGCCTCCCCCCCCACCCTATAAGTTGGGCCATTGCGCCCATCATTTGTAGATGTCAGCCTGGTGTCGTTCTTCAAGTTGTGGTTTATTCAGCTGTAAAGAGCAGAGGTTTTCCCAGCACGTGTGCCTTGTAGTCCACTGCAGTTTGCTGGGCATTGCTTTCTCTCTCTACACATTTTTCTATTGTCTCTCCTTATTCGCAGATCTGCTCTCTCTATTCTGTTCGTATATTCTGCTGCACTCTGACATGGTGTTAGGGCACAAGGTTGTGTGAAGCTTAGAGCAGGAGAGCGCATGGGGCAATAAGAGGTTGCTGCTGATTGCTACAGGCATGGACAGTTCGGTAAGAAGGCTGGGAGACGTCTTTTGAAGGAGGCGTCACTTGGAGCAGCTTCTTCTTTCCCTCTTCTTTCCCACCCACCATCCTTTCTCTTCTTTCCCACCCACCCTTCCTTTTACAAGAGCAAGCTTTCCGCCCCATGAGGGCAAGTCTACTTGAAATGGTTACACAACAAGTTAAAGATCCTTGTTCTACCTTCATTCCTGATAGACCGTTAGTTGGACAGAAACAACCATGGCGTATAGAGGGTAATAATGGACCGAGTACGACTTGGCTGATTTGGTACTTGTTGGAGTTATCAAGTTAGATCCCTGCTATGCATGATGGAGTTTATGGTTTTCAATCTTGTAAGTGACTATCGTGAGATTGAAACTGCACTATGTTGTGTTTTTAGAGGATGAGTTTGGGAATGTTCTTGGATTCATCTAGGTATATGCTTCTGCCGTATTAGCGGACATGCAAATTTCACCTTGTGAAGTTTTCGTCCAAGTTGCGGCCTGCTGGTATTGTGATAATTCTTTCTATCTTAAATGGTGTGTTGCCCTATCAGCTAGATTTAGATTTAGATGCTCGTTTGGGAGAGACTAAAATGAAATCGTTTAGACTTCACAAGCAATTGTAGCTTGAATGAAGAGATTTAGACTACTTTTTGATTAGCCTTCTCCTTTAGTGCTAGCCTTCGTCATGGCTGAGTTTGCCCTTCACCTCCGGAGTGTCGATAGAATCTCAATACGAAGACTTTGTATAAATGGATGCTCAAGTATGTGTGGGTGTGTGGATTTGTATGTGTGAGAGCATGCTTTTATACTATGGTCTACACCCACTGTTGGGCGGTGATGACGTCAGTGGGGATGTCATAGTAGCTAGTCCGTGCTATGCATGATGGAGTTTATGGTTTTCAATCTTATGAGTGACTATCGTGAGATTGAAACTGCACTATGTTGTGTTTGTAGAGGATGAGTTTGGGAATGTTCTTGGATTCATCGAGGTATATTAGATCTTAAGAGGAGCACCTTTAGGAGGAGAGTGAAACCTTGGCATAGGTATGGGATCATTTCAATGCCCATGTCCATTCTTTCATTTTCTGCAATTGTACCCCCGAAGTGATCAACTATGTGAAGCACATGAAATTGGCGAAATGTATTTGGGAGCATTTAAGGATAACTTGTCATTGTTGCAATAACAAACAACATTACTATTGGGAGTGCCCTAATCCTCCACTTGTGCAAGTTTTGGATAAGTTCGACACAGTTGAGACAAAGAGTCAAATTTTGAAGAGGTGATGCATGTGAAAGACCTTTTACTTGTAAATGCCACTAGAAGAAGAAATGACAAGATATATGGCTCTCGTCCCCTATGCAACGAAATGCATGTTTCAACTTTGGGGAGTCCATTGATGTAGCATGTATAATATGGATCCATGGTTGAGGTGGCAATCCTTCTCTTGCGCCAACCCTTCCATGTGGATGGTCCCATGGGTGTATTTGAATGGGGTGGTTGTAGATAGTCCAAGGGATAATAGTTTTATAAGGGGAAAGTAGGATTAGGTGGCAAGCTTCTTTGTGCCAACCCTCCTCTTATCCTCATAGATGCTTTTGTGCATAGTCCAGGGAGCAAGCGTCTTCGTGCCAATCCTCCTCTTGTCCTCATAGATGCTTTTGTACCTATGATTTTACTACACTGTATACAAAGATCGAGCTGGAAGATCTGAAGTTTATAATCGAAAAGCAAAGTGCTAAAAATTGAGAAAATAGCTTTATGTTTTGACTTTTTTGTGGCTAAATAATAAAGATCATGACATTGATTCTAAAAAGAAAAGATACACAAAGGTCGTAAGTCTTGAAGATGTTTGCTCTTGGATAGATTTTCTTTTAGATACTCTTTACATCACAATAGGTGATTCTTTGTTTTAACAAATTATAGAAATCCCATGGACACTATTTGTGCTTTCTTTTTAGCTAACTTTTATCTTTTCACTTATGAATTTGAGTTTATGCAACGTCTTATTTCTATCAATACCTACCGTATCATTTTACATAAGCTTAGCCAAGTTAGGCGTTTTATAGACGATTTTCTTTGTATCAGATGTTTTGGACTTTTAAGACTTCATGTACAAAGACGCTTGTGCTTTTGGAGAAGGAATCTATCCTCCAGACTCTTGTGAATTGAACTGCACTTCAAGAGGGGATTCTTGTGTTTTCTTAGGTTTAGACTTTCTCAATCTACCGTAGGATTAGAGGTTGATTATATGATAAACATGAACAACCTGAATATAGTGGTTTGCAGATTATAAAAATGCCTCACATTGACTCAAACATTTCTGATTTGGCAAAATATGGAGTCATTTTTTCCCAATTCCACTTAATGTAGTAATTTGATCATAAGAAGTATAATCCAAGAAAAATAATTAAAAATGTACGCACAATCTTAGATATGAAGTCTTTTATCTATGGTGTATTGATAGCCTTAGGCATGATTGAACATAAGCTGAAAACAAAAAGCGGGGAGCTGAACAGCCCATTTTTCTTTTAGTTTCAAAAGAGAGGTTGATTAAGTATGCATGTGCTTTCTAAGTTAGGAATGTTATTTTGTAGGAAGCGGTACATAAGTGAAAGAGGTTTATTTAGTTTTTTAGGTTTTAAATAATTCATTCATTCTCTAGAGAGAGAGAGATATTTTATTCCTATGTTTTGGTCGATTTTGTTTCTTGTTTTGCTTGTTTATTTTTGCTTAGTCATCTTCTTCCTTTCTTCTTTATTTCTTGTTTTCTTTCTCTGTTGTTTTTTTTAATGTATTTTAGTAAGTACTTGGTTTGCCCAAGAGACTCCGTAGGTAGAACAATAAAAGATATAAATTTGTACGATTGGATATATTATAGTCTTACAAAGGTATATTAAAATAGGAAAAGGGTCCAAGGAGGTGGACCATCCACTCTTGACTTAGGGAATAGCTTCTTGATCTATGTGGAAAATGCGCAATATTTCTCACTGGGTGCGATAACTCTTAGCCCAATACTCATCGTTTTACTCATCCTTCATTATGAGTGGGACCCTTATGTGGGAGGAGCTAGTGCTGATGGCATTGGACTAGGAGGAATGGTTTTACAACCCTCCACAAGGCGTAGGATCACGCCCATAACAACAAGGGTAAACTATTGGAGAAAGTGTCCTCTGCGGAGCCATGAGAAGGATATTGGCTCGTTAGCAACAGCTGCTGACAACAACCCCAACATTGTATACGTGGAGATTATGGACTTCTTCAAGTGGGGAGGTGGCACATCACACCATTGATGATTGTCGAGTGTGGATTGTGGATAGTGGTGCTTCCAAGCACACAACACAATCTAGAGAGCAGTTCTAGGACCTTCGGTGATGGTCAATGATGTATGGGTAAGTCCACTGTACTTGTTGAAGGTGAGGGCAAGTTGAACATCATTCTCGATGGCCTTCGAGGTTCTTGATGTTGTAACTCTTGGTTTCCACCAGTTGTTAGTACATGAAATGTGCAAGATTGACAAGTGTGTGGAGTTCGAAGAAGAGTCAATTGCCATTAGGGACAAAACGATAAGCCAAGGAAGGAGCAGTTGATGACGGGATCAACTCCCTGTACTTTCTTCTCTTATAGGTACTCATCTTTGTGACTTGTGGCATTCTTGAGATTGTGGAGTGAGAGTGAAGCCTCAAAGTTGGAGCGACTTAGATTGGGGAGGAGATCCAGGCACGAGGAGATCTACTTAGGGGACCCCTTAGAGTGGCTAGAAGCAGCCAGCCCCCTCTCATCCATGGAGGCTGAGAACCAGGCTACTTATGGAGCTGCAGACGAGATGGTGTGTCTATGAAGGCTATGTGGCAAGGAGGCAAGTTCGAGGGAGGAGACACGAAGCTTCTTTATTTGCTCCGTAATTCCTCCAGCTCCTTGGGTTTGGTTTGACAGCCACAAGCTCAAAGGCATGTTAAAGTTGGTCATCTCTTGTCTTTACTATAGGGAGTGAGGCCTTCTTTGTGGATGTGCTTGCCTAAGATAATAAGTGCATGTGTGTGTGTGTGTATGTGTTTGATTAAAAAGACATCTCTTCTTTCATGTCTGCTATTATGGAGACTTTTTGGTGCTTAAAGCATGGCCGTACGAGTATCATATTACTCTCTATGGAGCATTTGTGTTCCCCAAAGATGCATGGTGGCTTTAACATATTGAATATTCATATCCATATTCTGGCTCACAAGGGAAAAATGATGCTGCAATTTTACCAGGGTGATCAGCCTTGGGCTGCCAAGATGTCTCATTTACTTTTGCAGTTGACTACTACTTCTTTTGGGCAATGGCATCCCACTCCGTGGGATTTCATTCTAGGTTATATTGATGGTATGGTTAAAGGCTGTCCTTTTGTTTCTAAAATGCTATTGGCTTGCAAGGAGATTCTTTCTCATCTCAAATGGAGTGGTCATGACTCTCTGGATGGGAATTCCTTGCGTGTTGAGAACCTGCACTGGTCAAAGGCAAATGATCGACCCCTTGCTTTGTAGGAACCTAAGCGCCCGTATTTGTTTCATTACTCTTGTTGGTGATAAACTTCATGATGATGGTACTTTGTTGCCTTTTCCTTTGGTGGCTAGACAATATGGATTGGGGATGCATTATCGACCCCTCTGGCACTATTTTTCTCAGATGCTTCATTCCTTTTTACCCATACCCAGGTTGAAGCTTATGTATCGCCTTACTGATTGGTCCTTGCATCGTCATGGTTTTTCTTGCCATCCATTATGCGTGGTTGATATCTCAGTGGCTGGTTTATACATGGTTTTTATGGGTATCGCATCATGCGAATTAGCTTTGGTCTTTAAAGGTGGCATAAAAGGTTGCAGCAGCTCTGGTCTTGCAGACTTCCACTTCATCAACTGGTTTTTCTATGGTGAGTGATGCTTGGTATTATTCCTTTTGGCCAACTCTTGGCTCGTAGACATATTGCTTCTACTTTATGCCACAGATGTTTGGCTCCCAGGGAATCCTTGCTCCATCTTTTTTGGAATCGTCTTGTCACTCCTGACTTCTTGGCATATGTTTGTACTATAGTCTATGCCCACTGTTGGACGCTAATGATGTTAGTGGGGATGCCATAGTAGCTAGTCGCTGCTATGGGTGATGGAGTTTATGCTTTCAACCTTATGAATGACTATCCTGAGATTGAAACTGCACTATGTGTTGTGTTTTTAAAGGATGAGTTTGGGCATGTTCCTGGATTCATCTAGATATATATAAGTAACTAATGAAGCAAGGTGTGTACAGTTCTTGCCAATTCCTCAACATTCTAAATACGAGGAAGTTGGAGTTGTTCATGAGGATGAAGAGCATGCTTGCTTCACATGTTGCACTCTGCTTTTGGCCCCCATGATTTTGTTAAGATGCATGGGATTCTGAATGGAAAGAGGGCTTCGAGTATGTGGATGATAGCCCTAGTGATAATTCCTTGAACTACTCACTCTTAAGAAATGCACGTTACTAGAGAGTCCTGTTGCTCCTAAGTGTGTGGTCTCATTGGCCAAGGGCCAACACAAGAAAGTTTGGAACTCCATAATGTAAATTTGGAAATACAAGGTTATAAAGATACTCTTAAATCTCAAGTATGCATCTTGACATGACTGATCATACCTACGAAGGATTCATTTAAATAACTCCTTGGCTTTTTAAAAGGATGGACCTTCATGGTGAATATGGTATTCATGACGCTTCTCTCATTGGTTACATATAGTTGGTGCCAAGGTATTTCTTTGTTGGTCAAAGTTGTTTGCATCCAATTTTGGGGTCTTGCTCATGTGCTCATGTGTGCACCAAGTATGTGTGCAATCTGTGTGTCAAAGTGGTATGGGGGATATTGTGTTTGGAGTGTGTGAAGGGTCAAGTGACCTTTGAGAGTGGATGAGGTACTAAGAGTGAGCTAAGAAATGATGTGGATTGAGGTGCCCTTGTGGGTATAAGATGTGTATGTGGGTATTGGAGGCCCAACTGGGGATGAAGGCAGATCTAGCCTCAATTCTCATGTCTCAAGAAGCTTTAACTTGTTGGACATGGGTCTGGCTGAGACAAGAGACAAGATAGATGGTCTGAAAGGCGTTCAATTTTCATTTCTGGGTTGGGAACTTTGTTGGATTGGGAACTTTGTGTGCGAGTGCCAGAATCATCTGATCAAGGAAGGACAGAATGGCCCTTCGATTGGCAACGTGCTAAGCAACAAGGTGAATAGATTAGGTTTGGAACACTTATGTAAGCCTCTCCAAGAGGATGTGATTGTATTTTTTGATCTGTTGATTCGTCATTTGTCTGGTGTTGTAATGTTTCAAATGTGAGGCACTGTGTGCTTAGAAGATTTGGGATGCTAGGTAGGATTGGGCGTCTCTCCAACACAGCAGTCTGCCCCTGTACTGGAGAGTATAAGGAAAAAGCTCATTTTTTGGAGCTTAGCCAAACTTGACCTTGCATCTAGAGTTGTGGTAGTGAACGAGGTTCTTTTGGCCACCACCTGGTTTGTGTGTTCTTGTTGGTGCCGGTCTAGGGATTGCATCACTCAGCTCGTTAGACCAGTCAGGGATTTTTTATGGAGTGGACTTGATGGCACGGCAGATGTTGCAGTGAGGGTGGCCTGGGAGACCATTATTCTCCCTACATGTGAAGGGGGCCTTAATATCAATTACCCAGGCTTGCAGTGCAGGGCCTTGCTTTGTAAGGTGGTGGTAAGGGGACTCATGCCTGGGTAGGAACCTTGGAAGGATTTCTTTTTTGGACGCATTCAGGTTTGCACACCTACCTTGGGAGATGATTGGGTGGACAGCCCTTGCTGGATTTTTACTTCAGCCCCTCTCAGATCTCTTGCCTCTCCTCTCATGATTGCGATTCTGAAAGCTTGGGGGAGCTTCAGGAACACTCCTCGGAGGGTGCCACCCTCTACCCTCGAAGAGATTGATAGGCAGCCGATCATTTGGAACGATAGTATATTTGATGAGCATGGCAGACCACTAGGCACCTCCCATTACATACAGTGGTCTAGATGGGAGAGAGGCCCCGCCTACACAGTAGGCACTTGGAAGGCTTTTATCAGGTTACCTGAGGATCAGAAACTACAGTCAATGAGTCACCTCAGAGGAGTAGCACGCAAGATTCAGCAGATAGGTGCAGCCATCCCGGTGGAATGGACAGTTTGAGATGCCTATTACTTCCACCACTTGGATTGGAGCTTTTTCGAGGACAGCAGTTCCTTTACAGGTGATCGCTCTTCGAGGTTTCGAGGAAGATGCGTTGGTCTTTGATGTTGGGGATGGAGGTATACTCTCTAGATCCACATATGATATCCTTCTAGAGGTTGCCTTTCAGCCTGTCATGATTGCTGGTTTTGTGGACCATGGAGCGGGCTTGCAGTGGTACTTAGACCCTGACCCTCTGCTCTTGGCCCTAGGATCCTGGAGGTCGTGGTTATATGGAGGTGCACCTATTAGGTGCTTGCAGTGGGACCCAGGAGAGTGGGAGTGGATAGATCATGGGCACGGAGAGAGGGGGATTCCCTTCTTTCGTTTCACGGTTGGTAATGCCAGGAGATTGCAGCTGAGCATTAGGGGTTGGATTCCCTCCAGAGCCCCCCACTGGGATAGCTTCTTCATCACCGCAGATTTGCGTAAGAATTTCTGGAGGAGGCTCTGGAAATCCCTCAGAAATAGCAAGATCACTCTTTTCATTTGGCTTTCTATTCATGGAGGGATTGCAGTAAACCAGTGGAGATCACGATTTGGGGCTGATCCCACTTGCCCTCGCTGTCATTCTGCAGAGGAGTCAGTGCGACATTGCCTTTGGGACTGCAGTCAGGCAAGGACTGTTTGGAAAGGGGTTGCTCGAATACTCAGCATTTTTCATACTTCCGCTTTCTTCATGACTTGGGGCTCGGTCGCATGGTTATCCCTTACTGGGCCCCAGGTGTTTTATGAGGGTGAGCCTTCTTCTTGGGCACTCTCGGTCGGCCGGTAGGTGATAGAGCCCTGCTCTCTTCAGGATGTACCACTTACTCCCTTCAGAGCTTCCCATGCTTCAGTGGATACCTCTTGGGAGATTTTGGCTAGCATTTCCTCTTGGCACATTTGGAGAGCCAGATGTACAGAGGCATTGGATGGCACGCAGATATACCCATCACAGGTGTTCACGGGTATTTGGACTGACACGTATCTCGTATGGAGCTTGTTGTGACAGTTTTCTTGAATACTTAATAGAAGTCTCTTTTTGCAAAAAAAAGGAAGGCACTGTGCCTAGGTGGCACTTTGCTGACTTGGCTTCTACCACATGGCCAATGACATGGCAATTAGGGCTGATTGTGCAAGATGAGGCTAGCTGCCACATGGCACTTGACTCACCATTGTGACTAACCTAACTCAACCATTTTTCAACCCAGATAGTTGACCCAAGGTTAACCGTACTCGAGTTAGCTTGACCCTTATCCACCACGTGTCAACAATTGGACCAGCCCATGGTATATGGTGACCAAGGCCCTTAGGATAGGGTTGCCTCATGTACTGACGGAATCTGCGGGATTTTGACATAATCTTTTAGATTTTGTCCTCCTTGTCGTCTGCTTGTAGGTGTAGTGGATGGCGTTGAGCTGAGTTGCCGTGCAGCTAGAGCTTTGCTGAGTCTATTACACCCCTGTGCATGGCCTTCTGTTTGTGGGTCTTCGTTTGGAAGTAAGACCCAGGCTGAGGCGTATGGAGGCTCATGTTTGCTCTAGTGCTTGGAGCTGTGCTGCTGTTGCTTGTGAGCCACTAGGTGGAGGTGGGATGTTTTCTTCGTTGCTATCCTAAGCCCATGCGGGGGACTGTTGCTGTAGATGCCGTTGGCACGTGAGCCGCTCGGTTGGGTGGCTAGGTGCCCTCGTGGTGAATGAAGGTTGGAGCTCGGTTGAGAGCGAGTGTTGATGGCACCAGATGTGGGAGCCACGCATTTGTAGGTAGGTGCTGGCTGTGTTGAAAGAGTGGCGCTGGGAGTTGTTAGCCTGAGTGCGTTGCTGGAGATCTATCCGGGTTGGAGTCCGCCATTCGTGGAGCCTACTGCATGGAGCAGTGCTGTGATGTGAAGATTGCTGGAGTCGATGCTAATTGTTGCCTCTGGAGGTGTTGCTAGGCCAAGTAGACAAAGGAGGTCGAGTTGGGTTGACCTTGAGCTTGTAGAGCAGATCGCTACTCTCAGTTGCAAAAGAGCCGCTCAGGCTTGCTTGTGGAGAGGCAGTCCGTAGATCGTTTGGGCTAGGTTGTGGTAGAGGAGGGAGGTGGCCGTTGGCGCTTGGCGTGGGCTATTTGCTAAAGGTGTGCATGCGCTTGGAGGTGGATGGTGCTCAGAGATGGCGGTTGAGAGTCTGGCTGGTGTTGTTGCTGCTGCTGTAGGAGCTGTTGCTGCGCCTTTGGAAGGTGGAGGCTGGGAGCTCATTGAGAGAGCTGTTGGACGTTTTAGAGTTCACCTACCGTGTGATCTCATTGAGGTTCAGTCATAGAGCTCTTGTAGACGGAGGCTTGTCTATTGAGCGTGTGTGCATGGACTCTTCATTATGGAGCTTAGCTCATTTGTTAGTGAGATGGTGCAGCTTCTTGAGTCGCCCGGTCGAGTAACCGGTGAGGTGGAGCCGGTTACTCGCCCGGTCGAGTAACCGGCTGAGGTGGAGCTTAGCTCATTTGTTAGTGAGATGGTGCAGCTTCTTGAGTCGCCCGGTCGAGTAACCGGCTGAGGTGGAGCGCTTTGGAGTAACTTAGCTGTGATTCGTTTGTAGATTAGATGGAGCCACTGAGTCCTTTGCACTTGTTGAAGTCAAGGCCTTAGAGCCCACGTTTTGCAGCCTGTTGTTGGAGCTTTGCTTCCATGTCAGCCGTTCTATTGCATAGTAGAAGGCCGTGGAGGGAGCCTAGGAGACGATTTGGGAACCTAGGAGCTTACTGTAGAAGGCATTGAAGATGTGTAGGAGCCGTAGTGTAGATAGTCGGCTCTTGTGAAAGCCATACGTTTGCTTTATGAAGATGTCGGTTGGAGTCTTCTACTGTGGAGCATTGAGGGTCGCTTGTGGAGAAGGAGAATCTCTCTGCCCAGCACTCAACTGAGAAGGATGAACCTTACACCTCATGAACTTTCTCTCCAAGAAAACTCAGAATTTCTCTCAAACCTAGAACTCTCTCATAATGCTTAAGAACACACGGAAATGAACATATCTCAAGCTCCAGGAAGCAGATTCCTGAGCTTTCTGATGCAAATTGGAGAGAAGAAGGAGCTCTATAAGAAGAGCTAGGTGAGGGATGAAGATGCCTCAGATGGAGGGCTTACGCCTTGACGGAACAAGGGCTTATGCCTTGGGCTTTTACTCTCTCTAACGGAAATCTCTTTCACGATGGAAGATGCCTCATGGAAGGAGGGCTTGACACTCACGAAGGGAGTGGAGCACCATCGGCTCTGATACCATGATAGCAGAAGTGAGAGAGGGAGAGAGAGGAGTGCACACGATAAAGCTATATGTACACTAAGTGTATTGACAATGAACATGAAGATATACATGTGAATCCCTTAGGGTTAGGGTTTGCCCCTATGCCTTATGTGGATAGTGCAATTTACACTATGTTTAACATGGAGCAGGTAAAAGTGGATGGGAGCTGCCATCGTCGCACAAATGGAGACCTTGGACAATTCGTACTACTTGTGGAGCATCCCCACATTGCAAAGGCTCGAGCAGGGAACCCTCAAGATCATGGCTAGGATGCAAAGGATGCAATGGGACTTCATCAAGGGCATGGCAAGTTGGTTGTCAGAGGGGGGTGTGCCTTTTTAATTCACACGGAGTTGCAAGCCTATAGGATCCATGGACAAAGGGTCCTTTGGATTGAGATACATGATGTGACTCCTTCCTCGCCCCAGTGGCCCAGATCCTTACCAAAGAACAATATTTGGGAGACGATGTCCAGCATCACTGCGTGGATAGTTGGGTAGCCCATTGTAGTTGGGTGATGGGAGGCCAATAGGTTCTCGCAACAGCCACCCTCATTGCCATCTGGTAAGACATCATGTACACCTTGTGCATGACATGGGAGTGAGGGACGATGGGATCTTAGACGACCGCCGAAACGTTGGAAGTGTCTTCTGTATATTCATGGAGTGAGGCATTCGCTGGTTGTATAGTCCCCCACCCTGGTTGTTGGCCCCTGTTTTAGAGCATTGAGCCGAGTTCTCCGAAAAGTTTGGCAGCCGAGTTCTCTGAAAACAGGCTGTTTGGCAGCCAGTCTTTCTTTCATTGTATTTATTCCACGATCAACGCCACATGCATAGTTGATTTCTATGGTTGTTTTTTCAAGCATTAATAAAAATTTCTTTTCTCCAAAAGAAGAAGAAGAAGAAGAAGAAGAAAGATCATATCCTCTATCCTCAGCCAAGCAGCGGATTTGGTCCCCCAAACAACATACTAAGGTTTTAATACCCTAATAGTTAGTTGACCGACTGGCCCACTGACAGGGATCCCCCCCTTGGCTCTCATGTAGACAGTCATGCGAGCCTATGTGTTCCCTTCTGTAGAGACGTTGCAGTGTATTTCTCTACTTGTTAATTGTCGTCTGAGACATCAGCTTTGGGTGTGGATGCTCACTTAGTGGCTCCACCCCTTGGCTTTTATTGTATTTGGTTTTCTTCATTGTCTTAGACCGTTAGATTTTTTGAAGGCTTTAATAAACTCTCTCTCTATATATATATCATGTATTAACCGGTATTATATTGTTAGATCTCCTCCATCTCCATTCATCTCGGACTTAGGGGGGGACCAGGAGTTGCCCACAAAGATTCAGTTCTATTGCAACCACTTCTTGGGAGTATCGGAGGATGGACTGAATACCTCGAGGATAGAGGAGTCTCACATGCTTTGAGGATTGCCATTGGACAGATGCGGATCTCGTTCCATCAGTTGAGGATTGAGACAGGGAGAGCTGCAGGTATACCCAGAGAATAGCGAGCTGCAGGTAATGCATGCTGGAGGAGGTCAAGACAGAGGAGCATTTTCTATGTATCTGCCTAGCCTACTACGAGATCCGAGGACGATGCCATTGCCTCTTTTAGAAGGGACACGGCTTTGGTTCACTCTCACGGTTGATCCAATTCCATGACTAGGTCTGCATTGGGCTCTCTGCTTGATATGCGATGACATAGAGAGACGCTATTGTGACAGATCAAGGAGCAGCAAGAGGTGACCGCACCACAGGGCTACTGAGGCAGACCAAGCATGGAGACATGCCACATATTACTATTTAAGTAAGCTCTAGGACACAGTGGGATGGAGGAGGAGGAGCTAGTTGATATGAGGGCAGAATGGATCAAGACAGAGGAGCATTCTCTATGTATCTGCCCAGCCTACTACGAGATCCGAGGACGATGCCACTGCCTCTTTCAGAAGGGACATGGCTTTGATTCACTCTCACGGTTGATCCAATTCCATGACTAGGTCTGCATTGGGCTCTCTGCTTGATATGCGATGACATAGAGAGACGCTATTGTGACAGATCAAGGAGCAGCAAGAGGTGACCGCACCACAGGGCTACTGAGGCAGACCAAGCATGGAGACATGCCACATATTACTATTTAAGTAAGCTCTAGGACACAGTGGGATGGAGGAGGAGGAGCTAGCTGATATGAGGGCAGAATGGATCAGCAGAGAGAGCTGATACGACGCTCTCGAGTGAGGGATGCAAAGACCACACACGACATGGAGTGGGTCGAGAGCACATACGATGGAGGTCCGGCCTATCTCAGCTCTCCTCAGCGGGGACTGCCAGAGACAAGGCGTCACTCTTGACATAGCCCATCGGATCCAGAGATCAAGGAGACCACGTCCTCCGCCACTGCACGAGACAACTCGATAAATGTAGATCCGAGATATTCTCGCAGCTTACCGAAGAGCCACCACAGTGGCGGGTTTCGGATCTCGAGCCTCAGCTTTCAGTTTGTATTTATTGGGAATGAGTGGGAGAGAAGAGATGCATCATGACAAGAGTTGAGAACACAAGAAGAATCCAAAAGTGTGTTCTATTGATTGTGAGAGAGAAGCCTCTCATTTATAGAGTGGGAGAGAGGGTGTCCTAGATCATAGGCACCTCTCCTACATCAAAGGCAATTAGTCCTAGGACTTCCTAAATCATTGGCACCTCCTAGAGAGGGCGCCTTCTACATCATCACCTGTGTCATAGTCTTAGATTGTACTAAGTGTGCTTTACTACACACACAAAGGATTTGCCTCATGCTATGTCAAGGATACATCTAGTCACATAGTTTCACAAGCCATCTCATGGTGGTCAAGGATAAATCCATGGCTAGGATCTCATGCTAGTAAGGGTGCCCAAGGGTCAAGGTTTACAAAAATGAGATAGACCCCCCCCCAAAATGGTTCTCTCTCTTGCATGTACAAGGATTAATCTTAGGCCTTTGTGTGGACCTAGTTTCTCATGTACCATGGAAGCAAACATATCACATGGCTTACATCATATGGTTGACCATAGGTGATTTACAAAGACTATAAGGACTACACATAACCATGACATTCTTTTTGGAGTACTACGTTAGGCAGAGAACCTCAAAATTGACTACATGACCAAGTGATGACAAAAGTTCAAAGATGTTGGACTTTAGAAGGTCCAATCTTTATCTTCCTCTACCACCACATCTGTTTCTTCATTTGCTGATGCTACCACAAAATTTGTTACTTCATTTGCTAATGCAGTTCTTTCTTCAACCATATTTGCCTTTACTTTCTTCTTCTCATTGCAAAACTTCTCAAAGTGATTGTTTTTGCCACAATAAGTGCAAGGATTAATCCTATAGTAATCCTTGTCAAGATGATTGGTCTTGCCACAATGCTTGCATGCTTTGTACTTGCCCTTTGATGATAACTTCACTGTAATTGCTTGAGTTTGATCTTCTATTTTCCTTGAATTCTTCTTTTTCTCTTCTTCTTGTAGAGCGCTAATGATGCTCTCTACTGTTGGTTGGGGCAGATTCTTCAAAATAGTTACAGCATAGTCAAATTCCTAAGGCATACTTTGTAAGAGCACAGCCATTGATCATCTTCAGTGACTAGAGAGTTGGAGGCCAACTCCTCATAGTGTTGACATAGCTGCAACAGAGTCTCCATCCATCTTAAGTTCAAAGAATTTAATCTTCAAAGTCAATTTAGAGTTATGAGAGCTAGCACCAAATAGTACATCTAACTTATGCCAAGCCTCAAAAGGAGATTCCACATCTGAAATATGATGCACATAATCATCTCCCAAACCTAATGCAATGATTGCATTGGCTTTCTCTAACCTTTTAGCATCTACTGGTGTTGTTGAAGTAAAGTCACTTTCCTTTGGTTATGGTGGATTCACCCTCTTGTGATGATTGATTCCCTGGCTTGACTAAATCCCACAAATTCTCCTGTATAAGCACAAATTTAATTTTCATTTGCCAAGTATGGAAGCCTTGGCCAGTGAATTTGTCTATCTTAAAGGTAGCCATGAGAGGGTCTTACCTTTATGTATAGGCAGTGTTTGCTCTCTTACAAATGGCTATAAATCTCAACCATACAAGTGCATACTGCAAGTAATGAAATCAGAGAATCCTATTCTTTTTGCCTCAGAATAATAATATGGCTTTTTCTTCACAAGCTTTGTCACTTTCTAATTGACATATCTAGGAGCTACTTTCTTCTTCTTCCCTTTTCTTTCACATATCCAGCATTAGAAGAGCAACAAGAGCTAAGCATTGTGAACAATCATCACCAACTGGAAATTTACTGTCCATATATCATCTTTAACACTCTTTTAAGCTTGCATCAAGCATTCAAAGACCAAAACTGCCCAAAACTGTAGTATAAAAACAGAGAAACATGGAGGCCAAAATTCTCACCGATAGAGTCGGTTTTCAGAGGGCTTTTATCACAGAAATGAAGCTCTATTACCAAAGATCATCCACTAGGAAGCATAGGCGGAATGTCGCGTAGATTTGTCCGGGGAAGAAGCTTGAAAGTCGACTGGTTTTTCTCCGATTTCTCCTCCGTCTATGAACCAAATGGGCTCAAAATTGAACAGCAAGTAGCTGATAGGGTCGCCCAGCTATGGCGAAGAGGGTTTTGCAAATGGTTGAGTCTACAGGCGGAATTTTGTGAAATGTCGCCAAGTGAAGAACTTGTCAGCATGGGCGGCAGGAGCAACCACTCCCTAATTCCTTCTAGCCAGAGGTTTGCCCCATCAAGAGAGTGCTTGGGCAGCGGGCTCAGAGGGCTTGGGAAATGGCATAGAGTAGAGCGAGAATAAGCTTAAGAAAAAATCGGGCAGACTGGAGGCAAATGAAAGAGAAGGTGGAGAGTGAAGAAGAAGATGATGAGGTGGCAGCTAGGAGGCTAGAAAGTTCACTAGAGCCTAGAGCTTTGATACCATGTGTTGGGAATGAGTGAGAGAGAAGAGATGCATCATGACAAGAGTTGAGAACACAAGAAGAATCCAAAAGTGTGTTCTATTGATTGTGAGAGAGAAGCCTCTCATTTATAGAGTGGGAGAGACGGTGTCCTAGATCATAGGCACCTCTCCTATATCAAAGGCAATCAGCCCTACATCATAAAGACTTCCTAAATCATTGGCACCTCCTAGAGAGGATGCCTTCTACTGCATCATTACCTGCGTCATAATCCTAGATAGAACTAAGTGTACTTTAGTACTAATTGTGCTTTAGTACTAATTGTGCTTTAGTACTAAGTGTGCTTTACTACACACACAAACATGTGACTGCTATTAGATGCACACATGCACCTTAGAGCAAGCCCTTGATCACAAATATCCTAACAGTATTTGAGATTTAGGTTTTGTTTGAGCTTTCAAGCTCTTTAGCTTTAGCTTAGTATAGTACTTAGCAAGGGCTCTGGCGTGCCCTTTCCTTCAGCCGTTTGAGGCTTGTATGAGATATTTTTGCTTGTGTACTTTGTCCCATAGGCCCGTGAGGCCTCCCAAGGAGGTTAATATATCTTTCTTTCTTTCTTTCTCTTTCAAGAGTGGTCCACTCTCATGGCTGATCGACTTCCATGACAAGGTCTACATTGGGCTCTACCTGATGGAGATGCATCGGCACAGAGAGACACCACTGAGACAAATTAGATAGCAACAGGGAGCGACGTCGCAGCAGGAGGCTGAGGTAGACACAGCACAGTGACATGTCATAGATTTATATGCATTCTAGTCAGCTCCAGGGCATAGTGGGGTGGAGGAGGAGGAGCTAGCTGACATGAGGGTAGTGTGGATCAGTAGGAAGAGACGAGGTGACATTGATGAGCCAGGGACGCAGAGACAACACTCCGTGACATAGAGAGTGACCAGAGCACGCACAATCGAGGTCCAATGTATCTCAGCCCTCCTCAGAGGAGCTGAGGCGTCACTCTCGACATTGCCCATTGGATACAGAGATCTAGGAGATCATGTCCTCCGCCACAGAGGAGTCACCGCAAAAAGATATGACTAAAGGTAATACTTGTGAACTAGTTTCGTCTGGCTAATGAACTGTGTGTTGATAAGTTTTCCAGCTCTCAGTCTCAGCTTGAGTTTTCAGTTTGAGCTCTTTAGCAAGGGCCCTAGCGCGCCCTTTGCTTCAGCCCATAGAGGCTTGTATGAGTTCATTTTCTTATTGTGCTTTGTCCCATAGGCCTATGAGGCCTTCTGAGGACATTAAACCAAGGCCTAGTTTTACCGCGATCATTTCTTGAGCATCTCAGAGGATGGGTTCATCATCAGACCCCAGTATCTCGAGGATAGAGGAGTCTCACGTGCACTAAGGATCGCTATTGGGCAGATGCAGGTTTCATCCCGTCAGCTGCGGATTGAGATAGGAAGAGTAGCAACGGATTTGCATGCTATTCACACTGGGAGTGACTGAGACAGAGGAGCACTTTCTCTGCGCCTGCCCCACCTACTACGAGATTCTACCAGGACAGGAGTGGCTTCGGCTCTCTATCACGATTGATCCACTTCCATGACTAGGTCTGCGTTGGGCTCTATCTGCTTGAGATGCGCCCTGCTACGACAGATCAAAGAGCAGCATGGGGTGACCAGACCACAGGATACAGAGGCTGATCGAACACAGCTGCGGGTCACAGATTTCTGTATCTTTGAGTCACCCCCAGGACACAGTGGGATGGAGGAGGAGGAGCTAGCCGATATGCGGGCAGTCTGGATTTCTGAGAGAGGGGTGCAGAGGCCATTGGCGACACGGAGAGCGACCAGAGCACCCTCTATTGAGGTTAGACCTATTACAGCTTTCCTCAAAGGAGACCGCCCGAGACGAGGGGTCACTTTGAACATACAACGCAGATCCAAGACATTTTCACAGCTCATAGGCATGCCATCATGGTACGGGGTTTCGGATTCTGAGTTCCAATTGCAGTCTCAGCCTACCTCAGATAGCATGTATATTTCGCTTGAGCTATTGAGTTTCTTTATTTTTATTTTATTTTCAGCATAGTACTCAGCAAGGGCCTTAGTGCGCCCTTTGCTCCAGCCCTTTGTGGCTTGTAAACCAATTCCCAACATCTGCTGTAGCAGGCATCCGTCCTGGGAAGAACATTATAATTGCATGGAGAATGGTATTTTAGTGAACTGCATATCAAGGAAGCTTGCAAAGGATCGTGTTGGGCTATGAGTGATAGCACCTTCTAGGCTTTCTATGTGTCACTGTCTTTTGATCAGAAAACCATGAACAGAATGTGTTTCACTTACATCATGCATTCAATAGTTTGACCAGATTTTACCCAATCCATTTTTCTGAGTAAAAAGTTTGTAGAATTTTAATCAAGGTTATATTGATTTCACTGCATATTGCAAGCTGATTGACGGTGTATTTTGAACTCGCTCTTGCAGTATTGGGTTAGCCAGGGAAATAAGTACTGTGACTTTTGTAAGATTTATATTGCCAATAATCCTGCAAGTATACGTACCCATGAGTTCGGGCAACGCCACAAGGACAATGTCTCAAAAAAGCTGGCTGCTATACGAAAGGAGAATGCATCAAAAGAAAAAGAGAAACAACTGGCACTAAAGGATCTGGAGCGCATTGAGGCTGTAATGTCTCTTTCTCTGCCCACTTTAACCTTTGTTTCTTATTTTCTGAGAGTGATTGGGGTCTAGGTTTGGATTGTAGGTTTTTTTCATTTGAAAATCATTAAGAAGGTTTTAATAATTTTCGTGCTGTTCTGCTATGAATGTTAGATTACAGAATAGATTGCTAGATTGTTTGTTGCAACTTTTTTTCGTAAACATAAAATGCAACTGCCAGTAGCTCTAAACTTGCTCATGTCTTGACAGAAAGCAAGACGTAGCTATGCAAAGGATTTAGCAGCAAAGGAAAAGCAGGAAGCATCAGCACTTAATGCAGCAGTGCCAGCCTCAATTAGTGAACGTAATGCACACTTAGCAATTCCAAATACCTCACCTACAGCTGATCCTTTGAGGTCTGGCACTTCAAATGAGGACAATACAAATGGTATGTGGTGGTTCTAACATTCATACGTCGATTGTCTTTGAGTGCCAGTTGCACAGTTGTTTTTTGAAAGTCTTTGTTGTTCTTTAATTGTGCTGCCAGGAGAATGGACATACGATGAGGCAGCAGGCTACTACTTCAACTCGGCCACGGGTTACTATTTTGACCCGAATTCTGGCCTATATTACAGTCAGTTGCTTGGTATGGTTGCATTAGCTTCTCAGATCTTTTCTTTTTTTTGGCCTGTTTATTCTTATTGCATTTTTAACCTGAGGTTTGGCGCACTTGTCAGTCACCTGTGAACAAAATTTGCTAGAAGTGGCGATGACAGCTTGTATGTGCAGGGAAATGGACGACTCAAGAAGAAGCTTTTAAAGCATCCAAACAATCAGTAGGAGATGCATCTGCTCAGTTGTCAAAGACGTTATCTGTACCACAACAACATTTACCAGTAATGGCAGCAGGAAAACTGCCACAAATGAGAGCATCAGGGGTCCCTAGTACAGAACTTCCTGGTCCGGTGCTTCGAGCTTCTCAAATCAAACCAATGCCATCCAAAGGGGTAGCATCATCCTTGGCAGTGGGCAAGAGGAAAAGACAGGGGAAGACAGAGTCATTATCAAAGGATGAGGCTGCTGCACTTGCAGCTAGAGAAGCAGCCAAGAAAAGGATACAAGAACGAGAAAAAGGACTATTGGGCCTTTATCAATCCTACTAAGGAAATATTCTGATGCTTTCTGGCAGATGCCTTTACAAGGGATGTTGGCTGTAGAGGAGAAAGTTGTCCCTTCATGTATGGAGGACATCTGGGTCTATTTGGTGCAGGTGACAACCTCAAAATGGTTGCATGGTAGTATGTACACACACTCCCGTGTTGGAAGCCTTAAAAACATAACTTGCCTGCAATTCCAAACCAATACTTGGTTACTGTCACATTTGCATAGGCCTTGAGAATAAATCTGGACCAATCTGAGACACGCTGTGAGATGCACCTCCTGTTACCTGTGTGTTAGTCTGCGTATGGTTTGAATTTAGTGATAGGAAGAAGAGTCCCTTGTGCAATGATGGCTTCAATTATCCTTATCAGATGACTTGCCAAAATTTGGCAAGTGGAGGTTACATGTTGATGCTGTAACAACTCACTTTACTTACCTAGCTAGGATGGAGGGCAACTATCCAATCAATTGGAAGGGCGACTTTATCTATGAGGAACTCAAAACAGTTTGGGAAGTTGTTTGGAAAGACTATAGAGCACGGGTATATTGGTGCAATGCTGTTGACATCAAGACATCCTTCAACCACCAAGTACAAATAAGGAAAGATGCACAAAGAACATCCTACATCAGGAGATCAGTGGATGTTCACATGTGTGAATTAGCACAATCGCATTGGTTTAAGAACATTCCCATCACAAGTTGTGTATATTTAAGGCATCATTGGGATAACTAATTGTCATGGATGATTGTGAATATTGCAATGTTTCCATGGACATTTGATTTGTCCATTAATATGCAATTGCATCTATGGTATGGAAACCCAATGTTTGCAAACGTCTGAAAAAAAGACGTATGAAATGGCATTTCAAATCTGACCAGGGAATATTTATATATATAAAGGCACTTTTAAGTAATATTCACATGATATCATTGTTTACATTTCATCATAATCAATAGGGTGTTGAATTCAAAAATTATAAATTCATGTGAATATTCATTTATCGCTCTTAAAACAGGCTTTTAAAGAGAAGTATGGTAGGCATCAAAGAGTGCGCTCTTATTAGAGGGTGCTAGTGATGTCGACAGAGCCACGTGAGTCGACCTTAGGGGTTTTTCAATCCACTGCTTTATTTGAGGCAAGGCTGTTACCAAGAGTTATAGCATACTTAAGCAAGGTTTGGGTAGTAGCCTTGTCCTCAACTTAGCTGTCTCACTTCTTCTCAAAAAATGAACTCCATTGAGAGAAGAAGTTTTGACATTTGTGTGTTTGATATTGAAATATAAGATGGCACAAAAGATATGTTCTTCTAAATAGAAAGGAACAAATGTCCCTTATTAGACATGTATATGCCTTTTTCGTTTTAAAAAATGAGGATGTTGGTTATTTGTTCTCTCTCTCTCTCTCTCTCTCTCTCTCTCTCTCATCCTCTCCCTTGCTTGTTTATGGTACAAGAAGTGTGTCCTTGGAAGATGTTCTCTCTTGTAAATTTTGAGGTGTGACCCTCCTTATCCATATTCATTAAATTTGTGTAAACCTTTGAAAAGCCAAAGAGCAGTCTTGGAGTTTTTTACAAAGCGTATGAAAGTGAATGATTATTTGAAAGATAGGAATAATATAGATTGTTCGTATGATTAAGCGAAGCATGTGATTGAGCCTGAGTGTATACACTGTCAGTTTCTGGTTCCGGAATGCATGTTTCTGTTTCTGGAATTCTTGTTTGCTGTATTTCAGTTTTTAGATGTTTGTTTTGCTGTCAATTTGTCTTTTACCTCTTACCAAGCATGGGAAAACACCCGGGTAGATGTCGGGGTTGCACAAGAACTCCTGGGGGCTCTTTTGTGTCGTCATCTTCTAGGGTGCTAGCAAGGACTGTTTAATTGAATTATTTTCATGCTGATGTCTCACTGAGCATTGTGCAACACACGCAAATCCCATTAAGATCAAGAGGACACGCATGAGTTTGGGTCAAACTTGAGCATTTGTTGAGAAAAACCTCTTGATCGATTCTTCTTTGACTAATTCTATGAGATTGAATCTCCTTGCATCTTTGTTTTTCTCATCACTCACCCCCAAGGAGGTGGAGGATTGGCTATGGGATGGTGATGGAGGAAGAAGTAAATGAGAAATATGTTGTGGAGATAGTGGAGGAGGAGGAGGTGGAGGTGGAGGTGGAAGTGGAGGAATTGGAGGTGGGAGTGGGAGTGGGAGTGGGAGTGAAAGGAGTGGTGGTGGGATGGTGATGGAGAAAGAAATGGAGGGGGAGAAATGGAGGGGGAGGACGTAGTGAGATGGAGAAAGTAGAGGTGGGAGTGTGGTGGTGGGATAGTGATGTGAAATGGTGATGGTGATGGAGGAAGAAATGGAGGGGGTGGAGGTTGTGGAGATAGATAAAGTGGAGGTGGGAGTGGAAGGAGGAGTGATGCTGGGATTGTGATGGAGGAAAAAGTGGAGGGGAAGAGGTGTTGGAGATAAAGTGGAGGTGGTAGTGAGGTGCAGTGGAACTTGTGGGAGAGATTCAAGAAAAGAAGGGTGCATGCATGCTTACACCATATGCACGTGGACACAAACATGTGCACGCGCTCACAAAAATGCATCTTCATTTAAGCAATATAGTTGTCCAATATTGTGATAATACATGAAAATGCAATACTTTTCAAGTTGTCAAATACAATTATAAATATTTAGTACTTTGGCCATAGTATTGTTTGATGAGAGCATGGGAGGGTGGCATGTTGCAAGAACATTAGCTTTCCTTTTATAAATATCTCTGTTGTAGTGATTCTCTAGATTTGTGACATACAATTATTTCTTTCGTCATTTGGCATTCATGTAGCTAGTGGAGGAGAACATACAAAAGAGTAGATGCTATATTTGACTTTATTTGTGATATCTCTGTTGGAGTGATTCACTAGATTTGTGACATACAATTATTCCTTTTGTGTCATTTAGCATTATTCATGTAGTTGTGTAGGAAAACATACAAAAGAGTATAGGCTATATTTGACTTTATTTTTGCTACACCTTTGTTGCGACACTTCTATTCAGCAAAGTAGTAATGCTTACCATGTGAATTGCCTAAGTAAGATATCATTCTTCATTACATATGCTAAAGGAGATACTTTGAATCCATAACTTTGCAAGTATTAGCACACATCCAATCCTTAGCCTAATTGATCTACTCCATTCATGTCACCTAAGAAATCTATTGAGCTTTCCAAAGAAAATCAAATGCCCCTCTCATTAAGAAAAGTAAGAGAGGATTAAAGGGATATCAAGGGGTCATTCTCCCTTACACATGCTTATGATGACATCGTTGTCTCCTTGGGGGGATTTGGCATGCTTGCAAAAATTATTTGACAATTACTTAAATTTCTAAAATAAAAGATAAATGCCCCTTTACTTGGGATAAGTGAGAAAAATTAAATAACTATGATGATCTACAAAGCATAACTACCAAACTTAAATAACCTCAATGAGCTATGGATGGTATAACTACTAGAGTTCACTAATGCACAATGAGCTACGGTTAGTAAAACTATCACAACAACTAAAAATATGAGTTCGCATGCAACAAGAATCATACAAAGAGGAGTCATCAAATCTTGTGGTTTTCTCCTTGAGTTTGTTGTAAGTCTTGTACTTAGCTCCTTGAGTTTTTTGTAAGCCCGAAAAAGCTAAAGTCGATCGACGTTGTGCAAAGAGGACAGAGGAGGGAGAGATGGAGGTCAATTCTGATGGGAAGCCCATCTGCCTCTTCTTCCCTCCAACCTAGTCTCTACTAAAGAAGACCTTGAAATTAGAGGTGATGTGACACTTAAGAAAAGATCTCCTGATACGACTCCAGTCACATCATTCCTCTTCCTTACATGTTGCATGAGGAGAATGGAGTGTGGAGAATCCAATTTCACAAAATTGGTTGGACCAAGGATTTACTCTCCATTGGCAACATCCCTCCTCTGTCAACTTAGAAAGATAGTGGAAGCCATGGAGAAAGCAACAAAAATGTGAGAGAAGATGAGTTCCTTGAAGTAGGACAGATAGCGATAAATCTACCATTGGAAACACAACAAAAGATCAACAAATCTCTTAAAAGGGGGTATTATAGTGGTTGCTCTTCTCTCCCCCCTTTTCTTGGAACTATTCTCACACTCCCAGTTCAAAGGAATGAGCTAGGTGGAGAATCCCCCTCGAGATTTGGAGGATGCCCCTAAAGTCCTATCATGCAGGGCATGAACCTCAAAGCACAAGAGAAAAAGAATGCCATAGACAATGAGACAACCAACTTTCTAAATCTACAAGAGGCGTGGGAGGCCACAGAGACAAAGGTATTGCACAACGAGGAGAAAGAGAACCAGAATGGTCTGGTGCATAGACCAAGGCCCTCCCTCCCAACCATTTTGGAAAGCGAGCCATCCCAGTCAGCAACAATGAGTAAGGAAAACAATCCCATGAAGGTGGAACTAGACCATAAGATTTTCATAAGAGATATCTAAGAAGAGTGCGAAATCTCGGAAGGAGGCAGAATCATATTCAAAAGGTAGGGTTACTACTTTCTTGGATGAGGATCTACATGAGGAGTCCATTGAATGGCTCTCGATTGCATTAGTCCATTTCTTCCTAGTCCTAAACCTATTGCTACCTTTCTAGAGAATTGGCTTTGAACAAATTGGGTTAGAAGAGGCTTAGTTGTTACTAGAGTTAGATTCTTAAGAAAGGGCTTTTTATTTTTTCTTACTTGAAAGTGAGGAAATGGCTTATGATGCCTAGATAGGCCCCAAATTTAACCTAGATAGGTCTACTATCTTAGTTTGGGTGGAATTACCTGATCTCGCCTTTTCCCTTGTCCATAAAGCAAATATTTGTAGAAGCTTAGGGGGATATATTTCAAGTAGAGAAGGAGCAATTTATCCACCCTAGGGGCAATCCACAAGTTTGTGTAAAATTGGATGTTGTTGTGAGGAGCTCCCTCATCCCCTTGTTATTCTTAATAGAAATGGTGGCATTTATAAGGAGCAACCTTTAATTTAAAAACTTGTCCAACTCATGCTTTCTATGTTATCTGTCCTCACACACAAGAAAAAAGTGTCCTTCGAAGAGGGATAAAGCTAAACCTAATAGGGAACCTACTACTATTCCTCAACCTCCTAAAATACTAGATGGATTGTTAAAGCTAACAAATCTTAGTCTGATGGATCCTTGGCCCAAGTGAATCTAACACCTGCACCTAGCAGGTATTGAAGGCCCCTTGTAGCACAGTTGAGACAAATAATGCTTATGAGGCTCTAATTGATCCATGAGACTAAGCAGTGGATTCAAGAAATTGATGTGGAAGAGGAAGAACTACATCGACATTACCTACATTACGATCAATCACGAGCAGCAAATGCGTGTGCCGTTTTGGAAACACACAATCTTTACAACAACTACAGCCCACACTTCCCATCGAGAGAGGAAGAAGCGTCATTAGCGATTTCATTCTTGTTTTCTACAAACTTTAGCAACTCTGCACCCAAATACTTCCAAGACATTAGTGAGCTAAGACGAAAGCAGTGGTATCCATTGAGTCTCTAGACAGTGATAGTTGAGTGGGTTTCATCTCTTCCATTTGACGACTGAGATTTTCACCGGTGGATAAAAGAATGAACAGATCGAGAGAACTCTTATGCCAACAATCATGCATAATATAAGAGCCGCAAGCAATCTCTGTCTCGATGAGAATTAAGCTAAGACTACCCCTCGAAAAAATAGGAAGCCCATAGCCCGACTGCCTCCGAATCAATCCATAGTCTTCATCAAACAGACAAACATTCATCCAATCATTGAAGCAGGCCACATATAAACCTATACAAAGAACCTCTCGAAGGCAGCTTAGCTCACGTGCATCACAAGTAATAGTCAAGCATGGGCTGCTTCCACTCTTGCGCCAAAGCTCTATCCAACCCGAAAGAAACACCTGCGTCTTAATATTCGGTTCTACACTTCGAAAACCCAATCGTTGCTTCAGGCTGTGTCTTTTCAAATACACAGCAAGCCATCCACAAGCTCTACACATCCGCCAAACATCCATCGAATCGTAGAGCTCCACATGCATCTCAAAATCGCCTCTTAGACCATCATTCTCTGAGAAAAGCTCGAATCTGACAGCTCCTTCCACAAACCAAAGAATCACTGCCTCCATACTCGGCGAAACACCCTCACATGTCCGAACACAACACCACAACTTATGACACCTGCCTCTACAGACTTCCCCGTCCCAGCGTATGTCGTCTCCGAAAAAACCTCCCATATCATAAGAAAACACCACACCTCGACAATCCATACACATAACCACCTCATGCAGATAGTACCAACACGTGCCAATATGAACAACCAACGACCTCATTAACTTGAGATGACTAGAGATGTCCCTCGCCACGTGGCAGATGCTCGTCGAACTTAGGAGCCATGTAGGAACGCATGGTCGCCATGTATGCAAAGATCAATAGATGCCCGCAGTCACATCTGCAATTGTCATCCAACCTGGTAACCATGCACACACGTGGCAATTGTCGTCCGACCTGGCAACCATGCACACACATGACATGGGGACCACGACTGGAGGTACCGAACTGATAGTGCCACGGACGCATCGGGTTATGTGGTGACACTTGTTGGCCATGTACCTAGTGAGTCTCCAATTTTCTGGAAGTTGTGGCATGCAACCTTCCTCATGCACCTTATGCCACTTTATCTCATCCTCATAGCCCCCCTATTAGATCATATATAATTTCAAAGCTTCCACCATTCATTATTTATAGGTCATAGATAATTTCCAAGCTTTCGAGTTCATTATAGATAATAGATAATGGGGGCACACAAATTGTGTCCTCTTGTTTAATACATGGGCAAAAACAAAAGATTGAGCTCCCTTAATAGGAATGTTTGTCCTCATTTTGGCCTCGACCCTCGCTTTTTGTTGTGCAGCCTCATTCATCTGAGTTAAGCATCTAATAAGTTTGGAGCACTAGCGTTGGTCCTCTTCAACAACAGCACAATGAGGTCTCGTACGGTTTTGAAAGCAGGACACAATTCAGGCGCTGCAGATGAAGAAAAGGAAAGGCCCGACGGTGTCCGGACCACCATTGGCATGAGGAAGAAAGGTCTGGGCTTGAGGGCATGGTTGCTCATAGATACCACCGGAGGTGCTCAAGTAGTTGAAGCGGGTAAACATGCTATTATGAGGCGAACTGGCCTTCCAGCGCGTGATCTGCGGATTCTTGATCCTATATTGTCCTACCCGTCTACGATTCTCGGTCGTGAGCGAGCCATCGTCGTCAATCTGGAGCATATCAAAGCCATTATTACTGCGCAAGAAGTCCTCCTGTTGAATTCTACGGATCCTTTAGCTGCTCCCTTTGTGGCAGATTTACGACGCCGGCTTCTAAAGGTAAATTTGCCCGTTTCCGAAACTCCTTGCAAGTATTAGTGTGGTTTTCTCGGCTTGATTACTAACCACCTGATGCTTTGAAGGACCATATTTCCTTAATGGATTGTATGTTGAGTGATACGATTATAAATGTTGACAATTTGAGTTTCTTGTCTTCCTCATCAAAATCTTTGCATCTTTGTATAGACATGAGGAACTGAATGATAAAATTCTATCTGCTGAATCAAAGGAACCAGGTGGTGGGGAAGGTGGGCTCAGTGATTTTGACGGAGAGACTGGGAACAAAATGTCTCCTCCGGGGACTACCCTGAGGAATAGATCTGCAGGCCCCTTGCTTCAAGATGCATCGGGTCCTTGGAAAATTTCTCAGTTGGATGAAACACAAATGAAGCATGGACTGGAAGGTCTCGAGAACAGGATTGGCCCAAAGGTTTTACCATTTGAATTTTGTGCTTTGGAAGTTTGCCTCGAAGCAGCTTGCAGTGCTCTTGACTCTGAGGTACTCTCCCGCTCTTTGATTACAAAGCAAGGATGTAGCAAGTGAGATAGAATTGACCACTTCACTGATCTATATCGTGCAGACAACAAATTTGGAGCAAGAGGCATATCCAGCTTTAGATGAATTGACATCAAAGATCAGCACCTTGAATCTGGAACGAGTCCGCCAGATTAAAAGTCGGTTAGTGACCATCTCTGGGAGAGTACAGAAGGTGCAAAACTCGCTCGCTCCAATTAATCGTGATGCATCTTAGAATTTCAATACTCTACTAAATGAGACTTGACCAACTTAATTCTTTGGAGTTGCTTTTCTTAGTAAGTAAGCTCGCTCGCTCCAATTATTTGTGATGCATCTTAGAACTTCAATACTCTACTAAACGAGACTTGACCATCTTAATTCTTTGGAGTTGCTTTTCGTAGTAATTGTGCAAGGCTTTTCATATCCGTGGAGAAAGATGCGTCCTGATTATATTAAGCAATCTTAATGGTGTTAGGTGAGGGATGAGCTTGAACAGCTGCTTGACGATGACGGGGATATGGCAGAGATGTATTTGACGGACAAACTTATGGGCCAGCATTTGGATGGACATTCTTCACGAATGTCGTTGGATGGTGCAGATGAATTTGCAAGTCAGCTTGAACCTGATCAGGAGTCATTAGACATCGAGGGGGATATGTGAGTAATGCAGAAATTACTTTTAGTAACAAACTTGTCTACCATTGAGGTTACTGTGCAATGGATTACAAAGTGGCAGGTCCCAAGCTTCTTCCATGCATTGCAAATGTATTTGAATGAGCTTTTGTTTTGTCTTCTGGGCGGCTGGGCTGCGGTGAGAATTTAACCAGTGTATTTTGACCTTCTATCTTGTTGGCATTGTAGACCTTAATCATTTGCCACAGAACTGCAAGAAGTTGATATCTTCTCTCACAACTTGACTGACATTGGAAGTGTCAAAAGTTTGACTGGAATAGATTTAGATTTAGATGCTCGTTGGGGAGAGACTAAAATGAAAACGTTTATAGACTTCACAAGCAGTTGTAGCTTGAATGAAGAGATTTTGGACTACCTTTTGATTAGCCTTCTCCTTTAGTGCTAGCCTTCGTCATGGTTGAGTCTGCCCTTCACCTCTGGAGTGCCAACAGAAACTCAGTACGAAGACTTTGTATAAATGGATGCTGTGTGGGTGTGTGGATTTATATGTGTGAGAGCATATTTTTATACTATGGTCTACACCCACTGTTGGGCGCTGATGACGTCAGTGGGGATGTCATAGTAGCTAGTCCCTGCTATGCATGATGGAGTTTATGGTTTTCAACCTTGTGAGTGACTATCATGAGATTGAAACTGCACTATGTTGTGTTTTTAGAGGATGAGTTTGGGAATGTTTCTGGATTCATCTAGGTATATGCTTCTGCCATATTAGCGGACATGCAAATTTCACCTTGTGAAGTTTTCGTCCAAGTTGCGGCCTGCTAGTATTATGATAATTCTTTCTATCTTAAATGGTGCATTGCCCTATAAGCTAGATTTAGATTTAGATGCTCGTTGGGGAGAGACTAAAATGAAAACGTTTATAGACTCCACAAGTAGTTGTAGCTTGAATGAAGAGATTTTGGACTACCTTTTGATTAGCCTTCTCCTTTAGTGCTAGCCTTCGTCATGGCTGAGTTTGCCCTTCACCTCCGGAGTGCCGACAGAAACTCAGTACGAAGACTTTGTATAAATGGATGCTCAAGTATGTGTGGGTGTGTGGATTTGTATGTGTGAGAGCATATTTTTATACCATGGTCTACACCCACTGTTGGGGGCTGATGACATCAGTGGGGATGTCATAGTAGCTAGTCCCTACTATGCATGATGGAGTTTATGGTTTTCAACCTTGTAAGTAACTATCATGAGATTGAAACTGCACTATGTTGTGTTTTTAGAGGATGAGTTTGGGAATGTTCCTGGATTCATCTAGGTATATGCTTCTGCCGTATTAGTGGACATGCAAATTTCACCTTGTGAAGTTTTCGTCCAAGTTGCGGCCTGCTGGTATTGTGATAATTCTTTCTATCTCAAATGGTGCATTGCCCTATCAGCTAGATTTATATTTAGATGCTCGTTGGGGAGAGACTAAAATGAAAACATTTATAGACTTCACAAGCAGTTGTAGCTTGAATGAAGAGATTTTGGACTACGAAGAGATTTTGGACTACCTTTTGATTAGCCTTCTCCTTTAGTGCTAGCCTTCGTCATGGCTGAGTCTGCCCTTCACCTCCGGAGTGCCTTCAGAAACTTAGTACGAAGACTTTGTATAAATGGATGGTCAAGTATGTGTGGGTGTGTGGATTTGTATGTGTGAGAGCATATTTTTGTACTATGGTCTACACCCACTATTGGGTGGTGATGACGTCAGTGGGGATGTCATAGTAGCTAGTCCCTGCTATGCATGATGGAGTTTATGGTTTTCAACCTTGTGAGTGACTATCATGAGATTGAAACTGCATTATGTTGTGTTTTTAGAGGATGAGTTTGGGAATGTTTCTCGATTCATCTAGGTATATATTGATTGGAATAGAGTGTATTCACATGTGAATATGTACTTGTGAGTGTGGTGAGACTCTATCTTGGGTGAAATTGGCCCCATTATGTAGAGTATTTCTGCTCACTGGTCAAAAGGCTGAACTCGAGTACAATGTCAAACTTTAACCAAACCCCAAACTCAACTCTTGCAGCTCCATGATTGTTCACACTAGGAAAATGAGCTCTGGAACAGGCTGTACTTAAATTTGCAGCAAGGGAAGTCAATCGCAGCTGCTTGGCACAAATCGGAGATAGGGATGGACTTCGTTTGGAAGCCGCAAACTCTGAATAGTGCGATAGAAGCTCAACGATGGGGCTGGCAAGTAAATCGCTGTAGAGATAGAACGTAGGAGGGTGAGAAAGAAGAAAGAACGCAGCAACAGGGGCAAAAAATAAGCTGTTCCACCCTCCGAAGGTTTTTGTTGCAATAGAAATCTCTTTGTACAAGGTGGCTTACGAGGGAGCAGAGGTAGGTACAATTCTCAATACCAATGGGAGCCTAGAGGCCTTAATTTATAGACTAGCCCAGCCAGCTAGAAAGCAGGTGCTCTCCAAAAGCAGGTGCTTTCCAAAAGCTAGGACTTGCTTTCTTGCATAGAGTAGGCGATTTCTCCTAGAAAGCTATGTTGGAGATAAGTGCACACTAAGTGTACTATTTCCCTAGTCTACATTTGTCTAGTCTAGTCTTTGTGTCTTAAGTATGTGCCATGTGGCACCTCTACAATTATCCCATAAGCACTCTTGCTCTATGTCTTGTACTTTGGCCCATATATTCATGGGTCACATCATTGCAATCTATCTAGCTTGTATCTTGTCTACACTCATCTACAAGGTAACTCATTGTCTTTCAATCTTGTTCTTATTTTACTTCTAGTTTTCTAGTTTCTAGTTCTTGCTTTTATATTCCTACATGGTATCAGAGCCATGTAGATCCCTCTTCTCTCCCCTCAGTCTGCTGTAGCCATAGCCGCACCTCTCCCAGCTATCCTCTGCTTCTACCCCGATCTCGTGAGCTGAAGGAGTCGCCTCTTCTCAGATTTCTGCCCCGCTCAGCTGGTCGCCATCATCTCCGAAACGGGCTGCTCCTGTCTGCCCTGCCATTCTCTGCACCACGGGCTGCTCCTGTCTGCCCTGCCACTCTCTGCGCCACCGCTTCTTTCTGCCCCACCATCTCTCTGCCAGATCTGCGCGCCATTGCTGCACTCAGCGTGCCATCTCTGCCAGATCTGCGCGCCATTGCTGCGCAGTTCCGCTCTCTGCCAGATCTGCACGCTCACCTCTTTCAACAGGTCGCACCTCTCTAGCTGCTGTTCGTGATCTGCGCCATCTTCTCCCTTGATGCTCAAACTCAAAGTCTTGCTGCTGCGAACCACGGAGATCGCCTGTGAGCTGCCGCCCCTGTTCATGCTGAAGAGCTGCCCACGTCTTCCCTACGGCATTGCTTTGGAGCTGAAGAGTCTACAAGTGGTGAGCGAGCCGGCTTCTTGGATCTCTTCTTTCATTTATTTCTGCAATATTGTAAGGGAATAGACACTGCCCTTGCATCTTAGCAAGAGGTAAGACCTTCCCACATGGCCTCTTCTACTCATTCTCTCATGTCTATCGACAAATTCAATGGGTCCAAATTTCATACTTGGCAAATCAAAATCAAGTGCCATCTTATGAAAGAAGGTCTTTGGGACGTTGTTCACTGTGCTGCTCCCGAAGATTCCAACATTGAGCAAGTTGTCACTGCCAAGAACGACAAAGCCTATGCTATCATCTTGCTCGGTCTTGGAGATGATTACATTCATCACATCTCCGACATACAGTTTGCTTCTCAAGCATGGATCACTTTGGATACCCTTTTTGGACCCCGATCTAAAAACTCTAAGATTGCACTTATGATCTCATTCTTTGATCTACATATGCAGGAAGGAGCTACTATAGCCTCTCATGTCAATTATCTTCGCAGTCTTATGGTTCAGCTTGCATCAGTGAAGTCCCCCATCTCCGAAGATATTGCTATTGCTGTGCTTATCAAAAGCTTACCTGACACCTATGCTACTCTTGTCACTACCTTCAAGTATCACAATAGTCCTACTCTTGAAGCGATCATCAATGCTCTCCAAGAAGAAGAAAGAACGCAACAACGAAAGGTAACTGACACTGCATTTTTAGCAAAGAAAGGAAGTTCTAAGGTAAGAAATCCTTGCACCCATTGTGGCAAAACTAATCATATGGAGAAGGACTGTTTCAAGGCTCATCCATGCACCATTTGTGGCCGTGATAATCACCGGGAGAAGGACTGCTACTCCAAACCCTCTACATCAGCCCCTGCATCTACCTCAGCCCATGTTGCTGCAACATCTCCATCAGCAGATCTTGCTGTTCCTTCCTCATATGATGAGAAGTGGGCTTTCTGATTACTTCATATTTCTTGTCTACCACTTTGACCACCGATGATGTAGGTCAAGGGGTTCTAGTGTCTTACTCATTCTGCTTTTGGACCTGAGGAGGGAATGTCTCCAAGGTCTATCTATTTGTCTACAGTCAGTCTTCTGTCTATCTAGTCTTGTCTGTCTGTCTATTTGTCTATCAATCTGACTGTATTTTTAGATCCATCTTGTCCCTACCCTTGTGGACCCATATGAGGATATCACTTGAGGAGGGGTGTCTCAGGATCTTTGTCTGTCATGTCTTCTATCTTGTCTCTCAGTCTATCGGTCTTTATGTCTGTCTTCTAGTCTTGTCTTTCTGTCTTCCTCCTAGTGTCCACTTAAGGAGGGTGTTGGAGATAAGTGCGCACACTAAGTGTACTATTTCCCTAGTCTACATTTGTCTAGTCTAGTCTTTGTGTCTTAAGTGTGTGCCATGTGGCACCTCTACAATTATCCCATAAGCACTCTTGCTCCATGTCTTGTACTTTGGCCCATATATTCATGGGTCACATCATTGCAATCTATCTAGCTTGTGTCTTGTCTACACTCATCTACAAGGTAACTCATTGTCTTTCAATCTTGTTCTTATTTTACTTCTAGTTTTCTAGTTTCTAGTTCTTGCTTTTATATTCCTACATGCTAGGCTTTTTTATAAGGCATGGGCTATCCCCAAAAGCAAGTACTTTTCTCCATCAAGTAAGGCACCTTTATTGCTTTTAGCTCAAGTGGGCCTTGTCTTGTGCTTTTCCCCTTAAAAATGTGGGGAATTAAGCACTCTCCAAAGTCTTGCACCTTGCACAAACAATATCCAACACTTTACCCATTAGAGGTTAGTCAAATGTATGCATTCTAGTCATTGGACTATTCCTAGTCCCTTGTGGGCGTCCCCACGGTGTTCACTAACCAATGTAGCACAACTGAAAATGAAACTAATTCTAGTTAACCAGAGTCAACTCTCTTTGACCAAAGTCAATATAAGGATTTCTCTTTGTTTCTTGGGAGAAGTACAAATGCGTGACATCCCCTTTGTTTCTTGGTACAACTATAGAACTTGAGGGTATATTGAGAAAAACTCTTCATCCAAATAGGTACCATATCAAGTTTAAGAATTACTCGGCCCTTGATGCCAAGTGGGGGTAACCTTGCCTCCGTGTCCTTTCTTCTTAGTGTGATACACAATTTGTTTTGGGTATGAGGATCTCCTCCATTTCTTCCATCTTTGGTGAGTCTTCTTGTCTAGTTCTATGGGTTCATCCTCATCATCTTCTTCTTCTTCATCTTCACCATTTCTTCCCCAAACTTGTGAGAGCTTGTTGTCCCTCGTCGTCTCACCATTCTCCAAGTCCTTCTGGCTGGAGAGACCCTTCGTATGGGCGAACTTCCACCTGCAAAGAATTAAAGAATGATTGTCGCTGCTGGTCGCCATTCCGCGAATTCTGTCGAAGCTCTCTGTCGCGTATTCTCCTTCTCTGCTCCACCTCTTTCTAATTCCTTTTAGGGAAAGCTTCTCCATACTTTGGACTCTCTTGTGTTCAAGTTTGAGCAGCAATGGCTGTATATTCGAGGAGAACAAAGCTAAAAACCAGTTGACTTTGACGACGTTCCAGCCAGCAACACCGCGCGACATTACGTATGACCTCTACACCAGAAATTCGCCCATATGTGAGCTTTCATTTGAGCCAGAAAGCCCTGTTTTCTTTCTCTGAAGAAGGAGATACAAGCCCTCCAAGTTCAGGCCTCTGTTTGGGACAATTTTGACAATGTTGTGAGTTTGATGCTACATTAGATGCTACTTTAGCATTTCTGATGTTTTAAAGTGTTGAATAGCATCAGTACAATTGTGGCTACAACTTTCCTTTAGGTTGCTATACCTGGATTTGCTTGGAATACTTTCATTTAGCCATCTCTATGAAGCATGCAAGTTGAAGCATCATTTCCATTATGATTTGTAGTATGGAATTTGGTTACAAGTCTTTGCTACTCTAAATGCTTGTACTTTGAAGCTCTTCAACTCTTTCTAGCCTTGTAAGAGAGTAGACACTGCCCATTTTGGGTTAGACCCTCTCATGGCTATCTTCTTGAATATGGATAAGTTCAATGGTAAAGGCTTTCACACATGGCAGATGAAAGTTAAGTTTGCATTGATGAGGGGAAACCTCTGGGGGCTTGTCAAACCTGCTTCAACTTCTTCTTCAACAGCCTCTAATGCTGGAGAATCCTCAGCTCCTACACGCCCGCGGCACGAGATCTTGCTAGAGAGGAGAAATCCTATGGCATTATTGCTCTTGGCTTAGGAGATGACTATATTCATCACATTTCTGATTTGGAGTCTCCTTCTGAAGCTTGGCAAAAGCTTGATATTATTTTTGGTGCTAGCTCTCACATCTCAAAATTGTCACTTAAGATTGCTTTCTTTGAATTGAAGATGGCTAGTGGCACTCCCTTGGCTGCCCATGTCAATCACATGCGGAGTCTTATGACTCAACTTGCTTCTATCAACTCTCCAATCACTACAGATGATGCAATGGCAGTATTGCTCAAAAGTATGCTTGAAGATTATGATCATGTTGTTACCACTTTGAAAAATCTTCCTAATCCTACTCTTGAAGGTCTTATTACTGCTCTTTAAGAAGAAGAAAGGCACATGGAACTCCGGAGAGGTAATGACACAGCCTATGCCATAAAAACTCAAAAGGGCAAGTTTTCACCTTGCAAACATTGTGGGAAGACTAATCACCTCTCAAAAGATTGCTTTAAGATCAATCCTTGCAAATATTATGGCAAAAACAATCACCATGAAAAGTTTTGTAAGGCCAAAAAGGAAGCAACTATAAAACCAAAAACTGCCAATTTACTTTCAGTTGATGTGCCTCCACAAGATGAGGCCTCCTATGAAGATTATGCTTTTTGAACCATCTCCATATATGCTCCAGATCTCTCTTTTATGTTGAGTCAAGGTACTTTGCCTGGATAGTCCTCCAAAATGAATGGAATAAACTATTGTGTTCTTTGTAAACACCTCTGGTCACCATATGATGTAGGCCATGTGTATGTGTTTTGCTCCATGGTACCTCCTGCAAACATTATGTGCATGTACAAGCAGGGGAGATAACCATTGGAAGGTCTTATGTATCCCTTTGTTTACACCACACCCTTGGGAACCCTTGCTAGCATGAGATCCTAGCCATAGATTTATCCTTGACCACCATGAGATGGCATGAGAAACTATGAGACTAGATGTATCCTTGACATAGCCTGAGGCATTCCCTTGAGGGGGGTTAAATGGGATATCTCAAGGTGTATGCCCCAGGCACACCTTAGGTTCTATGTGTGTGTGCTAGAGGCACAGTTAGGTGTCCATCAGCACTGTTAGGTGGTGGTAGATGCCACATAGGATGATTGAGAGATTCTAGGAGCTGATTGAGGAGATGATTGTGGAGCTTGGTGGCTCATGTAGAGGTGCCTACATATGGACCTCACCCTTCTTCATTCTAATGCAATTCTCTCATTTTGTGTTCAGTTTCATGCTTTCCTTTCACTTCTTCAACAAATACGAGCTGGTTGACTGGCCTTGCTGAATATTTTCCATGATCTTCCCAAAGTATATGTCCAATAAATAGTGCTCTTTCATGTTTCCAAGGTTCCTACGATGAGCGATGATGATGACATTATTTGCTTGGGGCCTCCTGGAAAGGGCATCTGCTACTCGGTTTTGTGCTCTTGGAGTACAGACAATCTGAAATGAATATGGACAGAAAGTTTGCCCTTCTCAAAATGTTTTTCTATTGAAAGTAGCAGGAACGTTTGCCAAGCCAAAAGGAATGACCAAGAACTCGTATAACCCAAAAGTCGTCTGAAATTCTGTTTTATGAATGTCCTAGGGATGAACCTTGATTTGATGATCGCCACTCTTCAAGTTAGTCCTGCTGAAAATAGTGGCTCCCGCCAATCGATCCAACACATCATCAATGTGTGGAATTGGAAGCCTGTTCTTGATAGTCATCTTGTTGAGGGTTCTATGGTCTACACACATTCTACAAGGCTCGTTTTTCTTCTGGACCAACAACACATGTGAGCAAAAAGGAGAAGAACTAGGTCAGATTAGTCTTTTGGAAAGCAATTCTTGTACCTGAGCCATGGTCTGGGCTGCACTCACCTGATAAGGTGGTCGGTTAGGAGGCTCACTTTTTGGAATGAGCTTGGTGACATGGTCCTCTGGCCGCTCAAGAGGAACTCTCTTGGCAACGAATCTGAAAAATAACCTTTAAAAGCATCTGGAGGCTAAATAATTTATTGATCTGAAGAGTCTAGCTTAACTTTCGTTGCATTCTCTTTTGCTTTGACATAAAGCTGAGATTTGGATACAACACGAATAGTTTCCCCTTTCCCTTTAGCAACAATACAATGTTCTCTTGCTCTATGATTGAAAACAAGTTGTCTTTTCAAGCATCGTGAGATGCACTTCTTTCCAATAGAATCAAGGCATACCCAAAACTACATCGTATTGTTCCAAAGGTAAAATAAAGTCCTTGTGATCCACATAATCCTGAATATGGATCCTAAGCTTTCCAATGAACTATGTCATTGGTTCTGACTATCCCTGGAAAATCTGATGAGCATCAAGAGATTGCCCTAGCTCTTGGGTCTTAATTCCTAGCCGCATGGTTAGGTCATGATAAATAAATTTATTTGTTGCTCCATCAAAACATATACCTTTGTAAGACTAGAATAAGTCCAATCATACAAATTTAAATTTTTTGTTGTTCTAAAGATAAAAAATCTACATAGAAAATAAAAGAGAAAAAAGAGAAAATGAAAGAGGAGAAAAAAAAAAGCAAAAAAGAGGTAAATAAAAACTTTTATGAAAAACAAAAGGAAGACATACTTAGCAAGCAAAGCAACACTTATGTCGTCATCAGTGCCCAAACACTTCCCCTCTTTTCGGAATTTCTCAATCTGTTTGGGAGTGAATCTAGGCTTTCCTTTGTAGGGCTTTGGTTCACCCCTCGGCTTCTGTGGCTGAAAGTCCTTCCTTTGACCTCGGGCAGATACTTCTTGATGGTGTCCCCATTCTTGCTTTTTGATGCCGCTACTGACTGTAGCAAATCTTATTTCATTAACTCAACTATTAAATTTGAACACATCAAATCTCAAAGTTTTGTCTTGAAATAAATGCTCACTTGGGCACAAATACTAGTTGCGAACCAGCCCTGTAGTCCCGAAGCTTTGTCTTTTTTGAACATCTTTGAAGGGAGTAATCTGAAGATAAGCTTCCAAAAAGGTCTTGTTGTAAATCTTGATAGTATCTGAAGCTGTCATGCTTAAGCTCTCCCATGTTGTATGAACATCATCATAGAAATTTTTGGGCAAAAATTGATCATAGAACTGTTTCTTAAAGTCTTTCTACTACCTCATCTCTAACAAGGAGAGCTTCCCACCATGCACATGCGCTTCTTGTAAGATGTAAACTTGCTATCTTCAGCTTTGGCTTCTCTCGATAATGCCCTGTCTTAAAAGCTATGTCAAACTAGGAGAAGAATTGTCACTTCCGCCATTCGTTGCATCAAAAGTAGTGAACCGAATGGACTTACCACCTTCTTTAAAATCTCTACTTCTGGATCTGGATCTCCTCCTTTTTCAACCATGCGGAGATTGCTTCCTGGATGTCGTGGAAGAAAAGTTGCTAGAAGATGATGAGTTGGAGCTAGGAGATCTTCTACGCTTCGTAGTCCGGCCTCTATGTCAGGTTGAGAGGATCTCCTTGAAGAGGATGATGAATTAGAGGTATGTGCTTGAGATATATGCTTTGATGTTAGAGTTGTGCTTATGTGGAAGCGCAATTTCCAGTTAACAAATTACTCAATACACTTAACTTCAAATACCCATTATTTTGAACATCTATACGGGGAGAGAAGGGAAAAGAGTCAGACACCCTAGCGTGACCACTTCTTGAGAGTATCGGAGGAGGGATTCATTATCAGACCGCAGTATCTCGAGGACAAAGGAGTCTCGCATGCACTAAGGATTGCCATTGGACAGATCCGTGTCTCATCTCATCAGCTAAGGATTGAGATAGGGAGAGTAGCAGGCATACTCAAGGAGCAGCGGCTATGTATGCTTTGCACACTAGGAGTGATTGAGACAGAGGAGCGTTTCCTATGTGTATGCCCAACCTTTTATGAGATCAGGGGACAATACCATTGCCTCTACCAGGAGGGGAATGTCTTCGGTCCACACTCACGATTGATCCACTTCCAGGATCAGGTCTGCATTGGGCTCTATCTACTTGAGATGCGCCGACACAGGGAGACCCTACTACGATAGATTAGAGAGCAGCAAGAGGCGATTAGACCACAGGACAGAGAGTCTAATAGAGCACAACGTCACGTCACAAACTTCTATTGATTTGAGTCACCTCCAGGACACATCGGGATGGAGGTGGAGGAGATAGCTAACATGTGGGGATCCTGGATTACTGATAGAGGGATGCAGAGACCACCTACAGCATGGAGAGTGACCAGAGCACACTCTATTGAGGTCCGTCCTATCACAGCTTTCCTCAAGAGAGACCGCCCGAGGCAAGGGGTTACCCTAAATATAGCTCAGTGGCTTTAGAGATCGAGGAGACCACATCCCCCTCCGCCACCACAGCATGACACAGCCCAACAGACGCAGATCCAAGACATTTTCAGTGCTCACAAGCGAGCCACCACGGTGCTGGGCTTTGGCTTTTGAGCCTGAGTCTTAGAGCTTAGACCTCAGCATGCTACAGCTCTCAGCTAGTCTCTGGATTATATTATATCTGATTTTGTTCAAGCTATTGATCAGCTTATTAGGTTTTCCATTTTTCAGTTTAGCAGTATTAGAACTCAGCCCTCTTGGTGTACTTTGTACCTTGTCTTATAGGCCCGTTAGGTCTTCTGCGGACGTTAATACATCTTTCTCTCTCTCTCTCTCTCTCTCTCACACACACACACACACACACACACACACACACACACAAAAATATGTGAACATGTCTTGGTGATATTTACTTCCGTTGTTTCTGTATGCGTGAATGGTGATACTTTTCATAGCCCCTGTAGTACGTCCTGGTGGTATGGAAGGCCATGACTCAACTGTTTATGGTGCTCCTACTAGTGATGCCATATTTACTACGTATCTTGGAAGTTCAGGACGCCAAGGCTAAACCATTGGGAGGATGACTAGAGCATAGGCAGGGATAATATGGATTAGATTAGGGGTGCCATGCGGGCAGCAATTTGGCTACCTGTATTCATTCTAGGGCTGGCTGTATGCTCTAGACCAACCAGGTTCTGCTTCCGTGGGGGCTCCTAGATGGGCACCTACATGGCCTATAAAGGATGGCCAGTGCCAGGTCCAGACTTTTTCATTAAAGGGCCTGCACTTTGTGCCCTCTTTCCTCTTGCAAATAACAGCAATCCATCATCATTTACCACTACTCTCCTCTACATGGCACTACTTGCAAGGATATTACCCCCTTGATTTAGGTCTGATCAATCATGCTATTGTTATAATTGAGCAAAAAGAATATATTAGATACTGCCACTTGATTCTAGTTCTTTGTCACTTTTTCCATTTTGATTTGATAGCTCGATGTCTAGCAAAGAACAAATGAAGTTGCCATCAAGTTCCTGAAGCTCCTTGAAATGCGAATACATGTCAGCTGGGCTGGTTTCAACAGATGGTGGGACGGTGGCTTTTTATGCCTTTTGTGGTATGACAGTGTCATAAGCTGAACAATGTGAAAAATATTTTTGCTGCTGGTTTGGTTCCTGACCAAAACTTTATGTGGGTACAAGGTTCCTGTATACGAAGTGCACAACCTGCGTCTTCTCACCACCTACGTAAGGGTGGGACGCAGTCTTCCCCCCTTCATACTGGTCAATTGGGGGGATGACCCGACCAGTTTGGGCTTGAGTCCGAGCTCCTAGATGGGCACCTAAGTGGCCTATAAAAGATGACCAGTGCCAGGTCCAGACTCTCATTAAAGGGCCGGCACAATAGTCGTTGTCCCTTTCCTGTACTACTCCTTGCAAATAACACCTATACTAACAATTCCATAATCATTTTACACTACTCTCAAGTAGATGGCACTGCTTGCAACAATATTACCCCCTTGGTTTCAGTCTGATCAATCATGCTATTGTGACAATATAATTGGACAAAAAGAATATATTAGATGCTGCCACTTGATTCTAGTTCTCTGTCACTTTTTCCATTTTTTATTTGATAGCTCAAAGACTAGCAAGAACTATTGAAGTTGCCACCAAGTTCTTGGAAGCTACTTGAAACGTGAATATTTGTCTGCTCGCCCGGTTTCAACAGATGGTGGGATGGCACTTTTTGATGCCTTTTTTGTAATGACAGCATCATATGCTGAACAAATGTGGAAAATATTTTTGCTGCTGGAAAAGTTTAAATTTTGTTCCTGACCAAAGCTTTATTTGGATACAGGGTTCCTGTAGACCAAGTACACAGCTTGCAGGGCACATCGTCGGGGGTTTTTGATGAGGCTTTAATGCGGGATGGTTCAACTGCCCGGGGTCCTGGTATCGATGGTGGAAGCACTAACAGCAGCAACAGTAGCAGCAGTGGTGATTCCAAGCATCTTGATGTTGAAGAGCTTGAAATGCTTTTGGAGGCCTACTTTGTACAGATTGATGGTACCTTGAATAAGCTGTCTGCGGTAAGCTCGAGAGGTCTTCCTACCTATTTTGGCCTTAGCCATTTAACTTCTGGCAAGTGTTCTGTTTGTAAGCATAACAAGCAGCTGTTCATCAGTATAAAAATGAAGCAAATAATAGCTCGATTCATCAGGATTGGCATGCTCTTTGTATGAACCTGAATGAGTCAGTATCTCAATGGATTTGGCCATGTTTTGAGTTGTACGAAGGCAAAAATAATGCACATAAAAAATGGCAAGGGAGGAATGTTTTTGTCCTATGTTTCGTATTTTAAAATCTCTCTGAAAGGAACTTGATGAATTGACAAATTTAGATCTGTGCGGGGTTTGATCGTGTTGATATCTGCAAAGGAAGAAGTATTTTTTATTAAATCAATCTATATGTCATGGCAGACCAAAAAATGTGTTATTGAATCAAAGGCAGATATAATCCTGTGCCACCCTCCCCACTAGCTTCCCCCTCCAGTTAACTGCGCTGCAACCCCCCCCCAAAAAAAAAACAAAAAACAAACAAACAAAACCTCTGCCCTCTCTTGTGACATCACCATAGGGAAGCTAATTGTGCTTTTGTGCTGCGAGTGAAACCTGATTGCAAGATGTGGTATCTCTCTTGAAGTAGTGCTTAAATCATGCTATGCGCTGTGTGAACACGAAACAGTCAACATTACTGCTACAATGCTAGAGGCTGGCTGCCCTCATGAGCTCTGAGTGAAGGCTGGCCTAAGTTTGAGAACCTTGGAAAAATACGCACTCATTGCCGTACTTTAGGGACATGTTACTGCTGATACTTCTCTTCTTCCTACTGCCTTTCTAAGGGTGCTGTTCTTAAAAGGCACAAATTTTTGACTTTCTTCTTGTGAGGACCTTTTCCAAGTCTCAACGGACCGTCCTATCACTCATCAATTTTTCCTATCTGAGTCGAGCTTATGCGGAAGCACAATTTCCAGTTAAATTACTCAATAAACTTAGAACTTCAAATAGCCATTATTTAAAATGAACATCCACACACATATCATTCAAGTTTCACACAAAGGAACGGGAAAAGAAGGGAAAAGAAGTCCGGCACCTGATGGGGTGTGAATGAGGTGCACCCCCTCAATGATTCTGAGCTTCAATTAGTAACGCAGACCCAGGAACAGATCTCAAGGTAACCTAGAAATCCTAGGACATGAATAAGTAGTCCAAAACATGTACAATTAGCTTCCCGTGGATGAAAAATAGAAGAACTCAATACATAGCTGTAGAAACACTGTAGAAAAAGTACCCACTGGCAGCCCCTAGTAAAAACCAGGCGAAAAGAGACCCAAAACTTGCCAGTCTGTGTAAAAGCTCTCCGGAATTGTTATTCTAGCATCAATCTATTTGCTAGGCTCCGGTGACTCGTATTGGTTGTTGGAAAGGAAGAAACGTAGGCTGAAGGAGAGATTCCAACAATTCATCAAGTTGGATAGTAGGAGGATGGCTAGGAAGAGGGCGAATTTGCAAAGAGAGCAGCAGGAAGAGGGTGCAAATTTGCAGAGAGAGCAATTGTGTTTGCTTAGACCTTGGGGGGAAAAAAAAAGCTATCGAGAGCTATTGAAAACACAAAAATCACGATGAAAAAGCTGAAAAATGATTTGTAATATCTTATTTTCTAATTATAGTATTTGATTGGCTCATAAAAATATGTGATAATTAGATGTGTCTGGTCAGTCTTTGTATCTTGTAGTCTGGTCGCCTCTTGCTGGTCTCTGATCTGTGGTAGTTGTGTCGGCGCATCTTAAGCACATATTCTAGGTTAGAATAGTTATTAGGAATTATTTTAATCTTTTAATTAGGTCTCTTAAAAATTTATGAACCCTCTACCCATGCACACAATTAGTTAAATTAATAATCTTGGATCAAATGCACATCCCAGGTTTGCTAGGCTCATAACTTGACCTAGACAACTCAAAATTTACCCAATCTTAATCCATCCTTTAGACCTCCATGTGCTCAATCTAATGCGCATGTGAGTGACCAAGGTGCTAAACCTAAACTCAAATATTAAGGGTTCCGAAGATCACATCCGCCTCACGCGGTTAAACACTATGTGATCTTGATTTGCCCTCATTAAGCTTAAAGCATCATTGCCCAACACACCAAGGCTCACCCCCAAAGCCAATTTGAAGCTGTTAGGAATAAACCATGGGTACTGAACACCCATTTGGTGTTATGGAAAACCCTTGTGGATGTGCGAAGCATCATCGATCTCGTACGGCATGTTAATAACTTAATATTAGGTGGAGGGTGATCCGGTAGGAAATAGTCAAACGATTCATAGCTTCACTGATGTGAAGTCCACCGCATGTACTATCTTTCAGCATCCTGTCATTAGATGTGACTAATATGGATCCATCACCATATTGAAGATGGTGTAAATAATTCCGTACTAAAGACGGCAAAAGTAAACCATATTGAAGATGGTACAGTCATACTAAAGATGACAAATCACACTGAAGGTGATAGATCATTCTAAAGGTGATAGAGTCACACCAGAGGTGATGTAGGCACGCGGAAGGTGTTATATGCTAGCACTATAAATAATGTGGTCTCGTTGAAGGTGACAGAAGCTATATTGAAGATAGCGTACATGGTGATCAGCCATGGTATTAGGTAAGAGCTTTGAACTGTGAATAACCATGCGAACATGATTTGTAGAAGATAACCGGCTGGGGTGTGATATCTTGTCACAAGAACTCACACAAAGAAAACTCACGTGTGGTGTTAGAAATCACTCAACAGAGGGTACGCACAAGGAGGACTGATAGAATTGCCCAAGAGCTCACATAGTGTGGTGTGGGGTGTGGAATCACAAACTTCTTAAACTTATGTGCATAGAATAGATGTGCAAACTCATCAATAGACAATGAACCAGCCAGATAAAGAAACCACCAAAATAATATGTTCCCGTCCAAAGCTATGGACACAATGCAAAAGGGATAGATCCAGATTCCCACCAATGGTGTGGTCCTCTGATCTTACCACAAGGTACTCCTCCTATCTGCTGGCTATCTCTAGACTCGAGCCCGTGTGCTCCACCTCGAGCGTCTGTAGACTTTCCGTCCAGAATGATCCTCTCCACCTTGCCGCCTATAGATCAGCCTAGGTGGGCAACCCTTCAAGCTCCGTCTGCAGCTTCTCTAGGTCTCTTGGTCCTCCAAAGTATAGGCTCCAAGATGGGTAGAAGACTGCTCCTGCTGCTTGTGTGAAGGCTGCTCCAAAGAATGATTAATAAGGGCCTGGAGGCCCTCCTTTTATAGGCCCAGGGCCTGCTGCAAAAACCGACTCAGTCAGCTTCATTCTGGCTGACCAGACTGGCCGACCAGTCTACTGCTGGTCCAGCCCTTTAAGGGCTCTCAAACCGGGGCCCACACTTCTAGGGCCTTGGCCCTCCAATGAAGGCAAGGGACCAGCCCTATATAAGGCATGCCACTGCCCACTAGCAGCCCCCCTTTGCTGCTCCACCTCGCCTCCATGTGGCTGACCCCATTGCTGATCTTCCCCGTCCTTCTGCACCATCTTCTCTTGCCAGATAGCCCGCCATGCAGGCGCCTTTTGGCCTGCCATGATGCTCCTTTGTCAGCCTGCTGTGTGCTGCCCATATGGCAGCTTGTTTGCTGCCCATGTGGCAGCCCCTTTGGCTGTCCTGACCTTGTGAGGTGCTGCTCATGTGGCAGCCCCCGGGCACATGCTCTAGGTATCCCTCAGTAGAAAAGGGGGTAGGGGCAGATTTGGAGAAAGGGGGATAGACTAGCGGAAGGGGGGAGAGATAGGGGAAGAAGGGAGGAGGAGGGGTAGGAGAGAGAGAATGAGGTAGGAAAGAGAGGGAGAGATTGAGAGGGAGTAGGGAAGAGAGAGAGAGTGAGTGAGCATAGGCAGGAAGGAGGAAGGGAGAGTAGATAGGATTAGGGGGTGGATGGGGACTTACATAGTCCTCCACATTTTCCACCTAAAGGACCTCTAACTTGGCCCTTTCTCCCCTTCATGACAGCCATCCCTTCCCATAGAATTTTGCCCTCAAAATTTTCACAGCATGGCTGTCCAAAAGTGCAAGCAAATAGCAACTACTAATCAATCCGATAGGATATAGGTGTGGTCCTGGACGATGCTTTCTGTCTGCCATGAATTTTCATCCTTAGGAAGACCCTGCCACTTGATAAGATACTCTACGTAGGCCTTGTTTCGGAGTACATGGTCTGTGAAACCCACGATGCGCTCCGGAACATAGAGGATGTGGCCCTCTTCATCCATAGGTGGCAACTCTGGAAGAACATGGACATGCTGTCCAACATGTGGTTTCAGCAAAGACACATGGAAAACATCATGGATCTTGGAGGTATTGGGTAGCTCCGACTGATATGCTACCTCTCCAACCTCATTCAAAAGAAAATGTAATAATGAGTGAATGTAAATGCAAATCTTTCATTCACATTCTATAGAAAGAATATTTGGGCATCCTGCATATTCCCTTTTGCCAACTGTAGAAGGGCATCCATCCTCTCCAAGTCATTCCGTGCTTGCTGATTTTTCACAGCCATGCCAGCAATTGAAGAAGGCATCTCGACACATTGCCTCAAACGGGCTCATGCCAATGGAGAGATGCTTGGTACTATTGTAGCAAAATTCAGCAAGTGACAACCATTTATCTGAGTATCATGACAAAAATGCCTCAAATATTCCTCCACCCATTTGTTCACCCTTTCCGACTGTCTATTAGTCTCAGGATGGTAAGCAGTGCTAGGTGTGAGTAAAGTACCCACTGCTGTAAATATCTCTTGCCAAAAGTGACCCATAAACTTTGCATCTATGTCACTGACAATTTCCTGAGGGAAACCATGATGCTTAAAGACATGCTCAATGAATTGCCAAGCAACTTGTGATGTTGAATAGCGGGTCTTAGTGGGTATGAATTTGTCATTCTATCCACCACAACAAAGATGATGGCCCATCCCCTCTCTGTATAAGAAAATCTTGTGATGAAATCCATTGCTATGTGCATCCATTTGCCCTCTGGAATGGGTAATGGCTGCAAGAGACCTGCGGGTAATTTGCTGTCCACTTTATTCTGTTGGCAAGGCAAGCATTCAGCCACTTATTTAACCACATCTCTCCACATGCCTTCCCAGGTAAATCTCTACTTGATTCTTTCATGTGTTGTAGTGATACTTGCATGTCCAGCCATGGGAGAAGAGTGCATTTCTTGCAAAACCAGCTGGCGGTATTTTGAGTCTAGCACTACATGAATCTTGTCTTGGCACCACAACAGCCCATTATGCAATTTGAAATCCGGATGACCTTGACTAGAAGGCTTCTGCAAATCTGAAAATATGGGAGCTGCTTTTGAATCATGAATCCACTCATTATATATGGTAGAGATAGCAGACAAATTGCAAGCCCACATCCTGGACAAGGCATCTGCAACCACATTTTCCTTCCCTTTTTTGTACTCAATGTCAAAATCATAGGATTGGACTGCAGCCAACCATCTCTTCTACTTATATGACAAATTTGGCTGGGTGAGGAAGAATCTGAGTGTCCTATGATCTGTTTTACCTTAATTTTACTTTCGTACAAATAGTGGTGCCATTTCTTGAAAGCATGCAAGATAGCCAGCATCTCTTGATCATAAACATGGAAATTGAGTTCTTTGGCATCAAACTTCCTGCTTTCAAAGGCCAACTGTCCATGATCTTTGGAGAAACCTATTGAGAGAGGTAGATGTTCTAGTAGAGATTTAAGTTGGATTTTGTATGATTCGATGGAAGTTATACCAGTCATAAAGTTTTTAAACTCTTCTCAGAGTAGAAGACACGTGTACTCCATATCCTACATGAAACACTTGATTTCACTACTCTCTGCACTCGGATAGATTTGGACGATTTGAAGTCAGGAACAAGAAAGCTGGTTTAACAAGTTTTCAATTACAGATGCGAAAAAGAATGATTTAAAGTTTTAAGATGAAAAATCAGCCTTGCAATTTATCGAAAAAGCAAGACCTTGATTTGAAAAAGAAAAGGTGCACAAAGGTTGTACATGCTGAAGATGCCCTTTGTTGGTTAAACTTCCTTCTAGATAACTCGTGTATAACTCTAGGAGACTCGTCATTTCAACAAAGCATATTGCAATTTATTCCAATGGGCACTAATTGTGTTGTTTCCTTATCAGACTTGTACCTTTATACTTATGAATTTGACTTTATGAAGAACGCCTCACAAAAGATCAATTGTTGCACAAACTTTGTCAAGGCTAGGAGATACATAATGACTTATCTGTCCCAGACATTCCAAACTTTTAAACATTTTATATACAAAGATCCAAGTTCTTTTTGTGGAGGAATAGATTCTTGAGAGTTTTGTGAACTTAATTATACATCTATCGGAAGCTATTATAGTCTCTTGGATCTTAATCTTAGGTTTAGAAGCTGATATGTAGGATAAACGGCAGCAACCTGAGTATGCCGTGGTGAACATCATAGTAATGCCTCACATCGACTCATATCTTTGATTTTGGTGCTTACTTCCCAATTCTAGTCTTTGCACAAATATGATTGCATTTATCCCTCAATTTAGTAATTTAATCCTATTACTTCTATAATACCAGAAAAGTAATGAAGAAACACTACATTGTAGTTGTTATATCTTTGAAATTTCGGCTTTGGGTGCATGGTTTTATCTCAAGCCAGAGAGAGAGAGAGAGAGAGAGAGACTGAGTTTCTTGTGAAACACTGCAGCTCCGTGAGTATGTTGACGATACTGAGGATTACATCAACATCATGCTTGATGACAAGCAAAATCATCTTCTCCAGATGGGGGTCATGCTTACCACAGCTACACTTGTTCTTAGTGGATTTATTGTGGTCACAGGAATTTTTGGCATGAACATTCACATTGATATTTTTACCACAGGGACCTTCAGTCAATTTTTGTGGACAATAGGCGGATCTGCGGTTGCTTGTGTTTTCGTATACACACTAGTTATTGGCTGGTGCAAATGGAAACGTCTTCTGGAATAAGATCAATTTATGAATTGCTGTGGATGTGTGTTGGGGAAGCTTTCCAAAGAATGGCTGATATTTTCCCTTTTAGGCAAGTTGAATGAACAGGTAAGGGTGAATTGGTGCCATTGATATACATGACATGTCAGATAAACACTTTGTACATTAGCCTTTCGTTTGTTTGCTATGCTGCATTATGCAGTTAAGAATGGTGTATTGATGAAGAGGCTTATCACATCTAACCTTTGCAGTATCTCATCCTAATTAATGGACAATGTGTTTCTGTATTTTTAATTTCTTTATGTGGAGTCTAGTTGAAGTCTTTCGCAAGGTGTTTTTCTCGTCTGCCAATGTTTTGGGCTCACATTTTGCATAGTTGACTTTATTGCTTGTGCGTGCGTGCGTGCGTGCGTGTGTGTGTGTGTGTGTGTGTGTTGAGGGAAAGGGAAAAGGAGAGAAGTCTCGATCCAGGTGAGTAAAAACACCATGAGGCAGATGGCTACACAAAAGGGTGGAGGCCATAGAATTAAATTATGAATATAAAGAAATGCACTGGAAGCTGAACCTTCAAAGACACACACACACTTTTGCCTCCCTGCTTGCTCACTGAAGTACTCCTACATGTTTCTGCAACCTTGGGTCACAATTTTCTAGTCCCAACCTGTGGGGCTGCTATTCCAGATTTCAGGTCACAGGGCTATTCTGCTTGAGGCATCTGGTTGTACTAGTGTGTATGTACCCACCTTGTGTCCCTCTTTCTGAGAGGTTTCTTCTCAAAACCCAAACAGCAGCTTATGCTTGGGTGCTGGTGAGATCATACATTTGCCTTTGCTTACTGAGTTATTCTTGTCCAGTTTGAGTTTTGTTTTGCAACATTTGTAGAGACGCCCTGCCAAAGACTCTGTTTTTGTTCATTTCTTCCTTATCTTCTCTTTTCAGTAAATTCATTTTGAAGAGTAGTATTATGGGTCTTCTGGTTGGCTTGAATGGTTTATCAACAGAGGAAGAGTAATGTATGGATAACATCATTGTTGAACTCCTGAATGATCTTTTCTCACAATCTACACCCAGGAGTACCTGAATTTTGATTGATGAGTGTTATTAAAAACGAGTGTCTTAGTGTGGACTAGTTTTCTGGATGGCTTGTGAGCATGGTTCCAAGTTATGGAATTCTTGAGGGTATTTCTTGGGTTTCTAGATGTATTTCCTTTTCTCTATCATATACTTTTCTTTGTGCATACGTACTATATTCAAGAGTCGCAATTAAGGGTTACCCACCTTTTTTGGTTTCTGTATAAGAACACGATCCAGTGTATTTTGTGGAGAGCATTTTCTCAATTATGAAAGTGTTGCACACTTTTGATGTCATACACGGCATGTGGTGTGTTTCTTCTTCATATCTTTGCAGTTTGATTGTGTGCATGTAGAAGGGTGTGCCCAAAACTTACCTTAATCGTGGTGAGATTTTGCTTGGAGATGTTAAATGATCAAATGCATTGGGAGCCTCACCTTATCCCATGGTTAGTGGCTTGCCAAGCAAGCTACCATATGAACAGCTAGAAGAAAAGCGCGGAGCGTTGACTTGGTTCTAATCCCAAACTCATGACTTGTGGTAGGAAGCATGTTTGCCTATATAGGATTGTGAAAGACTTGAAATTGTGCTGGAGCATAGCACCTCAGGCAGATAGCTGTTGTAAATAGGGAGTAGCACCAGGAGGCCGCAACGGAAGGGCTATTTCTTTTGGGGCAGAAGTCTGTTTTGGAGAAGCTCCAGGATGTTGTAGCCAAGAACACCTTTTGTTTTGGAGTGCTGCAATGAAGCTCTTCTGCGGGCGATGGGTAGGTGCAAGCTGATCAATAGAAACTCTGGGCACGATAGCCTCAGCTATAAACAGGTTGCAAGCAACACATGGGACAGGGAGCGAGGACTGGGGGTGGACCAGAAAGAAGGTAGTTAGCTTGCATAACTGGCTACAGTGGAGGAGCTGGGAATCTTATCTTCAAATCTCGTCTTTTGCCCTCTTTTGTAGAGAAAACTAGATGAGTATCCACGTGAAGGCCTCATCAGTGCCAAGTAATCATTGGAGGATTTAAATAGGGGTGCACTGTTTGTTGTAGTACACAGGTGGTTGTCCTTGAAATGGGTTGGCAAGGGATGTGCAGGTATATATCATCAGGTGCACTGAATTATTTTCACAATGAGGGGTGTTTAGAGGTGTAGGGGAGGGAGGATATGCTAAGAGGGTGTAGTTGAAAGTCGGGTTCCAAGTGTTAGAGAGGGTGCTCATTAGAGATGTTTGAACGTTTCAGAAAACCTGTTCGTGTGCAAGATATGCCCATTATACCCCATAAGCTTAGGCAACATATAAATTTGGGATCCAAAGCATGCAAAAAGTCATGCTTGCATCGTGCAAGTGGCAACTTGAAACTTCCAACTCGAATTTATAGTGAGACGAGCTAGGACTCAGGAATCCAAAATAGGTTATCCATGAAATTCAAAACAAGTGAATGCGGAACCCAAAATCCAAAACAAGTGAACTTGAAACCTGTGTCGATGGATTTCAAACAATTGAACTCGAAACCCAAAAGAATTGAACCCAAAACTTAAAACCTAAAACAATTGAACCGATTCACATGTTGGTTTCAATTCAAAAAATACAACCTTACAAGTAGGAGTCATAAAGTCGAAACAATAAAACATGTTTCAGCTCGCATATGTTGTGGCTCATTTTTAATTATTAATAAAGATTTTAGAAGATTTTAGCTTTTGTAAAGTAGATTTAAGTAACATTGTCCAACAAGTAAAACTTACAAGAGTTACCAAAGATTAGGAAATCTGAAACAAGCTACTATGGACTTGACTCTAATTATTCTTTCTCGAGTTATGGTTAAGAAGTCTTTTGTTTGCCTAGGGACTTTGGGACTACGTCATGGGCACCAAGTACAAGCGCAAGTAGCTACAAATGTCACTCCTAAGTAGAGGAGATGGGATACTCTATTTGCACAGGCCTTAGCTTTGATCTATATAGATGGCAATTCTAAATTTGCAACTTGTTTCTACTATGATTTGTTGTAGATGGATGAAGGAGATTCTATGGTAGACCATGTCACAAAACTTTAAAGATTTTCTTGAGTGACTTTCGAATATATAGGTCATTCCATATTCGCTGCAGCTACTTTAGACTCTCGTTATTGCATAGATTTCAAACGTTGGATGCCCTACCTCGTTTGGAAGCCCCTTTTAAACACATAAGTGAGGAATGTGTTTTGGGTGAAGTGGATAGAATTTCTTTTTCTAAGGATGGTGCAGTCGAGGCTACAAAGACATTACAACTCATCCATAAGGATATTTGCAGTCCTATGCGAACACAATTTAGCATTTCCATTTTGTTGCTAGATTCACTTGGGTCTTTGCCCACTACTATAGCCGAACATATGCATTTTTTAGCCTTATCATCAAGTTTCCCTTGTAGAACATAAGGCACATATGCATAGGTGGCACATGCACATGTATAGAAATAACCCACATCGAGTTTTTTGTCACGCCAAGCTTGATATGGTGTCATCACCTTAAGTGGGACACCTATTCAAAATATGATTGGAGCATCTTGTTACTTCCATCCAAAACTTATGCGGTAGTCCTTTGGCCTTAAGTACGCATCTCCCCATCTCCATGAGTGTCTTGTTCTTCCACTCAGCCACTCCATTATATTGAGGAGTATATCGGACCATGCATTGATGCAGGATGACTGTCTCAACCAAGAAGGTTGCTAACTCCTTGGACATATACTCCCCCTTTTGATTTGAACACAAAATTTGTATCTTGCATTCATATTGATTCTCCACCAAGGCAACAATGTGCTTAAACACAATAAAGTCTTCTGGTTTTTGCTTGAAGAAAGTACAAAGCTCCTACACCTCTTCTGGTACCTACCAAGGAAACAAAGGTTTGCAACTTGAAGAAGGCCTTGTATGGCTTGAAGCACTCTCCTAGAGCCTAGTATGCAAAAATTGATGCCTTTTCAACCAGCTAGGTAATGCAACATTGTCTGAATGAGAGCACTCTCTATGTTAAGAAAGGAGGAGGTGATTTGCTCATTCTTGTTTTATATGTTAATGACATGTTGCTCATGGATATAAATGTTGTAAAAATGGGTACAAATGACATACTGCTCATGGGTACATATGTCGTCAAAATTGCACATTTAAAAGTCTGGTTTGGGGCTACTACATTACTTGAGCACTCAATTTGTGCAAGATGAGAAAGGCATTGGTTTGCTGCAGTCCAAGTACATTGGGAAACTACTTGAACGGTTCACATTTCAAAATCTCAACTCTTATGGAGGTAGCGTTGCAGCTATCCATGCATGATGATAGTGAACTATTTGATGCCACCATTTACAAGCAGGCTGTGGGATGCCTCATCTCTACTTGTGTAATACAAGGACAAACATTTACTATGTAGTATGCACAGTCCTAAGAATGAAGCATGTGTTCAGATACTTGCAAGCCACTTGGCCTTTTGGTTTTCTATTTCTTAGGGGGGGGGGTTTAACTCCAAGCGATTCAAATTGTGCTTGCGACTTTGATGCTAGGTAACCAAGTAGTGGTAAACTATTTATTTCTCAAACACTCATGCATTTCTTGGTTAAGTAACCTCATCTTATGAGGCTGAATATAGGTCAACCATAGTGGAGTGTGTTTGTCGGCCAATCTACATGCATCATTGGAGGAGCCTACTCCTGAGAGCTAAGAGTGCCATTGTTGTGGCACAGAATCGTATGTTTCATGTACGTAGGAAAGACATTGAGATACATTATCTCTATGTCAAGGAATGGTTACATAGGAGAGATCGACTTAGTCTTCTACCGTACACATCAAAATGTGGCAGATCTTTTCACCAAAGCATTACACATTACATTGTCTAAAGTTTGAGACTTTCTGCAAAGCTTCAAAATTATGGTCAATATTATACCTTGTACATTTTTAGCTTATTGCTACAAGGGGTGTTAGAAATATTAATCTCTAAAGGCATGGGCCAATGTAATAAGGGGCTAAGGGGCTAGTAGCACTTTTTCCCTTTTTAAAGTTACCACCAAAACCTGAGTTAGAGGTTGAGTTTGTGGGTGAGTTAGTCATCACACATGTTTTGACCCTAGTTAGGGTCCATCCTAGTGACTACCCTAGTGTACTCTTTCATTCTTGTTGCCATATCTCATTTCAGTTTCCTTCAGCTTGGTGTTCTCTTGAGACTCTTGCTTCCATTTCATTGGATGTGCATGTAATACTCCAAAAAGCATGCAATATTGGTAGCGTTTGTCACACGCAAGCATAATGCCTTAGCAATATATGGAAAGCATGCTACCCATGAGCTCTTGAAAACTTCAAAACTTAGCTTGCTTACCCTTTCATTGCCCTCACATGCTTGGATTGAGGATGAAAGTGAATTTGGCACGTCAAAAGGCAACCCTTAGGGAGGTGCAACTAAAGCTTGTGATGTACTCAGTAAGGGAAGTATGGGAGGGGAGCACCCAACTTGAAGGTTGCATTCAGAATCCTCAAGTAGGAACTCTGGTGTTTTCAAATGAGAGAAAATGAAATCCTTATTGAACTTCTGAGGCAATTAATTTTTCTCAGTTCAAAAGTAGACAAACGTGATGCTAAGGGCGTACTACTAGCGAGCTTGCCCTCGTGGTACTCTAAGATTGTCACTATCTTAAGAATGGATAATGACATACATTTTCTACATGCTATATCTATGTTTCTATGTGAGGAAAAACACTTTGAATCTTTGTCGTCAATCAAAGAATGTATGTATGCTATGAAGGCGAGAAAGAGAGTTACAAAGAATGGAAATTGAGATAGTCCTAAATGTCATTATTGCATAAGAGAGGGACATGTTGAGATGTTTTGTTACAAGAAGTAGAAAGGTGAGTAGGTGAAGATCACTTCGAGGGAATTGTGTACTTGAGGATTATCCAATCAAGAAAGAAATCACAGGTTCCGTAGACACAGAGGTTGATGATCAAAATTGGGCTTTCTAAAACTTGGGTTAGGATTGCTAAGGCTTTTAGTAAGTGTGCAGTCGGTTATGATGGCTTTGGCTCTTAGTGAGTAGGTCATTTTCTATTGAGTTTGTGTGTTTAGCTCAATGTCTTCCTTGTTTGATGGTACTTCTTATTGTTTAGGTTTGGTACTTTTATGTTACTCCACCATTTGGCATTAGGGGGACATGTTGGGGTTAATCCATCATGGGTGGAGGGGTGTAATCTGAACACACATGATTTAGGCAGTTTCACTAGGTTGATTGGCTAGTAGGACATGGATGAGGCTATTATAGGCTGGATAGCTTGACTAATGCATGAATAGCACATGGCATTGATTGGTGAGCCTTAACTAGTGGTTCCAACATGGTGGCTCGATGTTAGTGACCTTGGCTTCTACAAACACAGAGAAATGGTGATTTCATCTTCCTTTTTTATAGGCCCGCATGGTGGTTTGCTATATGTAGAATAGTCTTGATGAGAATTGTGTTCGCGGCCTTATTGTCTTGGAAGTATCATCTCGAGCATCTATTCACAACATCATAGGAGATCGTAGTAGAGTCCTTGTTGGTCACGTTGTAACTTGTATTAAATATTTTCCTGATTGTTATGGATCTATGTAGAGTTATGTCAGATCCTCCCACTCAAAATTGTAACAATATAAATGGATACCATTTGACTGAATTACTCATGGTTAATTGTATGTGTCTACTCTTACCTCTCATTGGCTTCACTCCCTTTAACATGTAGTTCCTTCGTGGTATTTGAGCTTTCCTTTATGTGCTCTAACACACAAGGATGCGGTTGCCTTCTGTGGAGCCATAATCTCTAGTAAGATTGGTCTCATGTTTGGGTATTGATAGATCAAAATTCAAGCTATTGGGAAGTCTGTAATACGTTTCATTGATGATACATTAGTCCATAGTGAAAGCTTTGTTGAACATAAGGAACACTTGAGAAGGTGTTTAGCACGTTAAGACAGGCTACTCTCTTTGTTAGCAAAAAGAAAATCATGTTCATGGTTAAGTTGCAATACTTGGGGTCCATTATAACTCATGATGGTGTTGAAATGGATCTTAAAAAGGTGTACCATTTTAGTATGGCCAATGCATAAGAATGAGACCTCTTAAGCTTTATAGAATACATATTAAATTCTTTTTTATACCATTTTAGTATAGCTAATACCTAAGAATGTGACAACTTAAGTTTTATAGAATACATATTAAATTCTTTCTTATACCACCTCACCATTGACTAAGTTGACCTCAAAACAATAGATTTTTAACATAGTAAATAGATCCCAAGGTCTTGTGTTCAAGATAGTTGATCCTCAAAAGCCATTTCTAATAGACCGATGCAAGTGGTCATATAGGAGGAGGGGTGTTACTTGAAAGAGGGAAGGCCAGTTGCCTTCAAAAGCAAGAAATTCTCTCCTTCTTGGAAAAATTAGCCAATTCACAAACAAGTCATATGTTGTTATTCATGCTTTAAATCATGGACACTTTGTTTCTATTAACTTTTATGATGTGATGTGGGATGATGCTCTATTGTCAATACACCATGGGTCCTTATTTTCTCCCTCTACATGATTGACATGATGATTGCATTCATTGAAGTACGTGATTACAGGTTTGACTCTTTCATGCTTTTGATTATAATTTACATGTTTTCTCGATTGATCATTTTTTTGATTTGCATAGTGACTGTGATTTTGATTTTGTCGGTGATAATTTCCTTTCCTTTGTAATCTCTTGTATTATGGTTTTTCTTATGTCCTCCTCATTTTGCTCCTTTCCACAATATGTTTCATAATATCCAAATTTATGAGAGTATTTGCATTGCATACTTATCATATTTCTTAATAGATTTCTTTTGCCTTGAAAGCTATATGTCCAAATTTATGACAATAACTGCACTAGTCACATATCTTGAAAGATTTTCTTTGCCTTGAAAGTCTCGTCTATCTAAAGAATTGTACGGATTTTGATAATTACCTCTTGAATGCAAATGATTATTTCCTTGATTTATATCTTTTTATTGATGATTTGATTGTTAGTGTTGATGATCATGACCACCACCTCTATGTGATAACCTACCTCCTCCTCTACCTTTGTTTGGGGTTTCCCCGCTTGTTTTTCCTTACCTTTCTTGAATTTCCTAGGTCCATAATTTCACCCAATAGAACTAATTGTAGCTCTTCTAGTGTTGGTACTCACTTTTTGAATGCCTATGCTTTGTACCTAGATTCTAATAACTTTCTCAAAGTCCATTGATGATGACTTGAACTTGCTACTTCAATTTAAGTGTTGATATATGTGATCGTCAACACATATGCATGTCCAATGTCAGTGCTTTGTCAAATCTTTGATTGATTTTATTCCCTAGTGTCAAGATTCTTGATGTCATTGATTTCATACACTTGACTATGTTCAATTATTCAAGCAATGCATCTCATGCATGTTGTTTGATAAAATGATATGCATATTTATCCTTTGTGTCCCAATCTTGTTGTGCTTGGGTAACGGTGTGCATTTAGGTAGACTCCCATCAACATATTCCCATCTGGGTTTTATTTTGTATTTCCATATACCATAGTTATTTTTCATGCTCTATTAAAGATTGTAGGTTGACGTTGCTTAATGTCGACATGTTTCGATGTCAATATGCTTCAATTTGGATCATATTGTGCAAAATATGTAGTGTTTGATAATGGTTTTGAACTTTTTTTTAAATAAATTTTTTGAAGGTTTTTTATGTTGAAGGTGCTGGCAAAGGTTGCATTCAATTCTCGCTTCAAATGACCAAGTAATGTTCACTTTTCCTGCCAAAAAAGGTTACAATTGGTCCATATTTTGACCTTGTAATAATGTCCAAGAGTTTTTATACTTGATGATTTGGACAATCACTCCCACGTCAATCTAAGAGCATTCTAACATAGGAAGGAAATAATAAGTGTAGGAATAATAAAGGTAACAAAGTATCAAAATTTCAAGATTTTATCATTGGATTTGAATTCCCCATCCAATTTTGGTTGTTTTGACTTAATACATGGCCACATTTTAATAAAAAGGAAGCTATCCCATTTTCAATAATGCCATTGGATCATGCGTAGACTCAAAGCAATCTCCCACGTAGCCTTAAAAATGGCATAGCTTCCTCATTTTTAATCAAAATATGGCCATATATGAAGTGAAAACGATTGGAAGTGGACAAGGAATCTAGGTTCCAAGGGTGAAATCTTGAAATTTCGATACTTTTTAAGTCATGTATTTATGCTTATTCTTCTGTACCTCCTTGCATTACCTAGTGTTTTTGCAAGCTTAATTTTGTAAGGTGAGAATTGAGTACCAGTCCGCATAGCTTTGCATTATGGATGGATTATGTGTAGCCACAATATGTTTGGTATTATCTGTATGAGCATCAAATAACTAGAAAGTCATGCATTGTAAGATTTGTGTTCATGATATACCTTCTAATATTGACTTGACCAAGAGTGTAAAGCGTTGAATGGCCCATAATCTCAAAAATATGAATAAAATAGTGGTTAAAGAAATTTAATGCTCAAGTACTTGTGCATGGATAAGAAAGGGGAAAGGCTACTACTTACAATGAAATATGCATTGTGGCTCTAAAGGTGCCCTCCTACTTTGTCTATGTTGGTATATATAGGGGATGGTTAATATTGAAGTATCAAAAAACTTCACAAAAATTAGGGACTGACAAAAAGCGCATGATAAAATGCTCGCAATAAAAAGATCACAATAAAAGTCGCAAGAAAATCACACATATAGATACGACACCCTACTACCTCATCACTAATAGCACTTGCAATTTAAAAAATCTATGCTTCTTCTTCCTCTTAACTCAATCACATGAGCTTCAATGTCTTCTTCTTCCAATGTCTTTGCTAGACTTTGAGGGCTTAATAACCCCTTTATTGAGTTTCACATCATAGTGCCCACTGAGGCCTTTTCAAAATACTATTGCTTGAGAAACGAGCCATTAAACTTGAAGTAAATAGATAGTGTAAAAGAATTGAAAAACCTCACTCAAGAGAGCAAGCAAAGACTCACTTAACAACCCTTTGCAAATGTTCAGTTGTGGAATCTCTCACACAGAAAAAGAAGAAGAAGAAGAAACGAAACATAGGGGAGGGAAACACATTCCCAAGGCACACAATCCAATCCCACACATTGAAACTCATAGAGTTTTAAAAATACAACACCCACCTCTCCCGCACACACTTAGCAAGAGCATGTAGCCCGAGGAAACTGGAGAACATAGATAGGAAATTGACACATAGTCAAGGGAGAGAGGGCTCACACAAAGTTAAATATGAAACCAAAAATGAGATACCTTCACCCTCACACATTTTAAATAAGGAATTCAAAGTAAAGAGAGGGGGATTAACACAAGATTTTGCTTAATCAGTCTTCACTTAGTGAATACATAGCTCACACACTCAACACATATAATGAAGAGGGAGGCAAGAGGCACTAGCGTGTAGGTTTTACAAAATGTACACTCATCTCTCTCACTAACAAAAGCAAATACGATACAATATATATTGAATTGTAATGTGACTACTCTCATGCAACCTTAGGTCCCTTTTGGATTTCTCTATGCTCCTAACCATTTACCCCATTGTTGAATCAAACATATCCCATGGAACAAAAAATCACCATCAAGGAAAAGGGATTTGTCCTCTGTTTTTCCAAGTTAATGGTATTTACTATCCCCATATGACCAATTTAGTGAAAAAAAACTTGTTTGGTTTAGAGAGTAATAAAAAGATCATGGTTGGTTGAATTGGAAGAGATAATGGATTTTAGTGTCTATATAGGCTAAGACATTTTTTTATATGGTAATTCTATCAATGTCTTTCACAATTTTTGTCCAACTTGATAGTCTTACCCGTGCTATATGCCCATAAATTTAGTGAAAATTGGTTGACTTGGTACAAAAATTACTAAAAAAGGCCATGGTAGGTTAAGTTGGACAAGAAAAAAGGATCCAATACTCTAGTAGAGCAAGATTAGTCCCATCAATTACAATGGCCTTTCACACAATTTTCCAAACGTCATGGTCTTTAGCCACCCATATGGTCACTTTAGTTTTAAAAGAAGGCTTAATAAGCATGACCAATTTAGTGAAAAAAAACTTGTTTGGTTTAGAGAGTAATAAAAAGATCATGGTTGGTTGAATTGGATGAGATAATGGATTTTAGTGTCTATATATGGTAATCCTATCGATGTCTTTCACAAATTTTGTCCAACTTGATAGTCTTACCCGTGCTATATGCCCATAAATTTAGTGAAAATTGGTTGACTTAGTACAGAAATTACTAAAAAAGGCCACGGTAGGTTAAGTTGGACAAGAAAAAAGGATCTCTTCTCTAGTAGAGTTGGTACAAGATAATATTCGAGTTCAGTTACTACCTTATAAGAGTTTTTCAAATTTTGACATAATCCTTGGAGTTAGAAGGTCAACCAAATTTAAGAGCAAGAGAGATATATCTTATCTTAGTGAGAGGATACCGTGTAAATGTGTACTTTGCAATGGCTAGGCCAAGTGAGAGGATACGATGTCAATGTATGGATTCACAAGGTAGTTTGCAACGACTAGGCCAAATGAGAAGATACCATGTATGGATTCTAGGGTGTAGGACAAGTGACAATGTAGTATAATGATGTCCCAATGATGATCATATCCTAAAAGTATAGTCTAATTAACCCACTTCTAATTCTAGAATAAAAAATTTCACATAAGGCCATCGACCACATTGAGATCCCCCCATACATGTTCTTATAGCATTAATGTTATATGACATTCTAGGATGAAGAAGGAATAATATATGGATGGCCTAAGGAAAAGAGTGGCATTGCTAATCATCCTCCTATCAGCCATAGGCAAGCAATGCTGAGAGGAGAGTGCACAATTAATGTGCACAAAGAAGGTGTACAAGGAAAGGAGGGTATCCATGATCATGAAGATGGATAGCCAAATGAGGTTGATTTGTGATGAGTTAATGGATCGATTGATACATGCATTCTATTGTGGATAAGATGTTTGAGTAGCCCTCAAAGAAGAGCTCCCAAAAAAATACCATGAGAGGAGAGAATGGACAAAGAGGCAAAGACTGAAAGATGACAAAAGGTTATGAAAATTGGCAAGTGCCATCTTGTACAAAGGGTGTAGGACATCCCTCCTAGCATTGATCCTCTTGGTCAAAGGGTCTAGAACATCCGTCCTAGCATTGATCCTCTTGGTCTTAAGTTTTACTGAATGATTACTGTCTTTTGGTGAGTAATGTTGTCCAATCCTATACACATTCTCTAGTATATTTCTAATATAGAGTTATTTAATCAATGTTGCCTCCATGTTGCTTGGCATAAGATTTCTTAAAGGCAATCCAATGCCAAACTCAAGTGTAGATCCAAAGGTGGTCGTGTTTTCCTGATCTGGAATACAACTCAATTCTTGCTTGTCCAAATAATAGTATCCTCTATAGAAAAGAGTACAAGGAGAAACACAATATCCTACATGCAAAGCATTGCAATATAGGTAAGACACACAAGGAGAGAAAATACCAAGGAAGCTATACATATTCCCATTCTACCCAACATAAGACACCTATTTGTTGTCCACCATTGGCCTAGCTTATAGATTGGCATGCTCAAAATGCTCAATCTTCGGCACTATATTATAGATCTATGATGACAAAAAGTTCGAAAGGCATGTGCAAAACCAATGAAAAGAGTGTAGAGGGTCCATAGCATTTGCCACTTGGATTAGTAATGGACTAACTGAATTCCTTTGTCTAATATCAACCTTTGGAATGCTAATGGACTATGTGAATCCCTCTGTTTGATAGCCCCCCTTGGATTGGTGGAATAGGTGAATCGTTGTCTAAAATCCACCATGACCAATACTATGGTTTACTAGCCATGGCTCATAATAATGAAGGGACACCTCATGTTGGCACTCATAGTACTAAGCACTCCAAAGTCCGAGGATCCTTGTCTTGCTTTATTAGCGGTCGAGTTGTAACAATTGTGGGCCAACAAATGGTCCATGACATTTCTAAACAATTAGGCATTGAAGGGCATTTTAAAGTGCACGGATTCGGTAGACCGTGTTCAATGGGAAGGGTAGTCCTAATGTGCACCCTAGCTTCTTTGATTTCCTTTCTCAATGCCTTGATAAAATACTCGTTTATGCTACCTAATATTAGCATTGTCTTTCTCATAGCTCATAGTTATGCTTGCCCCATGAGTAGCCCCAAATTGAGGTCCCTACACTCAAAAGGGCCTTAAGGAAAATGTATACAAAGAACATTTCGTCGAAAATACATTCCTATTGATCATCCTTGTAAAAGGTGTTTAAAGACTTTGAAAATACACTCAAAGGGCCCTCAAGGAAAACATGTACAAATACCGTCCAAAGTACATTCCTATTGATCATCCTCAAGTACTGGCTTTTCTGGACTTAAAATATGAGGAGCTTCCAATAATGAGATAGTGTGATTGGTTATAGAAATGGAAGTTCCTTTATTAGAAGCATCTAAAACTAGTTTATCTCTTAGATTTGATGCATATATTCAAACTTTCAGCTGTATCAATTTAGAATAGTATTTAGAAGCTTTCTTTGGAGGGTGTTTTGACTGTTGGAGAAAAACTATGTGGGCTAAAATCCCACAGATGCTACAATTGTAATCTATCTACAATTCTATTTTTATCATAGTACAATGGACCTATTGATTATAAATATGAATTATGGATGAGCAGATGCCTACTGCTTGAATTAGTGCTGATCCAGCATTTCAAAAAGCTATCACACTACGGCAAATACATGTACAATTGCAAATGGACCTATTGGTTATAAATATGAATTATGGATGAGCAAGATACCTACTGCTTGATTAGTGCAGATCCAGCATTTCAAAAAGCTATCACTATGGCAAATGGATTTATCTTTGCCGTCATTTCAGGGCTTGATTTCACAAATGATTGTACTTCAAAATTGCTAGCAATGCTCTAAAGTATTACTTAAGCTCTTGGAACTACTACTACAGGGTTGGCATTATATGGACGACTGCCCTGAAAAGAATCACATGAATCAATGTAATTGCATGCTAACAGTCCCAAAAAAGACGAAGATTTATCCATCATGTGAAGTATTCTCAATTCCACATTTGCCCTGTGAATTTTGCTAATACATGGAATGTAATAAAAAATATGTATAAAATGATAAAAGCTAGTATCAATCTCATACGTAATCCACAATAGCCACATATGTACCATATCTGCTTTGATGACCAAGATGATTCACTGTGACTACTACCATACTCCAAGCCTTCCGTACTATATTGCCCTCGTGAGAAAATCAACACACTTCTCTGCACTGTCACTTGTGTTCTTTGCTCAATCATAACCGGAGAGGTTTGTCACTTCCATCGAGTACTCCAAAGAATTTATGAGTGACACCAACAGGAACCTTAAGGACTTCCTGCTATAAAGAATTAATGTTACATGAGTTACTGTGAGCCACTGATGACCTTTTAGAAACCCAGTACAGCAATGCAATTATGCCGAAGGTTTCAATGGCATTGCTATTTTGATTTCTGTCGTTTTGTCATGGCTGTCAAGAGATATCTGCAAGACAAAACCCATGGACAACATTGAATTATCTCTAAGAGGACGTTGAATAAAGGCAAGGGTTTGTGCACGGACTTGGAACGCCTGTAGGCAAGCTTTGAGAGACACTTGATAACAAAGCTGAATCACTGTTAAAACAAATTTATGATATGTAATTTTTAATGTCGAGAAATTTTACAGATTCCCCATTTCTGCGCTTTCCCTATATCTATCCTTACACCATGAAACCATAGATATAAGCCAAGACCCAAAGAACTGAATCTTCATGGTGGACCCCAAGCAGCAATTTGAGGCAAATCAGAAAGACGCTTAAACAAGGCATCTGGTCTATTGTTAGAATAAACATTCAAGTTAAAGGGAACAGCTATGCAAACATGTTACGAGACATCTCTTAAGCCTCAACAGACTCCTCTAAATGAACCTTCCACCTAGGAGAAATATAAATCCTCAGGCTTGCATTAAGTTAAGCCATTACTGAAGCTCAATGGGAAAAAGAAACAAGGAGTCTTTTCAATAGAAAGACCCACCAGAAGGATATCCTCATCTGTACCAAAAGCTTTGCGAGCTTCGTCAAGCGCATTTGAAGATATCCGTCCATGTTCACTGCAAATGGGAAAACAAATCATCTTTGTATTCAAAAATAGGTAAATTTCAAGCCTCTAGCTTGTATATACGAGGCACAAAGCCCTTGTGACAACCTTGCACTAGCAGGGTCCCGGATCTCAAACTCGTCCACATCCATATCATAGCCACAGATTACGACATAATGACCTGCAAGCAACAGAAACTACTTAAGCAAGTGACAACCTGATAGGCAGAATGATAGAACACAACAATTATTCCTATCACTGTTCACAGTAAGTGCCTCTCCAAAAAGCATATGAAGCTCAGAGGGACAGCTGTGTATCAGATCAAATGGATCTGCTCAAGCTAGCTGACATATCCCCTTTTTACATTAGTGTGAATCAAATACATCTGAAAGCCACATCACTCAAATTCTTCTACCTATGGTCATAAATTGAAAAGGCCTTACCAGTATATCCAGTACTAATACCGCAGCAATCTGAGAGACACAGCTCCTCTAGCCAGGGATAACTGCACTAGGCACTCATACAAGATCCCAACTTTCCCCATGAGCCTTTTTTCTCTTGCAACCCTATTTCTATCAAATAAATGAATATGAAAATTCACTTCTCTTTTAGACATGAAAGATTTTTTAGTAGAAAATAATAAACAATTAGCTTGCATGAGGTCATCACACACCTAAGCTTTCGCTTGTCTACCAAAGCAATGACAAGGTACCGCCCAGATAAGATAAGCATTGACAGTTCTTGTGAAGTAATCGATCTCCGCTGCATCAACAAGTATAATGCCCCTGCTGCAGTTAAAATGTAATTTGCCACCGGCGGAACTTTGTTTTTCTTAATATTTTATCAAAAGGTGATAGAGGATTCATGTTTTGAAAAATTGCTGCACCTAAATCAAATAATCTCTATTCAAGGAAAGACATTTTTTTAAATGCACATTATTCAGATGTAAAATAAAGGTTTGGACTCTGCTAGGGGTAGCTGGCATAAAAACTGACATGCCAGCTACCCCCTGCAGAGATGTAGTCCAAACCTTTATTTTAGACTTTGCCATAATAACATTTACCTAATGCCTGGTAATCTGACTTCTACGCAATCTGGAATCTCCTAAGACTTAGCTACTCCCCCTAACAAAGCTTAGCCCCTAGTGACATTATTAAACTGTCACACTAGCATATTCTTTTAACCGATGGACCCACAAATCATTTGACTAGCAAGTTGGGGGAAGGGCCAAAAACTTGACAACCAATTCCAACTATCACCAGCAATAAAACTTCTGATTCACAACATCACACTCCTAAGCAGTGTAATGGTGCACATGAAGGTGCTGTGGGAGTGTGCAATATAGCCTCCTTTAGAAGTATCCTCCTCCAAGAGATGATTGCCATCGTCTTGCAAAGATGACCGTGATATTTGGCCTTAGTTAGGCTCATTGGTTTAGGCCAGCAGGGCCTAGATGTTTACATGATTGTCATAACAGAATAACACTATGAATAGGCTCTCTTTAAAAAATGTATTCAATTCCTTGTAACATTTGAAAACCAAGTCTCTCTCTCTCTCTCTCTCTCTCTCTCTCTCTCTCTCTCTCAGTGTTGCCGCTTCCCCCCCCCCCCTCTGTCGTAGCGTTGCCACTCCCCCTCTCTGTTAGAAAATACCCAACAGAGGGTACACGAGCGGAAGACTTATAGTAATGCCCAGGAGCTCACACAGTGTGTGGTGTGGGTGTGGAATCACAAACTTCTTTACTTATGTGCATACAATAGGTGTGCAGACTCATCAATAGACAATGAACCAACCGGATAGAGAAACCACCAAGAATATATATTTCCGTCCACAAATATGGACACAATACAAAAGAGACAGATCCAGAGTCCCACCAATGATGTGGTCCTCTAATCTTACCACAAGGTCCTTCTCCTATCTGCTGGCTATCTCTAGACTCGAGCCCGCGTGCTCCACCTTGAGCGTAAGTAGACTTTCCGTCTAGAATGATCCTCTCCACCTTCCTGTCTGGAAACCAGCCTAGGTGGGCAGCCTCCTGCAAGCTAGGTCTGCAGCACAAGGTACTTCTTTCTCCTCCTGACTATAGGCCCAAAGGTAGCCCTGCTGCTGCTCCTCCTGCTGGTGGATTGGCTGCTCCAGATGATGAATGAATGAGGCTAAATGGCCTCTTTATATAGGCCCCAGGCCTGCCCCAAAAAACCGACCAGCAGCATCATTCTGGCCGACCCAAACAGGCCGACCAGTCTGCTGGAAAACCGCCCTTAAAGGGCTCTCATTACAAGGGCCCTTGGCCCACAACACTAGGGCTTTGGCCCTCCTTTCAAGGCAGGTCTCCAGCCTATAAAAGGCCTGCCTCCTGCCCACTGACAGCCACAGTTTCTGCTGCAGATCTGGGCCTGCACATCCTGCCATATCTGCGCCTCTGCCAGGCCCTCTTCCCAGCCACGTGTCCTGCGCCGTACACTGCTGATGTCATCGCGCCCTGCTAGATCTAGGGCTTGCTGTCCCCGCCTTCTGCTCCTTCCACAGGTTCCGTCCTTTGCAGCTTTCTTCTCTTGTGAGGTGCTGCCCATGTGAGGTGCTGCCCATGTGGCAGCCCCCTCTCTCTTTCTTCTCTGGGCAGACTCCATCATGCATAGCAGGGACTAGCTACTATGACATCCCCACTGACGTCATCAGCGCCCAACAGTGGGTGTAGACCATAGTATAAAAATATGCTCTCACACATACAAATCCACACACCCACACATACTTGAGCATCCATTTATACAAAGTCTTCGTACTAAGTTTCTGTCGGCACTCCGGAGGTGAAGGGCAGGCTCAGCCATGATGAAGGCTAGCACTAAAGGAGAAGGCTATAAGGTAAATAACACTCACTGACCACCTATGCACTTGAAACGAAAAATCTAAATGCAAATGGTGGAGACATGCATACCTACACTTATGCAACCAACAAAATCCAAAGAGGAATTGATTACTTGCCAGTTTCAAATGGGACCATGGACAAGATCCATGACTTCATTCTTGGAGCATTGCAAGTGCAATCACATTACAAGTCTCAAAATTAAGATTTTGTATCAAATGTGGACCATGAAGCAGATCCCAAGTGACAACTTTCTACTTGCTACCTCTATAAAATAGATCATAGACAAGAATGATATGCCAACTTCCAAGATCATGAAGGGAAGACTAGAAACATAAGAACTGAAAGGCTCCACCTAGAGGAGAGATCGCAAGCCTCAACAGAGGCAACCATGCATGCATGCTTTTCAAGGATGAAGGAAGGCTAAAAGAGAAAGGACTTTTGATGGTTCAATATTGACAGCAAAGCAAGAAGCAAGAAGATTACAAAATCAAATGGCAAGAAGGAGACAGAAAATGCGCATTCGACTTGCTCATAAGAGGACGCACGAACTCTAAAGAAGAGATACATAAAAAGAGAGGTAAGCAGATCGCGAGTGATCCCAAAGAAGGGGACACAAGGGACTATGCATACCACATGAAGGACATAATAGAGGAACAAATGATTGATTGTGCCAAGGCCATCTATGAGAGGCAAGGGAGCCCATGGATTCAAGATAGGAAGGAGCTCCAACTTTTCACCCAAGAAGATATAGAGAGGCATACAGAGGCTGCAAGGTTTAATGCTGAGACGATCAAGTGGGCACGTGACAAGGTAAATCCTCTAGGTCACAAATATGTTTAACTTTGCCATAAAACAAGGACTCCTAGAATACTAGCAGGAAAATTACCTGGCATCCTTGTGTAAATAAAAATGAGAAATTTGTTATTACTTAGCCCTAGTATGGCCTTGTAGGCTAGTTAGGGCATTTGGTCATGGTCAACAATTGACTTTGGGACCATATGGTGGTTACTCTTGTACTTTCTTCTTTATCCATTTGCAAGTACTCTCAGTTTCTTTAGCTGTTGTTTGCTCTCTTGCATTCCACTCACATTCCATTGCTCCCCGCACTCAATAGTGGTATCAAAACAGGTTCTTGCTCTTGCCTACATTCCCAACTTACTTCTTGCTCTGCTTGCTTGGACCTTCAGCTCAGCTTACCAAGCAGTTTAATTTTTTCAGCCCATAGCGTCGGGTAGCCCCAACTTCCGGTGGCACCTCTCCCACAACCATACCTTGTGTAGTTGTGTCTACTTAGCTCTCAATACTTCAATGCTACTGTACTTGCTCACTCTGGCTTGCAACTTCTCATCTGCTATGTGTACTAATCGTCAAATCATCCATATAGTTCAGGGTCGTCATCAAGTTGTCCATACAATAGCGTCGTATAGATTGTTTTTGAAGCACCGTTGAGCACAGCCGCACAACGCCATCCATCAAATCGACTAACACATTGTTATTTTTTTTTCAAGAAAGGAACCTTCTATTAATGCTTGAAAGACTTTATACAAAACAGCAGCCCCGAAGGTGCTGAGTATGGAAAAAAATCAGGAAAATGCTGAAAGAAAAACCGGCCTGTTCTAGAGAAACCCAGCTCACTGCCTAGGGAATCTCTGATACTGTGGCTAACAGCCAAGTGGGGGCTATACAACCAGTGAATCCCTCGCGGAGTGAAGATGTAGAAGACTCCTGCAGGCCAAGCCTTGCAGAATAGAGCACGTCGCTCAATAGAATCAACTAGCACATTGTTGCTACAATCGTAGTACCTACTTGCTGACACTCCCATATAAGGGATGTACAACATATGTGTTGCCACTTAGTACATGAAAATAATTTGTCCATACAATCGTACGGACGTCCATGTCTGCACGGAATATTTTACCGTACAATCATGTATCACGTCGCCCATACATTCGCACGCACAAGTCTACCACACGCCCGCACAATCTGCGATTGAACTTTTAGCATTGGACTGAAAATTTTTACGCAACGAGGCATTTGGCAGCTTTTTTGGCATCTTGCCACTCAGTGTGAGTGAGAATTTCAGACATTTGCTATTTTTTCAATATGATTTGACATATTTTGGGGTTTTTTGACACAAGTGACAGTTTATTGCAAACATCACATGCTGGTACAGTGACATTGAGCAAAAATTTCAATTTTCCCTCTTTTTAGGCATATTTTTCTTTTTTAGAAATTTGCGGCTTTTGCACAATTGACACTTGCAGTTATCCCCTTTGCCTTGGGGTTCAATTTCAGGTCATATCTTGAGCATTTGCAGGGCAGGTTTATGCTTTTGATGCATTCACATTTGCACATTCCGTGCAATCAGATCTTGCATGGCAGTCTTTTGCATTTGGCTCAGTGTTTGAGCAGCCTACTTGACATTTACACTCGCAAACCTTTTGCTGTCATTTTTGGATTGGCATTTGCAGCTTTGCCGCTGCTACTGCCACATCTAATTCATCTACCAATGTGGCCACAGTGCCTAAACAGATATGTTGGGATCAGAGAGATGCACATGTCCATGCAGTGATTGCTATGAATAGCAAGAGGGTTGTTATACCTCAAATTCACCTTGCAAGAGAGCTAAGGCTGCATGGGACACTTGTCTATCACATTCAGAATGAGGCCAATATTGCCTATCTGCCCAGGCAACTGGATAATGTTAAGATGAACGAAGGAGACAGCATAGATACCTGTCTCACACAGGTCAAGGACTTTAGAGAGAAGCTCACTAATGTTGAAGAGATTGTCCCAAGTGCACAGGTAGAGTCCACGACACTTGATGGGCTCTGACTCATACCAAGGATTTACTACGATATTGAGGTTGGTGGCCATGGGTAATCCCAACCACTATTCCTTCGATCAGCTCGTTTCCCTGCTCCTATAGGAGGAGCAGAGTCATCAAAACAGGCTGCTTCAACTCATGCAAATCAGGCGTTTGCCATAGAGAGGGAAAGACAAAGGAGGGACAAAAATAAGCCCAAACCTTCATCTGGCACCACATCATCTTCAAACCAAGTCATGACATCTCTAAGTGCCAGAAGTGCATTGCTTCTGTTAAGAAGAAGCAACAACAGGGAGAGCAGGGAGTTGCAGTCATAAAAGAACCAGCTACCCATGATCATAGCCATGACAAGCAGCACATTTTGATGAGTGGGCATTTGTTGTGACATGCCATTACAATCCGTCATTGGATGCTTCAGTTTTATCACTTTCAGATTCTGACTCAGACAGGTATTTTGATAGTGGTGCTTCAAAGCATATCACATCCTGCAGACATTTATTTTAGACATTAAGTGATGCTCCCTAGGGGGGCATTGTCACTTGTGCAAACAATGCCTCTTATCCTGTCAAAGGGTTGAGGTTATTATGTGTCAGGGGATACAATCACTGTTTTGCAAGTCTTGTTTGTTCCATGCATAAAGAAAAATTTGATTTCCATCTCAGCACCATTTCTACCAATGGCTTCAGGGTTGTCTTTGATGGTTATCTGTGTGTCGTTTAAGACAATCGGCATAATAACTGCATTGTGCTTACTGAGACACTTTCACGGGGGCTGTAACAACTGGATGCATATGCAAACAGCCAGCTATTGAAGCTAATACGCTGGCATATGCTGCTGAATCTGTCATTTCAGACACATTTATGGCATGAGAGGTTGAGGCACCTCAATTATATAAGTCTGGTCAGATTGCATTCATAGTATAATGGATGGAGGCAATTTTGGACAATGCTTATCTTCCGTAAGAAAAACAAACTATGAATTTTCTTTAGCCTCTCTCTCTCTCTCTCTCTCCTCCAAGTCCCCCTCAACTCCTTCAACATCCACCAGGACTCGGTACTCTACAGTTGCGGCCATGACACCCTCTCCATACGCACAGAATTACCAACAAGAAGGCTCAAAACGGCCCATCCTCGGGCAACAAGATCAGATTTTTTATCTGCAGCAGGCAGTGAGAGAGCTATGATTGGAGCTAGCAGAAGTAAAGGCCTGACTTCACATCTCGGAAGGGCCTGGTAAGCAGGCAGTAATTGATGAGGCTGTAAAATCTTGTAAGGATTCCCCCCCTACCCCGCAGCTAGTCTGTACAGAAAGATCTTGTTCACACTGAAGTACAAACTACTAGGAAGGAAGTGTTTGTGGAAGTGGACAACAAAGCAAGCAAGTCTGATATCTAAGCAGAGATTAAAGAACACGAAGCTAGATGTGATAATGCGCTGAAGATTAGAATAGGGGGGCTCCCAAAAGATTGGTACAAAGAGCAGGATACATATAGTGAAATATTGACAAAGATCAAATCAAGTTTGCCCAACATCGAATGGGTGAATGATGATGAGCAGGATGATGACGACTCCAGGCCAGCTTCTATTTTACACTATAGAGGTCATGCAATCCTTTCACTGAAGTCAAAAGATATGCGGATCAAGCTTCTTCAACAATCTTACAAGCTGAAGGGCACCAAAGTATGGATAGCAGAGGAGCTTACACAAACCCAACTCAAGATTAAGGAAACTGAATTAGCTAAAGTCAGGGCTGCCAGAAAGGATGGAAAATGGGCAGTTTACCGTGAAGGGGTAGCACTAATCAGAGAGTTTAAATCAAAACCAAAAGACTCTCAGTCTTAAACTGATGTATGACTGTTTACTCTCCAGAATATCATGTAGGTACTCTAAATAATTGGGATTGCTTTTGCACTCCTTGGGAGCTGCCATGTGCCCTCCCTAAAGCAGATGTACTAGAGGGTTTCTTGCTGTCCCATAGACCTTTAGGTCTCTAGTGGACGTTAATAGACTTTCTTTCTTTCTTTCTTTCTCTCTCTCTCTCTCTCTCTCTCTCTCTCTCTACACAGCATTAGGACCTGGAACCAAATTGGGCTGGACCCCCTGTAGGTTCTTTATTTCACAATAAACGATTTATAAAAGTTCCAGATCTGCAGCTCACAGGCTGATTACAAAACGTGAGAAAATCAGACACACAATGGGAGATGAGCTCCCCTCTCGTGGCAAGTGCAATGTAACATTATTCTAGCCACTATCTAGCTCAGGCCTTGGGTTGGGTCTTTCCAAGCCTTCCAACTCCCATGGTCACTGCTTCTTGCTGAGCCAAGAAATACATGAATTGCCAAGCAAAAAACAATTGCCAGTATGTGACACTCTGGTGTCGGAACATCCTGCCCAGTCACTATCCGTGTAAGCATGCATGGTAAGTGAACCCTGATCACCGTAGAAGAGGGCTAAATCCTGAGTGCCTCTGATATATCTGAAGACTCTCTTCACTGCCTGCCAATGCTGTGAACTGGGCATGTGCATGAATCTGCTGAGCTGAGATACTGCATACTGCAAGTTAGGTCTGGTATGACATAAATAAATAAGGCATCCAACAGCCTGCTGATAAAGAGTGATATCACATGGTGGGCTCCCATCATGAGCTGAGAATTTGAAGCCAGGGTCCACTGGAGTAGAGATTGGCTTGCAATCCTCAAACTGAAAACGATCAAGGAGCTGTCCAATATACTTGGACTGAGACATCATGATACCCCCCTCAACATGAGCAAACTGATTGCCCAAAAAATAATGGAGCCGTCCCATGTGTGACATGTCAAAAATCTGCTGCAAATCAGCCTTGAAGGCTGCAATTTGCTGAGTATCTGGGCCCGTGATAAGCATATCATCCACATATAAAATTTTGTCATCCCTGTTCTACATCTAGGATTGGGCCATGCTGAGAGGAACATCCACCGTGTTGGGGTAGAAGGTCACAACCGACTTGTAAGCCCTGATAAGAGGACCCAGGGCTTGATGCTTGTGTAGGAGACATAGGTGAGAGGTGTATCATATGGGCACAACCTGTAGATGCAATATGGACACATGGACATGGCAAGAGAGCTCCTAACATGTGCAGCGTGCTGGCTGCCACATGGGCTATGAGAGAAGGGAGATCCATGGTCTGCATGTAAGGCCACATGGGCAGCAAGAGAAAGGAGATCTATGGTCTGTATGTAAGGCTACGCAGGCAGCAACAAGGTGGAAATGTAGGCAACCTAATAAGCTCAGCCAGATGGGCTGGGTGCACAGAGAGAAATGGCTACAAGCATTGCCCATCATGATTGCATGGATGGGCATTAAAAGCACAGCTCTAGCGGCATGAAGGCCAGATGGTTGAGAAATGTCTATCTTATCCTTTTCCAGCCGCTAAATTTGTAGAACAATTGTTCTTGCCTCCTTTCTCGTTCCTTCTGCTGACGACTTGAGTGCTCACCTTGCGGCTTACTCTTTCCTGTCCCTTCCAAATCTGGTATTCCTGAGTATGGTTTCAACTTTTGCTACTTCATAATCTGTGGCTTACTTTTCCAGTCCCTTCCACTTCATTGGGAGCTTAGAGTATAGCATCTGAATATCTCGGTACAATAACTATCCAGGTAGACTGGATCATCAATGAACCAGCTTAAAGATGCTTCAATAAGTGGAGATAACAAGCTTCAAAGAAACAGGAATGAGAAATGGAGCAGCTGAATTAAGCTCGGAAAAAAGACTAATCATATCCAAGAGTTTTCTTTTAACATCTCGCAACAAATGAACATAAGACTTTTACCAAAGAGGACATTCACCTGCACTTGAATGCCAACATGTGGCGCTTTTTCAAATAGCTTGTTTACACGCTCACCATCTTCTTCCATGTTTTCCTGTCGAAAAATTTGATTCAATTTTGTCAAAAACAGCACCCCAAAGAAAGCATGCAAAGCAGAAATTATCTCACAAACGGCAATTATCTCAATAATGGTATTCTATGACTCTTTGTATTCTATATGCTTGCTTTTTAAAACACTCTTATATATGCTAATCTTGGAGGCATGTCAGTAAGCAAACTAATTATCATTTAAAATGGAGGAGAATGAAAGTCTAGGACGCATACAATCTTGAAAAAAAGGAAGCATTTCATGAGAACAACACACACAATACAGATGTCTTGAAATGCTTATCAGAATTTTATTTGTCCTTTACTTATAACTCATGCCTGATATCCTTTGCAACTCTCTTTCAGCAGCCTCAAACCAAGCACTGCAGCATTGTCTATCCTAATTCCAACGTTTGCCTATGTCAGGTGTCAGCTTTTATGCAGAGAGTGCATCGCTCGATTAGTTAAAACTGCCTCCACTTCAAGAGCTTTGGTTTTTTAATGGTTGAAGCACTTCTTGAATGCATTTGACAGCACATTTATGATACTAGGCTTCAATGGTGTGAGGCTTCAGCATGAACCTTCATGGCAAGCATCACTGCCACATTGTTTGCTTGATGAGTCATGTGCTCGCCATACTTTAGCACCATTGTTTTCACCCAGTACGAAACGGACTTACATTGTGTGGATTGAGGAGCATGAACAGCGACTACAGCAGCTAATTGCAAGTTCTCCTAGCATGCCTACCAAAGACACTGACATCTCGTATAATGCACAATCCCGCAAAAGGGATATACTCTTCAAGCAATTGCAAAAAACTATATAGAATGAGAATGGCCAACACAACAAAAGCAGTCACATATAATGTCATTTCTCCTTCTCTTTGCCAACCAGCTCAAACCATCGCTAGACCCTGCAATACTCTAGAGTAAACACTCGGTGAAGGCCAGCAAACAAGAAAGACCTAAGAAAAGGAAAAGAGCTGCGAGCTCTGCACAATTCTTGTATGCAAGACGACCCCTAGATTTCTTAGTGTTTGCTGTAGTTGTTTGACATTCCATTGGAAATTGAAGAAGCTAGCTGCAACATTTGTAATCAACAAGACATGATAACTCTTGACATCTCCTTAAAGCAAAGAAGTTTGTGCTCCTTTTCTTGGTACACGTACGCAAGAACAAGCTCCAAATACTTTGACCCTGCATCAAAAACCAAACACACATGCACGCTTATACCTAGATGAATCCAGGAACATTCCCAAACTCATCCTCTAAAAACACAACATAGTGCAGTTTCAATCTCATGAGAGTCACTCACAAGGTTGAAAACCATAAACTCCATCATGCATAGCAGGGACTAGCTACTATGACACACATGCATGCTTAATGACATTGAGGTCTGCCTGGTGGCACTCAGAATGACCTTCGCCCAAATTCGTGAATTGACCTATGATGGACAGTTTGACTTGCGTTGAAAGCGTTGTAAGCATTTTCCCAGACATCGATCGAGCACAAGTGCTCTCACAGTGTTCCTCACAAATGGTGCCACAGGAATCATTGAAATTAAACGAAAACTCGAATATGCACACGAGTACATGAGTGGCCTCAAGCGTCCAACTTTGACAATTCGAGCATTGCATAAACAACTTGACAACAACGAAACAATGTGCAAGTAAACCCTGCCTAGATGGAGTACATAGCGACCTTGCAAGCATCACAAAAACAACAACATATTGAGGCACTAAACAATTCAGCTAACACTTTACAACAAGAGTTTGAAAGAGCTACTCCAGTCCATGGGATATACACTAGCCAACAAGTTGTTGACTTTGAAGACAAACCCATAGTCATTGCTCCGTCTGAGGGATCCTCACCACTTAGCATCTTCAAAGACAAATTATGTGAGGAGCTAGCATGTCAAGCATTGTTTTATGGGCACAACACGACTACGACATAACTGAGCGCGCCACTTATCAAGACATAGCACGATGGGAGCTCACTAATGACACAGACGCTTTGCTATGTCAAAAGAGAACCTCTTTTTCAATCAAATTATGGTCCGCCAAGTACCATCCGCAATGTGGGTTCGCATACAAAAAGGCCAATTGAAAGGGAGTTCACAAGCCAAAGATGCTTTGGTGGACACAAACGTAGAAAAACTCGAATATTGCTTGAGAAAATATGAACACGTAGAACACTACCTCTACCTGCGAGCTACACCTCCAAAGCCACCTCCCCCGGCTCTGCTCTTATAATATGCCTCGTCCAGCCTGCTACTCGGCCACACGAACGTCAAATGTAGGCCATCTTCACCCAGTTCTAGTGATGCCCTTTGGGCCCTGGTATGTACCTTGTAGGCATAGTTATAGGCACTTAGTTTATTTTGTGCCTTTTATGCCACATAGGACACTTAGTCCTATGCGACACCTAGGACACTTAGTCCTAGGGTCTAGCTACAAGTACTATGTACTTTCTTCTCATAATACTCTAGTTTTGACGTGACAGCTGATATCCTTCGACTCTTGTACCTTGTACTTGCTCTCTCGTTTATCGATCCTACAATGGTATCAAGGCTTGGTTCGACTTGTATCCTGCCTCCAGATTTGCATCCACTCCTTCATCCGTACAGTCCCCGTACGACTGTACTGACACTCATACACACAGCCTGCACACAAGACATACAGCCGTACAGAAGGCCCCGTACCTGCTCCATACTGTGTCGTACACTTTCCGTACAGCCATACGCTTTGCTTTGTACTGTGCTTTGAACCTATTCCGTACATTGTATCTGCGTTTCGTATAGTTACGTATTTGCTCCATACATCGTACCTGCTCCGTACAGCCACGTACTTTCATCGTACATTGTACTCGCGACGTACATCGTACTTGCTTCGTACGTTGTACATACACTGTACATTGAACACTTGTACTGTCCGTACACAGCAGCTGTCCGTACAGCCCGTACTTGTCCCGAGAGTTCCGTACAAGGTTTGGCATGTGTGAAGTCATTTACAAGACTTTGGCAAAATTTTGGGGCTTTCAATACCTTTCATCTCCTCTAGTTACAACTTCTTGCAAGAACACTAGAGATTTGGGATTTGGTCCACAATTTCTTGTTTGATTGCAGTATATTTGGGTCAGATTTTGGGTCAGATTGCAGGATATTGAATCACATTTGCAAGACATTGGGTCAGATTATCCTACATTGGATCACACTTGCAAAAATCTCAACAAAATTTGGGGCTTTTCTGCATTTGCCCTCTCTTTGGCCTATTGCCCCTCATTAAATTTGGAGCTTTTACCAGATTTGCTGTTTTTTTGCAGCGAACATTGCCTGACACAGTCACATGTGGGTCAAATCTGCATTTGCCCTTTGATTTGGGTTGGAAATTTGTTGAACATTTATTTGCAGATATTTGCTGTCATTTTTGGACAGCCAGCTCTTTGCAGTGATAGCCTTGAGGCTTTTGGGTTTTCAGGTCTTTTTCAGGGTATCCCATTTGCAATGGCTGGCAACAATCATGATCTATTTGGCATTCTTCGTGAAGATGATAAGTTGGATGGCACCAACTATCGGATGTGGTCTTATCTCATGAAACATATTCTTGTTGCAAGGCACTTTTGGAATATTGTTTCTGGGGTTGATCTGAGGCCAGCCAATGCTACAGTGGTTGCCTCTACTGCTGGTCCCTCTGCAGAGGGTACTCCTCCTGATGCCTTATCTTCTAGCACCCCTGCTGCTGCTCCCCCAACTCAGGAACAATCAAGATGGGATGCAAGAGATGCAAATGCACATTCTTATATTGCTTTATCATGCAAGAGAATCATTATTCCACACATCCGGTCTTGCAGGACAGCAAAGGATGCTTGGGACAAATTGGCTTCTCTTTATCAGATTTGCAATGAGGCATGTGTTGCATTTTTAAGAAGGCAATTGCAGGAAATCAGTATGAATGAAGATGACTCTATGGATGCATACCTGACAAAGGTCAAGGACCTCACGGAACAACGTGCCAATATTGATGAGGTGGTGCCAAATTCTCAGCTTGTCAGTACCACATTGAATGGATTGCCGGATACATATCAAGGGTTTGCTACAACCCTTCGATTAGTGGCCATGGGTAATCCAGACCACTACTCTTTTGATCAGCTAGTCACATTGCTTTTGCAAGAAGAGCAAAGTCGAGCTAATAGACAAGCTATTATTCCTGATCATGCATTTGCTTCACAGCAGACAGGAAGAGACAAGGCTTCCAAGCCTATGGGCAAGCCTAAATCTGCGCCTAACAGTGGCAATTCCTCCAATGCATCTAAAAATACAGCAAATAAGTCAAAGAAGAAAAGATGCAACTATTGTCGCAAGCCTGGACATGACATTTCAGAATGCAGGAAGTGCATTGCTTCGGAGAAAAAGAAAGCAAGATTGACAGTTAATGCCTCACATGCAATTGAATCCCACGAGCCAGCAGATGCTTCACATGCACATGCTCTTCAGGATGATTGGGCATGGACTGTCCATTGCTCATTTGATCCCTCCAAAGTTGATGCACTCTTTACTGCTAATGATGCTCAGTCTTGGTATTTTAATAGTGGTGTTTCCAAGCACGTCACATCTTGCAGACAGTTGTTTCATTCCTTAGCTAATGCACCTCGTGGGGAAACTGTCACATGTGCTAATAATGCCTCCTATGCTATAAAAGGAATTGGAGATGTGCAGCTCACATCCATTTCAAGTCATCCTGTCACTTTGACAAATGTTCTCTTTGTGCTTGGAATTGAAGTCAACTTGATTTCGATTTCAGCAATTGCCACTTCAGGTTTCAGAGTGATTTTTGATGGAATGCTTATTTGCAGGTTGCACCGTTCAAAAAGATCTCCAAAGGTACCCAGATGAGGAAGTACAGAGCAGGTCTCACTCCAAGAATTCAAGCAGTAGTGAATGCTTTGGGGGCAAAGAATATTCAAGATCTTATGCATTCAGCCTCAGTAGCGAGTCTTGTGCCGCTACAAGATCCATCTACAGTGCCATCCTTGCATGCAGGACGTGCTGATAAAAAGAAAACTGATTTTCAAAAATCAGAAAAGAAAGAGTCCCCTAAGGCTGAAAAGAAAGGGTTTCAATCCCAGAAGCCGAGGGGTACTCAGTTCTCAAAGACCTATAAGGGCAAATCTCTATTTACCCCTGAACAGATAGCGGAATTCCGTAGAGATGGGAAATGCTTCAGGTGCGGTAAAGAGGGGCATGTGGCTGCCCAGTGCCCAGAAAAGCCTTCAACATCGAAGGGAAAAGAGGCAGAGAAGCCACGAGGACCGCAAAAGCCAATGGCGGGGGGAATTCCTGATATACTGGGTCATGCTTTGAACCCAGAAGAACGAGAATTGCTGCTATCATGGGGCAAAGTTAGAGACCAGCAAGCGCTAATTTTATTTGATCCAGGGGCTACTGATAATTTCATATCAGAGGATCTAGCCCTGAGGCTGGGAATAAAGACGGAAGAGCTAGGCAGGGCTTTGGATGCCGATCAAATGTTTTGTGGGAATCCTGTGCCAGTTACTCCCTTGATAGGGAAGCTCCGTCTACATGTTCAGAGTTATGTGGATCAGGAAGACTTCTTCATTTCTCCACTGAAACATTATGATGTAGTTTTGGGGATGCCTTGGTTTCACCGCAAGGCAGTGAAGTTGACTCTTCCTGAAAGAGTGCTGGAATTTGTGCATAGGGGGAAAAATCAGCGTGTAATTGCCAGGAATAAAGGGGACACTATCCCCATTGTATCTGATGTTTCATGTGGTAAAGCAATAAAGTCTGCAATTTCTGCGTACATGGTTTTTGTAAAAGAAAAAGAGACTGATATGTATGCTGAAATGAATGATGCAGACAAAGATAAGTTTCAGTTTTTGGTAAACTTTAAAGATTGCTTTTCTGATGTTTTGCCAGGGGAATTACCCCCAGAGAGACCAGAAGATCATCAGATAGAATTAATGCCTGGTAGTGAGCCACCAAACAGACCCCCTTATAGAGTCAGTGCGACTCAGAGAGAGGAGATTATGGCTCAGGTACAGGACTTGCTGTCCAAAGGCTTGATTCAGCCCAGCTCGTCTCCTTTCTGTTCCCCTGTACTGTTAGTACAGAAGAAAGATGGTTCATTCCGAATGTGTGTGGATTATCGCGCACTGAACAAAATGACCATCAAGAATAGATTCCCTATTCCGCGTATTGATGATGTCTTGGATCAATTAAATGGAGCTTCAGTTTTCAGCAGGATAGACTTAAAGAGTGGCTACCACCAAGTGAGGATACAGCCTCAGGATGTGCACAAGACAGCATTCCGCACTACATTCGGGTTGTATGAATACTTAGTGATGCCTTTTGGGTTGACAAATGCTCCAGCCACATTCAATAGAATGATGGATCGCATCTTCCGGAAGTACAGGCATTTTACGGGTACTTTCTTTGACGATATCTTAGTTTTTTCTAAGACAGAGGAAGACCACAGAGAACATCTTGCTATAGTGTTTCAAGAGCTGAGAAATCATCAGCTCTATGCAAACAGCAAGAAAAGTGAGTTCTTCTTGGAAGAAATCCACTATCTGGGGCATATAATATCCAAGAATGGGATACAAATGGATCCAGCGAAGATCCGTGCCATTCAGGAATGGCCAGAGCTCAAAACTGTGCATGAAGTTCGAAGCTTCTTAGGCTTGTGTTCTTACTACAGAAGGTTTATCAGACATTTTGCTGATATCGCAGCTCCATTACATGACCTCACTAAGAAAAATGCAGCCTTCACATGGGGATTATCACAGAAGAAAGCATTCAATACACTCAAGGAAAAGTTGACTACAGAGCCTATCCTGGTAGTTCCGGATCTGTATCAGTCTTTTGATGTGGATTGCGATGCTTGTGGAGAATGTGTTGGGGCTGCATTGCATCAGAATGGTCATGTAGTAGCCTATGAAAGCAGACGACTTCGGGATGCGGAAAGATATTTAGGAATCTATGAGAAAGAGTTATTGGCTGTAATTCATGCCATCCATACATGGAAACATTATCTTTTGGGTGCAGATTTTACTGTCAAAACAGATCACCAAAGTCTGAAATACTTTTTGACTCAGACCAAGCTTTCAGAGAAGCATATGAAATGGGCAAACATGCTGTCAATGTATCATTTTCAGATTGTCCATACCCCAGGCATTCGGAACAGAGTGGCAGATGCCTTGTCCCGAAGACCCCAGGTCAATAATGTAACTATTGCATATCATCAGGACCTGGAAGGCATGAGGGAACAATATGCTCATGATTCTGATTTTGGTGAAATTTTACAGCAGATGCAAGAAGGACAATCTACCAGTCACTATTCCCTGAAAGATGGGTATTTAATGAAAGATGATTGCCTATGCATCACCCAGGAGATGAGGAAAAAGATTTTGGGGGAATGCCATGCACCTCCCTATGCTGGACACAGAGGAATTACAGCAACAACTCTAGCACTAGAGAGGTATTTCTTTTGGCCAGGAATGCGGAAAGATATACATCAGTTTGTTACTGAATGCCTTACGTGTCAGAAAATGAAGTATGATAGACAGAAGGCACCTGGTCTACTTATGCCTCTTCCCGTGCCTCAGGCACCATGGGAAAATATTACAATGGACTTTATTTTTGATTTGCCGAGATCAAAGTCAGGGAATGATGGGATTTGGACTATCATTGATAGATTCAGCAAGCAAGCTCATTTCATTCCGGTTCGCAAAACCATAAAGGCAGATCATATGGCTAAGCTGTTCATGGCACAGATCTTTAAACATCATGGTATGCCTAAGTCCATTGTTAGTGATCGAGATCCCAGAATGACCAGTCTATTCTGGAGAGCTTTATTTGATAACATGGGGACGAATCTGAATTTTTCTTCTTCTTTTCATCCCCAGACAGATGGTCAAAGTGAAGTAGCAAATTCTACCATTTTGGATATGCTGAAATGCTACGTGGGTGACCAGAGTTCAGACTGGGAAAAGTACCTACCCTTAGTAGAGTTTGCTTACAATAATACAGTACATAGCTCTACAAGGAAAGCCCCTTTTGAAGTCATATATGGGAAGGTGATTTTGCCACCTATATTGAGGACTAAAGATGAAATATTTGCAGCTGATCAGTTTGTAAGAGACCTCCAGACAGCTTTCAGCCAAGTCCGGACAGCAATTGAAAGGTCTCAAGAGAAACATAAAAGGGCTGCAGATAAACATAGGAGACAGCTAGATCTCAAGGAAGGGGACTGGATACTTTTGAGGTTTGAAAAAGCTAGGCTCCGCAAGTTTAAAGGCAAACAGAAAGTGTATGCAAAGTTATCTCCCAGATATTATGGCCCTTTCAGGGTTACAGAGAGAATAAATGAGGTTGCATACAGATTAGCATTGCCAAAGCATTGGAGGATTCACAATGCATTCCATGTGAGTCTTCTAAAGAAATTTCAAGGACCAGAGCCTACAGAACCAGTATCAGAAGATCCACCAGAAGTGGATGAGCTGGAGGAAGTCCTTCAGCCAGAGCAAATTGTGTACCATACTGTACGTAAAGGCCCTCAGGGTAAGGAATTTTACAGGTATCTTGTAAAATTCAAGAATTATACCGCATTAGATGCCAAGTGGATGGACGAAGACATGTTATCCGATCATCCACAGCTTTTGGGTGTTTACAAGGAAGCTTTTCAGTTGAGGTCAACTGAATAGAAGCCGAGGGGATGTCACCATAATGTAAATATCCTAAGTCAAAGTACAGTTGACCATTTATTTGATCATAATTAAAGAGTTTTATATGTGTTAATTACGGTCAAAGAGTCATTTTAATGGTCAAAGGATTGACTACGGTCAAAGATACTTGACTCCAGTCAAGAAAACCTGACTGCGGCCAGAGAATGTTGACTTCGGTCAACAAGACTTGGCATGCGCCAAGAGGGGTTAACCCCGGTTAACCAAGATGTGCCAACCTCGGTTGGAGAGACTTGGCTATAATTAAGGCGCCTTGACCTTGGGTCGAAGCTCTTTAATTATAATCAAGAGTGTTGACTCCGGTCAACCAGAGAAAATATATATATATTTATTTATATATATATATATATTTGTTTAGATGTGCACATGTGTTCAGTGGGGACGCCCACCGTGACTAGGATTAGTCCACAGTGTATTATTTGCATGCAAAGCGCTAACAATTAATGGGTACCATGGTGGTGCGCTTTAATTAATTGTTGCAGGTACTAGGAAAGATTATTTTTTTTTCCTAAGCGAAATGGGAGCCTGACAAGCACCTAGGAGGCGGTTCGTGTGACCGAGAGCTTTGAAGACTCCAGAATGGCCCTTAGAGGCTTGTAATAGGATTTAGTCTAGATTTTAGACAAGTGGCATGTTGCCAATTTGAATGGGGCTTGAAGCTCTTGTAAAAGAAAGAATTCTTTTCACGTATTGGTATGAGAGACTTACGAGACAGCTTCATGCTGAACTTTTGTAACAGTTTTTCTGAAAGTAATAAAGACCTTCGGGGGGGTCCAGCCCGACAAATTTGTCCTAGGCCCTAATGTATGATTAGAGAGAGGGAGTGAGGGAGAGCTGTGGACAGTTTAATTCCGTCGTTGACGTGAAGCCATAGTTGTTTTATTCCCCTCCAGTTCGGTTGTAATAGGGCAGCCTTCACCGCTACAGTAGAGTGTGTCTGGCTTCGACAGTTACTTATAGATCTTGGTATTCGCCAGACATCCTCCACTATGGTCTACACTGACAGCCAGAGTGCTTTGGCCATTGCGCGTAACCCAGTGTTTCATGCGCGTACCAAGCACATTGAAGTTCACTATCATTATGTTCGAAAGCGGTTGTCAACACGAGACATAGAGTTGTCCTATCTTCCCACAGAGGACAACATAGCAGATCTGTTTACAAAGGCACTTCCTCGTCCCAAGTTCGAAGTCTTCCGACATGCTTTACACTTGGTTCCCTTTGTTACGTGATCTGACATACCTTGTACATTCATAGGTGGCTATATCTTTTTGGGATGAACATGTGCCACCATGACCAAAAAATACCAGGTATTCTGAGACGTTTCCAGAATACTTCAGCCCATACCATGGAGGGGGGTTTGTAGGCCATCTTCACCCAGTTCTAGTGATGCCCTATGGGCCCTGGTATGTGCCCTGTAGGCATAGTTATAGGCACTTAGTTTATTTTGTGCCTTTTATGCCACAGTCCTATGTGACACCTAGGGCACTTAGTCCTAGGGTCTAGCTACAAGTACTATGTACTTTCTTTTCATAATACTCTAGTTTTGACGTGACAGCTGATATCCTTCGACTCTTGTACCTTGTACTTGCTCTCGTTTATCGATCCTACATCAAGGACACCAGGGTAGAGGCGCACTGATCCCGTGACTGCCTCCCTTCGCTTCTAGCCGCCACAGCCCAACATACGGGCTGTGGTCGCCGTATAGTCACTGCACCAACTCAAGTGAAACCTAGACTCACTATGCACGCTCCTTTGGGAATGCCTCCCCAAGCTGCTTGGCCTCCATGCAAGCTTGGCAAACATCTAACTTGTCTACCATATGTGGAAATCCATCCCCAATCCAGCTTTCTACATCTCTCCAAGGGTTCCATAGCCCACATGCCCAAACCTCTCATGCCATAGTTTTGATGTACTTGCATCCGCTTGGACTACCCCTTGTACTATTGTCGGAAAGAGAGCTCTTGGGAAAGAGAATGTCGTGTGTCGTTCAGTGAGGAAGGGATGAAGCGAAATTGGATGGAAGAATGTCTTAGCGTGAAGGAATGTTTAGGAGAATGTCAACTTTTTTTGTTTGTACTTTAAATTCAAATCCTCCCGCACTTTTGTTTGCACTTTAAATTTAAATCGTCCCGCACTTCTATTTTGTAAGTTCAAATTTGAATCTCCCGGGGAAATTTTCTCCCAATCTCTTTATAAATTAGAATCCCTCTCATTTCAATTCTAACTTTCTTTCACTTCTCTCTCATTTGGATTCTCTTTTGGTAAGCTTCCGACTCTCTTCAAATTTCTCTTTTGTAACTCCCTAACTCCCTCTACAAATTAGTGATGTTGTAGAACCCAGCTTCTTAACCCTATCCTCTCTTTACCCGATTACCTCCTCCCTCACCCCACGCCTCTCCTCCTCCCCACCTAATCGACCTCTCTCCTCTTTGTTGGAAAGGTCACCTCCCCATCTGTAAGCCCCCAAATGAGGGAGCGTGGGGGAGGGAGACCTAGGGCAGAAGATGCCCAGAGAAGATAGAGAGAGGGGGCTGCCACATGGGCAGCACCTCACAAGAGAAGAAGGCTGCAACAGATGGCGCGAACTATAGTGCAGATGGCGGGGCATCCAAGTGATGGAGCGGGCCTGCAAGTGGGCAGATCAGAGTGGCGCAGCAGAGGCGGGACAGACCAGCACATGGGTCGGCCAGGAGAGAGGCTGGTTGGGCTGCTTTGAGGCAGCCAACCAGGCCTTATATAGGGCTGACCTAGGGGCTGGGCCCTTGCCTAGATTGGAGGGCCAAAAGCCCTAATAGTGTGGGCCATAAAGGCCTAGTTTTGTGAGCCCTTAAAGGGCTGGACCAGCAGCAGACTGGTCGGCCAGACAGACCAGCACATGGGTCGGCCAGGAGAGAGGCTGGTTGGGCTGCTTTGAGGCAGCCAACCAGGCCTTATATAGGGCTGACCTAGGGGCTGGGCCCTTGCCTAGATTGGAGGGCCAAAAGCCCTAAAAGTGTGGGCCATAAAGGCCTAGTTTTGTGAGCCCTTAAAGGGCTGGACCAGCAGCAGACTGGTCGGCCAGTATTAGGCTGGCTGGTCGGTTTTCTCAGCAGGCCTTAGGGCCTATATAAGGAGAGGCTCTTGGCCTCATTTAATATCTAGCATAGCCAGCAGTTCCAGGGCAGAAAGGAGCAGCAGGAAGCCTACTCTCTGGGCCTATCTACAGGAGGTGAGAGAGTGCAACAGGTGCTGCAGACTTAGCTCTAGGGAGAGGCTGGACCTTGGCTGTCTTCTAGGGCAGCAAGGTGCTGAGATCATCATACCTTCTGGAGCAGCCATTCACAAGCAGGTTGGAGCAGTGGAACAGGGACCTGTGTGCTGCAGACAAAGCTTGGCAGGGGCTGCCCACCTAGGCTGATTCACAGGCAGTAAGGTGGAGAAGAACACACTGGACGGAAAGTCTACAGACGCTCGAGGTGGAGCACGCGGGCTCGAGTCTAGAGATAGCCAGCAGATTGGAGAAGGACCTTGTGGTTAGATCAGAGGACCACACCATTGGTGGGACTCTGGATCTATCTATTTTGTATTGTGTCCATAGTTTTGGACGGAAATATATATTTTGGTGGTTTCTCTATCTAGCTGGTTCATTGTCTATTGATGAGTCTGCACATCTATATTATGCACATTAAGTTAAGAAGTTTGTGATTCCACACCCACACCACACTGTGTGAGCTCCTAGACATTACTATAAGTCTTCCACTGTGTGTACCCTCTGTTGGGTCATTTCTAACACTCTTCTCCTCCTAATCGACGTCTCTCCTCCTCCCCTCCTAATCGGCGTCTCCTCCTTCCCTCCTAATCGTCTCCTCCTCCCCTCCTGATCGACATCTCCTCCTCCCCATAACCCCCCTCTCCTTACCCCTGGCAGCCACGGCCGCGGCCACCGAGGAGTAAGGGGAAGGGGGGGGGGGGCCCTCCTCGACAGCCGCGGCAGCCAGGGCATAAGGGGAAGGGGGGAGAGGGAGGGGTCGAGGGATAAGGGAAAGAGGTTGGGAAGACATAATATTAATTACTTAAGTAATTACTTTTTAATATTAATTAATTTATTTTTATAATTCAATTATTTTATGTTAGTTCATAATTTTATTGGGAAAAAATATAAAAATAAAATACCCTATTATGCACTAAACGTTTTCACAGACGTTTCGAGATGGCCCTAGAATGTTTCCGAAACCCAAAACCCGTTTTGATTCTTGAAACTCCTTGACTACTATGACCACAGATGCTTTTGGTGGTTCTTTTATCCCTTGCATTCTTTCATATTGAAAGCATATACTTTCTCATCTCAAATGGAATGGCAGGATGCCTTGCTTGGAAACTCTTTGAGGGCTGAGTGCCTACATTGGTCCGAGGCCTTTGCAATTCCTTTGGTCTTACAATAGTCTCATCGTTCTTATTTTATATGTTTGAAAGGCATATGCCTTGTGGATGATGTATTAGATGCAAATGGCATGGTCTTAACCTTCCCAGCTACAATCGAACAGTTTGGGTTGGGATAGCATTATAGACCCTTATGGCACATATTATCTCATATGTTATATAATATCCAACAATACCACGTCTTCAGATTATAGACCGTCTGAAAGATTGGGTCATTCAATCCGATGATCCGGCTTGTCAATCGTTGTTGTTGACAGATATCACAGTTGCAACCTTGTCCAGGGTTCTACTCCCTCCACCTTGGGTTCATGCAAACCGGATTTGGTCTATGAATCGTCCTCCTCGGTGGTGGAGAAAAAGGTCGTGACAAATTTAGGATTCCAAAATCCCTCTTTGTCAGCAGCTTTTCTTTTGGCGAGTTTTGCTAGGGGTTGTGCCTTTCGGACTTGGCATATTGCTCGGGATATTTATCACCTATGTCTATCTTCTCGAGAATCAATGTCTCATCTTTTTTGGCATTGCCCTCACACTCGTGACTTCTTCTCTTCTTGCAAGAACGACCTCATATCACTTCACTAGTGCTTGGCTTGGTACACTATTGGGCACTATGGACTCTATGGAAGGATCGGAACCATAGGGTTTTTGGTGACTTCCCTCCCTTCTTTCGAGCGTCTTTTGTCGTACAATGAACTTTTCTAATTTTGCAACATCTCCTCTCCTTGAAGAATGCTTAATATTTGTGTGTGTGTGTGTGTGTGTGTGTGTGTGTATCCGCTTGCTTTACAAGAACCTCGCCGTCCTTACTTTATTTCGTTTAAAGGGATCAATATTGTTGTTGATGTTATTCATGATGATGGCTCTATGCTTCCCTTTTCTCTGGCAGCCACACAGTATGGTTTGGGTTCTCATTATCGTACTTTGTGGCAGCAAATCACTTGTATGCTTTCACCTTTGGTCCCAATTCCCCCTTTGGAAATCCAGGATCCATTAGAGGATTGGACATTGACTTCCCTTGGGTCCTCCTCTCATCCTTTAAGGCTATCTTAGATTACTATGCCTACATTATACAAAATCCTTTTGCATTAACCTTGGGTTTTAGAAAGGGGTAATTCTGTTTGGCGACTGAATCGGCCAGCTAAGTGGTAGAGGAAAAGACTGCGGGAACTTTGAGCATACAAGGTTCCACTTCGGCAACAGCTTTTTTTATGACGAGTGCTTCTGGGAATTTTTCCATCTGGACAGTTGCTGGCCCGTAGGCACATTGCTCCTGCTTTGTCATCGCTGTCTGATTTCTCAGGAGACTGTGCCTCATTTATTCTGGCATTGCCTGTCTTCTCGGCAGTTTCTGGATTCTCTTCGATAGAGGCTACGAGCGAGATTCCGAACTTTTCTCTTTGGGAAATTTTTCTAGCTCTTTGGTTTTCATCCACAGCGACCAGAGTTTCATCTTCTCTTTGTTTGGGCTTGCTATCGGGCACTTTGAACTTTATGGACAGACTCCAACTGTAAAGTCTTTAGTGATCCCAATTTTTCTTTGTTTGGTTTCTTTAAGCGTTCTCTGCAACAATCTTTCTTTGATTGCTTGCAGACTCGCCAGATAGATCAGGATGTATATTTGGCTTATACTGACATCTTCAGTTGATGCTTTTTCTAACGCCTCTTTTTTGAGGTGACTATTCTTGTAATATAATCAATCAAAACTTTCACTATTTAAAAATGTGTGTGTGTGTGTGTGGTGTGTGTGTGTGTGTGTGTGTGTGGTAGAGTGGAAACGAGCGATGGAGCCCTCCTCCTCTACCTCACTAGCCTCGTCTCCCTCCCCGCTCCTGTCCGTACAGCCAGCTTCGTCATCTTTTCTGCCTTCCGTATAGCTGCCGTCAGCTGTACACTCTTCCATACCGTTTCTGTGCAGCCCGCTACCCCCCGTCCAGACCCCCGTACAGTTTCCTGTCCAATCTCCGTACCCTTTGCAACCTCAAGTACGGACTTCCATACCTGTTGTATGGCCATCCGTACAAGATGTACGGTCGACCGTACAGACCCCTAAACAATTTCCTGTACAGCCTCTGTACCCCTTGCAGCCCCCCGTACGGCCTTCCGTACCCACTGTACGGCCATCCGTACATGCTGTACGGTCAACCGTACAGCCTGTACGGCCAATTGTGCAGCCCCTTTCCTCCTCTTTTGTCTTCTACCTCTGCCTCTCCCACTCGTGTCTTTCTTCGGCGGAAGCATGGTGGTTTGTCTGCCTCGCCTTTGATCAAATTAGCAAAGCTGGATATTTCCGATGGCCCTTCTTCTTCCCTCCAGCTGGATCTTCTTCGCCAATTGTGCTCTACCTCAGTCGCAGAAGTTCCTTCATCGAATTCTCCACTTGTTTGTTCCTTGGATTCTGCCCTTTTGGTCTCTGGTCTTCGACAGGCTCAGCAATTTGGCGTCTGCCTCTACTTCATGGGCAGGGTTTTATCTTCGGCTCAGATTCGTCTTTGGGCTGATGTTGCAGTGGGTCCGGATTGTATTTCTTCCTTTGTCTTTCTGGGCAAAGGATTATATTATGTTGCAGTGGGTCCGGATTGTATTTCTTCCTTTGTCTTTCTGGGCAAAGGATTATATTATGCCCACTGCTCTTCGACTGAGGTGGTAGAGCGCCTTGTCAGTCATGCTGGTGTTCCCGGGGCTGGTTTCTTCGCCTATGTTATGCCCTAGGATCCACTTTTCGATCCTTCTGCAACCCTTCTGACTCATTGTCCAGTTTGGATTACTCTCAAAGCGCTGCCTATGCCTCTCTTTCAGCATCTTCCAACTCTTACAGCTTTTCTGGGAAGGCCTCTTCATGTTCCGAGACAGGAGTTCTTGCAAGCCTCCCATGATGTTCATTTTTGCATTTTGTGGGACATGATGCAGCCTGTACCATCTACTTTGGATCTTGATTTGGGATTTGCCCATCTGCTTCGCATCAGACTCCACTTTGCATCTTTTCCCACTGCATGTTATCGGTGCCAACAGGTTGGCCATTTTGCCCGTGCTTGCCCTTCTACATCCAGACCCAGTCCTCCTGCTCCTTCAACTGTCAAGGTTACTCTCCCTTCTCCTCTGGTTTCTACTAAGGCTTCTTTGGTAAAGCCCTCTACTGCACTGAAGCACTACTAGAGGAAGGTTGATAAATCACAGGCAAATCTCCCTCTTGCTGAAGAAGCTCAAGATTGCACCCTTGTTGAGCACCATCAGTTTCTTTCTACTCGGGATATGGAGGTACCTCTTGCAGAGGGCATTTTACAGGATGATTTACAGGCTCTCTCTCAGGATGCTGCTTCTGCTCTCACTCAGATTGATCCTCCGAATGAAGCTCAAATGTTAATCCCTGTTTTATCAGCTGCAGCCTCTTCATCGGAAGATACGGATGTTGATTCAGCTTCTCAGCCTTTGCTGCCTGTGCCAGAGTTTTCTTCTGTCAGGGATGCAGAAGTACCCTTTTTACTGGAATCTTTTCATCCCATGTTACAACAGGTTTTTGACCCTCTGATTCAAAAGTTTCGCATACCAGCCTGTATCAAGAAGAATCATAAGGGCAGAAAACAGCTTGTTTTTATTGATGGTGTGGTTTCATCACTACAAAAGTTTTTACAAAGCAACAACTTGAAGCTGGAGGATGCTGTGTTTGATCCTCCTCCAGCTTAATATGTCACTTTTACTTGGCTAACTCATGACTTTTGCTCTAAGGTTTTAATTGTAAAACTTTTTTCTTGTACTTATTGGTGGGTTTTTACCTCTTTTGAGGTTTCCCACACAGAAATATAAAGATTTCACTAAGAAAAAAAAGTGTGTGTGTGTGTATGTGTGTGTGTGTGTGGTGTGAGAGAGTCCAATGGAGAGCTTTGAAGCCCCTGCAGCCCTGGTCAACCCTCCATCCCCCTCTGTTCCCTCCCTCGTTTTGCCTGTACAGCCCCCATCTTCCACCTTGCAGCCTTCATCGCCATCCGTACAGCTCCTCTCAGCTGTACAGAATACCCCCCCGACCCCTGCAATTATCTACACAGCCTTCGGTTCAGCCCTTCGTACAACCCTCTGTCCAGGCAGACGTGGTGCAAACGCCCGTACCTACAAAATCTGTACAGGTTTCCCCGCCCGTACAGCCCGTACAGGATCCCCAAACATCTTTTGTTTTTTCTGCTTCCTCTATTCCTCCTGCTCGAGTCTTCATTCAACGAAAGCACGGTGCTTTGCCTTCTTCATCCTCTTTCAAATCGGCAAAGCTTGATCTCGCAGATGGCCCTTCTTCTTCCCTGCAACTGGATCTTCTGCGTTCAATTATGCTCAGCCTCTGTCACAGAGGTCCCTTCATCAGTTTCCCCATTTGTTTGTTCTTTGGATTCTGCCCTTCTAGTTTCAGGTCCGACACGCTCAGCAGTTTGGAGTCTGTCTCTACTTTATGGGCAGGGTTCTTTCTGCCGCTCAACTTCGTCGTTGGGCTGAAGCTGCAATGGGTCCGGATTGAATTTCCTCCTTTGTCTTTCTGGACAAAGGATTTTATTATGCCCACGTTTCTTTGACTGATGTGGTGGAGCGGCTAGTCAATCGTGCTGGTGTTCCTGGGGCTGGTTTCTTCGCTTATGTGATGCCCTAGGATCATAGTTGTAAGGCACGTTAAGACACGACACGTTAGACATGCTTTAGACACGAGTGTCTAAAGTGTCTTAAAGATAAGACACGTAAGACACGTTTTCCAGTTATAATAATATTAAATAAATATTAAATTTAAAAATAGAAGTATGTATAAGTACAACTTGGTAGCATGCTGCATGACTAGCTGCTAGTTTTAAGTTTTAACATTTTAGAAGTACAATGTAGTTGAGAGTGAAGACTTCTCAATGCTCACTTGTCAATTAAGACTTAAAAGTTAAATGCCAAGACTCGAGACTTAAAAGTTAAAAGTTAAGACTCGAGACTCATGGGCTTGCAAGTCATGACTCACAACTTTAAGGTTTAAAGTGCAAACCAACAATTTGACATTCAAAATTCCAAATTACAACTTAAAAAGAGCCTAGAGGCCGGAGGGCTACATAGATGATAGACTGATAGTCAATCATCATAGATCAATAAAGTTTAAACATATGTCATAAATAACTCGGCCAATGCCACATGAAACTTGAATGAAATCTGAATCCTCATGCATATAACTGAATGGAAAACTTTTGAATCTCAAGAGTCAAGTCTCTCAAGACTCATCCTAGTCTGAATCTGCTAGGTCACTGCCACTGCTGGATCCAAAGTCACCATCAGTGATAGTCTTACCCTCACTATCATACTGTGGCTCCTCAGGCACCTCATCCTCCTCCTCCTCCTCCTCATCCTCCCCCTCCTCCTCGTCCAAGGCAGACCGCATAGGTGTATCTGACGAGGTACTGGCCATAGCCACGGCTCTCCCATGGCCACGTCGGATGGCACGACCACGACCTCGTGCTCCTCTTCCACCACTCCTGCCTCTGACTCTGCCTCTACCTCTGCCCCTGCCCTCTGATGTGTCCCTCTGTGCTGGAATAGCAATGGCTGATGATGCTGATCTACAACGTGAACGAGTGACTCGTCTATCTATGGTCTCTAGCTCTCTATGTAGCTGTGCATATATCTCCTCCTCATCAGCTTCAACTCTAGCATAAGTAGGCAACTTGGTTATGTCAATGCTTGTAGGATCCACCTGCAACAACATTTAGAAGCATATGTTATTATGTTCAATGTTCATTGTTATGATTTCAATTTCCTAGATATATTTAGAATCGAAATCATAGATGATAGAACTGTGAACATGTTACAATAGACTCAAGCTACCAATGTTACCTGCATTGGACCTGCCAAGTTTTTAAGCTTTCTTATAAGCCTCAAGTTTGCACGGCAGTATACTAAGCGCTCGAGTTGCCTTGTGCTTAACTTGTTCCTTATTTTCGTATGGATCAAAGAGTAGGAGCTCCAGTTCCTCTCGCATGCTCCTGCTGCACATTCCTTTTGCCATTTGGTTCCAAATCCCGATTGGCATTTACAAATCGAGATTAAAGGAGTGAGAATCAAGATCAATCATCATCTACATTTACAGTTTACCTAACCAAGAATAGCAAATGCCAAACTTCAAAGATATATGTCTCAGCTCTCACCTGAGATAAAATCCGGAGAGCCAACTTCCGCACTCGAGGAGTGGAGTAGCCATATGTCTCCCACCACTCAATTGGCTTCACACAAATCTCTTTCCTTCTAGACGTGGGTCTAGAGAAGACACCCACACTATTCTGATACTACGAAAGCTCCAAGTCCAGCTCCAATTGCTCATTCTCTGAAAAAACCCTCCCTATGTAGGCATCTCTATCCGCCAATAACTCTGGCTTATTGAATAAATCAGCTGACTTAAACAGTGGATGCAAAAGTGTTGCAAGCCCATGGATGGGCCTACACATGAACTGCCATCTCGTATCCACTAGAGACCTTATTTCTTCCAATCTACATATCAACATAATTTGTAAATTATAATAAACACTGATAATGGATTTATGATAAGTGATGATTCATTACTTATTAATATAATGGACATAGACCAACCTTACCTCTCAGGTGCGAGGGAGTTACATGTACTCAGCGAAACACGCAACTGCTCCATGAAATGATGGACCAAGCCAAGAGTACTTCCCTCCATATCAGTCACCCGCAAGACAGCGAATAAAGGATGGAGAGCTTTCACTATGGACTCCATGTCAGTCCAAAGTGAGTGATCCAAGCACATCCTCTGTACTGTCATGCTCTCTGCCCTGGTAGAGTCAAGCCACTCTAACCACATCCGAGACACCACTGTCTATCGAAGAGCTGCATGCACTGCAAGAAGGCGCTCCAAAACAATGTGCATGTATGCAAAGCGTGTCTTCGATGGCCAGACAATTTCCAAGTTGCTATGCTCCCTGAATATGGCCAAGGCCTTGGGCTTCTTCTTAAAGAAGGCTGCAATGGTACTAGCAGTCTGCATCACACTAGCAATCCAAGGGAGCCGACCGATGTCCTCCATGAGAAGACCTAGGCAATGTGAAGCACAAGGAGTCCATACAATGGAAGGAAACTCTGCCTCCACAAGCTCTCCATTACTTGCATTGTCTGTAACAACTTGGACCACATTCTCAGGCCCTATCTCGATGATAGTTGCTCGGATATGCTGAAAAATGACTTCACCTGTAGTGCTAGCACCTCCTCGACCTGTATCAACAGCTTTCAAAAAATAGGTACCAAGGCATGAGGATACCAATATATTAATGATGCCCCTCCTCCTAACATCACTCCAACCATCAGACAGAATGCTGCAACCAAATTTCTTCCATCCCTCCTTGATAGGATCAAGAGCTTTGTTAATTCTACCTATCTCCTCCTCCAACACAGATGTCCTGATCGCACCATGTCACACCTGTCCATGTATCTGTAGCTCCCACAGCTGCCACTGCCTTGATCATCCTCTTCCACTGTGGTGTTTGTAGGACATTGAAAGCAAAATTGCATTCAATCACAGTCCTCCCAATTTCAATATCTGCCAAACGCTGCCGCTCTTTTTGCCAAGACTGTGTGGACAATGCACCTGATAAAGTCCCCTGGTGCTTTTTCGAAGTAGCCATAGTGGTGGATGGTGGTGAGGATGTAGCAAAAGCAATGCCCTCTTTCCTGGCCCTCTTCTCTGCATGAGAGGAACCAATAGCACTAGAGTCACTATCCATAGCATCATCAAGGTTGATAGTGTGAGACTCACGCCCCAACAAATCCTCATCTTGCAAGGCAGCAGGCATGGTACTAGGTCCACCACAAAGTTTTGGATGATCCCTGATAACTTTCTGCGCAATCTCAAAAGGAACAGAAGTACATCCACCAATTCCCCTACCACCAAGTCCAGACACATGGAGAATAAGACGTGTCGCTGAGCTCACAAAAGGCTCGCCACAATAATTGCATTTCCACTCTTTGTTTCCTGACCCCGTTGCCACAGCGGGGTTAATCATAGTGGTATGGATCCCCCAAAGTGGATTTGGAGGTTTAGGCATGGTAAATCTCTGCTGCTATGCTGTAATTCTCTGTTGCTATGCTGTAATTCTCTGCTGCTATGACCTGCGACCTGTCATGTTGGCATGCACACGAGCATAATTCAATATAAATTTTGGGAGAAGTAGAACAAGCAAGTAAACTACAATCTATAGACTAATTGTGTTGAGAAATGCACATGCCAAGCAAGCTGCAATAGAAGCTTCAAGGCTCAAGCATTAAGCAGTAACAAGTCTCATACATAAGGTGCTATGCAGCCCTAAGGAGGCCAAATTAATTAGGGCTTTCAGCCCATACTTTGCCCCCTTTAAATTTACTGTTATACTAGCAGGCTCTTATATGAAACAAACCCAGAAGGGGGCCAACTTTCTTAGGGCTTTCAGGAATCAGCCCATAATTGCCCCAATTTTTTGGGAAAGGAGAAAGCAAGATGCAGAGTGGAGCCTTCAAAAACAGCACTATATAACGAGATAAAAGAAGGCTGAAGCAAATGATGCAGTGTGCACAATGCGAACCTGAAGGCAGGCTGAGCTCCCCAGCCTCCAACGTTGATGCTCGTCACCCAAACCAGCAGGCTGCAGAAGGTGCCAAAAATCTTCTTTAGCATCTTCCAACTCTTGCAGGTTTTTTGGGAAGGCCTCTTCATGTTCTGAGACAGGAGTTCTTGCAAGCTTCCCGTGATGTTCGCCTTTGCATTGTGGGATATGATGCAGCCCATGCCATCTACTCTAAATCTTGATTTGGGAATTGCCCATCCAATGCGCATCAGGCTATATTTTGCATCTTTTCCCACTGCATGTTATCGGTGCCGCCATGTTGGTCATTTTGCACGTGATTGCCCTTCTACATCCAGGCCCATTCCTCCTGCTCCTTTAGCTGTCAAGGTTACTCTCCCTTCTCTGGTTTCGGCTATGGCTTCTTTGGAGAAGCCTTCTACTGCTCCGAAGCACTACTGGAGGAAGGTAGATAAATCACAGGCAAATCTTCCTCTTACTGAAGAAGCTCACGATTGCACCCCTGTTGAGCACCATCAGTCTCCTTCTACTCAGGACATGGATGTACCCCTTGCAAAGGGGATTTTACAGGATGATATGCATGCTCTCTCTCAAGATGCTGCCCCTGCTCTTACTCACGTTGATCCTCAGAATGAAGCTCAAATGCTAAGTCTTGCTTTATCAGATGCAGCTTTTTCGTCGGAAGATACCGATGTTGATTTAGCCTCTCTGCCTTTGATGCCTGTGCCAGAGTTTTCTTCTGTCAGGGATGCAGAGGTACCTTTTTTACTGGAATCTTTTCATCCCATGTTACAATAGGTTTTTGACCCTATGATTCAAAAATTTCGAGTACCAGCTTATATCAAGAAGAATCACAAGGACAAAAAACACTTGTTTTTATTGATGGTGTGGTTTCATCATTGCATCAGTTTTTACAGAGCAATAATTTGAAGCTGGAGGATGCTGTGTTTGATCCTCCTCCAGCTTGATATGTAACTTTTTACTTGGCTGCCTCATGACTTTTGCTCTCAGGCTTTACTTGTAAATTTTTTCCTTATACTTATTGGTGGGTTTTTACCTCTTTTGAGGTTACCCACACAAAAATATAAGATTTCATTATTAAAAAAAAGTGTGTGTGTGTGTGTGTCTTTCTGCTCCCACATATCTCCTCTATTACAGCTCTCTTGGGCAAAGTGTTGCATCTTCCCAAGCAGGATTTTGTGGTTTTGAGTAGGGACGTCCGAATCTGTCTTGTGGGATATGGAGCAGGCCATACCTTCATGTTTAGATCTTGATTTTGGTCTGGCCCATCCTTTTCGCATTCAGTTAAAATTTGCTTCCTTCCCGAATGCGTGTTACAAATTCAAGCAGGTTGGTCATTTTCCTCGGTATTGCCCTGCATCCTTAAGTCAATCGAACTGTGTAAAAGGCGCTTTGCCCCTCCCTCAAGTTCCTACTCCTCTCCAGCATGAAAAGTTAGTACAGCCCAAGCATAAAAAAGAATGGAGACGGGTGAACCCTCAAGGGAAAGCTTATGTTGCAGTGTCTTCGTCGGTTCCTTTGTCAAATCCATTCCAGACTCTTTCTTTCCAAAATACCCTTATGCCAGACTCTCAGTTGCAGAAGTCTCAAATGGCTCCTCTTGATGATCCTTCTTCCTCCATGGCTTCCATATCTTCCATTGTTGATATCTCTGATCTTCAGGAGCCTGCACCGCAGACTTTTGAGTTACATGTGGATATATCTCCCTCGGATATAGTTCCTGATGGTCATGAGGATTTGAACATGGATTTGAAAGAACAGGACACACAGGTGGATCTCTCTCCTTCCGATTTAGTTGATGATGATACAGTGGAAAAGACTATGGATTGGAGAGTGCAAGATACTACAGATGCTTCTCCTCAACCTTTATAATTGAGGATATGCATCCTATGTTGCAACAGGTTTTTGACCCAATGATTGAACGGTTCCGTCTTCCTACTTATGTCAAGAAGAATCACAAAGGTCTTTAAAAATTACATTTTATTGATGGCACTGCTACTTCACTCAATGCTTTTTTGGTACAACAAGGAGGATATTGTCTTTATGTCACCACCTGGAGGCGTGTAAATTCATATTTTCCTCCTTTCGTTTTTGGGGGTTTTTTGTTATCTGCATTCCCTATCTCTACTAGATAGGTGTTCCTTTTGTACTTTTCTCTTTTGTACTTCATGGTGGGTTTCACCTCTTTTTTAGGATTCCCACACAGTAATATAAAGTATTAGCACACCAAAAAATGCGTGTGTGTGTGTGCGCGTGTGTTGTAGGCCATCTCATGGGCTATCCATAGATGCCACTTATACCTTGGTATGAGCCTTGTAGGCCTAGTTATAGTCAGTTAGGACTATTGGTACAGTTAGTTTATGTACCATCTAGGTTAGTTAGGACACTTAGTTCAGTTAGGGCAGTTAGCCCTAGGGTTTTGTTATGTTGGCTCTCCCTTGAGCCTCCACACTTCAGTTTTGCAAGAATCTATTACAGCATCTCGTTTTTCTCCTTTGCACTTCCATTTTTGAGCTTCCATTGCTTCCAACACCCAACATTGGTATCAGAGCAAGTCGGGAATCCTTTCCCTCAACCATTGACAGCTTTCCCAAGCTGTTTGGCAGCCTTTGGAGCATAGATATGCATACAACCATGCAAACAAAACCAGCTATGTAAGGGGGCCAATGCAGGTGCGTGTGTGTATATCTTCCTTGAGAACACCCAAATGCTCTACAACAGCAATTATGATGGTATGGAACAATCCTTAGGTAAGTTGACCTACTCCCTGCACCTATCATATTGTGGTAGCCTTCAATCCAAACTCGCAGAAAACAAAGAAGATCGCATGTACAAACATTGCTTGTGCAGAGTTAACTCGCTCACACAAATGCTACAAGATGAGCTTAAAATGTCGAAAAACCAATGTATCCCAATTGGTGTCCAACGAATCAGATTAAATGCCTTCACACCTTGTAAAACGTTTCCACTGCAAAGTTCGGATTTGCTCCTATGGTCACTGTAAGGAATGCCACCTCCACTGCAAACAGTCGCAACAAATGTGCCAAATCAACTGTCCAGATGCTGCGTACATTTCAAGCAAATGAAGCTTCAGTATATTTGACTGCTGCTGTACATACAACATATATAAGCCCAAACGTATTGCCTATCTCAACCATTTTACTGAGTTTCATCCCATTACTAAACCCATGTTCTCCCCTACGCAAAACAATCCCAACATTTTTCTGATACATCAACAAGCAAGTAACCCATGTCTTCGGCAACTTGTATTGCTGTACCAAATCTTGAGGTACAATCATATCTCCCTATTCCCCTGTACAAACCAACCCGTGCAACTAATCGTCTTGTAAAAATTCATCCTTTCAGCCCAATCCATACAAACTATCAGAAGAACTCAGTGAGGAGTGTCATTCTGCCTGTGGTACCATACGAAATAAAAAGTGCACACCTCATAACCTTTATTTTTGTGTACTTTATATATGTGTAAGGTCAATCCAATGTGCCCGACCTTCAGGCTCACTCGATGCCATTTTTCAGATCCACCAGATTATGAGAGAGTGAATTTTTCAACCTTGAGACCATTCCATACCTTGAAGTACAACATAGCTGACCCAACGACCTAATGTCATAACCTTCTATACCCATTGTTTTCAAGACCATCAATACACACGCCAAACCACAATCCCAGCTGCACAATTGACGAACATGAGGAACCTGCAGCAAGCAAACAGCATGCAGGGTTTACTCCTCAAATGCTTTCAAGCTTGCAAATTAAAGTGGTTCAAAGACAAGACTGAGCTATAGCTTCCTTGCCTAAATTGCCATCCTGTAGACAGGCTAGGAAAAACTCACATTAACAAATTGAACACGAGGAAGAGGTGCACTGAAGTCCATCAATGGAGAATAAGAAGAATTCCAAGAGTGGCTTTTCAGCAATGAAGCCGCCACCCAACCACCATTTTCAGTGAAACACTTTTTCTCCGATGATATGCGAGATAGCCTGGCAAGTTGAGGCCGCTCCGCCAATCCTGCATCCATCCTTTGGATATCTATGTTTTTAGGAGAGCACATCCGTTTAGAAATTCTGGGCAGTCGCACCACAACGTATCAACCACATCGTCCACCTAATGGAAAAAAGAACATGAGAATTATGTTTGCAGGCCCACAAGTGCCTTGATTTAGCATTATAAGAAACATGGAACAGGGAACCTTGACTCATACGAAAACTAGAGGACTACGTGAAGAATGTCATTCGAAGAGTTGCCGATTAGTTAAGGTACACTTGTGACAAACAACTTTCCGCGCCGAACGGACTTTCCGTCAGACGAACCACAAATTTATGTTCCGGCCTACTTAGGTCACCAAAGTCTCTGGCTTTCTAGCCGTCTTCTACTGTCACCAAGCATAGGCAGTTAGTGGGAAGGAGGAAACAAAAGCGGTATCCAGTTTACAGGGCTCAACGCACAAGTGGACGTAACTGTAAGTAGCAAATGGAAAGACGAAAGTGGAACGTACTCTGGATTTGAATGCGCAGTAGATAAAATGAGATGCTCTAACCGGACCTTAACGTAGATGACAGCGCTAGCAATGAGAATGTTGGCACGATGGAGAAAAAGGAATTTGGCTCAAAACACACAGAGAGAGGTCGTTAACCCAGGTTAAGCGTTGACTCGAACGCGGTCCATGTTTTTTTTTTTTTTGGCCCGGAGGGGTTTTGTGGGAAATTGTATTTCCCATATGGTTTTTCGGGGAATTTGGTGGGTCATTCATCCTATGTGGAAGGTTGTAATTTCCCACCTTTCCCCAAAGCATTTTGTATTTGTTGGAAAAGAGTGAGGGCCTCCTCCTTATGACATGCAAACATGTCCACATCATAGGAAAGTCTAGAAATGGTGGGAAATATTACTATTTCCCATGCTCTCAATTTCCCACCATATCATTACCCCTTTAGCTTGTATCTTAAAATTGTCCTGGTATGGTCTTAAACATAAAGACTATGGGTTTCACAATATAGCCTTCTTTAAACCACAACAGCACTTCCGTAAAATACGCCCTTAAAATACACATGAACACTCTACTTATACAGATACCTTCAATGTTTGCAATAGCACTATTAGCCAAGCATATAAGTGAATGATAAGCGATTGGTGACCTTCTATGCCATGTAACGAGCACTCGATTTACATGCATGCTTTGAATTTGCCTTGGCTTAACCTCTAGTCCACGGCAAACTCCACTTTTGCCTTAAGCACTTCTTATCCATCTCTCTCAAGGGCACTTTTGCTTGGCAATGGCAAAGAAATTGGTAGTGTGATACACTTGCATGTCATTATCCCCTTGCATTTCTCATGCTTCTCTACAAGCTCATCATACTTGTTCACCCTATTGTGACACTGGAGAAGCCACTTCTTCTCGTAGACCCTTGTGCACCTTCTTTGGGATCAAATCCTCTATCCTATACACATTGAGATGCATGTTTACCTAGAGCCGATGTATGATTTTGGCCCCATATTAGTCCATTTTCTCCTATGCGCTGCTTGGGACTAAGAAGGTTGGTACATTGCTTTTAAAAATGCGAGCAAGGAACTAGAGAGAAAATTGCAAGTGAAGACAGTAAAATGTAGAATCACGTGGGATAGAATAGATGCATCTTGGAAGAGGAGTGAGAGCACAAGATGTAACAAAAAATGTTGTTCTCTATAGATTGTGAGAGAGGTGACTCTCTCTTATAGAAATGGGGAGAAGGTGGCACCTTTCCTACATCAGTGGCAATCAGCCCCTACATTAGTGGGACTGGCCTAAATCAAAGGAACCTCCCATGTGGGGGCCTTTGGCTTACATCATCGCTTAGGTCACACACTAGACACATCATAGCACTTGATGTGCCTCTACAACACACACAAGCACACATGTGACTCCCCTAGATGCACACATGCACCATAGAGCAAGCCCTTGATCACACTTATCCCAACATACCTCCCCTCAAGGTGTTGCCTCTTGCAATGTCAAGGATACATCTAGTCTCATAGTTTCTCATGCCATCTCATGGTGGTCAAGGATAAATCTATGGCTAGGATCTCATGCTAGCAAGGGTTCCCAAGGGTGTGAGGTTTACAAAAATGGGATAGACCCCCCCAAATGGTTATCTCTCTTGCATGTACAAGGATTAATCATAAGCCTTTGTGTGGACCTAGTTTCTCATGTCTGCAAGAGGTACCATGGGATCAAACACACATCACATGGCCTACATCATATGGTGATCAGAGGTGATTTATAAAAGACAAAACATATGACATTCTTTTTGGAGTACTACTCCAGGCAAAGAACCTCAAAATTTGACCAAGTGATGATAAACAAAAATTCAAAAGACAAAGTGCTCAAAAAGCATAGTCTTTATCTTCAAAGTTTGATTCTTCATTTGCTGATGGAGTTCTTCCTTCAGCCAGATTTGCTTTGTTGTTGAAGTAGCCCTTCTTCACAAGAAATGCTTCATTCTCTTTGGAGTTGTTGTTCTTCATGGAATAACACATTCCCTTTTCCAATTGTAGCCAAAGGAACTTAATAAGCAAGATATATTTGAAGCATTTCCCTTGTGTACCAAATACTGTGAGAAGATGATCCCAAGCTTCATGTGAAGTTTGAAAGCCATCAATGTGGTGAATGTATGAGTCACTTAATCACAAAGCAATGATAGCAAGAGCCTTCTTGTCTTTGATCAACCAATTAGCTTCTTCTTTTGTAGACTTCTTTTCCTTTCCATTCACAACATTCCATATCCCCTTTTTCATAAGCACAAACTTAGCTTTTGTTTGCCAAGTATGGAAACTAGTTCCATCAAACTTCTCTACTTGCTCGGGCTTAGTCATGTTTACAATTCAAATACTCATCAATCATGAGAATCACATAGTCATCATTCTAAATGCAAAGTATAAGGACACTTATGAGCTCCATGACTGAGTTCTACTACTCAAGTATAAGCAAAACAATGAAAATTTGCAGTAAATAATAGAAGCCCCATACTTATGGTGATTGCTCAACACCCTTTGACCAAAATATGCAGAATTCTGTCAGCAGAGACCAAGGTAGATTGGAGGCCACAATTCGCATAGCTCGTAGCTCTATTGAAGGGGATTTTTATGTAGAAATAAAGGCCTTATACAAGAGAAGGTCCTCGACCAAGGAAGCGTGCAATGTTGTGCCAGGTCACCATAGCCGAGCTTAGTAAAATCGACTGGTCTTTTGTCTGTTTCTCCTCCAATACTTAACCAAACGGGCTCAAACTTCATCAGCAGCTTGCTTGTAGTGTCGCCCAACTATGGCTAGAAGCAATTAAAGATCTTTCTTCTCTGTCGACAGAATTGATCGACTGTTCGGCAAGTGAAGTTTGTGTCGGCATTGCACGTACAGGAAATATCTGGCTAATTGCTTGCAACTGGAGGGTCGCCCGTACAAGAGGAGTCTACAGCTTAGGGGATTTGAACAATTCGCATGTAATGGGAGAACTAAGCTCTCACAAATTTGGGGAAGAAATGGTAAAGATGGTACAAGCTTGAGAAAGTCTAAGAATTCCTTCTAGGGAGCATCTAATGCTAGGCTAAGCTAGATCTAGAACCTAAAGCTCTGATACCAAGTGTAGAGTCACATGGGATAGAATAGATGCATCTTGGAAGAGGATTGAGAGCACAAGATGTAACCAAAAATGTTGTTCTCTATAGATTGTGAGAGAGGTGACTCTCTCTTATAGAAATGGGGAGAAGGTGGCACCTTCCCTACATCAGTGGCAATCAGCCCCTACATCAGTGGGACTGGCCTAAATCAAAGGAACCTCCCATGTGGGGGCCTTTGGCTTACATCATCACTTAGGTCACACACTAGACACATCATAGCACTTGATGTACCTCTACAACACACACAAACACACATGTGACTCCCCTAGATGCACACATGCACCATAGAGCAAGCCCTTGATCACACTTATCCCAACATAAAATTGAGGCCTATATTACAATATGCGAGAGAGAAGCATTAGCACAGCAATGAGGTTTCTTAGTATTCTGATTATATATTCATTAGATCTACACATACTGAAACCCGTGCTTTGCACTGGCAAAGATACATGACCACCCTCAATCAATCTGAAGGCGGATCTTCCCTCAGCCAACCAGCACAAGCATTTGCTTCAGGGAGTTATGCTCCCATCATTCGATCAGTTTCTTATGTGAATGATCTCATAACTGGCTAAAGTACGGCTTAAGAGTAATGCAAGTGGTTGCAATAGATCCACTTTGTGACTATCATCTCAACATCAGGTGGAGCGCATCAAGTACTTTGTGCAAAAGCATGCATATGATCGCTCCATTTAGCTCCATCTGTAAATGCAACTCTATTCTTCTACAAATTATACTATTAGTTCAATAGAAAAGTTTCTAGTATTCCAGCAAAGGTGGATTTTGAATTAAATGCCGCAAGGTAGGCCTCCTTCTCCCCTAGATACTGAACGATCTCTTGCTGGCTTCTTTCATCAATGCTAGATTTAGGAATCCAATGTGCTTTCTTTGTCTGGATCCAATGGAGCTCTCGTTTGTCTACTTTGCTGGGATCAAGGAAATGGATCAACCAAAAAGTAATTGAGAAATGGCCAAGGCCAAAACAAATGCATGTTTTAAACACTTGAAGCTCCTTTTGGCACATGCATTGATCGGTTCTTAAATTGCTAATCAATTCACCTAGTGTACTTGGATTGGCTTTTGAAATTTTGGCTAAGTCTTAACCCATCGCTCTGAGACCTTCCATCTCCCCCTTTCATTCCACTGACCTTCTATCTCCTCCTTCCTCCCAAAGGTGAATGTCCATCTCCTCCATTCCATTGACCTTCTATCTGCTCCTTCCTCCCAAAGTTGCCTCTTGTCTTTCCACCTCCTCCCCACTCAAAACTTGCCTCTTGTCTTTCCACCTCCTTCCCTCTCCAAGCCTCCATCCAAGAGCTCCTTCTTTATGACACGTGGCAGGCTCTTCTCCTCCAAGCTGTCACGTTTCCTCATTTTTTTCCCTCGTGTCCATGGTTAATAGGTTAAAGATTGATGTAACAGGCCTCTCATTTGGAGAGTTGCAACATGATCTTCTTCAATCACTACTATGTCAAGTATTGGTATGGTTTTTCTTTTACTGGTTTTTCTACTATGTCAATTACTTGGAGTAAAGTTTCCTTAGTCATTCTTTCACCTTCATCCTAGTAATTATTCCTAGCTCTAGATTTGGTTTCTTGGTCCAAGTTTTGAGTTGTGCAAGAGCAGCATCATGTCAGCACGGCTCTCTACCAATCACCTAGAAGACTCCAATGCTAGCCTCGGTAATCTCCACTGGGGTAAGGCCCAGACTTTGTGGAGGAATGTCATTGTTTGAAAGATAGCATCATGGCAAACGTCACCTGTAAAATTCAATGGGGGATCAAATGCTTACTCCAAATCATCCTAGATCCCATTTTTGCATGTAGCCTCTCAAATCTCTTCCATTCTATTGTTGAAATGACACTACCCTATAAAGGTGCTACATACACGGCAGTTGGTCTGAGTAGGGTATCAAAAAGCCAACCCTTCATCGGAGGTCCTGGAAGTGTGCCCAAAAGCAGTGCCTCCCTAGTCAGGCCAAAGCACCCCACCCTCGTGTGAGTCGTGCTATCTCTGCATGGGTCATCGTGAAACCTGGCCCGGTGAACACTACCCCCAAATATGTGTAAGACTGCACTATCGCCACTAGCTCACCTTGGTACGTGAAGCTATGGGGCGACTAGACATTGCTCATGAGGTATTGAAGATCATAACCTTGGTCTTTTCAAGGTTAAAAGTCTCTCTCTACATAACATCTCCAGAGCCTCTAGATGTTTATGCAATCCCTCTACTAAGGATGATATGAGGACAATGTCATCTGCGAACAGTAGTATCTACACCATCAGGTCAACCAGAAGTGAACCCTCTCCACTTAGATGATCTACGAAGCATGTACTCTCAACAATATAGAGCCCAAAGAGAGTTGATGAGAGGGAGTAGCCTCGATTCACTCCAATAGTGCTCTCAACCTAGTCTAATAGACCTACCAAGGCACGTACTCTCCCTCTGACGGACTCATATAGACTCATCACCCTCCAAATCACGATGTTTGGGAGATGCAACTCGTGTAACCTCCTGATCAGCTGAAACGGTGAAACCACTCAGCTCTAGATCACAATCTGAAGCATAATGCAAGCCAAGAGAGAGTGCCATGGGCATATCTGAGAACCCTCTTTGCTGCATTCCAATGTGTGATCATGGGACAATGCATGAACTGGCTCAAAAGCCCTGTGGTATAGGCAATATCAAGCCGTGTGGAGCATAGATATATCAAACTGCCAACCAATCGCCTGTACAAAGTGCCATCAAACGTATTAGTAGCATCATGCTTACTCAGCTTGAGTCGCTTTTCCAATGGAGTAGCCACAGGCTTATAGTTCTCCATTTTAAAGTTCTGCAACAACCCCTTCGAATACTTTGTCTGTGATATAAAAATCCCATCATGGGTCTGCCAAAACTCAATGCTAAGACAATAATGCAATAGGCCCAAATCTGTCATGTCAAACTTGTGGCATAAAGCAAACTGCACTGCTTTGTTGCAAATCACTACCAGTGAGTATGATGTCATCCACATATAGTACCAACATGATCAATTCTGATTTTTGCTCCAGAACATACAAATTTGTCTAAGTATGAGTGTACGAAGTCCTGTGACATCAAAAACTGATGTATCTTTTGATACCACACACAAGGTGCTTGCTTCAGCCCATATAGAGCCTTCCTGAGCTTGCATACCTTGTGCTCTTGTCCCTTCACCTCAAAACCTTGGGGTTGATGTACATAGACCTCCTCTTTAAGATCTCCATTGAGGAAAGCGGTCTTGACATCCATCTGGTACAGTGACCAACCATAAAACGCAACAAGAGAGATGATAGAATGAATGGGGGTCATCTTGACCACTCGATTAAAAGTCTCCTCATAATCTATCCCCTCCTCTTGTGCATACCCCTTCGCAACCAAACGGGCTTTGTATTTCTCAACTGTGCCATCTGAATGGTATTTCACCTTATAAATCCATTTCATGCCAACCAGATTTTTCCCAACGGGCGCATCAACCAAGTCCCATGTGGCATTCTTCTCAATGGATTTAATCTTAGCTTCCATAGCTTTCTGCCATGCCGGATTATGCTGAGCATCCTTGAAGCTTTGAGGCTCATTTTCAGCTTTCATCACTAAGGTCATCAAAGCAAAATTGACCTTTTTCTGATTTTTTTGAGTGTTGGCCCTGGTTTTCCCCAAAGTAGGGATCCTTAGCATCTTGAATGGTCAACCTTGCCCAGCATGGAATAGATTTCTCTATTGTACCACTTCGGGCTGCATCATCTTTAGTGGCCTCATGACATTGATAATGTTTCCAAACATGAGGTTGTCTATTCTCAATGATTGGTTGCAAATCTGAAACATTTGAGGGATAGCCATCCTCAACATGTGGCAAGCCATATGAACTATGAGAAGTAGAAGGGGAAGCATCAAAAGACTCCATCTCATCATCCTCAAACTAGATGATGTCCAAAGGGGTGTCATCGTATGGTGGCAAGTTTGCACTAGCGGGCTACATGCACTCATTCTCAACAAAGAGAACATCTCTACTGATTATTACCTTCCTGGTAGCGGGATTATAAAGCATGAATCCCTTGCTTTTAGTGTTATACCCCACGAAAATGCATTTGACACACTTGTCATCAAGCTTTGTCAGATGTGCATTTGGAACCAAAGCATATGCCACTGAGCCAAAAACTCTGAAATGACTAACCTTTGGCTTAAAGCCATAAAAAGCCTCAAATGGAGTCACATTAACCAAAGCTTTGGTAGGGCATCTGTTCTAAATATAAGTGGCTGTCACAACTTCTTCTCTCCAAAAAGGCTTTGAGACTCTCTTGAATTTCAGCATGCATCTCGTCATCTCCATAAGGGTACGATTCTTCCTCTCAAAGAGTAGATTATGATGTGGTGTGTAAGGGCATATCAAGTGATGTTTAATCCCATGCTGCTTCAAAAATCCATGGAATGCATGTGACATGTACTCTCCCCCTTTATCTGAGTTGAGTGTTCCAATTCTAGAATTGGTTTGGTACTCAGCCATAGCTTTGAACTCCTGAAACCAATGTTTGAAACTGAAATCAGATTTTGCCTCAAATTTGAAACATACCAAACATCTCGGATATACTTAACTTTCCCATTATCAAGTTGAATGGGAATGTGCCCAACTCCGATGATGTCTTGAGAAGCATCATTGGCACATGTAACTTGTCTACCATGAACAGGTGTGATGCTCTCAAACCACTCCTAGCGAGGAGCCATGTGCTTAGTAGCACCACTGTCGATATACCATGTAGTACTTGTAACAAGGGAAGCATCCCTTGATTGATTTTCAGCATTCAAATCCCCCCTGGCATCCATCTTCTCATTAATTACAATAGATACAAAATCTTTATCACCTTGGGTAAGATGAGCTTCACCATGTGCATCTAAAGCACAAGTTTTAGTGGGGGCAGCAAAATTACTGCTAGAGCTTTCCCGTTGCCTTTGCTTTTCATTGGCAATCCTTTTTTGACACTGTGCGATGCAATGTCATGCCTTCTTGCAATAGTTGCATTTGCCCTTTTTTTTATTTTTTCTTGAACTGCTTGCATTCCCCTCCTTAGGCTGAGTTGTATGGCTATGTTTTGGCTCAAACTTTTTTTGAAATTTGCCCTTTCCACCCATGGCAAGCACTTGCTCACTCTAATGAGAGGCTTGGGCAAAATTTGAACATCACTCCTCTTCCTGCAACAAAAGCCCAACTAACTCATTGAACGAGAGTGGGGCTGCCTTGAGAACAATGGTCAATGAAGTGACGAATGTGCCATATAAGGGCACTAAGCTACTGAGAGTAATAAAGATGAGCTTCTTATCTTCTATTTCCTATCAATACTTGCAAGCTGATCACATAGATTAGTGATCCTAGCAATATGATCAGTGATGGACTAGCCTTCCTGCATGTTGAGATCCTTGAGCTGATTTGTCAAGGCAATGGCCCTTACCTCATTCTTAACACGATACATGTTTGCCAATTTTCCCCATGCTGCATTTGCATCCTTGCATGACTTAATAGTTGTCATAATGTTCCTCTTTACATTGGTGGCAATCAAAAACATTGCTTGGAAACTGCGGCGGTCAAAATTCTACTCCTCCGTCGATGCTATGGGAATAGCAAGAGGGGATGTAGTAGACGGCTGTTTGCCTATAGTCTAACCCGAAGAAGCTGTGCTGGATGTAGATGAGCCTGGTGGCCTCACCTCATCCCCACTAATAATATCCGACAAGCCCTTACCAACCAAGATGTTCTTAAGCATGAATGACCACAAGGCATAGTTTGGTCCCTCCAGCTTGTCACCCTCGAAAAAATTGCCAAAATTGTCTGAAAGAGTCGACGTGATGCAAAATGGGATACCCACAAGCTACAAATGTACCTGCAAAAAGAACTGCAAGTCCCAAAAGTGCAACTGGCTACTACAAATGTGCATGCAAATCCCAAACTAATGCTTGCTGCAAATGCAAAGTACGACTGGCTGCTCTGCAATGCCATTGATTGCACAATGCAATCACTGCAAAAATGACATAAACCAATCATTGCACTCTGCTACAAACTAAATGATAAAAGATGGTTCCAATAGTAGGGGCCATTCTCGATTGAATGCCCTGCAATGGTAATAAATGCAACAAGCTATTGGACATGGCAAATCTGCCATGATTTGACGTGTAGAGTCCCAAAGTGGTGTAGGAGCTCCTCAGCTTGTATGAAGTTGACACACAAAATATCAATGTTCAAGGTCACTAGATTTAAATGGATAAGTGGTTATATGCAAAAATCTTCATGCTGGTGCCGATGCCCATCAACCATTCTAAAAGGGACCAATAGGCAGCCACCACGACCGAATGTGATTAAATGTTCGAAGACAATACCTTTCATCAATCATAAGGGTACCTCATTACCAACGTGAAGGATGTGGCACAACCCTTCTTCCAGTTCCTAATAGAGTTATTATGTTGAAGAAGAGTCTTGGGTATATCCCAAGGAAGTTCATGGTGGCTAAATCCATGGCAGTATATGAGAACAAGGGTGCACATTGATTGGTTGGAGATCTTCATAGACACTTTTGACAAGTAGCCTAAGAGTGTTTGTGTGGTGCACCAAGCTCATTGCAAGCTTGGGCCACACCTATGTATGATTAGGCATTGGCTCGAATTAAGAGTAGAGGGATCTTGTCTCGAAGGCCCAACACCGAGGTTGCTGCTCACTAGCACAGCAAGTGGATCGAGCAAGTGTCGAATCGCCTCCACCTCCTCTAGTCTCGAATTTTATTCAAAAAAATCATTCCACCATAGCCTTTCTTCACAAATAGACCCTGACTCCTATCTTGGAGAATCCACATCCTCCTTCTTCCACTATTGTGAGTGTCTCTTCTCTAGACCTCGACTTTGAACAAGCTCGTCTCAAAGGCCCAACACTGAGTTTGTTGCTCACTATCACAACAAATGGATCAGGCAAGTCTTTGACCAAAACAAAGAGATAAGTGGCCATGGCAGAAGTAGGTGGCTTGGGTGTAGCAACTGGAGCTGGCTCTATGATAGATGACTTGGAGGTTATTATTGTTGAATCCCACTTGGGGCCTCCACCTCCTCCAGTGTTGAGTTTTATTCAAAAAACTCATTCCACCACAGACTTTCTTCATAGACTGCAGACCCTGAATCCTATCCTAGAGAATCTACATCCTCCTTCCTCCACTATTTTGATAGCCTCTTCTCTACACTTGAATTTTAACAAGCTCCTCTCACTCCTCCAGCTTTCCCCAACAACCTTGACACTCATCCTTCTCTGCCTCATACCCAAGCCTTGCCAAGTCGCTAGGAGACCACAATAAGAGAGCAAGATTATACATGTGATCGTTACCCAAATGATGAGATGGAAACTAGCATCATGAGCATAGGAGAAACATATAAATAAGTCATAGAGGAGACTGCCAAGGGAACTGCAGAGAAGCAACTAGAGCACTAACTTCACCCCAAGTGAGAGTATGGAAGAGGTAAGACCCCATCACCGAGCTCAACATGACAACCACTCAAGCCAAGGCACCTATTGAACCCACAAGCTCAAAGGAATGTGCAGTTAAGATATGGAGGATAGCAATTGAAGTGGCAACAAAGGTCTAGACCATTGTCAGCAATTCTGACATTCTAAGTTCCAGTATATATGTTGTGCCCCTCGATGATGTGGAGACCATTGTAGCTTGACTTGAGCATACAACCAGTGAGCCTTGAGATGAGGTCATCAACTTTCACACCCCAAGTTTTGATAGCCAACCAGAGGAGCTAAATGCTTCAAAGATCCCAGCTTTGGAATCAAATGCTATAGAGAAGTAGGAAGCTGACAAGCGAAAAGGAAAGGTCCTAGAAGAAGAAGAAGCTCAACAATAGACTCAATGATTATGACTTCTCTCCCCAAAAACTATTAGGCACATACCACACTTGCCTTTGCCTCAAAATCTTTTCACCAGGTGAGTGTATTAATCCCCTCTTCTATTATAAGATTTAACAAGTTCAGAGGCACTTGCAAGGAAGAGGCAACAGCTCAAGGAATCAGCCATGGAGGCAGCTTAGACCACACATCATGTGGCTCATGCATGGGTTCCTTCATAGGCTCTATTTTACAAACATCAAGACCATGAGCGATATGCCAAAGAGCTAAGAAACTGGTATGATGACATTGCCAAGCTTCTAAATTGGCAAGAAAAAAAGACATGATAAATTCACCCTAAGGACTCCACTTAAGCAACTCTAACTTGAACATGACCTAGTATTACAACACTATAATGAGGCCCTTAAGGTATCCAAGGAAACCATAGCATGTCAAAGAAAGCTGATGACATACCGAAAAGAGCACACCAAGGTGCTAAGGGGATCAGAGATCAAGTTGCAGTAGAGTTGAGTAGAGAATGAATTGCTGCAGTATAGGGTGACCAAACTCAAGCAAATTTAACCCCTCTTACAAGAATTGGACCAACCTAAGAAGCACCCAGGTGTACCCCATAGAAGGAAAGACCCGAATGACAAAGGGATGCTATAAGTGTCAATGGCCAAGCTCACGTCTTAAGAACTAGCACCATAGTTCTGTTAGATATGCTCAATGCCCCACCCTCCTGGTAACCACCAGTGGTCCAAGATGCTCAAGTTGTAAGGCTCCCATATGAGGAGAAGCCATGTGTGAGCCTAGGACACTGGATGGACTTGCATGTCAGATGAGGTCAATCAATGAGATTGTTGATGGTAGAAAGGTGATTGTGTGGGAGCCCCTTATTCTTGCTAGGGCCTGGGGGCCCGTTGGCCCATAGGATTCCTTGCTCGTGTTGACTCCCCCAACTCTGGAATCTGTCACAAAGAAGTAATCCACAACTCCACCAAGTATGGAACTATCTTTGACTAGTAGTGAGAGCATGTTTTGTAGACTATAGGTGTAGTACCGGGCACACAATGTAGGGTTTCGCCTCACCAACCATATGATCTTGGGTTCTTTTGGTACAAGGGAGGACAGGGCCATTGTTTTGCTATTCGTTGATTGCAATGCACTAACCAAAGGATCCCACATCCGTTCTGTGCATGAAAAAGTTACGAAGAAGGAAGGTCGACCCAATTGCTGCATCATAGAAAATGCTTCCTTGTGTAGTTTCTCCTTGTGATCGGGAGAGAGGTGCGGAGGTTCTCAAAATCCCTATAACCTATTTTTTATTTCAGTATCTACTCGATGTTGGTGTTGTTCTTGACGTCCCTTATGCATAGTATTCGATTCTTCAACATGCCTCTTAACCATTACCATATAGATTGCATTACATGGTGGATCAAAACTTTGATAGCTTTGAAGAAAAGATTCGTAATGTTATGAGCGAATCTCATTCATTTGTGTGTTATTTCCCATTTCACTATGTCCAGATAGGTTAGTCTATTATTGCCAATTGCGTGTGGAGACCTAAAATATAGTGTCAGGAAATTCAACTCCTCGCTATGAGCATCCTTGAAAATACCTAGAGCTTTTTTATTTTCTCAAGGAGCCACATAGATAGCTTTTGTTTCAAAGTCTATGACTTGCTCTACACTAATAAGATTATGCACCAATGTGTCAGTCTGTACCTCTTCTTCCTCAATGGGAACCTCGATGTCCACGTAATCTTAATCGAAAGAATGGATTTCTGTGAGGCCTGTTGTGAGCACGTCTTTATACCAATTACTTTTAATAGTGACGTTGTTAGCTTTATATAATGGTGTATCTACTAGTACCTTCAGTGCTTTTATGAGCGTTTATATGGTCGGACCTTACCAATCGTAAAACTCGACCTTATTGCATTTTTCTTTTTATTCCAACGACTATCATAGGAAGCATGGTAAGACGCATTGTATTTTACTTGTGTCCACCGCTAGCACATTGATGATGTTGCCGACAATACCTAGTTGGCCGTTGAAATCCATTTCCTTGATTTGTCCCAAAGCAAGCCTAGGTGCCACCAATCGCTCCTCCACATCATTTATCATAACGGCATGTTCAATGATATATTTGTTGGCACAAAACATTTGGGCATAACATTCGCTTTGATTGCTCTACTGCATTCATGGCATATTTTGTAATATTTTTCTCTGAATTCGATGTTTGCAGCTTCTCTTTTATTTTCGGCCCATTCAAATGCTATTCTGCTAAGATGCACACTTTGTTTCTTGAAAAACATTCACTCGCAAGAAAAGCACTCGTGTGACGGTATGTCCCATTGATGTTCTTCAGATATTTTTGCACCTGGCAGGAGCAACTTCCAAACATTTCCTTGAATTGGCTGATACTCATGTTCACGTCAATGGAAATCCATCGCTCTGACTTTTGCTAGACAATAGGTGCCAAAGGGAAACTCTGTGGACCTGAACACTACACTTCTTTGCTCCTTCTTCCATCGACAGCATTTGTGACTTTCTTTAGCTGCAGGACTTTTGATACTAGAAAGAGAAATGTTATATGAAGGGTATTCTTTCTACATGCATTTCCCAATAGTTGTGGTTTTTATGTGCCCTTGCTACAGCACGAGCTCTTCTAAGCAACCCTCCATATTCATAGTCCATCATTTCCTTTTACTCTCGCGTTCCACAAGCATGCAAGGACAAACGATCATATTGGGCCATAGAATCAAAATACACATGGTAAGATTCGTAGCAAAATGGTTGTTGTGCTCATGCAATATGTGCATCATGTCATCACTCTTGGGATATAGTTCCAGCCTAAATGCGTACGTGGTCACTAAAGCAGACAATGCAAATGAGTCAATAGGGCTTAGCTCGAAGTTTTCATCTTCCATGTACTAAATATAGCTTTCAAAATCATTCATTCTTGGATATATGGTCTCAAATGTTGCACTTTCAAAACTTTTTTTTCCATTCAGCAAAGCTCCTGTATTTTAATGTCATCTGGATGATTTCAAGGCGAAGGTTGAAATGTTGTAGCAAAGGGAATATGATATGCATAAGAAAACACACTTTTTTGTTGGAAATTTCTCCAGGAAGCCTACGTTGATGGTTGGACATCCTCTCCCTATGATGGAATCCATGCTTAAGTTAAGGGAATGGTGCAACAAAAAGAACTATTACAAATACCTCTCAAGGGAAGGACACAATCAAGATTTTGCAGGAGGAAATTAAACTTTTATGATATAGAAACGCACACACTCTACAGAAGTCTTTATTAGCAAACAAAGAGTACATACAAAGCGCTTCTCTCATGGGACTTCTACTTGTATTAGCTGAGCTGTTCACTTTGTGTCCTCAACAGCAGGGGGATTAAAATCGGTGATACAACCAAACATGTTTGTTCGAAAACGTCCTTCAACCATCTTGCCAAAAAGGTATGATTTTAGTAAGGAAGTGTTACCATGAACCAAATCCACAAATGGATGAGGAAGCTTCAAGACTTTGTCAACAATTGCGTCCTTGAGGATGGCATCGATTGTTGCACCTTCGGCTATTGTTATGAGGGACTTCACCTTGGGGATCGTGATTAAAGAACATGCTTTATCACAAGATAGGAAAAATACATTGTCTGCATCTCTTGATATTTTGCTTCCCCTACATTTGCCACATGCACTCTCATACATTACCGAATTAATACCTGTCACTATCAAAGTCTCAATCACCTACAAAGTATTGAAATGGTTTTATTAATATCCCCATGCAAATTCAAGTGTGAAACTACTTGGATTACAAGCCTCTTGCATAGGACAAAACCTGGTTACCATAGCCGATATGCTGGATGTGGTCACTGAACACATGCGATAGGTAGGCTCCAAGTGATGACTCCTTCAAGGGTACAATTAAACACATGCGATAGGTAGGCTCCAAGTGATGACTCCTTCAAGGGTACAATTATAGTCATTTTCAACATATTTAACACAATCGGTTGGGTGTTCTTCTTGCAACCAACATTGTGCAATATGAATTGGGCTTCTCCAAAAACCTTAAATTTTTTGGCGACCTTAAGAAAGTCGAAACAATGATTGCTCCAAAAGGTAAGTTGTATGCACATTTCGAAATAGATGACTTCAATTTAAACATAAACATAGAGGAAAGGACCAATAGTAATTGATGTATTCAAAGTCAGTGCAAAGGTATTACTATCATAAGATCTTCTAGGAGGTCTCCATCTCCCACAATAAGCTCGTCATGTTGCTTATAAGAAGCACCTAGCTTTATGACAGTCATGGCTAGAGTGACCAAAGGCAATTGATTTCCCTCACCCTTATTTATCAAATTCCTACATCTCCGTTTATATTGGTAGGTGGTTCCTTGAGGGTAGATTTCTAGGACTACACCAAAGGGTTCTATCCTGTCAACCCTAGTTGAAAGGTTGAAAGCAATGCTGTAGTTAGTGGTGCCACCATCATTCTTTGGGTTTCTAGGGCAAACGGAGAAGTTACTTACTTTGATGCAGCCACCTATGTTCAACAACTTCACGAACTCCCCATAGTAGAGTTCATCAATATGTAAGGTCATAAGCCCAACCCTATCAACTAGATCTATTTTGAAGCATCTTTGATAGTTCACATTGTTCAACATAAAAGCTCCATATTTGTTCAAGACCTTCCCATCAAAGAAGCAGTTCTTAACAGTAAGGTCAATTTCAGAAACCTGGAGGACTTTGACAACTGGCTCTATCTCCACACTAATTATGTGCCTCATGCAAAGCAGATGCATTAATATTCTCTACACATGGGGGGTACTCGTCTTTTACCTCAACTAATTTGGGCTTCTTGTCATCAGAAGGATCTATTTCAAACAACTTTTGTTTTGGAGATACCTTCGTGATCACAAGGGCTTTCATAACGGGGGCGGTGAGCAACTTAGAAGGGATGCAACCCCACCTATGAGAGGACTAATAACATGAACACTCACAAGGGAGATATCGATCTCGCAAGAATGTTGTCTCCCTTTATTTGAGGATTAACAACATCTATTTCAAACAAAGACAACATGGTAAATTTAGTCCCAATGAGGCATCTTCTTAATCAACATCATGTTGGAACAAACCCATCATTGCTTTCATTATTCTTTGTTATCATTGTTGGTTGTCTATCATCACACTTTGCTGCTTGCAGGGTGCTCGAAAGAAAATCTCAATTAAAATGATTCATCTATAGTTGCATGCCTTTTACAAATCATAATAACATGTCGTTGAATTTTTTTAACTCTTGTTCAAAAGTGCTTTTGGATAGACACATTTTCTTATATCTTTTTAACTTCACCTTTCTCTCTTTCCATCTATGCCAATTTTATTAAAATAATATGAAAATGAATGATTTAGCTCTTATACTTTTGCATTCTTTTTAGAAATGCAAATTAATAAACTTTATTTAAAGTATGTTTAGTGTTTTAGTTGTAAGCTTTTGGATAGACCCATTTTCTTATATCGTCATTTTTTAAATTTCACCTTTATCTCTTCCTACCTTTGCCAATTTTATTAAAATAGTATGGATAATTTAACTCTTATACTTTTGCATTCTTTGTAGGAATGCAAATTGATAAATTATAACTAATATAAATAGTATTATGATTTAATTAACTTATTAGCATTACTGGATTGCATTTACATAAGGAAAAAAACATGTACTAAAAAGTCGAGGTGAAAGATTATATAGACAAAGTAATAAATTCATTTGATTTTTTTACTTTATCAACAATGTGCTTAAGAAACATTTATTTGATAATAAATAAATTTAATAAAATGATTTGTTTATATCGTTATAAGTGTTTTAAATTAGCAATGATATATTTAAAGCAGTATAAGAAATAGCAATGATATATTTAAAGTAGTATAAGAAATAGCGATTATATATTTAAATGATCTCTTTTGCTTTTAATAAATAATACTTCTTGAAACTTGATGAGATATTATATTAAGTGCATAAAATGTTGTGTTATCATTGTGAATGAATTTTTCTTCAAAGTTCTTTGCCAATTAAGGCCAAGAATAATTGATATTTAAATACATCCTGTCCCATGTTTGTTGACTTTTTGCCTACCTTGGGTAGAAGGACTAACTAATGACTCGACTTCTCAAAAGGGAAAATTAATTTTATGGACGTTTTTGTGGTCTATTTTGTATTTCGTATTTTTTAAAATTCTAATTGATTGCTCCCCATGTGTGCTCTCATTGGCAGCTACCTTTCTTTAGCTCCTCCCCTGATTTATATGCGGTGAGTATCATGCATCATTCTTGTCTGTGTTCTACTCTTCATTCACTCCTCCAATTGCATGTTGTAGTCATTAGTGTCGAGTCTAGTGGCATTGAAATCTCCTTGAAGATTCCATCATCATCTAACTGATTCTCTGGAGATGTTTATCTTTGCTTGCATAGAAGATGATTTTGAATGAATCTCCTTGGTTGCTGCTGTCAGATAGTCCATACCTACATGACGAGCTTGGATTCCACTCCTTTTTTAGCTTCCTTGAACTTGCTTCTCCAAGGAGACTGTGCTTCCTCCTCTCAGGGGCTTGGAAAGTTGCTTTTGTTAAGAGACACGATGAGGACGTAGGGCCGCTCGCCGTTCTCTAGTTTTTTCTTCCTGCATTACGAGGACATTGTGGGTGCATTTCTTGATTTTGTCTCGCTTCTATTACACCATAAAAGTTTGTGGAGTTTAAGGATTGCATTTGGTTGTTTGAGGGTGGTATGTAGTAGCAGCAAGCTTTGTGGCAGATTGAAGAGCGGGTTTTAGCAAGGAGGATAGGAGAGTTTCTTCCAGGGGATTGAAGCCTCATTTGAATGATCCCACTAGTCTTTGTTTCTCTATCTATTCTCATCATCGACCACACTTCGGTTCTCCCCCAAGTTTGCCATCTCTCTTTTGGGTAGGCCTTTTGAATGATAAGAATAACTTCATTCACCTTGTTTTATTTTTTGCGCAAAAAAAGGTTGTATATTATTTACATAATCAGTTTACATCACATGAATCTATAAAAGATTCACCAAAACAGAGTCCTTCACAAATGAAGTGTTCACTGAGACAAACAAGAAACAAAAGACTTTGAGCATCTGACTTTCTTTCCCCAGTAACCAAGTGAACCAGTTTCTAAGCTTTCCATGCATGAGGATAGGGCACAAAAAGATGGAAGATATAATGACTCACTCCTAGGCATCTTTTGCAACGTTCGTCCCCTTTCCCAATTCTAAGGCTCCTGACATTTGTCCACACAGCCATATGAAGAATCATCCATAAGAGAGTAGAGACTTTTTCTGGTAATTTTTTGACCCAAAAGTTCTCAAATCTACTCTTCCTAGTGACCGCACTATCACCAAGCTTCCATCTTCCATTCAGTTCCTTGTAACCTCATTAATGGTGGAAGTTGGCATAGGGATGGGAAAAAACAGAGAGCTGCCCTCCTAGATAAATTCTTTCATGTAGACCAATTGAGACCCACCCTTCCATTGTGTTTCTCCTTGCAAGAGGGTGAGTCTGTTCATAACTAGACCTTGCTGGTTCTTAACAAGCAAAAATTCCCACCGGATTTCTGGCCAGCTCTTCCACTTGAGATTTCCTCTGTCCCAAAGCTGACCCCAACGTTGTAAGCCTTTTAAAGAGGAAGATGGCTCTAATGAAGTCTTCATCATTCATAGGTTTATCATTGAAAACCACCGAGACCCAAATGGAATCAAGAGCCATAAAAGAACCTTTACCTAAGAAAACAATAAAGCTCTTGATCCACTCAAATGCAAACCAAAGAGACCTCCATCGGGCTCCCTTTTGTGGTACAGGGTTCTGGAATGCACAAAGCAGATAGAAGAGGAAAACTTTTTCACTTCGGCGCTCTGAGAGGACGGATATGGACTCTGTTTCTGAGTAAGAGCTAGGCCCAATCTTCAAGGATATTAAGAATAGCTTTAACAATCCAGGAGGCCCCAAGCTTATGAGCAGCTTGTTGAGATATGGTGCCATGTGCACATAGATTAGAGGCTAAGCTATGGTGTAGAAAGAATTAAAGTAGCTAACCAAGGATGTGGACTACATGATGAGAACATATGGAGCAAGGACATCTACTAGGAGAGATGTGGATCAGAGGATCCCACAAGTGTTGACTATTCTAAAGGCTCTCTCTTTATAAGAAGCCTTCTTCTATTGTTGAAATACACATACGCTCAAGATTCTCTTTATGAGTCCAAGCTAATTTATCTTGGAACCTAATTAACTTGAGTTGCATGTTATGAGCACTCTCTTCATCATGTTTACACATAGGTTCTATCTACCTTAGAGTGCTCCATCGATCCTGAGGCACGCATGTTTTCACATGGTATCAAAGCTTAGGCCTAGACTCCTAGATTAGTTGTAGGCATGCCTTAGGAGCACATATTTTCTCCTAGGTTAGTTTTAGTTTTAGATTGAGAGATTTTCTTTGAGAAATTTCCATTGTAAGAGAGAATTTATGTTCATTGGAAGAACTCCGTTCTTTTTAGAGACTTCATTAATGCTATCCTACCTCCATGAGAGTTAGTGGTGAGAGAGAAGGTAAATAGATATAGAGAACTACTGTATAATCGACTCCACCAAAAGCATAGAAGCAGGACTTGAGAGCAAACCAGAGACAAAGGCATTCTCAATGCTACCCGCGAGACTGACTACCTACAGCAAGAAAGCAAACAGCTAATCTCCAAGACTGGAGATGACCCCGACCTGTGCTTCCATCGATGCCTTCTTCAAGACGCATTGTGAGAAACACCCACCCGCCTTCAGCCACATTGACTCTAGCTTCAACACCACCAACGTGTTCAGCTACAGAAAACAGCGCTAGCAGCAACGACTCCAAGGACAAGTGATCTACAACGCCTCTGGCTAGCATCCCGACTCTAGCAAACAGAACGGCTAGATTACCACGGCTTGCATGCAATGACCAACGAACCGCTTAACACCATCTCTGCAAAACGGCTACGATTCAAACAATAGGAACTGCATCAAACGCCAATCAACTACAGCGACGAGCTACAGCAAAGTTACACAAGACAAAACAACAGCGTATGACCAGGCGAGCTTGACTCAGGCAAATAGCCAAGGCAAAGGCAGGCTCAGTGCTTCAACAACTCAAACGCCATAAGAAGCTGCCACAGCAACGATAAGTCATAGCTAGACAGCCAACAGACCCACGACAAATAGCCCAAGAGCAGCAATAGCAACAGCAACAGCAACATCGACTGGACGCATTCTGGGACGAAGGAGAAGAGTCGCAGGAACAGACACAAGCACGAGGCGAGTTCTGAATTGAGCACCGACTCACACAACCATCTCGGTTGAGTTCGTCGTCGCCCGCCATAAGGTCAAGTCTTCCTCTAAGTTCTCAGGCCACGTGGAAAGGCCACTCCTTAAAAGCCAACTGGATATAGTCAATAGATTGCCACATGGCATATTAGCCTCTCCACACATTGCCACAAAGCACACAGCTCCCTATTAAGCACAGTTTTGCATTCAACACATGAATCCTTGTGCCACATCATCAAAGGCCTCTTTTTCATTAAAACTTCAACAAGCCATAATTTGCAATTTAGAAGGAATTTGCACTCGCTCAAAAAACGAAAAGTGACCCTTTTTTCGAGCTCTACGCGCTTGTCAAGTCAAATGTATGCAATCGGACATTGTCGGCATTGAAGCTCAAAAGCTCAAACAGTAAGACCTCTACAATGCACAAACGTATGAGATGACCATAGCACATAGCATGGCATCCACGTAAAATGAAGTAAAGAAAATCAAGAGCAAAGCATCATTCAAACAGCATGAAGCCCAAGTCAATCCAAGGAGCAAAAAAATCGAGTGTCGTCATCAAGCAATGAGCGGAATGACAACAACAACATGTATGGAGAAGCAAAAGTCTTTCCACCTTTAGCCTATTTTCTTGGAATCAAACCTGACTAGCTGCAAGTAGCCATGTAAGCACTCAGGGGAGGTATTGACATGTAAAAACCACACTTGACACCTTAAGTAGCAAGGTATGCACTAAGGGGAGGGAGGTGTTGAGATATGGTGCCATGTTCACATAGATTAGAGGCTAAGGTATGGTGTATAAAGAATTAAAGTAGCCACCCAAGGATGTGGACTACATGATGAGAAGATGTGGAGCAAGGACATCTACTAGGAGAGATGTGGATCAGAGGATCCCACAAGTGTTGACTATTCTAAAGGATCTCTCTATATAAGAATCCTTCTTGTATTGTTGAAATACACATACACTCAAGATTCTCTTTACGAGTCCAAGCTAATCTATCTTGAAACCTAATTGAATTGAGTTGCATATCATGAGCACTCTCTTTGTTAGGTTTACACATAGGTTCCATCCACCTTAGAGCCCTCCATTGATCTTGAGGCACGCATGTTTTCCCACATCTTGTTATCCACTATCCCCAAACCTCCCTCACCTTTGTGCTTAGAGTAAAAAGATAGCCTCACTTTTGACAATCTAGAAGTCCCTCCCCATAGAAAGTCTCTACACACGTTGATAAAGCTTTCAAACCTAGCTCTTGAGGGCACGCAGCAGGATAAGTAAAAGATGGCCACTAGGTAGAGGCAATGAATAAGAACCAATCTCCTCCTAGCTAGGTTGGCTTGATATCTACTCCATCTATCAAACTTTTTCTTGAATTGGCAAAGAAACAAATCCCATCTTTGCTTCATTGAAATTTCAAACCCCATTGGAATCCCTAGCATGCGAAAAACTGAGCCATGGGGTATCGTCAAACACCCAAAATCCCTTAAGTCATCTTGTTCCTTTCCACTTAAAGTTGCATATCCAATTTTTGAATGATTGATGAGGGATCCCAAGGCTTCATAGAAGACATCAAGACATTTCAAAACTTTTTGAATATCTTGTCTTGTGTTTTTCGATGTGAAGTTAGTGTCATCTGCAAACTGCTGACAGATGAGTTGTTTGCCTAAAGGGAGCTCAATAACTTTGAGGGTACCACCTCCAGTTTCATTTTGAAAAGCCATCCCAGAGAATTTGCAGCAATTGCAAAAAGGAGGAGAGTAATAGGGCAGCCTTGTCTAATGGATCTTTTGAGCGGGAAGGAGTGACTCATCTCCCCATTGACATAAACTTTGGCTGAAGCATTAGTAAGGAGTAGCCTTACAAAAGACACAAAAGTCGAGGGAAGGCCTATGTCCTAGAGCACCTGAATAAGGAAGTCCTAGTCCAAACAGTCATATGCCTTGTCAAAGTCAACTTTAAGAAAGCAAATGTCCTGCTTTGAGTCCTTTGCATACTCACACCAGTCCCAGATATTAATCATTGCTTCAAGAAGGTGCTCATGCACCTTGTTTTAGATGTTACTTCCTAATGAGTCATAAAAACCCCTCACTCTTAAAGAGCTCATTCACCTTATTTTAGATGTCTAAGTTAATCACTTGTTTCAATAATGCATTTTCTTCGTGCATCTATATTTTCAATACAAAATATGTGGTAAATTTCCTTTCTTGACATAAACATGGCTTTTTGGAATTTCCTACATCAACAAGAACAACAGTAACAAACACAATGAACTATAGAAAATGTATTTCATTTTTTATATAATTTCATATAAAGTATATTTGAAGATAATAATTGTAAAACTAGAGTTACTCTCAAGGCTTTGAAATCTTTATTTATAGCATATAATTGTTTCTTTAATTCATGATCCATCAGAGAGAAGGCTTTTACTATAGTTAAGGGCATGTATTGGCTCTGGTCATTGTTGAACATAATCGTGAAATTGTTGAGTATAATACAATGTGCACAATGGTACATTCTGGCAACATGCTTTCTAGGTTTTCATTAGCTCATCTTCATGCAGCTAAGATTTGTACACATTGTGGGACTAAGTTATAGCGACAATAAAATTAGTTTCGATAGCATTCATATTTGATGATAGTACCTAAAATTGAATTATCACTCTCTCCTTGAAAATTCTGATATACATACACATAATGCAAAAATGGAATTATAACTCTTTGATTGAACCCTCTAAGACTATGCCTCTAGCTATCATTTTGCTTGTCATTGTCTTCCTCTACTACTAAATGTCATGTGTGCCGTGAAGGGTAGTGCCAAGCCTCCGATAACATCATCAATAAAGTCACCTGAGATGAAGCTTCTACTATACATGTGGGGTGTTCACCTGAAGTGGAGATGGAGGCAATTGCCTACATGTTAGCTATCATCAACATTTGTGTTTCCTCAAATTGATCTTTTTTTTAAAAAGATGCATTTGGAAGCATGTACTAGCACTTGCTATCCAACTGGTAGGGTTGGAAAACAACCCATTGTAAATAGCTCTTCGTAGTTGCATGGGAAAGAGAAATTAGCACATATTTGCAATCCAAAATCGTAAGCTAGGATGTTACCAGCTTACAATATGTAGGTAGAACAAATGTATTTGTTTGGTCAACCCAAGGGAACCTTCTACATCTACCCATTAACTGCTCACTACCCCCTTTACTCATGAGACTCCCTTGGGTTGATCAAACAAACACATTTGTTCTACCTACATATTGTGTTTGTTTCATGGCATTGTGGCCATTTAATACTTCTTACTTTTGAGAAACTGTGGCTTGATTTGGCACTTCCTCCATTCATGATTATGTTTATTTGTGCTTTAATCCAGATTTGATATGTAATAATAGCCCTTGGAGATTGTGCCCATTTGATGGCTGATCATGCTACTATTGATGAATCGTGCCTATGGCCAAAGCTCCTTGGTATCATTTGATTATTTCATTTTGGCAATTCATCCCCTTCTAGGTCTTCCAAGGTGATTGTCCCATTATCAAAACACTTTTTGATTTGATATGGTTCAACCCATATGTGAAGGAGGGTTTGCTTCCTTGCTCTTAATGGATTGCTATATAATAGCCTTCTTTGAATACTCTTTTCTTGATATGGTGGCCATACCATGCCTTTCTCCTACTCTTACTTATGCTTTGCAACCAAACTACCCTCAATTGCAATATATCAACTTGGACAATTCATCCAATCATTTCCATATATGTTGGATGGCACCCCTTAAACTAAGCACAAGAAATTCTACAAGTACCATTGCTGTAAGACCAAATCCCAAGTAGAAGGGAGTGTGCTTCATTGTGATCTTGAATGCCATTCAGTAGGCCCAAAGAGCCACATTGTGTGTCCGTTTATAGTTTTGTGAAGAATCATTTTGAGAACATCATTTATGGCTTTGTCTTGACCATTCTCCCTTGGGTAGTAGGTTGTTGATTTCTTATGCTGAATAAGGAATTCTTTCACCATGATTTCAATCACCGAGTTCATGAAGTGAATCCATTAGTCTCACATGATTGAAATGGGGCACCTAAATCTACAAACAACGTTCTCATAGAAAGTTTGATGTGATTCTTGATATGTTGTCATACAAGGCTTTTGCTTCAGCCCATTTGGTGACATAATCGGTTGCCACCACTATTATTTTACTTGTTGCACTCTAGATGGGTAGATGACATCTAATTGCCATTTTCAGATAGGTTCCCATGGATAAGTAGGAGGCTTCAATGGTTTTTAATACTAAAAATTCAATCTTCCCACTCATTAATATGGTTCATAGTTTTTATGGTGCCATGAGACGTCTACATATATTGTATCCAGAATGATCCCAAACTCAAATTTTTTCTTACTCTGATGTCGATGTAAAAGTGACCTCTTGCCACTCCTTGATGGGCTGATGATTGCTCTCTCATGTGGAAAATGGAGGACCATATCCACGTCTTTTCTATATAGGTGGCCAACACCATCAATGTGTATTTCTAGAATTTGAGTGAGATCCTTCACTGCTTGTCTATGGATACATCTGCAGGGAATTTGGCTATGGAGAGGTACTACATGACTTGTTCATGCTTCTCTTGATACATTGACATAGTGAACAACCTTGCCTCAGAGAGACCATCATCTATTTCTTCTTTGGATTTGTTTACTCTAGTGCATGACTAGTCTGTGCCCATGCAAAGAATTTGCAAAAATGCATATTGTATGAAATCGAGGAGGATAACTTGCACCAAAAAGGGATCAATTGATAAAAAAGCTATCAACAAATCAAAAGGGGTAGCAAGCACGTAAGATGTCCTCTTGAGTTAGAGATACTTCTAGAAAAGTGTCTTCTAGAGTAGGAGGAGGAGATATCATTGGGATGGCATGTAAGTTGAATTTGTTTCTTTATGGTTCTTTCTTTTCACATTCCATCTCTTGCATGTGTAAGAATTTAATTGTGTCTTTCTAATATTACAGGCACGTGTCTATGGTAGTATATAGGCCTTACCATCATTGCATTGAGAGAATCGATCAACGGCAAGTAACCATGGACTCTGATCTTGTATTATTTCAACAAGAACGTCATACAAGCATAAGAGACACAAATGCAATTGCCAATGAGCTAAGTATTAGCACAAATACTTGAAGTAAGCTAAATTATGTTGGAGTATTTAAGCAAATACTTAAGTAATTATAGGCTTTTCAAGATTGTGCTATTCAAGGCATGTCGGTTCTAAGTAATTTACAAAGTTTCCAATGCAACATCTAGAAGGGAGAACGATGGTTTTCTTGTTATTGATTCTTTGAATGAGCTCTAGTTCTCTTATGAACATTTGTGTTGCTTGAAGCATTATTAGGAAGGATTCTTCCAAATAGATCCTTCCTCAAAGGATGAGGATGATGATGTTGAATATGAAGGAGACAAACCCCCCAATAATGATTCGAATTAAACAAGAAGGAGGACGTTATTTACATGAAAGTGACGATCAAGTTGATGAAGTAGATGAGATGATCGAAGTAATAATGCAAAAAATGTTATGGGATGTGATGATGACATTGATGAGAGAGAAAATGTTATGGTACCTAAGATAGGACTTTTAAATGTGATTTGTTTTGAAATGTTACTAGATGAGGCTAAGGAGAGTGGAGAAAAAAAAAGTATTGTTTTAAATGTTCTAAGGATATTTTTTTAAATGACTTAAAATAAAAATTACGTTAACTTTTATTCGTATATTTTCCATTTTCATTGCTAACACTTTTATCGAGGATGCTTGTTGGTGGGCTCACTATTTAGCTATAAAGGGTTCCCCAAAATCAATGTGGAAGACTGAGTTTCAATTTGCCACCATAAGCCACAATTGTTTGATGTCAAAGAATAAAGAATTTATTATTTTCTACTTGATAAGAATCTTTCTTGTAATGAGTCTTTGTTTGCTATTTCTTTGTTGCTGTGTGTGTGTGTGTGTGTGTGTGAGAGAGAGAGAGAGAGAGAGAGAGAGAGAGAGAGAGAGAGAGGTGTACTTTATATCAATTGACCACATTTTTAGGTTGAGGCTATAAAAGCTCATGGCAATGGCTTGCAAAGTCTCTAACAAATCTCATGACACTCTAAAAAGTATCAATTTCACCAAGATTGATTGCTAGAAAGAGAAACATCAAGATACGAATAGAGATTGTTGAATCCTTAAAACAAAGGGACAAGCATAGTTGACGCGATCTGTTGGCCAAAGTATGACTTATCTAGATTGGACCATACTAAGGGTTGAACCACGAGGACAACAATGTGCTAAACGGAAGACACCATGAAGAAATCGTGCCTACAATTTTGGCAAGACCAACTCAAGTCTCAAAGCATCTACCACAATGATGATTGAGCAACATCAAAGGTGAGATACGTGACATGGAATACACATAAAAAACATCAAGGGTGAGCATTTAATGAGGAGTCGGTTGTAGAGGGACCGCTTGTCAAGACTATCGATTTTTGCATGGGAGTTATCATTGCTATTGTAGATAGTCGTGTGAGTTGTTTCCCAAGGAAAAGACTTGTGCTTAGATGTCATCCACTAGAAACCTAAGTTCGAAAATCCATGTCATTGTAAAACCAACCTACTATGTGATACTTGAGTGACTATTATCCAAAGATGCCCAGAGTGTTTATCTTATTGCGCAAATGGCCTTATTAAAGGGTCTAACTATTTTGCCTACATTTGCAAAGTGCTAATATTTAGCTAGCTACAACTTTGGAGAGGCAACAAACTATATATTGCCAAATTCATTTCATGAAATAGCACCATGAACATCATGTTGTAGGCAAGAATAATACTACTATATATAGCTACTCATGGGGAGTAGAATTTGAGAAAGGGATGTTATGGCATTCCCTTTACTTTATATCAAGTAGCATAAGATCGCTCAATGAGGAATTTCAATGTACATGTTTATTGTTGTATTGATTGTGGAAGTGTCATAACTCTCATAGGTGTCACCAGTATCATTTGAAAAATTGAAGACGAATCGCAATCTCTTTTATTGAGTTATAAGGTTGCAATTATAGACTAGACTATTACATTGCAATTAGAGAATTGCAATTAGAGACTAGACTATTACATTGTTGCATGTGAGCTGAGGCTATCAAGATAGCAATATCCAAACAATCCTAGTTTCTATTCTTGGACGATTATTTCCTTTGCCACAAGAATGATTACAATACTCATCTTTCAACTAGATTGATATCCTCATCAAGTGCAATGGTTCTACTTTTCAATCTTATCATGCTTTGCAGTTAACTTCTAGACCCCTAAGAAATGCTTCTTAGATCCCTAAGAAATCGAAGAGCAAAGTGTTTGACAAATGATTTGCAAAGACTTTGTGAACTTGTGAAATCTCCATATTCACAACATATTACTCAACAAATAATCTACTAAAAATCGTACAAAAACAATCTATAATTGACGATTAACTTAAAAAATAGTTGTAATCTCACATCAATAATTCATTTTCTACTCTAGTGTTCACATTACATTGAACGTCACATGGATGAACAAAGATTACAAGCCATGTAAAGGAATGGTGCATGGAAATCAAGCTTATCCATACGAACTATGTGGTTGGCTTCAACAATTCAATCCATTTGGAGGTAAATTAGAAAGGGCTTATGTAAACATTTCACTAGTGACAATTTAACTATTGTGTGAGCACACTCAGATATCCATGCACATGCATTCATACATACTTTTTTTTTTTTTTTGTGAAACCAAGATACTTATATTATGAAACATTCATTTACATCCAAGCAGTGCTCAAAAGAGAGCTAAAGCCCTATCCATCAGAAGCAGTAAAAGAAAAGTTGAATACAAGAAACATCCAAATCTTCCTCATGTAAGGCATCGTATAAAGACTGCCGTAAGGAGGCTCTGAAGAACTCATAAGGATGCTGAAGGGGAGAATTCAGAAATGCTTGATTGCGCTGTAGCCAGAGGGTCCATAAGGTCCAGTATCTGATCCAGTGGAAGAAGAGAGAATACTGTGACAAAGAAGCTGATAGTTTGCCATACATCTAGAAAAACCTGTAGAACCTGTGTGCTGTAAATCTGAGAGATAAGAAATAGGAGATTCTGTCTAGAAGGTCTCTGGAATATGAACAAAACCACAATAAATGCAGAATACTCTCAGATGTAAGGTGACATCTTGGACAAAGAGGTGAAGCTATCCGTCTTTGAGCCAATTTCACTCCCACTGGTAGAATACCAACAATACATCTCCATAGAAAGAGTCGTTGCTTCAATGGCATTTTCAACTTCCATATCAATTGCAATTTTCCTTTCCACCAGGCTAATGATTTGTTCAGATGCCATAGAGAATTAGCATGATGGGCAATCCAGGGAGGAGGTAATATCAATCGATAAGCCTGTATAGAAGTCAATAACTGCAAAGGCCTAGAGAATATGCTTGGACTTGAAGACTGAAGGTACCAATCTTGAAGCCTGTCTCTGACATTCAATGTCGGAATCGGAACCAGAGGGAGTAGGAGATCAGCAATAGCTTTCCAAATAGGTCTATGATGCATCCCCAGATTGTATTGTCGACATGCTACTGGAAAAGTGAGAATATTTCCTTGCATATCTACCACGTCATCAATGAACCGGATACCCAATTTCATAAGATTGTAAGCTCTAATGGGTTGTTGAACAGCAATGGGAGAGGAAAACACATCACTCCAATGAATACTTTCCAATCTGAGTGAAGAAGCTATAGAAGCAGGATGAGGAGACCATTTGATGTGAGAGAGTACTTGCTTCCAGTCCTGAATCAAGGAATTAGAAAATGAACAACCAGGGATTTTACCTTGAAATTTTCCAAGTACTACTTCCGATGGATCAACTAGCCAATGTCCATAAGCATTTGTGCTCATCTGACCACACAAAATTGCCAGCATGATAGACCAAGGCTGCTCTTGTTGAAAAAATGTCTTGAGCATAGTGATCTTTCTTGCCAACACATGATATTTGATGTTTATTATATTCAAACCACCATGCATTCTTGGTGAGCAAAGCAAGTCCATTTTGAGCAACCGTAAAGCTTTTTTATGAAGCTTAGTTTTCCAAAAAATCTCCATGGCTTGAGACATAAAAGATGTGAGATCTCGAGATGACCAATGTAATAGAGGAAGGTAGAACTGGACATAAGCTAGAACAATAGACTGGACAATTCGAAGCCGTACATGCAGAGGCCATGTGGAGATCTTCCAATATTCTAATTTGTCCTGAATTTTGTTTGACACCCACAACATTTGTTGCTTATTGCTAATTTTCCAGCCAATAGGATAGCCCAAATGTCTTACTATGTTTTCTGGATGAATAATCTCGCCTGGCCACAGGATAGCATGCCAGTCACAATGCTTGAGAGGCAAGAGTTTTGATTTCTGAAAATTAATTTTAAGACCAGCTGCCAACCCAAAATCTGAAAGGGTATCCATCAAGAGGTGAATCTCCAATGGACTGTTCTTTGGCATGAAGAATGATTCATCTGCATAGGCCTGTGCAATGAAGGGTCGTGAAATAGAAATCTGAAGCCCCTCTAGCAGTCCAGTATCAACCATGTGATCCATATAAAGAAGCAAAGGATGTGAAGCGATGGCATAAAGCAAAGCACTGAGAGGGCATCCTTGTCGAACTGAACATTCGAGAGTCCAAGACTCAGACAAATGATTCCCTATAAAGCATTATGCAATGGAATTTGAGTAAAGCTAATAAATGACATTAACTAGCTTTGGCCCAAAACCAAGTTTTAACATGATTTAAGAGACATAATCCCACTGTACTGTATCAAATGCCTTCGCCACATCCACCTGCATGACCAACACATCTTGATCTGAATATTTTGCAAATTCCATTGCGATGAGAGTGTTAGAGATATTGTCATGTATGTGCCGTCTTGGAACAAAACCATATTACCTGGGATGAAGTCCATCATGAAGGATATCCTTCCTCCAGTGTACCAACATTTTGGCAATCAGTTTGTATATGACCGGCATCAAAGTGATGGGCCTCCAGTCATCCATAGTCTCACATAGAGGTTTTTTGGGCACAAGCTTAACCAGACCATGCTTCCAAGCTGAGGGAAGATGTTGATGCTGCCAGGCTACATTAATAAACTGCAGAATTGGACCCTTCAATTCAAGCCAAAAGGCTTCAAAAAATTCAACCGTCAGACCATCCCAGCCAGGGGATTTATGTTTACCCAAATGCTTAAGGGCTTCATCCAATTCATCATCTGAAAAAGACATTTCCATCATTGAGGCTTTTTGCAAGGAGACAATAGGAGAAACAAGCTCAGTAAATCTGTTACGAGCCAATGCAACCTGTGGTGTAGAAGAAGATGGCTAAGAAAAAAGAAGCTGAAAATGATCCAAACATTGTTTTTCTAGCTGAGAGAGAGACTGGGTCTAAAGACCGTCTAATTTCCTGACCCTCATGATAGATTGGCTTTGTCTATGTGCATGTAAGTTCCGAAAAAAAGATTTAGAGGAACAGCCCTTGTCTAGCATAGGTTTAACTCTGGCCCTGATCTGCCATTTGGACAGCTTGCGTTTATCATTGGCATCAACTATGGAAGAAGCACAAAACAATAAATGCTGCTCAGAAGCAAATAGAGATCTTTGATGACTAATCTGTACCAAATACTGCTTGTATGATTTTGCCCACTGGATATGCTGTCTGGTTTCTGCCATGTACCATCTTCCATATTCCTTAATGACATTTTGAATACGATGTATGAAAGAGGTCCATGCAAAGTCCAGATCCTCCTGAGCATGGGATAGCAATGGCCTACAAGCCAGTCTGATCATATGCTGAAATTTTTCATGAGAAAGATATAATTGATTGACCTGTAAATTTCTGACTGAAGAGAGCTGCAAGTCATCCAGAGGTATACCAAAAGAAAGGGTGAGCCAAAGTGGAGTGTGATCAAATAATTATTGTGAATAATCAGTCCACATCTGACATGTATATTCATCATATTGCTGAGCATGAATGAGATAATATCTATCAAGCCTGGCCCAATATTCTGTAAAAGCATTATGATGATATGTAAATCCCATAACTGAAGGGTGAGTTGCTGTCCATAAATCTGCAAATTAAAGTGATGATGTCATATGTTCCCATTGCTGGATTTCACAGGGCTGCATATGGGATTTATGGGTGGTATTGTCCTTCCACTGAGGAGAATTGTTAAAATCACCACATAGTAGAGCATTAGAGGACCAAGGATATTGCTTTATGGAGTTCCACATTTGAGCTCTGGAAGCTGAATTTTGAGAGACATACAAAGATCTTATTTCAAAAATCTCTCCATTGATCATACATTGGATAATCATCCATCGTCCACCAAGATCATTATATGCTATCCAGGGTTGCAGATCATGTCTGACTAAAATGCACAGCCCAGAGAATTGTTCAGATCCTGAATAAAATATATCATATCCAGAAAAAAACCCATGCTAGCCAGAAAAAAATACTAATTATGCTCTTGCAGACACATAACATCTGGATGAGTTGTATTTATATAATGCCAAAGAAGCCTCCATTTATTCTGGTTGCAGAGGCCCTGTATATTATAGGAAAAACATTTAAGAGAAGCACGCATGAAAATATATACAAGAGATGATCGGTCCTCCAAAAGAACGGGAGGCCTCAAGCCTCTGCCATTGCCACAGGGTCTTGCTGACCCTCAGCATCCAATTCCCTGATAATATCATCTTCTTCACAAAGGGAAAGACCCTTCTTGACTGCATTAACCCATGCCTTTGAGATGGGGTTGCTTGAAGAGGTAGAAGATTGTCCTGGAGAAGGAGCAGAGACATCCCAATTACGCGATTGGAGAGGTCTTTGTTTGAGAGGCACCGTCTTCTTTGCACTCTGCCATCCCTCATGAGAAGATGAGTTATTTTCCCCTAACTTGCTTTTTCGTTTATCCTTATTTTGAGCTGAATTGGCCTGGCTCCCTGTATGAATTGAAGGCTTTGCTCCTTTAGCTTCAATCTTTTCCACATATGTCTTCTGACCTCCTTTATTAGATGGTAGAGGAATAGTTGCTGGAGGAGGAGGATGAAGGATAGAGGGACACTCCGAAGCAAGATGCCCAAACTTGTGACAAGAAAAACAAGCTCCAGCAAAAATGCCCCATTTTAAAGTGAAATATTTCTTTCCCAAATTAACACCCTCAATCTCAACTGCAATAGAGGAGGGGGTCGGTCTATCAGTATCCCATAAGATGCAAAAACGATTTTTATTACCTGTGGGACGAGGGGGACAGATCACTTGTCCCAATGTCATAGCTAAACCTAGAAGCTCTGTTCTCATATAATCTGTAAAATCAACCACTTCAACCCATACAAGGCAATGATGCTTGATGAGGTTCTGATAATCCTTATTAGGGGACCAGGGCATGATATGCACCATCTGGCGACCAAAAAATAAAGGAGACATTTCCAACATCTTTTGTTTTGTCAAAGCATCCAAAAGATGAACTTCATAAAATCCTCGGGAGGCAAAATAGACTCCTTCTACATAGCATCCACCTAGGAGAGAATTCACCCATTGTCCCACATCATTAGCAGAGGGAATTTTGCCTAGGAATAAGATGATAACTGCAGTTTGAGAGAGCTTCTTCAAAGGATGCACAAGAGATGGCAACTTCATTTTGTAAGTGAGTTCCAGAGCAGGTTGAATCCATTCCCTTCTACTTTGTTGAAAATCATCATTCAACATATCAAACACATAGGAAGCATCTTTAGAAGAAGAAGCTATGGGGGAAGAGGTTTCCCTTGATTGTCTTTTGGGTTCACGAGAGAGGGCTCTCTTGACATAGTACTTGTTTGCTTCTGCCATGGAGGCTAAGGGATTCAACAGATATCAAACAGAGAGAAACTGACAGGGCACAAAGGACTGGCGGGCTATACGGACGCTGGACTGAAGCACTGTACGGACGCACGAAGAAACTGACAGAACTGTACAGACAGATTGAGAGGTTGCAAGAAAGGAACTGACAAACTGTACGGGACTGTTGACAGGCTGTACGGGACAATAGACACTCTGCACGGAATATTTAACGACTGTACGAAAATTAGTACGGGGACAGTACGGACGGGAAGATTTGACGACTGCACGGGAACAGTACAGACGGACTGTACGAACTTTGGGAAGGAAAACTGCAGGTAAGAACTGTCGTGCAAGGTTGAACGGAGCCGCGATGGTAAGGTAGCCTGACGCAAAAGCCGTACGGGAATCGTACGACGGCTGTACGGAGGTACGGACAAAAAGGCACGCGCCAAAAGATCTCGAACGACGCTGATCAGCGCACACTCAGACTCTTCTCTCTCACGCACGCACACACACGGAATTTCCATTCATACATACACATATCTACATCTACGCATGGATACATCTATACAAATGTACACCCCACGCTTGAAAATGCATTTGTGTTGTGTTTAGTACTAAGTGCACTAACCTATGAGTGTGATGGTAACAACATAACATTCATGATCAACAGTCTGATCGTATTTGCAAAACTTGCAAATTTGCTATCTAAGGTAATGCTCACGAGTACTTGTACCCTCATGACACCACAAGCTATTACAATTTACGTGGATCTCAATGCATGGATATCACCCCATGCAACATGCATGCATGGTTTTAATCCAATGGTAAGTCACTCATCTCGTATACAGAGACTCTAGAGATTATAAATTAAACTTTTTATGTACACATTTTTGTTATAGATATGCATAATATTTCTTTTAAAAGTGATAACCCTATGGTAGATGACATTTCATTGAAATCTTGTGACAAATTAAGAAATGTAATTGCCCTAGAATTCTTCTATCTTTATTTAGGCCTTTCATAGTCAGTGAAAAGATGACCTTTTTTGCTGCCAAAGTTGGCTTTATGTTGAGAAATCTACAAGAAAAAATCAGGGAAAATGTTATCTTCTCACTTTAGCATAATGCCTCTATCTTTTAAGATCCATAATCTTTGTAGCAACAATTGTGGAGCCCTTGCACAAAACCTCCAATCCCTTGCCTACTTGCCATCTTATGTGAAATGTGTTTCAACTATATTCTAAGAATTACTAAATTAAACATCCTGATTTATACATCCGTTCTGTGGGCATTGATAAATGCCCACTTCTTAACCTATGAAGCAAAACGGGATTGAAGCTGTATCAATTCTATAATAATAAAACTTATAACATAAAAATTAGCAAACTATTGACTTGGATTCACAAGGTGATTTAACATCTCTAACTGCATAATCTTTTTACAAATAACATCGCTTACAAATGCTTGCAACTGATGCAAGTGACCAGTCATTTACTCTAATCAAGAGAAGTGACTTGCTATGTCATAAGGCGTCCATCCAGATATCATTACATGTATTTAAATCTTTACCATACATTTGAAAGAGTCATGGGATTCTACCACACCTATTATTCCAATTTTTGTCATGCACAGATTCCAACATCAGGAAATCCATCAAATCAGCTCATACCTCTATCAATGTTGGGTTGACGCTAGCTGAAGTTGACAGCACCTTCCAATTATGTACAACAAAATTGCCGAGCCAAAATTTTAGAGTGTTGCATAACGTCTCATCTCCCGTCAGATCAAGCGTTATCTGCAATTGCCAATATCATACAAAATCAAATAGACTCCTATAGGCATATAATCATGCCACTTCATGTGAAGTTTCTTTTGCCTGTAGTCCTGGTTGCAGATTACTAGAACCAGCATTCATATGACCTGCATCCAGACTTACACACACACACATAGATATATAGTGGTGTAGCATTGAATGCTATCGGACCTTGTTATGCTTAGGTTTCTCCCATTCGGACAAACCTTGGCTTGTCGACACATTGCTCCTGCCACTTGACAACAATGCCTCTCTCCATGCCTCATCTGTTTTAGCATTGCCCAAAGTCTCATGATTTCTTGTTTCTGCTACAGCAGCGGCTTCAGGTTCGTTTCCCCAATGGTTGCTTTGGCACAAAATTATGGCTGTTTGGCTTTCGTCCAGTAATGCAGGGATATGATCTTTTTTATTGAGTTCGTTTTTGGGCACTATGGACCCTATGGAAGGACCGCCATCAGTTACTTCCGAGCATCACTACAACAATCATTTTATGCGCGGTATCTAGACTATCCTGCCTTCTCTGTCTAAATATCAGTTCTGCTGAGCATTGCTACGACAATCATTTTATGCACGGGATCTAGACTATCGTGCCTTCTTGTCATATAATGATATGCTCTGATGTTTTGCCTGTCTCATTCTTTAGGACTGTTCTTTGTAATATGATAACAAATGGATTTCACCCAAAAAATGTGTGTGTGTGTGTGTGTGAGAGTGAGTAGAGGGGGAAAGAGGGTTTTTTCAAAAACGTATGCAGAAACTTGACACGCACTCAGTACAAGAAGGGAAAACATGTATAGGCCAACCTTGGGCATAATTGCATAAGATCATAAATGGGAATGTGGACAGCAAGCTAAGACGGGGGATGGGAGGACGTACAGGAACAGGAAATGAGGAAAATAACACGACACAAAAATGGTCTACATGAAATATATAAGGAAAGTACAGAGAAACTTTACAGGTGTCTCTTTCCCAAGCGATGTGCATTTCTTGAACTGTTACACAGCTAATGATCACGCATTGATGCACAAGTGCACACCCATGCAGTATTTAAGGCCAAATAATCGTTTACAGAGTTTCATTGCAGCAGCATCAGATAATTCGAGACGATCTATGGCAGGTAAACATCCTCAGGACATGAGTCTCTCTCTTGCAGCCACCCGCAACCAAGATGGCCTTCTATGGAGAGCATTTCCTCCATCTAAATGAGGATGGATCCATCCAGGCACTTGGGTATCTACAGAGACGATTTTCTCATGAAATATGGATCACCAGGGCCAGTTCATGACCTCATTCCATAGATTCCAGATTGAGGCACAGTGTGAGATTGTATCTAGTTGATACTGCTGATACTTGAGACTCTACACACTCTGTGACTCACGAGGAGGAGCCGGAGGAGTATGTCCTGATGATGTCCAGAATACTATCAGATTGGATTGCTTTTTCACCCATGGATACACAATATGGGCAGCATCATTGACTACATTAGACTAGAGATGTGCTGACAACAAGGCTACCTAGACCAGAGATCTTGGTATATGAGGTCACTCTCGATTCATGGGACTCATCATAGGATATGGCCCTAGACAACGAGAGATCATGGAGTTCTTTTTCATGGGAAAGAAAGTGGTCTGGGGAGGTTGGGACCGAGATCTTGATTTTCAGGTATGCCAGGTCAGCAGGAGATCTGATACAAGCCTCGTGAGCATCGTCCTATCAAGGGTACCATCATTGAAGCATCTCAGTAGCAGGCAGCCTCACGCCGCTCTCGAGTACATCCTATGAAGAGGAGCCAAGGATGCCAACAGCAGATCTCGGACAAAGTTCCAGAGACGTCAGGACTCTCAATGGGGTCCTAGTCAGACCCATATGAAGCTTAGACACATAATCCATATTAGGACATAGTAACAACTACACGGAGTCATGCCCCCCCCCCCCCTCTCTCTCTCTCTCTCTCTCTCTCTCTCTCTATTAACGTCTACGGAATGCCAAAAAAGCCTGAGACCAAAAAACTGAAGTCAACATGAGAGTACACAAGGTTGTGAGGGAAACTGGAGGTATCTCTCACCCCTCCAAAAACGAAAAAAATACTATTACTCTCTCTCTCTCCTTCTCTCTTTATATAATATATGTGAGGGAAACTGGAGGTATCTCTCACACCTCCAAAAACGAAAAAAATACTATTACTCTCTCTCTCTCCTTCTCTCTTTATATAATAGGTGTGAGAGATACCTCCAGTTTCCCTCACAACCTTGTGTACTCTCATGTTGACTTCAGTTTTTTGGTCTCAGGCTTTTTTGGCATTCCGTAGACGTTAATAAACACCTCTCTCTCTCTCTCTCTCTCTCTCTCTCTCTCTCCGCACACCTTTCAGACCCTGAGCTGGGCTGATTCCCCCAGCCTAGCTCTAGGGGTTAGAGTATAGCAGGGGAGAGTCATTCTACAGCCAAGCCACCATGGAGAAGACCTCAACCCCTGCAACAAGAAAACTCTCCTTTGCTGCCATCACTGGCTTTGCCCCAAATTCCCTCTCCTTATGATCAGAACTATCAAAGGCAACGAAGTAAACTCACAGGTTTGAACCTACAGGAACAAGCCTATTATCTACAACAAGAACTCAGAGAGGCTAAGGCTTGACTCGCCTCTCTGGAGATGAAAGTTTTCAATATGGAAAACAGGAAATCATACAAGAAGTATTACAGATACAAAGTGAAGTAGCGCTCGAACCATAGCTGTCAACCAAAGTCCAGGACTTAGTTACCACTCAGGCCAAATCAGTAAAACAGCAAATTACAGAAAAAATGGACAACAAAATCAACACATGGGATGTTTATGAAGAAGTACAAGAACAGGAGAAAAGAGCCAATAACAGATGGATTCTATGCATAGGAGGATTACCCGTGGGCTGGCATGATGAGAGCATAGCAGAAAAGCTGGAACATGTCACAGAGCAATCCCCCGGATTGAATGGGACTCTCAAGATATGGTTGGTGTCCAACAAGGGACACAAGCCCAATAAGTTCTGAAGGACAAGTTAGCAAGTAAACTTCTCAAGCAAACCAACAAGCTAAGAGGCACCAAGATATGGATGTCAGAGTAGCTCACCCCGACTCAGCTCAAGATGAAAGCCACAGAATTCACTTACCCTGACTCAACTCAAGATCAAAGCCACAGAATTAACTAAAGTGAAGGAAGCTCGCAAGGAAGGTAATGGGCTGTTTACAGAGATGGGAAAGCACTTATTAGAGACTTCAAATCCAAACCCAAAGACACTCAGTCTTAAACTGATGTAATAAAGGCCATTTTTATCATAATACTAGAATCTAGATGTGTGCTATAATAACCTCAAGCTGAGACGCCATGTGCACTCCTCGACCCTGTGGTGTATCTAGATGTTGTAAGTCATCTTTTTTGGTGTGTGCTTTGTCCCATACGCCCGTGTCTCCCGAGGACGTTAATCTCTCTCTCTCTCTCTCTCTCTCTCTCACACACACACACACACACACACAGAGGATGCATTATATGCTAGGTTTGAGAGGCTACAAGTCATGTTGCTTGCATGACTCATATGATGTAAACAGTCCATCTTGCATAGTTATCATGCTAGTAGAGTTTGCAACAAAACTCATGCAAATGGACATCTCATTTTAAATCATCACTTACCTCAGCCACACTTTTTTTTTCCATGAAAAAGGCCCCTATTAAGTATGAAAGAAACCCACGTGAGCAAGCTCGAAGCGGAAATACATCATGCTGGGCATGTAGCCACACAAGGCCTCCACACTGCTCTCCATAGTGCACAGCAGAGGACACCTCCAGGGGCTGCTCACACAGCACACAAACAAGCCCAAGAGGTGCCCTGATCTGCAGGGATCTGACCCGCAACCCTAGGCGCCTCCGAGAGCTGCCATGCAGCACATAGGCTGACCCAGAGAGCCTGTCCCCTGCCTGGAAACCTCTACCTGCAGTGCGCCTGCACATGGGGCTGAAACGAGGTAGCAAGTGGGCCCGGAAGGACCTTTCTATCCTACTCTATCCTCACCGGGGGCGCTCACACCCACAACAAGGTCCTCTCTCTATACCCTAACCTATCCTCTCTCCGGGCGGGCACACCCACAACAAGGCCCTCTCTCTCTGTGGGACATCAGGAGATGTTGACCTCCAACACCCCCCTCTCAGCTCCTAGATATAACACTAGCGCCAGGGAGCTGGCCGGGCCATTGAAACAATTGGAGGAATCCATTGTGTGATACTCCATCACACAGCCCACACATACTGTCGAAGAAGCCCCCTCTTGGCATGAACCGCCTCAACACGATCACTAGAAACCCGGTATTGTTGCTCCCATGCTAGATACACTCCTCTGGTCCGGAATTGGTACAATAAGTCATCTGGTACAACAATCCAACTGCTGGTACTGGTACATCACTCCAACACAAGGTACTAGAACAATAATCCAACTGATATTGTCCTTGGCACAAGGTCTACTTCCCTGCTTGGGCACCTATATCTCAGCCCCCTCTCAGGTCCAAACTGGTATACTGACTCTAGATCGATGAACCTTAGTGGTTCAATGGGCATATAACAGCTCACAAGGAACAATCAACTGTGTCTGGATTCCCACACTTGCAATCTATTGACCCATCCGGATCTCCAACAGCTCACCATACAATAGCTGTAGCAGAACACTAGAGACCCCCTATGGATCTGCCAGGTCATAACGTCCAAACAAAATACATACTAATAATATATTGCCACGTGAGTCAGCAGGAAAAGCTCCTCATGGCTCGAGGTCCTGCCTGAAATCCTACCTCGGTGTAAGACTCCCTTCCTACTGCACTTGTCTGGCAGGTACCGCTGCCACAAGCAAGCAAGCAATCCTCTATCTAGATCCACAAAGCCTGCTAGCAACGCATCCTTCCGCGTGCTACTAGAAGGCTGGAATAAACATTTTAACGGTCTTGCTGGTTATTGGTCCCCTCACTATTCCTTGAGGACACTACCGCCAATAATGACCTAATGACCTTTCTGGCCACATCGGTTACAAGTGTGTGACGCCTTGAGTGCTTCCCGTTCCTCAGCTATCAACTACTTCTGTCCTTTCTGCTCAACTGCCAAAGCCTCACACTGACGCTCATAGGTACAATCTATAAATCTCTCATCGTGGTCAAGCACCATCGGGACCAATTCCTCCTACGTCAATGCATTCATCCTTCCACTTGTTATCAAGGACGAATAGAAGGCACCATAATGAGAGGATAGCTGAGACAGTAGACTTATGGCCATGTCCTCGGACGATATCTGCTTCCCTGTCTGGAGGATCTCCTGGTGAAGTTCATGTAACTTGTTCATGTGCTCCCGCATTGATGAAGACTTTTGGGGATCCAACAATCTCATCTGGACGTCCAGGGAACCCTCTTCATGGGGGAGCTTCGATTATACAGGGACGCCAAGTGCTCCCAGATACTCTCAGCCACCGTCATGTGCTTCTTGTGATTAATCCCCTGAGGGATACAGTTAACAAATATAAACAACCTTACCCTTGCATTGACACGGTTCCAGAGCTGAGACATGTTCTCGGCCTCCTGCTCCAAGATGCCAAGGTTGAATGCAAGGGGATCAGGTTTGGTAACTCCCACCAAAATGAAGTCCGCAAGATCATACGACTGTAACACAGACTCCATCATGACCCACCAGGCTCCGTAATTGAGTCCATCCAATTGGCAATCAACAGGAACGTGGGCAAAACTGGAATTTTTGTCTTGTTCTCTGCCATCTCGGACAAAGTCGCCATGTCGGAATGAATGAAACTGAGAATAGAGAGTGGATGGGATAGAAGGAGAGAAGGGGATGGACGGAAAGAAGGGGGGAAGAGGCTCGATATGGTGAAGAAGAGGCTGTGAGCTTACAAGACCTTCATGCCACGCTTCAGATAATCTCCCTTCGAATCTGAACACACCCTTCAAAGTCTGCGTACCTTCCTATACTGCCAGACAGTCCACAACTTACACACTCCTCCTCACGAACACCTCCGAACAGCACCCTACACCTCTACACAGTTTGTTGGCTCCTCGCTCCCTCGGGTCTCTAGCCAACCTTGGCTCTGATACCATGTGAGAGTGCAGCAGAATCTGAACATCACACACAAACTGCTCACAGAGAGAGAAAAGGACAGCAGAATGCAAGAGATCTCAGCCCAAAACCCCACAGCCTGCTGCAGAAAACCTCTACTGAACATACTTGCATATGAAATGCGTTTCATACTTGTATGAAACCCGTATGAAACGTTTACACGTTTCATACGTATGAAACACGTAAACGTTTCATACGTATGAAACGCGTTTCATACAGACCCAATTTTTGGGTAGGGTTCAAAAGGGGGCAAAATCGCCATTTCACGCATTTCGCCGTATCCGTGCACTCCGTACTCCCGTACGCTCCGTTCGTGCAGCCCGTACGCTCCCTTTTGCTCATTCTCGAGGTTTGTGCCCCCAATCATCCCCAATGTGCATTCAATCGTCCTTTCTACAATCTACCCTTCATCTTGAATTTGGCACTGCATCCTTTCATGCAGGCTGAAATCTGCTCTTTCTGATGTTTCCGAAATCTAACGCTCCTCTCTTGATTCATCTGCTCATCTTGCATGCATGATGTAGGCTGCAAAGCTGCAATTACTGTTCTACATCGCTTTTTGCAAGCAAGAAGATGCCTTGAAAAGGTAGTGCGTTGTGGAGAAATGTCACCTTCAATGCCTTTGGTGCACACTATGATAAGAGTGGCACAGGCAAGTGGACATGCAACTTTTGTGCTGAGCCGCATCATGGGACATTTCAGAGATTGCAGGCTCACTTTTCTCGAACAAAGGGCTTTGGTATTGGCCCTTGTTCTCGTGTGCCAAAGGAGGTGTATGATGGCTTGAAGGCCTGGGAAGCTAAAATGCTAGGGATTCCAATTGATAGAGTCAATGCACGGGATGAGCTTGAATTAAATATCTCTGCTATTCCAACATCAATGAGGGAGGAGAATGACATTTTGCAGATGTCGCAGTCTTCAGACTCCACGCCCACAGCTAAAAGAAGTGCCCTTCCCTTGTTTAAGCGAGGAGATATGAAGGCAGCCATGCAAAAGGCAGCTATGAAGGAGGCAACTAGAGAGGTAACAAAGTTGTTTGTGCAATGTGCATTGTCTTTCAATATTACTCGAACCGCTCGTTGGAAGTCTACTATGCGAGCTATCTCGCGTATTGGGTGTGAGTGGGAGGGTCCGAGCTATGAGACATTGCGTACAAAAGAGCTTCGCCATGAGAAAGAAGCATTGATGAGAGAGCTAGAGCCTCTGAAGGGAACATGGAAGAAGTATGGTTGTGATGGCTGGTCAGATGTGAGGAAAAGAAATGTCTACAACATTCTAGTTTCCTCTTGCAAAGGAACTATGTTCCTTCGTGCTATAGATGCATCAGCTTCAGGGACAGTGGTGACAGGTGCATATATATGGTCTCATTTGCGCACAGCTATTCTTGAGATTGGTGTAGCAAATGTGGTGCAGGTGATCACAGATAATGGCTCCAATTGTGTGTCCATGGGAAGGATGCTTGAGGATGAGTTTCCCACTATTGTTTGGACACCATGTGCTTCTCATAATTTGGATCTTGCCATTGAGGACATGGCAAAGTTGCCTTGGGTTTCTCATATATTTTCTAAAGCTTTGAGCATGGTAAATTTTGTAACCAAAAGACCCAAGGTCTTGAGCATGTTCACGGAAAATAGTGACCTCGACCTTTTAAAGCCCTCAAAGGCACGGTTTGCTTATATGTTCATAATGTTGGAAAGGGTTGTTCAAGTGCGGCATGGCTTGCTGCGTACAGTTGTTTCCCGTGATTGGCAGCAACGGGGGGATAGGAATGAGCCCAAAGCAATTGGTTTCAGCCACATGGTCATGAGAGATGCATGGTGGGAGGAGGCTGCAGCTCTAGTGAAGACAATGAACCCCATGTACAACGTTCTCCGATTGACAGATATGGAGGGGAGCACCATTGGGCTTCTCTATGAGTTCATGGACAAAGTGGGGGAAGCCCTTGATGCGTGTACTCACCTATCTGCAGACAGGTATCCCGTACTCATGAGTCATCCTTTGAAGTTTAGCATTTTTCCAATTAGCAAAGTGGCATGCTTAGAATTCCTTTTAATCTATGTTTTCATTTTTTCTAAACATTATTGGTTTTGCCTTTGATTCAATTTCTCATGAAGGATTGAAGACCTTAAGGAGATCTGGAAGACGCATTGGGATTGGTTTAATAGGCCAATCCATACTGTTGCTCATATCCTTCATCCTCTATGGAGGAATGAGCAGCAATATCTCGATAGAGAATTAGAGGATGGGTGGTCAGCTTATATGAGCAAGATCGTGGGAGATGATGATGATTTGCTTTTGAAGCTGGAGGATGAGTGTCTTCTTTTCCGCAACCGAAGCGGTGTTTTTGGATCACGCAATGCACAGAGAGAGGAGACTCAGCTAGCAGCAGTTTCTTGGTGGGAAAAATATGGCATTGAGACACCCCACTTGGTAATACTTAACCCTAGAGGCAATACTTTCTCATAACTTGAAAACATGTGGGTATAGCTCAGCAAGAAGAGGAACAGATTGTCCATTGTGCAATTGGAGAGGTTGGTCTTTTGCCACTGCAATCTACGATTGCTCGAGAAAACGAACTACCCCATTGAGCCTCGACAGGTGAATCCCTACAAAATCGACATCACAAAGTGCAAGGAGATGCTGGTGATTCCACCTGAGGAGGGGGATATCTACGCCATGTTGTACGAGGAGATCACGGCTTCATCTCACCACACCCGATCCTCCCAGGTAGCTGGTGCCAGTACTTCAATTGCACCTGCATCTCATGAGGATGCTTTTTATGAGTCTTCTGGGAGTTCCAGTAGCAGTGAGGAGGAGGCTGATGAGGACATGGATTTGGTTGAGGAGGAAGACGCTGACATTGATGATGAGGCTTGACTTTTGATTTGTGACTTTGTCACTTATTATTGATAGACAGTACTTTGAATTCCAGTTGTAGTTTGACCTTTTTACCTTCATGGTCCATCACCATGGAGGTCTTGGGAGGTTCATTGATGACTCTAGTTTTTATTATTATCGGTATTCAGTATGTGTGATCAGTATGATCAAGATTCAATTATCAATATGTATGATCATTCAGTATGTATGTGTGAAGATGATCATTGAGTACTCTAAGATGTATAATGTATGATCATTGATGACTAGCTTTTTGTATGATCAGGATTCAGGATATACTTGATATGTATGTTTTTTGTATCATGTCTGCACTATGGAGTCACTTACAATCTTTATTTGCACATTTTTGTATATGGCATGATGCATACCCTAGGTATGAATGCACATATTTTCACATTCCGAATGAAACCCATTTCATTCATTTTTCGAAACCCGTTTCAAACGTATGAAACCCATTTCAAACCTCCCATTTCAGAAACTCCTGGCAACTATGCTGCTGAAGAAGGCACAAAACTGCTCCAAGCGGAGATGGAAAATGAGGGGAGAAGGGGGCCTATATATAGCCCCAACCCCGGTCAGTTGGTCTTGGTAGGGCCGACCAACATGCCTAGGTGGGCCGAACCACCTGCTGTAGGGCTGAACTCCCCCGCCCCCCCCCCCCATGCTGTCCATAGTGGCTGCCACACAGCCCTACAAAGGGGCTGACCCCTCCTGCCCATAGGCCGACTCAGTCTGTCCTGGAGGCCGACCTGGCAGGACCACAAGGGCCAACCCAACTGTTGGAACTATCGGAGTCCTAATGTGTGTGGTCTAAAGTCCTAGGAGTGTCCTACAGTTGTGTGAGTGTGAAGAAGTCTTGAGGCCACTTGTGCCACCTCATGTGGTAGGTGTGATTCCTCCCCTAGATTCTCTTGTGTGTGACCTCATCTATGAGGTGTCAGTGTGGGAAGATAAGGCTTGCCCAGCCTATAAATGAGGCCATGTACTTGCTATGATTTCACCATCTATCAACATCAGTTCGTGTCTCAGCTCTTGTCTCCAATCATGTGATTGAGTGTCTCTCACCCTCTCCCCATTTTCAACAATTGGTATCAAAGCCATGAGCACGAATTGCCTGGAGATAATCGACACATTTCCATCTTGATGCCGACTTGCTTCTATGCCTATCTTCCACACCCACCAGATCTGGAGAAGCTGCCGACCAGCAACTGATGAAGCAACGCTCTTGACATCGTATGTAGTTGCTAGGCCATGGAGAAAGTCCCTGCGCATTTCTACACGCTCCCCCGCTCAGTTTATCGCCTGCTTCTGCAACTGCATCTTGTGGAGATGAAGCATTGATCCTTTAAAGGAAAATGTCGACTGACCCTTCCGACGTCATGTTGCCTCAACTTGAGCGTAACACCGGAAGGACCTCTCTATCCTACTCTACCCTCAAGGGAGGCGGGCACACCCACAACAAAGGCCATTTCTCTCTATGGTGACATCAGGAGATGTTGACCTCCAGCAGGTTGACCTCCAACAGGATCCTGCCCGGGATTTGCCATGAACAACCTGAGCTATCCATGAACATGGCTAGAGCCTAGATTTATATAAAAACATATTACAGAGCTTCAGATTTTTGAGGGCGCAAAATTGAGGCAAAAGAGGTTCTATTAACAAGTTTTCAGGAACAGGGATGGAAAACACATAGTACCTGGTTGAACACAGGACTGTGGCTCACATCCTTGAATCCCTGCACCAAAAGCTGAATTCTGAATAATTGCAATGCACAAGGTGATACAGCCTCAAACAACATCAGCATACCAATCAAAATGCCAAAATAAAAGAATCCTGTAATAGAAATGAAACAAGCTGACTAAAAATGTAAAAGTTTTTTTTTTAATGTACAAGTATTGCAACTTAACCAAACTTTAGCATCATGACAACAAAAAGCTTACCAGACTTCTAAACAGACTGAGAGAAATGACATTCGAGTCACCAATCTTAGCTACAAATCTTGTGATGTTCAGGTGTTCAAGCGCATACACCATCATTAATAGCACAGATTCTTTACCAAGACCTTTTCCTCGACTGGCTTCATATAAACATCCAGGAAGATCATCAATACAATCATACACAGTTAAACAAACAGATGTTCAGATGTTCAAGCTCATTCACCATCATTAATAGCACAGATTCTCTACCAGGACCTTTAACCTCACTGGCTTCATATAAATGTCCAGGAAGATCATCAATACAATCATACAACAGTTGCACTCCAATTCCATAAACAACAGCTGAGTCGAGGAATACCACTTTCACTAACGACCACTGAAACAAAACTAATGTATGATCGATGAGAAATAAAAGCCATACTAAATTCTCAGATCAATGTATGAATAGAACTCACATGAAATACCCTCAAAATATTAAAATTCATACCACTGTGACTCTGCTATCATAATCTCAATTTCTGCTGTTGTTGTGTCATCCATATCGTTCATGTACAAATTCACATCCCCGACCATGGCTGCACAACCAGACAATCAAACCAATATTTTGTTTCTCTCTTGAATAACCATGTCCTTTCTCATCTTACACAAGGGTAAATGACGCCTTTATATTAGTAAGAATTTTCAAGCACTGCATTCAAATTAAGAAACTTGCATTTTGTGCTTTTAGGTCTAAATGATGTAATCAAGTAAATATTTTTTGGCAGCAATTCATATTAATTAAATCTAGATCAGCACTGAACCCATCTTATACCAATTCCAGGAAAACTTGTATCATAATTCATTTCTGATTCATTTGTGGGCCTTTCAAGAGTAAATAGCACAACCAGTCACTGCCCTAAGTGACAAATCCCACCAAGTTGAAATGGAATAAATCTTCAAATTAAAATTTATCATTATGACAACATCCTTGCCTGACATGACTTCATTTCCTGTATCACTCTGTTGAAACATGCAACATTCAAAACATGTTTTACTTTACCCTACATGCCTCCTTACATGCAAAAATGCACAAACGTTGCATGATCTTCGAGGGCAGATTTCATCCATGAAAAAGGATAATACTCTAAAGCCTAGTTTGTTCAAGTAAAAACACAAAAGATATTTATTTTGTACGAAATCATTTCCAAAGTACAAAATAGAAAGAATAGATTAGGCCAGATACAATATATGTGGACATATAAAAACCACTTGATCAATCTCATGCCCTGTCGAACTTGCACTCCTCTCTCTTTGATGATCACCACTCCAAGGCCCTCTTCCTTGATCCCTTCTCTCAATGCCCCTCTATCTCCTCCCTCAGTAAAACCTATTCCCAAAACAACTTTTTTACTTAAAGTTCCAACTAGCCATGGATTCTGAGATTGAGGATCTTTTATCGAATCTCTCCTTTCAGTCTCACACCCTAAGAATCAGTCTATTCTGAGTGAGATAGAGACACATCGCTTGGATGAGAAATGATGGGGAGTAGCTCCGTACAACTCATTAGACATGAATTTGTACAATTGGATATATTCTAGTCTTACAAAGGTATATAATTTCCCCTCGCCATGTTCTCTCTAGTCTTACAAAGGTATATAATTTCCCCTCTCCTTGAGGAGACTCTTTTTACATTGTATCGAGACGGGTCCCATGGGTCATTTTTTGGCCCCCCGAGGACGCTAATAAATTCTACTTCTACTTCTACTTCTCTATTCCGCTAATGCTTTTTTTCCATCGCTCCTTCAATACCACTGCATTTGTCTGCTCTTTCCCTCCTTGTCCCTCTTTCATTTAACTATGCCTTTTCTTAAGATGATCATCTCACATGAATACATCCTTGAGACAATCGTCTCATGTCTTGCCGTCTTTACAAAAGAAGTCACGGTTGTGGACTTCTTGGCGTACAATTTATGTTACTGGAGCAATTCACCACTAATTTCAGATGCTCTAAATGCGTGTGCTTAGTCGTACTGAATAGAGATAAGAATGTCATCCAAAAAGACAATGAAAAATTTGCTTAGATAGGATCTAAGCACACTGTTCATCAAAGTAGCAAGAGCATTAGTTAAACCAAAGTAGAGAGCTCATCAATGTGAGGCACTGGATATTTATTTTTAAAAGTTACCTTGTTAAGGACACGACAATCTATGCGCAAACGTATAGACCCCATCTTTCTTTTTAACTAAAAGAACTAAGGCAACCCAAGGATAACTACTTGGCTGAATTTCCACTTCTCTAAGGTATTCCGCCCTACTTCTTTCTCTTCTGTTTTATTTAAACAGTAAGGTATCAACAAACTATCATTTTTATTTTCAACTGAATATCATAAATAAAACCAAAATCACAAAGGAATACATGGGCATTATCAGCTTGACCAAGTGCTCCTGCTGCATACAACTAATGAGAGGAGCATCTCACCTTGAAGATGGATCAACTCTCCATCTTTTGGAAGGTGAGGGACTTATTCAAATACCTCTTTGTTAAAGTATGATCTAACCCATACAGCCATTCCCTACCCAAGCCACATCAGTTATTGAATTTTCAAGTTTACATTATTAACCATTGTGTCCTAGACTTTCTTGTCACAATCTTTAGCCAATGAGACTGTATACTTATGTACCATACAGCTCTCAAGCAACTTACACTTCTTAATATAAAAAGTTATGGATGGCACTCTCATCCACCATAACTCTAAACCTCTCCTTGTTAAAGACTCCAGGTATCCTTAACAAATCATGGAAGCCAAAACTAGACTACCATATGACCGAAGTAAAGAAGCAAGCATTCACTTCATCGTGATGGTTTCTTATACCAAGTGTTGAGAAAAAAGGAAAAGTTGTACACTGTGGACTTGCTTTATGGGTTGTTTACCCTTATCCAAAGGGATTTTATTACAATGAGGTTAATTAGGGCGATTGGCAGCTATATGATCTTTACTAGAACATTTAAAACATAGTCCATCTTTCATAGCTTTCTTATATTGATCAAAAGGTAATGAGGGGTCATATCTACAACCACCTTGGTCTTCATCCTATTTAGAATGTGTACACAACCACCTTGGTCTTCATCCTGTTTAGAATGTGTACGCTACATGAACCGCCTCACCTGAGTAGGCCTTGGAAAGATTATTCCCCTCATCACTATCTACTCACCTTCCTGATAAGTGCCTTGCTTGTAGACAACTTGGCAAGCATTCTTTTGCAAGCATTAAATCCTTTGGAAGCAATTTCGCTCACTAGACCAAGACCAATATGCATCTAATATTTGCAGATTGTTACTTTTTTTATCGATTTTGGTACTTGATTGGTCTAAATTATCCTAACCTTTTCTTTGGATTAGAAGACTTGACTCATGTTTTTTTAGTAAAATAGTCCATTAAATATAGCAATCTTCTCCTCCTTTTTCTTATTGATTTGCATCGATCCCTTCAAGCATGATATGTGTCTAAAGCATGCCTAAAACCTAGCAATCTTTGTTTGTTGCATCTGCATTGACATTGTCATCATCCAAGGCATGGGATCCCTTGTGGCAATGGATGTGGAGTGGACAAGACTTCCTAAGGTGATGCATGCTTAGGGTGTAGACGGTTCCAGATACATTGTGTTTGTAGAGATGATGCTGATCTAAAAACTAATTGCCGAGACAAGAGAGAATGCTGGAAATTGGTCACCAATGGTACAATCGCTTTCCAAGCTACTTTGGGCTGTAGTAGATGCCTGGTGCTGGAGTGAGAACACCAGCAGATCACTAATCGAACCATTTAAAAATCCCACAAAGAGCTACACATGTCAAGGTGGAAGAGAAAGGAATCAAGACTTTTAAGAAGATTTACGTAGAGTATGCTTGCACATGCTTCCCTCTTGATTACCATATTGCTGGCCTTCGCACCAAAACAATGGAGATAGAGAAGAGAGAGAGAGAGAGAGAGAGAGAGAGAGAGAGAGAGATGATATGATATGAGTGTACTAAAGTCCGCGTGAGACCCTTCACGATCTGTGTGATTGGCGATCACTATCAACTAATAGTGATCCCTTACATCTAGTGGGAGAAAATATTACAAACTTGTCATGTAGTTAGTACTTGTTGGGCTAGCTTGTGTGCTAGTCCAAAGTACCTTGTTCTTGCAGTGTTCCAAAATCTCTTTCCTGTAGCTTCCTAGCTTTTTGGCTAGCTGCTCCAACATGATCTCTACTGTCCCCATAGCCTTCTATGATGTGTGTGTAGGCTCTACATCTCAGAGTACATGCTGCTCATTTTCTGCTCATTTTCTACCTCACTGTGGGGAAGATTTGCAGGTTCTTTCCTCTCTAGGGATCCTTGGTCTTGCCCATCTACCCCTCTCTACCTCGAGATCCTGTGAACTAGTTCTGATTTTGCAGATTAGATGCCTTTTAAATGTTGATATATCTTATTCGAGGTATTTCTGCATTCCATAGCTGTCCATTGAGGTAATTTCCTGTTTATATGTTTTGCCATAGTTTCCATAGCATTTTCTGCGTCACAATCTTCCTTATTTCACATGCAACTTTTAGTATATCAACGGCTTTTATACCCTATGATTCCATCCACTTCATTCCCTCTCTATGCTAGCCCATGATTTGTGTAGCTTCCATCGCCTTGTGTGGTTTCTGTTGAGGTAAGCCGTGAATTGACACAATGCTTCTGCATCTAGAGGTATCATACCCATAGTTGCATAAGAAACCCGTTTCATACTTGTATGAAACCCGTATGAAACATGTAAACGTTTCATACAGCTCCAATTTTTGGGTGGGGTTCAAAAGGGGGCAAAATCGCCATTTCACGCATTTCGCCGTACCCGTGCACTCCGTACTCCCGTACGCTCCATCCGTGCAGCCCGTACGCTCCCTCTTGCTCATTCTCGAGGTTTGTGCCCCCAATCATCCCCAATGTGCATTCAATCATCCTTTCTACAGTCTACCCTTCTTCTAGAATTTGGCACTGCATCCTTTCATGCAGGCTGAAATCTGCTCTTTCTGATGTTTCTGAAATCTAACGCTCCTCTCTTGATTCATCTACTCATCTTGCATGCATGATGTAGGCTAGAAAGCTGCAATTACTTTTTCTGTTCTACATCGCTTTTTGCAAGCAAGAAGCTGCCTCGAAAAGGTAGTGCGTTGTGGAGCAATGTCACCTTCAATTCCTTTGTGCAGGTGCATATATATGGTCTCATTTGCGCACAGCTATTCTTGAGATTGGTGTAGCAAATGTGGTGCAGGTGATCACAGATAATGGCTCCAATTGTGTGTCCATGGGAAGGATGCTTGAGGATGAGTTTCCCACTATTGTTTGGACACCATGTGCTTCTCATAATTTGGATCTTGCCATTGAGGACATGGCAAAGTTTGTTTCTCATATATTTTCTAAAGCTTTGAGCATGGTAAATTTTGTAACCAAACGACCCAAGGTCTTGAGCATGTTCACGGAAAATAGTGACCTCGACCTTTTAAAGCCCTCAAAGACACGGTTTGCTTATATGTTCATAATGTTGGAGAGGGTTGTTCAAGTGCGGCATGGCTTGCTGCGTACAGTTGTTTCCCGTGATTGGCAGCAACGGGGGGATAGGAATGAGCCCAAAGCAATTGGTTTCAGCCACATGGTCATGAGAGATGCATGGTGGGAGGAGGCTGCAGCTCTAGTGAAGACAATGAACCCCATGTACAACGTTCTCCGATTGACAGATATGGAGGGGAGCACCATTGGGCTTCTCTATGAGTTCATGGACAAAGTGGGGGAAGCCCTTGATGCATGTACTCACCTATCTGCAGACAGGTATCCCGTACTCATGAGTCATCCTTTGAAGTTTAGCATTTTTCCAATTAGCAAAGTGGCATGCTTAGAATTCCTTTTAATCTATGTTTTCATTTTTTCTAAACATTATTGGTTTTGCCTTTGATTCAATTTCTCATGAAGGATTGAAGACCTTAAGGAGATCTGGAAGACGCATTGGGATTGGTTTAATAGGCCAATCCATACTGTTGCTCATATCCTTCATCCTCTATGGAAGAATGAGCAGCAATATCTCGATAGAGAATTAGAGGATGGGTGGTCACCTTATATGAGCAAGATCGTGGGAGATGATGATGATTTGCTTTTGAAGCTGGAGGATGAGCGTCTTCTTTTCCGCAACCGAAGCGGTGTTTTTGGATCACGCAATGCACAGAGAGAGGAGACTCAGCTAGCAGCAGTTTCTTGGTGGGAAAAATATGGCATTGAGACACCCCACTTGGTAATACTTAACCCTAGAGGCAATACTTTCTTATTACTTGAAAACATGTGGGTATAGCTCAGCAATTGGAAGCTGCCACTAAACTGTAAAGTCTGAGAATGTCTCTTGTTTTGTTTCAGAGACGCATAGCGATGTGAGTTCTCTCACAAGACTGTAGCTCTGGACCTTGTGAGAGAAACTGGAGTACATGGGCCTTACTCCATACCAAGAAGAGGAACAGATTGTCCATTGTGCAATTGGAGAGGTTGGTCTTTTGCCACTGCAATCTACGATTGCTCGAGCAAACGAACTACCCCATTGAGCCTCGACAGGTGAATCCCTACAAAATCGACATCACAAAGTGCAAGGAGATGCCGGTGATTCCACCTGAGGAGGGGGATATCTACGCCATGTTGTACGAGGAGATCACCGCTTCATCTCACCACACCCAATCCTCCCAGGCAGCTGGTGCCAATACTTCAATTGCACCTGCATCTCATGAGGATGCTTTTTATGAGTCTTCTGGGAGTTCCAATAGCAGTGAGGAGGAGGCTGATAAGGACATGGATTTGGTTGAGGAGGAAGACGCTGACATTGATGATGAGGCTTGACTTTTGATTTGTGACTTTGTCACTTATTATTGATAGACAGTACTTTGAATTCCAGTTGTAGTTTGACCTTTTTACCTTCATGGTCCATCACCATGGAGGTCTTGGGAGGTTCATTGATGACTCTAGTTTTTATTATTATCAGTATTCAGTATGTGTGATCAGTATGATCAAGATTCAATTATCAATATGTATGATCATTCAGTATGTATGTGTGAAGATGATCATTGAGTACTCTAATATGTATAATGTATGATCATTGATGACTAGCTTTTTGTATGATCAGGATTCAGGATATACTTGATATGTATGTTTTTTGTATCATGTCTGCACTATGGAGTCACTTACAATCTTTATTTGCACATTTTTGTATATGGCATGATGCATACCCTAGGTATGAATGCACATATTTTCACATTCCGAATGAAACCCGTTTCATTCATTTTTCGAAACCCGTTTCAAACCTGCCATTTCATAAACTCCTGGCAACTATGATCATACCTGCACGATGAAGTAGGGTGTCTGTGCTTTTGATCCTAACTCCCCTATCAGAAACTATTTATCTAAAGTTTGTATTCTTTCCCAGTATATCCTAGAGAACCCCGATGCCAAAGCAAGGAATCCGTAAAGGATTATTGTCAACACAAGCATGCTGTAAAAGTCTCATTTCCCAATTCCATAGATGCGCCTTCCTACATTTATTTTGGATTCTGGAAGCTATATAGAGCTTTAAAATCCCCCAGATCCTTTCCACGCATGCATTCCATTTGTGGTTGTCCGTGAAATCCAATCCTAAATATTAATATGAGTTGATTATTTCCAGGGGCTCCACTTCACGCATGGTGTACATAAAAATTCTCACTTCCCAATTCCATAGATGCGCCTTCCCGCATTTATTTTGGAAGCTATGTAGAGCTTTAAAATCCCACAGATCCTTTCCACGCATGCGTTACATTTGTAGTTGTCCATGAAATCCAATCCTAAATATTTATGAGTTGACTGTTTCCAGGGGCTGCCCTTCAAATGTGAAATCCACTTGTTTGTTACGTGTCCCGATCACCATTACCTTTGTGTTGTCCATATTGACATGCATTCCCGAGTGTTTGCAGAATTCTCTCAGTGCATCCAAATGTGCTCGCAGGCTCTCCTTTCCAGCTTAAAGAGAAACCTGCTCATGCAAAGGCCTTCACCAACTAAGAAGATTTGTTGCCATGTAGTTTCTGAAAAACTTCCTAGGATTTTGTTTCAACTCCTCAAAGCTCTTAAACTGTTTGCTCTTAAGATATTTATTTCTTTTGTGCCTTACCATCTGTTTATATGTTCAAGCTTTGGCCTCCTTCCTATTGTAATTGTTGTTTTCCAGGCTGTATTTGCACCCTTGCAATCCTGGTCATACCAATGATTACATGGCATCCCCGCACTTGCTTTTAGTGAAACATTTTTGGGCTGTTGATAGCAGCATATCAATTATGTATTTGCTCATTTCTTGGCGTGTTGAAGGCATTTTCCATTGTGCCACTGCCGCGTCTATCTCCTTTTCATGAACGTGCGCTTTTTTTTAGTCCCTTCTTAGCCTGGGATGTGCAGCAACATTCTGTTATTTTGCAGCCTTCCTTGTCCCCATTATACCTATAGGCATTGCTCTATAATCCGACTCAAGAGACTCATCCTTTATCTTGATGTAATCAATCATATGCTTTGCATGTGAGTTTGTGATCACATAATCAACTACACTTAATTCTTGAGCTGTCTTGCATATGTACCCTCCCGTGTTTTGAAAATGCGTTGTGCCATTGCATATTTAGCCCAAAGCATCCACAAAAGTAGGAGACCCCATGGATACTAGGAACAACCGCACCCTCATGATTAGCCACACATTGGCCAAGATTTATGGATCAGTACTAGAGAGGGAGATCAGCAGTCATACAAAGGCTCGAGGGCAGCGGACATTAGGACAAGCACGATTCAAGAAGCAGCATTCCACTCTAGATCACATCTTCACTTAGAGGACTATCATTGAGATAGGTGAGGTCCAAACGCCAAAAAGTCTATGCTTGCTTTGTAGACTTTCGGAAGGCCTTCCACACTACATGATCGGTAGACTGGGATGAGCCTATATGAGTCTATCAAAGAAAGAGTTCGTGCCCCAAGAGGCTTATCGGATTGGGTCGAGAGCACGATAGGGGTGAAGCAAGGTTGCTCCCTTTCGCCGACTCTTTTCAGACTCTGCATTGATGGGATCACATCCTTCATAGATCGCCTAGGGGGAAGGGGGGGGTTTACACTTTTGGCTGACCTCATGATACAGATATTGCTATACACTATCGATATAGTCCTTATATCATCTTCAGCAGAGGAGCAGTGACATTCATCCACAGAGTTCGGGCCCTACCTCATTGGAGACTACCGAGGCTGGCCTTAAAGTAGCAGAGAGCGGGGCAGACACATGGTATGCACTTATATCCACATGGTTTGCTAGGCACAATATTCAGATGGATAGGCTTCCCCCCTTTCAGTACAGCATGGACGCACCACCTTAGTCGATCCCACAAGACGAGATTAACCATATCATAGGGTTTGATCTCCTCCAGCTGCATACATCTCGAACTTGGGGGGGAACCAAGAGTTCCATACTAAGATCCACTTCTATCGCGACCACTTCCTGAGAGTATTTTAGGAGGGATTCACCTTCATACCCCCGTATCTCGAGGACAGAGGAGTGTCACATGCACTCAAGATCGCCATTGGATAGATACTCTCGTCCCATCAACTGAGGATAAGGCAGGGAGAGTTGCTGGTATACCCAGAGAGCAGCGGATCTGTACGTTATGCACATTGGGGGAGGGTTGAGACAAAACAGCATTTTCTATGTGCCTGCCCAGCCTACTATGAGCTCCGGGAGCAATACCACAGTCTCTATCACGAGGGGAGCAGCTTCGGTCCACTCTCACAACTGATCCACTTCCATTGTCAGGCATGCATTGGGCTCTATCTAACTGAGATGCGCTGACACAAGGACACTGTTGCGACAAATGAGAGCAACAGAAGACGACCAGGCCAAAGGATACAGAGGCAAACCAAGCACAGCGATACGTCACATACTTCTATGCATTTGAGTCAGCTCCAGGACACAGCGGAGTGGAGAAGGAGGAGCTATTTGATATGGGGCAGTCTGGATCAGCAAAGAGAGCCGACGGGGTGCTACCAAGAGAGGGACGCAAAGAGCACACGCGACATAGAGAACGACTAGAGCACACACTATTGAGGTCCGGCTTATCTCAACTTTCCTCATAGCACACCGCCAGAGACGAGGAGTCACTCTGAACAAAGCTCAGCCGGTTCATAGATCGAGGAGACCACATCCCCTGCCACAATGTGAGACAGCTCAACACACGTAGATCCAAGATATGTTCACAACTCACTGGAGAGGAACCACGATGCCGGGCTTCAGCTTTTGAGTCTCAGCTCTCAATTCACTTCAATTTGTATTTGATTTTGCTTGAGCTCTTTAGCTTAGCATAGCTTAGTACTCAGCAAGGACCCCAACGCACCCTTTGCTCCAGCCCATTGAGGCTTGTATGAGTTTCCTTCTTGGTGTACTTTGTCCCCATAGGCCGGTGAGGCCTCTCGAGGACGTCTCTCTCTCTCTCTCTCTCTCTCTCTCTCTCCCCCCCCAACTTTCCTCTCTCTTCTAACCCTTTTCTACAAAGAGTGTATTTGTCGTGCACTCATAGCATTATTTACAGATCTTGAACATAGGAGTCCTATTGATGAAATAGAAGGTTGCTTTCTCATCATATCATAATATTCATAATAGATGCACTTAGGGATCTTCTGCAAGACCTCTGCTCTGTTGGCGAACTAGGAAGAATATAATGGACCTATGGTGTTCTTGGTAAGGTGGTTTTAGTCAGAGTTGTGCATGTGCAGAAGCGTATAGAAAAGAGAGAGAGAGAGAGAGAGAGAGAGAAGAAGAAGAAGAAGAAGAAGAATGTATTACCGTCCTCTGGGGGCCGAAATACCGACCCATGGGACCCATAAAAGTCACGATACAAGTGTCTCCTTCCTTTTATGAAAGGGACGGAGAACAATTATTTTGAAATACATTGAGTAATACAACATTCACGATATTTAAGAACCTTGGCAATATAGTTACCCAGAGTGGCTATATGGCTATGTGAGAGCAAGCTTGCTAGGGTGTCGTGTTCCTCTGTAATATTGTTAAAGTCCCTCCTTATGCAGGCATACCATGTGCATGTAAGGAGGACATGTGCTTCTGTCTCTACTTGTTCTAAGTCACACAGCTTGCAAAATCTTTGTTCCCTTGAAACATCTCTCCCAAGCACCTTTCTCTATCTCCAGAGTGTGTGATCGGGTGCGGATGAGTGCAATGCTCCTCCTTGCATTTGCAGGTTATTTTTGTGCATTTTCTTCCTCCTTGGAGTAGGTGTCCCAATAAATGGGATTGACATGCGTACAATAGTACTCATATTTAGCCCTTTTTTCAGCTGATTGCCATTTTTGCTGCAATACTCCCAACAAAGCTTTATGAAATGCCTTCTCATCCATTTCCCCGGATGACATCTCCAGGTAGGATGTTACTCTCCATCTTTGGAACCATCTCTAATATGTCTTGCCACCAACCAGATGATAGCATCTTGCTTTTGTTTGTCTTTTGAGGCCTTTTACTTGCTTTCCATGCTTTCATTGGTAATCTCTGCGACCCCATGGACTTGACCTTCTTTATGTATTTGAAAACCCTTCGTAGTGCTCTCAGTTCAATGGGCCTTGTACCAGTCTCAATAAGCATGATTGAGTATAGTGTAGTAATTATAACTCCCAGATGCCGTCTTAGAAATGATTTCTGTATTTTTTCAATATCATTCCATTTTGATGCTGAGATGGTACCTCCTCATACTTCTACTGCATATAGGACTGTTTGCACCACATAAGCATCAAATAAAATCCGTCTGATGCTCCATCTCTTAGTGTCACTATTTCTGCAATCATTTTCAAAATGATAATATTTTCCCCACCCGGCATCAATCCTTCTGTGGACACAATCATTCCATCTATGATTTGCTGGCACATCTATTCCCAGGTATTTGAATGTGTTTACTCTCTCGATTTCCTGCTCATTGTACATAATACTTGGGGTGTTTGCAGGCTGCTTTGTTTTTACTATCATCATTTTAGTTTTGGTGACATTTACCATGAGGCCGCTCTCTGCACAAAACTTGTGTAGAATGTGCATCATCCGCTGCATATTTTCTGCTGTGTATGAGAAAAAGACAACATCATCTGCATATAACAACAGTAGTACGGTGCATGCACAGATTTGGGGGCTCTCTAGTTGCTGCTCTTGCATCATTTCTTTGACCAACTCCTCCAATCTGTCAATACATAGTCCAAATAATGTTGGTGACAGAGGGCAACCCTGTTTAACCCCCATATTACTATGGAATGTAGTTGACAATCCGTTTCTACCTTTGAGTTGGCAAGTTACTCTCTCATATAATCTGAAGACTGCTATTTTCAAGTGATTTGGCACTCTTAAGTAGCCCATTCTTTCCCACAAATTGTTTCTAGGCACTGTGTCAAATGCCTTCTTAAAATCTATGAAGCAGCAATAGAGAGGCTTTCCTTGTAGCCGGCTCTCTTCCATTAGAACCCGTAATGTGACCAAGTGATCCACAGTGCTATGGTTTCTTCGAAAACCAGCTTGTCCAATGGCCCTCTTTCCATTCAGTTCTGCCCATAAGACTAAGTTCTGTCTCAACGATTGTGCTAAAGAGCTTGGCCATGGTGGATCCCACCATAATGGTTCTATAGTTGGAAAGCTGGTTACGATCCCCACCTTTATATATTGGTTTCACCCAATTTTCTTGCCACTCTGGGGGGAAACCATTAGCAATTGCATCATTAAGCAAAGAAACTAGGCAAATTCGTGTGTAGTCACCTGCCCATTTTAGTAGCTCAGCCTTTATATGCAATGTGTCATCTGCTTTTCCATTGGCCATTTTCTTCAAGCCCTCATTCACATCGTCCACAGAGAAAATGACACATCCCAGCACTCCTGAAACCCCTGATCTGCAAAATAACCACACACAACATCAGAACTGAGCAGGCTGCTCACCACCCAACCGTGACATCTACGGGATATGATCCCGAATCAGAAGATGTCCCCCCGAGCCACGAGCTGAGCTACTGGCACGAACTCCCAATCAGATCCCAACCAGCCTGGTGTCCCATACCACCAGGTGGTGCTGTGAAGCCCTGGATATGCCACTGGGCCTTGGGCTACGCTAAGATGCAGGCGCGCGTCCGCGACACAATCCAGGATCAGACCTAGCACCTGGGAACGAGACTTGCTCCCATCTGCACACTGAGAACTGAACCCCCTGGGCCTCTTTTATAGACTCGGGCCCCGGCGCCAAAAATAGCGAAGACCTATAAATAGTTCATACCCTTGCCACTCAACCCGAGAATCAAGCCTGCCTAGCTCTAAGCCTCCCCAGGCTAACCTGAGCTAGTTCTGTGTACCTAGTACACGTCAGATACCGATCCGTGCACATGACATACTCCCCCTCCTCTAAGAACTCACTCCTGAGTTCGCTAAGAAATCGGGAAATGTTCTTTGGAGGTTTTGTAATGTCTCCCATGTTGCATCCTCCTCAACACGATCCTTCCACTTAATCTTGTATTCCGTGATAGTACGATTTCGAATCTGTCTTTCACGGAATTCAAGAATAGATTCAGGTTCGTGAGGAATAAAAGTTAAATCTGTAACTTCTATAATCTCATGAGGAGAAACAATTTGATCATCTGCACCCAATACTTCTTTCAGTCTACTGACATGAAAGACTGGATGTACTTTAACATCAGGAGGCAATTCTAGTCGATATGCAACTGGTCCAATTCTTTTAATGACCTTGAATGGGCCACAGTATCTGGGGGATAATTTCGGAACCAAACCAATACTTAGGCTCTTGGATTCCTTAGGAATTCTCAAATATACCATCGTTCCTTCAGAGAACTCTCTAGGTGAACGATGTCTATTAGCATAAAATCTGTCCCGATCTTGGGCACTTCTAATAGACTCCTTGGCAAACTGCAACATTTCCTGCATGTCTTGCAAGAAGTTCTTAGCAGCATCATTTTGAATCCCTTTTAATCCAACCATAACTGGTGACTTAGGTTGAAACCCGTACATAAGCATAAAAGGACTATAACCTGTACTAGAATGCTTTGCACTGTTGTAAGCAAATTCAATCATGGGTAGATAATCTTCCCACGAAGACTGTCTCTTAGATACATATGCCCGAAGCATGTCTTCAACCAACTGGTTGACCTTCTCTGTACTGCCATCGGATTGTGCATGATCCGAGGAACTCATACTTAGAGTAGTTTCCAACTTCTCAAATACAAGTGTCCAAAAGTTACTTGTAAACTTTGAGTCCCTGTCACTGACTATGTCAGATGGCAAACCATACAGCTTGAACAAGTGGTCCACAAACTCGTGAGCCAGCTGAACAGCTGAAATAGTTGTTCTTGTAGGTAAGAATCTAGCCATTTTTGTCAAACGGTCGACTATGACCCAAATAGAGTCATGACCCTTGCGCGTTCGAGGCAAACCAGTAATAAAATCCATGGAAATACTTTCCCACTTATTACCTGGAATCTGTAATGGCTGTAATAAGCCCGCGCTCCTAAGGCGTTCAGCCTTAGTAACCTGACAAACTCGGCAACCTACCACATAGTTCTCTACGAATGCACGCATCTTAGGCCAATAAAAGGTATGCTTCACAAGAGACAGAGTCCTATGTATACCTGGATGTCCCGCACTAGGAGCATCATGACACTCCCAGAGAATCTTGGATTTAAGGTCCAGAACATCAGGCACACAAATCTTTTCATTCCGGAACAGCAAGCCGTTCCTAATCATCCACTGACCTCCCGCCGCCTGTATCCTAGGTGGCACAATCCCTGAGTCCTGGTCAACCATGGAGCTCCCATCCTGGACTCTCTGCCAATAAGAACTGAAATGACTATCAGTTGCGTATAGCCCTCTCAAGGATTGAAATAGGTCTGAGGATATTTCCGTAAATGACAAAGCATTTACAAACTTAACTCGACTTAAGGCATCCGCCACACTATTCAACGAACCCTTACGATAACGTATTTCGAAATCAAAATCCTGCATTAACTCTGCCCATCTAGCTTTCCTTCCTCTCAATTCTGATCCATCACACACATACTTAATTGACTGGTGATCAGTCAATATAAGGAACTTTGAACCATACAAGTAGTGTCGCCAAACCTTGAGAGCATACACTACCGCATAAAGTTCCTTCTCAAGTGTGGGCCAACGATACTGAGTGTCGTCTAGCTTCTTACTCTCAAAAGCTACAGGTCTACCTTCTTGGAATAGAGCTGCCCCAATCGCATAATCACTCGCATCGGCCTCTAAAACATAAGGCCGGGTAGGATCGGGTAATGCAAGAACGGGTGCTTCCTTGATAGATAACTTCAAGGTTTCAAAAGCCTTGTTCATTGCATCATTCCAAGGGATCGGTTGAGTAGACCTGCGTCCACGACCTTTCAATATGTTGGTCAAGGGTACCGTGATTTGTGAATAATCACGGACTGACTTTCGAAGAAATACCGTAAATCCTAGGAAAGAGCGAAGTTGTTTCACAGTCTGAGGGATAGGCCATTCTAAAACCTTCTGGATACGATCCAGATCAATGCTAATACCTTCAGAAGAAATCTTGTGTCCTAAGTAAATGATCTCCTTCATAAAGAAGTCACATTTACTCATCTTGGCATAAAGCTTATGCTGTCTTAGAACAAGTAAGACAACCCGAAGGTGTCCTATATGATCCTCAAGCGTTTTACTATATACCAAGATATCATCTAAGAACACGACAACAAATTTGCCCAGATAATCTCTGAACAAATCGTTCATCATCTGCTGAAAAGTAGCAGGAGCATTGGTCAAACCAAAAGGTAATACGAGGAACTCGTAATGACCATACCTAGTCCGGAATGCGGTCCTATCTATGTGTTTAGCATAGATACGGATTTGGTGATAACCCGTACGCAAATCAATCTTAGTGAAATACTTCGCTCCGGCCAAACGGTCTATCAAATCATCAGAACGAGGTAAAGGATAGCGGTTCTTAATTGTAACTTTATTTAGTCGTTTATAATCTATACACATCCTCCAGGAAGAATCCTTCTTCTTTCTTAAGAGGACAGGTGCACCCCAAGGAGATTTACTTGGGCGGATATAGCCCATATTCAGGTAATCCTGAAGCTGGATAGCTAACTCATTCTCCTCTACCTGGCTCATCCTATACGGTGGTACACTGATAGGTTGAGCCCCTGGGACTAAGTCTATGCGATGATCTACTGCCCTTTCTGGAGGTAACCCTTCCGGCAGTTGAGCTGGGAATACGTCCTTAAAATTATCTAACAACATTCTCAATTCTCGGTGTTCAAACACACTTAAGTCATTTTTGTTAATTACCGAAACAACAAATGTAGAAAGTGGAATCAAAACACACTGATAGACATCATAATGAGAAGTGTTCAATATATTCCGCAGCTGCATCGCAGATACAATAGGCCCCTGAGAAGGGATAATCTTATCACACTGAATACAAAATTGGGTGCCTTTGTCTTCAAAAGAAAGCGTATGCTCCGTCCATCCGATCTGGATATTGTGGGTTTTAAACCACTCTATCCCGATCAGCAAGTCTACATGCTCTAAATGCATAACATAACATGTGAGAGCTCCCGTGTAGGCTTGAATCCGGATGGGAAGCGCTTCAACCTTGCGATCCCAAAACTGCTTCCCGGCTGGAAGCTGCACCTCGTAGGTGTGGTCGCTAGGTACTGTGGACAGCCCCATCTTCTGCACAAATTTGTAATTAACAAAATTGTGAGAGCTGCCCGGATCAAAGAGAATGTGAACCTGTTGGTCCCTAACTTCTCCATAAACTCGGAAAAGATCATGGGAACCAAACAACGAAGTATTAAAGGTACAATTACAAGAAAGGGGGCAGGTAATGACATTTACTGAAATACCTGTCATCGTAACCAGGTTGGCTCCCTTGGCTGCGGTACGCGGACCTGCCTGGAGCTTCGGTCCTAGCACCAATTTCTGGTTCTTCCGCTTAGGACACTCATTCTTCGTGTGGCCCCGCTCCTCGCAATAAAAACACCGGCCCTCTTTCTTGAGCCTGAGAGTGCGAAGGAAACGGGCCTTACCATTCTTCGCAGGAGTTAAGCTTTTCCTGGAGGCGTTGTCCGTAGACTTCGTCTCCCCAATACCAGTTGCATGCTGAAAGAACTTGCGTTTGTTCTTTCCGCTGGTCTCGGTAACTGTGGTTGCCTTGGTTCCGGCCATGGTATCATCATATATGCGCGCATATGTCATGGCCTCCTGCAATGTTGTGCACTTGTTATTTTTAATCTGTAACTTATAGGAGTCTGGCAAACCATCCACAAAAAAACCTAACAAGGTTACAGGATCCATTTTGGTGGCCCTGGTTTGCAGATCCCTAAATCTCTGAAGATAGACTTCAAAAGTTAAGTTCAATTTTGACATATCGAGGGCTTTGAGCTTGCCGACGATATCGTAGTCATCTTCCTTCTTCAGGAACTCCTTCCTGAAGATACCCTCAAATTCTGTCCAAGTGTCAGGCTTAGGCTGGAGTTCTTTCCACCAAAGCAAGGCTTTACCTGACATAAACCCTGCTGCTAGCTGAATCTTTTTCTCGTCTGGATAGGGGTGAAATTGGAAGTGTACTTGCCACTTGTGCAACCAAGTGTCAACCACCTCCTTTGTTCTTGATTTCTGGTCACCTGGAAAGGGATCCGGAGTGATATTCGGGCCTAGCACGGAGGCCATGGCATCCACATGCGTGAGTGCCTGAACCGTGCTAGCCAGAAGAGTCAAGGTAGCTTGTATCCCTTGGAGTTGCTGTGTCAACCCCAATTGATTAGCGTTGACCTGCTCAAATTTACCATCTAGAGCAGTCGTGAACTCACTGAAGGCTTTCTTAGTGATCAGGTCGTCATAGAGACCCTGATCATCCTCTCCCACTGGAGTGTAATCTAATTCCTGCTCTCCCATAATGAACTCGGGATTCGGAGCATCAGACATGGCTGAATACTAACTCGATTACAGGCTGAGAGAAATAGCTGGGAGAATCGAAACTGGAAGGAGAAGAGTAGAGGAAAGAAACCGTCCCTCCAAGATGTGGCGAAATCAGAGAAGCTGGCTGGAAAAAGAAGATATCGTACACCAACGATCAGCGCGCGTAGGGGATGGGGTCCTTCTGCAGGTCCGCTGCAGGCCGTACAGTACGGAATAGCTGCTACTGTTGCAGCCGTTTCGTGGAGGCGGATCTCAAGCAGAGGCAGGTCGCAGAGCTGCTGCTATTGCAGCCGTAACTAGATGGCGAAACTCTGGTAGGGGTAGGCTGTTCTTGCGCTGTCAAGCTTGAGGCTATGGCTGGACTTGAGGTCTCGCCTGTCTTTATAGAAGATAGCACAGCTATTCTGGAGGCTGTGCTTTCTAGAAAAGCCTAGCCACGCTTTCCAGAAAAGCTGGCCTCCCAAAATTGGGGCTTGGGGCTAAATTTAGCATGCACACCCTCCAATCTTGGAGGGTCGATGCTTTTTTCTGCGCCACCTTCCAAGCTTGGAAGGTGGTGCTTTTTCGCACCTCAGCCACCCCTAGATGCAACTGAGCGCACCCTGCTCGGCCTGACGCACCCCCTGCCTGGGCCAATTTCTGCACCATCAGATGGCGCACTCCTCAGCCTCACCTACCAGCGACACTTACCTCTGTGCAGCCCTGACCAGCATCCCGATTCCATCTCCTACTTAACAGCCCTGTTTCGCCTCTCTTCCACTCTCCTAGCTAGAACTTCACTCCCTCTCTCACTTAGGCTCTTCAGTAATTTCGAAATCAGGTCTCTCCTTCTTCCTGCCTTTTCCAGATATCTCTTCACCCCTCCTACTCCAGGTAGACAGCAAAACACGCAGCAGGAAATCTCGAATTTTAGGGCATACCTGGAAGAGAAATCCGTCAAATTTCTCGTATCAGAAGTTCCTACCTCAGGAGTTGGCTCTGATACCAACTGACACATCCCAGCACTCCTGAAACCCCTGATCTGCAAAATAACCACACACAACATCAGAACTGAGCAGGCTGCTCACCACCCAACCGTGACATCTACGGGATATGATCCCGAATCAGAAGATGTCCCCCCGAGCCACGAGCTGAGCTACTGGCACGAACTCCCAATCAGATCCCAACCAGCCTGGTGTCCCATACCACCAGGTGGCGCTGTGAAGCCCTGGATCTGCCACTGGGCCTTGGGCTACGCTAAGATGCAGGCGCGCGTCCGCGACACAATCCAGGATCAGACCTAGCACCTAGGAACGAGACTTGCTCCCATCTGCACACTGAGAACTGAACCCCCTGGGCCTCTTTTATAGACTCGGGCCCCGGCGCCAAAAATAGCGAAGACCTATAAATAGTTCATACCCTTGCCACTCAACCCGAGAATCAAGCCTGCCTAGCTCTAAGCCTCCCCAGGCTAACCTGAGCTAGTTCTGTGTACCTAGTACACGTCAGATACCGATCCGTGCACATGACAGAAAATATGTGGGCCATTGTAGTGAGCTATGTCTGTGGACATAGGTAAGGCATGTGGGTGGGTGTAGAGTTGCTTGGCATATTGGAGCATTTCTTCATCTGTGAAATCTCCCATGATTGCTTTTGATCTCCCTTTAGTTTGCCTCCACGTTCCTCTCGGGTTCTTAGCAAACTCAATGGCATCTTTCCACTCTTTGTCTAGCTGATATTTCCTCTTTTTTCTCCGAGTGAGTGCATGGAAGTGTTTTTCAGCCTCTTTACGTTGCATGTCATTTGGCATCTGTTTAATTTTCAGCCTGGCTTTTATGCATTCATCATCAAACCATTTGTTTTGTGGTAAGCCCTTCGTGCATACTCTCTTGATCTTTTTTTGACCCATGATTGTATGTGCAGCTGAGAGTAAAGTCTCTTTCATCTCGCTCCAGTTCAGCCTGCAAACCTCCTTAATAAGAGCATTGGTAGTGTCCGCATACTTCTCCCTCTTGTCTATGTCCATACGAAAAGACCAATTCTTTGCTGCATGGACTAGAGTTTCTGCCAAATGGGGTATGTGCATTTTGAGATAAAGGAGAGTATGATCTGATTCTGGATACTTTGGGCCAATTAAATAATCATGTACCAAATTTACTGCATCAAGTGAAATTAAAGCATAATCTACCACATTTGATCCTCCACTAGCTGGAAAGCATGTGGGAACTCTTGTATGTGAAAAGAGGTCTGATCCATTCAGCACAATCATATGAAGCCCATTCACTAGGCTTGTCAATGCCTCTCCATGTGCATTTACTTCCTTGTCCTCCGAGTGTCTGTGCCACTTGGGGTCTATCTCAATTTATTTGTCTTTGTCATATTCATGCCCTATAAGTGACTGAAACTGGGTGTCCCCAATGCGTGCATTCATGTCTCCTAGAATCAATACTCTCCCCTTGGCATTGAATTCCACCAAATCTGGGCACAAGTCTCCGTATGGATTTGATGCATCTCTATCATAGCGTTGATAGTACGTCGACCCTAAGTGCGGTATGTAGCACCCAACTATGTAAAGTGGTAGGGGCTCTGCTTTCACCATGATCCAGATGAACCGTTTATGAGGGTCATCTTTGCATATGCTTATATTATCTCGTAAGTGTTCTTTGTATAGGCATGCAACTCCTCCTTGCCCTCTTGTACCAGTGTGTGTTTGGCATATTGAATGTGTTACGTATCCATTGATTGGAGGTAGTCTATGCGTATCCCTCTCCCATGTCTCTGCAAGAAAGACTACATCTGCATCCTCAAGCACATCATTAAGGCCTGCCCCCTTCTGCCAGGGGAAACCTCTGCAATTCCAAAACATTACTTTGATTTCCTTCTGGGTCCCATGAGCCGCGTATCCCTAGAGGGTGGTGTCCTCTTTTGCCTCTTGTCTCTTCTTGCATGCTTCGTAGGATTGGCGTCCTTCGGCTTGTTGCTTGGGCGTTCTATCTTCAATGATGAAGTAAGAGGTTCCTCGTAGCTATATCCTGCTGTTATCTAATATAATTGCTCTTTTCCTTGCATCCATCATCGTGCATACAATTGCCCGGTGGTAGTCTTTCTCTTCCTTTTTCTTGCCAACCCTGTGTGCTCCAAAAACAGTCACATCCTGCATAGCAAAATGTTCCTGAAAGAAATCTGTAATTTCCTTGGCTAGTGACAAGGGTGTTTCTGCATCCTTTTCTGTCATACCTCGTATGACTTTATTTTGTGCTCTTTTCTCCCTTTCAATGCATTCTTTTGCATCTATCCCTTGCTCAATATGCACCTCTTTGTTACTAATTTCCTGATTGCTTCCATGCCCCTCTGTATTTGTACCCTTGGCTATCTCAGCCCAAGTAACAGAATGCATCCCTTGCTGTTGTATGGTCTTATTTTCTTCCAAGTCAAACTCTCTGTTGCAGGTTACCAATCATCTCAGCTTGCGTGCTCACAACTTGATCTAATTGAGCATTTCGGATCACCCAAGTTGGCTGACCTGGGTTGGGTCAACTGACCTGACCTGAGTCGGTTGACACAGCCCTTGGAGTGGGCCAGTGTACAGCCCTATAAATAGGGCTTTCTCTCCAATATCTTGGATTCTCACATTGGGGCTTCTCTTGGAGCATTCTCTCTCTGTGCCAGCCCCTTGGCAGTGGTTGTATCCCTGGAAATTTACAGTTGCTATTCCGTCATTTTGGCCTCTCTCTCTCTCTCTCTCTCTCTCTCTCTCTCTCTCTCTCCATCCCATTACTCAGGTCGTCGCTCCAGCCCTTTTTTGAGGTCATCGCTCCAGCCTGTCGCTCAGCTCGTCACTCAGGCCATCCCATTACTCAGGTCGTCGCTCAGCCCATCCCATTACTCAGGTCGTCGCTCTCCATCCCATTACTCAGGTCGTCGCTCAGCCTGTCACTCAGGCCATCGTTTAGGCCATCACTCAGTCTGTCACTCAGTGGACATTTCATCCCGTTGACTCTCTGCTCAGCCCATCGCGAGCTCTCCCGTAGCCTCCGTCAACTCAGGCAGGTTGCGCAGCAAGGTATCGCACAGTTACATGCCACAGGGTTCCGTCGAGGGGTCCAGTCACCCTAGGCTGGGCTGAACCCTTGGCCCAGCTTGGGGGTTAGCCTTAGCAAAGGGGTTTCAGTTCAGTTGAAGGTCGATATGAAATTTCCCAAAACAAAACTCTTTGCCCCTACCCCAACCAGCAAGCCATCATATTCTGATATTGCAGCGACACCCAGCCCATATGCATTGACCTTTAAGCGCAGGATTGGCACAGATCCACATGAGCAGATTTACTATCTACAATAAGAAGTAAGAGAACTCAGACTCATGGTTGCAGCCCTTAGGAAGAAAGTAAAGGCATGGAAAGCAATGGCAAGAAAGAGATCATTCAGGCGGTATTACAGATACACAGTGAAGCAGCATCTGCACCACAGTTAGTGACCAAACTCCAGGATATGGTTACCAATCATGTCAAGTCGATAAAAGAGGAAATTTCAGCAACAATGGACAATAAAATCAACAGCCAAGTATATGGAGAAGCACAAGAACAGAAAAGAGGGATGCTAATGCCCGGTGTCTACGCATTGGAGGACTACCTAAAGATTGGCATGAAGGGAGCCTGGCAACACAAATGGATAATATCATAGCAGCAACCCCTTAGATTGATTGGGACTTAAAGGATATAGCTTGTGCTATCTGCATTGGGACACAAGTCAAAGTGGTTCTCAATGATAGGAGGGCAAGAAGCAAGATTCTCACGCAAACAAATAAGCTGGAGTACCAAGATATGGATCTTGGAGGAGCCTACTATGACTCAGCTCAAGATGAAAGCCATAGAATTGAACCTGCACCATAGTTGGTGACCAAAGTCTAGGGTATGGTTACCAATCATGTCAAGTCGATTAAAGAGGAAATTTCAGCAACAATGGACAGTAAAATTAACAGCGAAGTATATGGAGAAGTACAAGAACAAGAAAAGAGGGCTGCTAATGCCCGGTGTCTACGCATTGGAGAACTACCTGAAGATTGGCATGAAAGGAGTCTAGCAACACAAATGGATAATATCATAGCAGCAACCCCTCAGATTGAGTGGGACTTGGAAGGACATAGCTTGTGCTATCCGCATTGGGACACAAGTCAAAGTGGCTCTCAATAATGATAGGAGGGCAAGAATCAATATTCTCACACAAACAAATAAGCTGGAGTACCAAGATATGGATCTTGGAGGAGCTCACTCTGACTCAGCTCAAGATGAAAGCCATAGAATTCAACAAAGTGAAGATGCTCACAAAGAAGGAAAATGGGCTGCCTATAGAGCTGGAAAAGCACTTATCAAAGACTTCAAATCCAAATCCAAGGACTCTCAGTCTTAAACTGATGTATTGCAGGCCAATTATCTCTCGGAGTATATTGTAGCTAATCTATAATAACTTTGGGAGTGGTATATGCACTTCCAAGAGACTCTCAGTCTATAACTGATGTTGGTGTTTCTCCTTTGTGTGTGCTTTGTCTCATAGTCCCGTGAGGGCTTTTGTAGACGTTAATATATCTTTCTTTCTTTCTCTCTCTCTCTCTCTCTCTCTCTCTCTCTCTCTCTCTCTCTCTCTCAGTTTTTCTTCAAAATCTGAGGGCACCATCAGCTTCGAAAGGGGGGGAAAACGCCAACCCGGTTGGCCGTAAGTCCCCACTACTCTTCAGCCAAGTTGCAATAACTGCTGCTTCTTTTTTCTGTCGCGCGTCGCGCGATCTCTTTGCTCTCCTGTTCGAGACATATCTACCAAAGGCACCATCGGAGCTTTGGTGAGACTTGACGAAGGGCTTTCTTCTGCTGCTGTTCAACAGACTACATCACCTGGTTTATATGAGAGCATAAATCATTGGTTGACACGATCAGACCTGGCTGAAGCAAAGCTCAATAGGAGAGAGCTTAGAAGTGGGCTCTCCTCACACTCTACACCAATCAAGGCAATGCCAAGAGCAGGAACTGAAGCAACGATGGTACGTCAACAAACTGAGGTGCAGAAAGCATCAAAAGAAGTAAAAGAAACTCCTCAAAAATCATCAATGTTGCCACCTCCTTTGGACGGGTATGCAGGGGGACTCCCGTGCATCCTCAGCTAGGAGGGCTTCTTTCTTCAGGGAATGGAAGGATTCTCCTTTCTTCTCTGAATCTACTACAGGGTTGAGATGGCACTTTCAGCCTCAGCCTTGGTTTCTTTCCACCTCACTCTGAGGGGTTTTTTATTATCCTCATGATTTCATGATGTATTCCGCTTTGAGCTTGCTCTCGCGGGTTTTTGTTCTTACTTAATAGAAGTCTTTTTCATGAAAAAAAAAAAAAAAGAATTGGCACTTACCACTTTAGATGGAAATGCAACGCCTTTTATGCCATCACAAGGAAACTTTTGGAATTTTCTAGCATCCATTCAGGCAGCAATGATGCAACAGCAACAAGAGTTAAGGAGTCTAGCGCTAAAATGCCATTAGAAGGACATAAAAATGTCATCTACACAGTAGACAATACACCGAATCCAGTTCAAGGGACAGGCTACCGGGCCAGGTTAGCCCGACCAGGGTCTACAACCCCAAGCAACATGTTTGGTCCTCTAATCTAGCCCTATTCCTCGCCTTAGAGCAGGCAGAATCAATCCCTAAATAAGTCAAAACTCAGACACCTGTCTAGGCGACCACACTTGCAAATAAGCCCTCTCACTATTTGATGTCAAACTTGAACGCCCTCTCTGCAGCTCATGATGAGCACAATAATCGGAAGAAGCAAGCCGATAAAGATGCAACCATGGGCCCTCCAGCAACGTGCCTACTGGATTCACCTTGGTTAGAGCACCAACAACCTATATCCTCAAAGCAGAATGCCACCTCGAGCAGCAAAGAAGATTTCCTCAGCTTTGAGTTCCCATACTAGTCTACACTGAGTTCTAGGTGTAGAATGACAAGCTGTGGAACAGACCACACCCAATACTCCCTCGTGAGCACATCACGTCCAGGAACCTCGAGCAACGAACCTAGGTACACACCATGTCCATAGACTCTCTGACATCAAGTAATGAGCTCTGAATACATCTGGTCCATAGCTCCACAGCCTTGCTTTGCCTGCCAGACTTTCAACTGATAGGGGTCATAATCAGCCCGCAATCCTGCCGCCCACATGCCCTCTCTTGGTGTGACCTGTGGGAAGACCCGTAATTAGTGGTCGTAAGCTGGTGCAACCTAGAGATCCTGGGCAACTACTGTCTTGGAACCACAAGACTGATTTAGAGATGAATCTAACACCGTCTCCTAGTCCATAGATTTGTTCTTGGACTGACAATCCTTAGCCAGATGCCCTCTCTTTCGCATGGATAGCACTTAGACCTTCATTTCTTGTGCACTTTGAAAGTGCTTCACCACTTAGAGTGACTAGGAGCTTACCCTGGGAGCGAGAACCGATTCCTCCTCAAGGAGAAGGGAGCACAAGTCTTGAAGGTCCAGCTGACTTGTTGTGACCTGGCAATTCAAAGCTCGATAGACCATGTCCTACTGGCCGAAGCTTGGTTAGGATGAGCACCGCTAACTAGAGAGATGTGAGGGGAGCACCCATTGCCTGCAGATGATCATGAAGGACCTTAGCTTGCATCAAGAATGGCTGCATGGTACTCCCTCTGGGGAACTCATGATAGTACAACTGTCCCCGCAAAGTGATACCTCATATCACCGAATCCCTTGAGTTCAGGTCCTCCAATTTAGACCATACATGGTATGCATTGTTCAGCGTTTGCAATGCTAGAGAGACTTCCTTCATGATCATGTGAACTAAAGAGGTCATTCTGCATCCATACACCTGTGTGGGTGGCATTTGCAGCTTTGCGGAAGCCTATGGGTGCTTGTTTGAGCTGCCCAGGTGGTATGTGAACCTTGTAGGAGCCTATTGATGATTTTGGAAGTCTCTAGAGTGGTTTTTTCGAGCTTTGAGTGGTTTTTGAAGCAAAAAAACGAAATTTTTGGTGGTTTTGGAGCCTGTAACGTTTTTTAAGCCTGAGTAAACTGATTTCTCCTGGAATCATCTCGTGGGTGTTGGCATTCCTTGGCTTTGGACTCTGTTGCTCATTTCGTGAGCTCTGTGAAAGACTTGAGCAAAGGAGCCCACTTTTGTAAATCTGGTTGCTATTGATGCTATTTTTCATGACTCGTGAGCTTGAGTTCAAGTTCCACTACTCAAGCACTTCCAGGCCTCCATTCACCTTCCAACCCGCCCGGGAGAGGAAGGAAGAGCAGTAATAAGTTGTTGAATCAAGCATTTCGTCTTCTTTGATCCTCTTCCACGTTTCAACGCTCATGCACTGGACCGGCTCGTAGAGACCATTATTTCTGATTCCGTCAGTTCCGATGACTTGGAGACGGGCAAAACTACTACATGCAAAGTCTTGCGTAATTCGGTGAAGTATTCGCAGGCATACAGAACTCCGTGTCGCCATTTTGTCTCTCTGTCTAGATTTTCTCCAAAGCTCTACATAGGTGCCACGTGGCATTTTGGCTAAAGTCTAAGTTACCTAAGGTCTTAATTGTTGGTAAACTACAAGGATTGACTCTCGGTTTCACATCCGTCCGTTGGGATTTTGGAGTTGTGACAGAAGAGAGATATTTGTAGATTTCCTTACTGAGTCCGATTATGCAATGACGCCCATGTTTTGAGGCATCCCAGGCTCTATTTTCACTAGCGATCATTGCCATGGGACTGTGATCTTTCGGATATACCTTATGCAGATCACTCTGGTTGCAGTCTGAGCCATGTGAGCTCATTTGTGGTTTGCAGTGAGTTGCAACGAATGCTTTACAGGCCATTTGGATGCATTGCGATCCTTGTTAAATGCGCTGATAGACCCAAATTAACTTGTGCGATGCTTTATTGATGGACGTTTAGCACACAGATGCTATTTTATGCTGAGGGACAGCTTTGACATATTGCAGTGAATGCACAGGTTGTGCTATGATCTCTTGGATGAGATTTATTGATGCATACACTCATGGACAACATATATGCTTGAGGCATTTTAGCACTTATTGACATTGGGATTGCCATTGTTTAGTCATTGCAAGTTGACATTTTCTTTGTGCGATGCTTTATTGATGGACGTTTAGCACACAGATGCTATTTTATGCTGAGGGACAGCTTTGACATATTGCAGTGTATGCACACGTTGTGCTATGATCTCTTGGATGAGATTTGTTGATGCATATGCTCATGGACAACATTTATGCTTGAGGCATTTTGGCACTTATTGACATTGGGATTGCCATTGTTTAGTCATTGCAGGTTGACATTTTCTTTTGGGCCGGATTTGCTCATATGGATGCATAGTATATGCACATGAGTCGAATGCATTTTGATGCTTTGAGCCTTGAGTTTTTGTGACACTATCCTTCACTAAGGCAGACATATTTGGGTGCACCTCGTATTTGTTGTGATTTTTCTTTTGCAAGTACTAGCATTTGGAATTTTGTTTCATTTGTATCATGGCATCCTCTTCCATGTCTGAAAATGAGTTTTTCAACATTCAAAAGTTTGATGGGACAAACTTTTCTTTGTGGAAAGAACAGATAAGGAATGTGCTGATTCAAAAGAAGCAAATAAAACCATTGGCAGGGATTGGAGCTAAGCCTGCAGATATGTCTGAGGATGATTGGAATGAGTTGGATGCATTAGCAAAGTCCACTGTTAGATTTCATCTTGCATAATCAGTTTATTTCACACTAGTAAATGAGCAGACTACGGAAGACTTGTGAAAGAAATTATGTGCTACTTAAGAGAAGAAAACTGCCTCTAATAAAGTTTACCTCATGAAGAGGTTGTTTGAGCTGCAAATGAAGGAAGGGGTCTCCATTCCTTCTCACTTAAATGAATTCAATATTATTTTCAACCAGCTTCAAGCTCAAAAGATGAATTTTGATGCGGAGACTAAGGCAATATTTCTCTTGTGTTCATTACCATCCTCGTGGGATAATTTCCTTACAGTTGTCAATAACTCTACACCTGGTGATGATGTTGTGGGTAGCTTATTGGCCGAGGAGATTAGACGGAAGTCTATGGATGGCAACAAGCATGATGCAACCTTAAATGTGCAAAGGGGCAGATCATAGTTCAGGAGGAAGTCCCAAGAAAAAGAAAAGTCTCGTTGCAAATCCAAGGCACAGAACATTGAGTGTTACCACTATGGCAAGAAGGGTCACATGAAAAAGGATTGCTACAAGCTGAAAAGAGAGCAAAAGGATAAGAAAAAGAATGCAAATTGGGGTGCAAATAAGAAGGAAGGGAGGACAAAGGAAAAATGAAGATCGAGGGGATTAATGCAGTCACTGATAATAGTGACAATGACATTCTCTTCATGTCTAGTCTACCTTCAGACTTGCTTACCACTTCAGATGATGCATATTCCCGAGATTGGATTTTAAATTTTGGTGCTTCATTCCATCCCCAAAAGGAATAGTTCTCCACTTATGACAGTGGAAAGACAGGTTGTGTGCATCTTGGAAATAACTATGCATGTAACATAGTGGGAGCAGGTGACATAAAGTTTTGTTTTACAAATGGTTTTGCATTTGTTTTAAAAAATGTGAGACATGTGCCTAAGCCAACCAAGGGTCTTATTTCAGCGCGTCAGCTAGATGACGCTAGTTTTCAGACCACTTTTGGCTTTCAGAGTTCGAAACTTCAGAAGAGCTCTATGGTTTTAGCAAGGGGTGCCAAGTGTGGGACATTGTATCCCTTACATGTATCAGGGGTATCTGATCATGTTGTTGCAATAACCAAGCAGCCAAGTACTTTCTTTGTGGCATTGCAAGTTGGGACACATGAGCCAGAATGGAATGAAAGTCTTATGCCATTTGGGTTATGTACCGCATTTGAGTTTGAATTTTGTGAGCACTATCTTTATGGGAAACATACTAAATCAGCCCATAAAAGAATGGGAAAGAAAGAGCTTGATAGGCTTGATTTGGTGCATTCAGATGTATGTGTGAGAATGAGAGAGAGAGAGAGAGAGCAAATGAGAGCAAGAAGCAGGAGAGAGTGAGAGCTGAAAGCTTAGTTGCAACTAGATGAGAGTAAGAGAGATACAACTGAAGGAGTGAGATACGGTTTTGTCCTAGTGACAAAACCTTAGTAGTCACTAACCATAGTTAGTGGACTAACTGCGGTTAGGGAAAAAAACCTCTTAAAGAGGAAAAAGTGTCCCTAACTAGCTTATTAAATTACATTGGTCACTGCTAAATTATATCTATAATTCTAACACCCCCCTGTAGTGCCAATGTCATGTACAAGGATGATTAATCACCAAACGGATATAAGTTCAAGGGCACTGCGAAATGCCTCAAACTTTTCACGTGGAAGTGCTTTGGTAAAAATATCTACAACATTGTCATGTGTGGACACAAAGATCATCCTGATCTCTCCTGCATGCAACTTCTCTCTGACGTAGTGATAGTGAACCTCAATGTGCTTCATGTGAGCATGAAACACTGGATTCTTTGCCCCTGCAATGGCACTCTGACTATCAGAGAGAATTGGAGAAGGACCCTCCAATGACAGATGAAGATCAGCAAATAGACGACGCAGCCAGACACATTCAACTGTTGCTGTGAAAGCTGCCCTGTACTCAGCTTCACATGATGAGGTAGCCACTATAGATTGTTTCTTTCTCAGCCAGGAAATGCAAGCTTTACCCAAAAAGAAACAATTGCCACTAGTGGACTGCCTAGTGTCATAATCACCAGCCCAATCTGAATCACTGTAGGCATACATCTGCAAGTCACCCCCCCTTGCAAATAACGGAAGATGCACTTAACTGCCTGCCAATGCATAGTTTTTGGGCTGTGCATATACTTGCTCACCTGAGATACTGCAAACTGAATATCAGGTCTAGTGTTGCAGAGATAAATGAGGCATCCAACAGCCTGACTGTAAAATGTGGCATCAACTGATTCTCCTGCATCATGCATTGTGAGTTTCAGCCCCGGCTCCATGGGAGTGGCTATGGGCTTACAATCATGCATGTTAAATCTGTCCAAGAGTTTCTGCACATACTTGGACTGAGACATAACAGTGCCACGTCTCTCTTGAGAGAACTGGATCTCCAAATAAAAGTGAAGCAGCCCCAAATCTGACATGTCAAAGTTGGTCTGCAAATCAGCTTTGAAATCTGCAATATTATCTTCATTGGACCCTTGTGAGCAGTAAGTCATCGACATAAAGAATGATGACTAAAATTTCCTCCCCATCCTTCTTGATGTAGAGGGTGCTCTTAGTAGGACTATTGTGCAGCCCCTTGCTGGTCAAAAAGGCATGAATCTTGGCATACCATGCACGAGGGGCCTGTTTCAGCCCATACAAAGCTTTATTCAGCTTGCATACCTGAAGTGCATTTCCTGAAATTTCAAAGCCTGGAGGTTGTTTAACATAAACCTCTTCCAACAAGTCTCCATTTAGGAAGGTTGTTTTAATGTCCAACTGATGAACATTCCACTCAAAATGTGCAGCCATTGCAATAACAGATCGGATGGTGGTCATCCGGGATGTAGGAGCAAAAGTCTCCTCATAATCTATGCCCTTTTTTGGAGCATAGCCTTTGGCAACCAGCCTTGCCTTGTATCTGTCAATGGAGCCATCTGGCTTCCGTTTCACCTTGAAAACCCATCATGTACCAATGGCATGTTTACCTGGTGGCAAGCCTACGACATCCCAAGTCTGATTTTTCTGAATGGACTGCAATTCATCGTGTATGGCATTCATCCAATGCACATTGTTCTTTGCTTCTTCGAATGTTGCAGGCTCCTCCTCATCGAGAAGAGTACCCGCATATGCTGATTCCACTGAATTAGCACCTTCCATGTGCCTTACTGCACTGCGAGTCCTGCCAGGTAATGGAGCATCAATCTTACTCTCCCTGAGAGTCTGTAACAGCCAGTTTGGGACTGTTTTTGCTGCATGTATGTCTACAATTTCTTGCTGAACCACCTGTTCCACTGCCTGTGGAGGTGGCAAGACATCCTGTGGCTGAATTGGAGCATCGGGAGGTGGCTGTAAATTCTGATTTGCATCAGAAATATCAGCAGGGGAACCCAAGGCAATGGGTAGCAACCCCTCAAAAACATCCTCTGAAGAAGAAGGCATATGAAATTCAGCCTGAGTGTGAGCTGAATTTTCTGCAAATATCACATCTCTACTGATAATGATCTTGCGTGTAGCAAGATTGTAGACACGGTACCCCTTGCTTTCTGCACTGTACCCAACAAATATGCACTTAATTGCCTTATCTGACATATGCCGAAATTCAACTGGCACATGAGCATATGCAAGGCATCCAAAGACACGGAAATGATCCACTGAAGGCTTTCTCCCATTCCAGACTTCATAGGGAGTTTTTGTTTTCAAAGCCTTAGTGGGAGACCGATTTAAGATGTAGTTGGCACACATTAGACCTTCAAGCCAGAATTTGTGAGGCATGTGTTTGCTTTTCAGCATACATCTGTCCATCTCCATAAGAGTTCTATTTTTCCTCTCAGCTTTGCCATTTTGCTGAGGGGTCAGCCTCACTGTGAGCTGATGCACAATACCCTTGCCTTTCAGAAAAGCATCAAAATCTGCAGACAAGTATTCCCCACCTCTATCTGTGCGCAATGTCTATATCTTGAGTCCAGATTCATTTTCAACCATGGCTGAAAAGTGTTTAAACACCATGAACACTTCTGATTTGCGCTTCAACCCAAAGACCCAAGTGAAATTGGGGTAATCATCAATAAAAGTAACAAAGTAGAGATGACCACCCAATGATGGAGTCCTCATGGGACCACAGACATCACTGTGTATAAGCTGTAATTTTCGGAGAGCTTTAACTGAACCATCCTTTTTGAAGGGGAATCTGTGCATCATGCCTAAAACGCACCCTTCACAGGCATGTGGAGGAGGTATCTCAAGAGGTGGCAATGCATCAACCATAGAGTGCTTCTGAAGTGTCATCGAGCTGTTGTAATGCATGTGGCCATATCTGGCATGCCATAACTCTGCATTCTGCATGGCAGCAGTAGGAGTAGACACTGCAAGAGCATGGGCTGCTCTTTTCTCAAAAAGATCAAGTTGAAAAAGCCCACACAGCAGAGTACCACATAATCTCAAGGCATAATCCTTTTCTCTATCTCGGACAGCACATTTGTCATCCTCAAAGACGACCTGAAATCCAGCGCTGTTAAGAGTGGACACTGAAAGGAGATTCTTGGTGATACCAGGCACATACAAGACATCTGAAGGTCTGAAAACTGAGCCATCAATGGCGGTAAGCTCAACTTCTCCTGTACCACGTACTGAATATGACAAGTTGTTGGCACAAGTGACTTTCTTACCAACGGGAGGTGGATGCAAGGAAGTGAAGAGACACTTCCTAGAAGTGATATGCTTGGAGGCACCGCTGTCAAGTTACCAAGTATTCGGTGTTTCATTGACACTGAAAGTTGATGCATCCGTGGAAGGATCATAACTGCAAATCAAAAAGGCATATGTATCATCATTACAAGTGCATGTACTATCCCGAGCATCTAGAGCAGCCAGCCTAGAATCTGAAATGCAAGATAAAAAGGCATAATCCTGTCCGACAAAGTTGGCTGCAGCATTCCCACTGTCAGATGCATGAGGAGCTGAATCTGAAACAGCCATACCGGAGCTGTTTTTCTTCTCTTTTGCAAGCCTTTTCCTGCATTCTGCAATGTGATGACCTGGCTTTTTGCAGCAATGACAAAAACCCTTCTTCTTGGGCTTACTTGCATCATTCTTAGCCTTTTGTGAAGGCTGTCCTGACCCATTGGTCGGCTGATTTACTGATGTCTTTGCCTGTCCCTTTCCTTTTGACTTGAACTTTGAGAGCATAGCTCGTTCACCTGCACGTGAAGCCAAGTTTTTCCTGGTCTGCTCTTCTTGAAGCAGAAGTCCTATCAACTCATGAAAAGTGAGAGGATTTGCACCCCCCCTCAATGATAAGTTCAGCGAGGTATGAAAGCTTAGATAAGTCTCAGGAAGAGAATTTAGAGTGGTGGTAATCATCTCTGAATCAGGAATAATCTCATCAATGTTCAATAATTGCTCTCTCAGATCCTATAGCTTTGTGAGGTGGACTGACATGGAGTCACCCTCTTCCATATGTGTATTACTTAACTCTCTTTTCAAGAAAGATACCCTTGCATCATTCGGGGCTGCATACATGCTTTCTAAGATATTTCACGCTGCCTTCGAGGTCTTACACGATCGGATATGCGGAATGATAAATCTTTTCACTGAAAGAGAGATGCATGACAAAGCTAAGGCATCCTGTGAATCCCATCTCTTTTGTTCTGGAGTGGTGGCTACAGCTGCACCAACAACCTGTCCTGCAACTGCACCCTGTGCACGACCTCTTCCACCTCCTTGCTGGGGAGGGGTATTAGGTGCCATACCTGCTGGTCGGATCTCATCCCCATTCACATAATCCCATAAGTTGCGAGAAATCAGAATATTGCGTACCATAAAACTCCATAGGGAGTATTTGGTACCATCCAACTTGTCTTCCTGTGAAAGACCACCGAACGGGAAATCATTCTGATTTTGCTAGGCCATATCTGAGAAAGAGATTTTAGCAGATACAAGAATTCCCTTACTGGGAATGAAATGCACAACTCCCAAAAAACACAGCCAAGCACTGGCTGTAAATGCAACTCAGATTTCGGCACTTGCACTGTCAGAAATCTGTCCAAGCATCAAAAACTCTCCAAAATCTGCCAAAAGTGCTGCAAAACACTTAAGAAAGGCAGTGTGAAATCTCCAAAATTGCTTCTCCAACACAAAAGCCCCAAAATAGACCTGAAATTGCAACCAAAAAGGAGCAAATTGAACAAAAGCCCCAAATGTTGCGCTCTGTCTGCAAAAGCCCCAAATTTCACTGCGAAATTGCAGTGTAATCACAAAATCCTCAAATTTCTACAAGAAATTGTACTGCAAAACTGAAAGCCCCAAATTTTGAGCTTGAAACTCTGAATCTGCCAGCAATGTCTGCTTCAAAAGCAATTACAAACCCGAAAATACCCCAAATGTATGCAAATGACTGCAAAAATAGCTCAACAAGCACCAGATCTGCAAAGAATAGCAAAAGAGCTGCAAGAATGCCTGCTCAATGAATCCTGTACGAAATCCATACACCTACAGTACGGCTGTACGAAATACAGTGCATCGGCTGATGCAGGTGTGCAATACGAAACTTGCAGGTACGGATGTACGGACGAGCAGGTACAACACAGTACGAACGGAGTGGACTGTACGACAGTACCGACGAAATGCAGTACGGGTTGAGAAGTACAGTCGCGCATCACGGAAGCAGCAGGTACGGCAGATCTGCAATACGGACCGAGCCAAACTGAGCGAAATCATACATAAATGTACGGATGGCGGAAACAGTACGGCGCAGTACGGATCTATAGATCGTGGAGCTCGAGCAAATCTGTACGATCGAATGCAGGTTTGTACGGGCGAGATGCAGCAGAGTACGGACTGGAGTAGCAAGGCCGTACGGACCTGTACGGAATGTACGGCACACGGACTGTAGTACAGCACTGTACAGGATGACGAGACTGCAGCAGACAGAAGGTACGGAAAGCTAGAGTTCGGGAGCAGGGAGCAGGTCCAAGAGCACGATCTACTCTGATACCAAATGTGAGAATGAGAGAGAGAGAGAGAGCAAATGAGAGCAAGAAGCAGGAGAGAGTGAGAGCTGAAAGCTTAGTTGCAAATAAATGAGAGTAAGAGAGATACAACTGAAGGAGTGAGATAAGGTTTTGTCCTAGTGACAAAACCTTAGTAGTCACTAACCATAGTTAGTGGACTAACTACGGTTATTGAAAAAACCCTCTTAAAGAGGGAAAAGTGCCCCTAACTAGCTTATTAAATTACATTGGTCACTCCTGAATTATATCTATAATTCTAACAGTATGTGGTCCCATGCCTACACGGTCATTAGGCGAGGCTGAATACTATGTGAGATTCATTGATGATGCAACTAGGAAAGTGTGGGCTTATGCTATAGCTCATTTGGGTTATGTACCGCATTTGAGTTTTTCTAATTTTGAATTTTGTGAGCATTATCTTTATGGAAAGCAGACTAAATCAGCCCATAAAAGAAGGGGAAAGAAAGAGCTTGAAAGGCTTGATTTGGTGCATTCAGACATATGTGATCCCAAAGACTGACTACTATGTGATATTCATTGATGATGCAACTAGGAAAGTATAGGCTTATGCTATAGCTCGGAAGAGCAATGTGTTCTAGGTATTTCAAAAATGGTTGGCTTTGGTTGAAAATCAGTCAAGTAGAACGCTTAAATGCCTATGGATACGGATTCACAATGATGGAGAGTATCTCTCTTATGACTTTCAGCATTTCTATGATACACGTGGGATCAAGAGGGATCTCATATCCTCTCGTACTCCAGAGCAAAATCTAGTTGCAGAACAAATGAACCGCACCATGCAGAAAAGGTTGCAATGTATTTTTTTTTGCGCAAAAAGTAGTGCTAGTTATATTACTTAAAAACGAGAGTACAAGAGGGCCTAAAGGCCAGCGGGCTGCAATCACAAAATGGATACAGCCCGAGGAGCCAAAATACTAATTACAAGCCTCTTAGGGCATAATTCTCGAAGAATGGACAAACAGCCACGGTGGGGGGGGAGTAATGCCACTGAAGACTCTGAGCAGGGTGCTGGAAGAACAGCTCTCGGTGGTCCCAGTCGCGAAGGAAGCGCCGTCTCTTCTCCTTCCCTGCTCGGGACTCTCCCTAAATCTGATCCCACTGACCCTTGAGAAAAAAGTCCCCTCCTACAATCCAAGAATCCATCTCTGGCAATAAGTCTGTCAAGGAGCTCCAAAAAGCAGCTCTCCATCTGAGGTCGGTCGGGGCATAGATATTGAGGATGCCGATACGGGATCCCTCAATATTCAAGCCCACCCAAAGCACTCATCCTGGGATCAGGGTGCCAAAACCACACACATGTTGAACTAGAGAAGCATCGATGGAGGTACAGACACCCCGCTCCTCCCCTGCTCGCCAATCAAAGGTTCCCAGTAGGTGTGGGAGCGTCCTGTGAGGACCTTCCCACAATTACTGGTCTGAGAAGCCGAAAGCTTGTGTTCCTGCAATAGGAGCACATCTACCCTTCCCACCAAGGCTGGCTGAAGCTCCTGTCTGAGCACCATCTTCCTGGGGCCGCGGGTTCCTGATGAGTGGAACCCGTTGATGTTCCAAGAGATAATGCGTATACTCATGAAGAGGGGAGATGGGCCACAAACAGCTGTCTGCTTGCGGTCGATGTCGAGGTGGTCGGAGGATGTCCAGTGTGCAAACGAAGGCGCTTCTGTGAGGGTTTCGAAGGAGAGGCCGGATCATCGGACCCATCCTCTAAAACCTTCAACAGAGGGGAGAGGCCCTTCGTCCCATGGTGGTAAGCTCTCTCTAACCAGCTCGACGCCTCTGCCAGGGAAATACTGTACAAGCCCGCTACCTCTGAGGTCCTCCACGGGCGGAGCCCTTCTGCGTAGACCCACTCCAGAGGCGGTCGAATAATGACCAAAAGGCGGAATCGTTTGGCGCTATGGCGCCATCTCAGACAAACGTCACCCTCCTTCCACTGCTGCTGAAGAAGCTCCGCTGCTCTGCTACTGATCCAGTCGACTGCCACTTTGACATGTGGCACCCCTTGGGCTGCCGCCGCATCAACGAAGGTGTCTTGCATGGGCCAGCCAAAGTGCGCCCCCAGGTCCTTGATATCGGGCGAAGCTCGGTTGTGAGGCCTGGGAAAATGAGGGTAACTGGATGGCGAGGAATGCGGAAGCGGGCATCCAAGTCCGCTACACTGAAACCCCTATACCATGGGACCATAAGGATGATCTTCCCACCCACAGAAGTAGGGGATCGCCTGACCATATCGCTCGCAGCCTGTGCTGAGGAGAGCTTGAGCCAGAAGATACCACGTCCCATGAGTGCAACCTCCTCAATGTGGCTGTCCTCAAGGTAGAGGGTGGACTGTAGCTAGTCCCCGATGTCTGCTCGTGAAGGGGAGTAGCCAATCACTCTCCCATAAACGGATGTCTGGGAGAAGTCCGTGGCGGCCTGCTTCACCAAGGAGACCTGATGCTCTGTCAGTGTTATGCTGTAGGCTGATGGGGGAGAGGGGGGGTCCGTCTGGGCCACCGGTTCCGGGCTCTTGGCCACCATACCGCACCGACAAACTGCGAATGCTCCAAAGGCAGGGGAATGAGAAGGAAACGGCAGAGACGGAGGGGGGGAGTGGTACGGAGGCAGGGGAGGAAAGAGGGAGGGATGGAGAGGTACGGGGAAGCAGGGGGGAGAGGTGGTGAAGAGGGAGCGGGTGGCGGAGGGGAAGGAAGGAGGAGAGAGGGGGGGCAGCGCAACGCAGGGCGGGAAAGAGGAGGGAAAGGGAGGGGGTGTGGCAGCGCCGCACGAGAGGGGGCGGGGAGGAGAGGCGAGAAAGGAGGGGGAGGGGAGGGGCAACGTTGCGCCGCAACGGGGGGAGATGGAGGGGGCGGGAGGGGTGGTAGCGCAATGCGAGGGGGGGGAGGCAGGGAGAGAGCGGAGAGCAGAGAGGGAAGGAGCGGAGCGGGGAGGGGACAGCGGGCGGAGAGGGAGGAGAGGGGGACGGAGGGGCGCGGCGGGAGGCGACGACGAAGGAGGAGGGGGGAAGGAGGGGCCGCGCAGCACGAGGGGGGGTAGACGGGAGCAGGGGAGGGGGGGGCGTTCGCGAAAGGTTGCAATGTATGCTTTCCAATGCAAGTCTTTCTGATGGTTTTTGGACTGAGGCAATGAAGACTACAGTGCATGTGATCAATAGATCACCTAGTAAGAGTTTGGATGGTGGTATTCCTGCAGAGGCATGGAGTGACAAGAAGCCCTCTTACTCTCATTTACGTATATTTAGGTGTGAGGCATATGCACATGTGTCAAAAGAGCTTCGGAAGAAGCTAGATCCTAAGTCTAGGAAATGTGTTGTTTCTGGGTTATGGTGAAAGTGGAGAGATGGGCTATCGTCTCTGGGATCCAAAAGCAAAGAAGATCATACGAAGGTCTTCAATGAGAAGAAGATGCATTAGACACCCATGAGGGATGTGGAAATGAGGAGAATCACTTTCTAGGATGTGAATCCACCAACATATTGTGATAGACAACAAGCTGTCCATGCACCGAACGTGCAGGAAACGGTGCCACCAGGTACTCCCACAGGTATACAATCGACGGCAGATGATGGATCATCTATTGGTGGAAATGATGAGCCCAGGCTGCCCCTACAGCCTCAAATCACCTTGAACCAGCCCTTCGAATTGCCCCAACGGGTTCTCCTGGTCCCTCATCAACGATGGCAAATGATGTCATGTAAGAGTTGTGCACATGCGGAAGCGTAAAGAGGAGAGAGAGAGAGAGAGAGAGACCCTAAAATGAGGCAATAGCAATTCTGTATTTCCAAGGATACAACCACAGCCAAGGGGCTGGCGGAGAGAGAGAATGCTCCAAGAGAAACCCCAATGTGAGACTCCAAGATAGTGGAGAGAAAGCTCTATTTATAGGGCTGTATATTGGCTGAGCAGACCCAGGTCAGATCAGTTGACCCGACCCAGGTCAGTCGACCTGGGTTACCCGACCAGGTTCTGCAAACCCAGACAGCCGACCAGGTTCTGCAACCCCAGGCAGCCTGTTTGGCTCGGCCCTATTCCCTCCCCTTAGAGCAGGTGGAATTAGTCCCTAACTGAGCCAAAACTCCTACAACTGTCTGGGCTGGCACACCCACAAATAAGCCCTCTCTCACTATGAGATGCCGAACTTTAACAGTTTCATCATGGAGGGAGATTGAATCCCCCTGATTGTATGCAATCAATCCACCTTCTCAGTGCTCAACACTGTTTCTCCTCAAGACATGCAGAACCCTAGCAGTAAAAACCCACATCTGGGGATTCTTTCCCACATAAATCATTCCTTGTACTCTACCTAGCCTATCCTTTTCCTTTTCTACAAAAACTTCGACATTATTCCAAAAAATTTATTGTATGTATTGCCTTATGTAATGTCTCCACTAGAATCTTCAAGGATTACATGCTTTTCCATAAAATTCTAGATACATGATCAAGCCAGGTTAGCAGCACGTTTCTTTCAGTCAAATGTGCAAGCATTTTAGTCAACAAGATGAGCACTTTCTATTCAACAATTACTATAACCTGCGTTCCAGGGACACTAATCTCCAGTGTAAACTTCTCTAAAAGGAACTCTCCTTCTCTCAAAAGCCAAGCTTCTCTATACACCACTCCGAAGTCCTAGCTAGCTACAGGACATGAACATGCCAATTCAAGAACTTCCTTCTCAGATTACGTGCATGACATAACGTCTCAACAAGGGAATAAGAACTTCCAACTTATGTTCTCTTAACGAATAGCTTCCACTTTATTTCCCACCTTTTTCAAACTTCGATGACCTCATTTTTTTAGTACATTATCAATCTCTCTTTACCTTCTCCATCAATCTGTGAGAACCAATTCACTTTATTTCCAGAAAAATTGTCGCTCTGAGTATAATACATGTGAACCGGTGAAACTTCAGTACAATTTTGGTATAGCCCAGCTGAGTTTATCCTTTCAATCCTGTGATCTGACAGCCAAAATCGGAGGCACTGTACATGGATCCTAAAAGTGGTCCTAAAGTGCTAATCTTAGGTGTGAGTCACAATTCAGCTAGCAACCCATTATACAATGCACCACCCATGACTTCCCAAAGGCGACAATTCACCTTACAAGGCACCTTTCGAGTCATAGACATCAAGGCCATGTCCAAACTCAACATATGAACACAACGAATAATGGTAGTATTTCAACCTCTCTCACGATGGTATAAACCATTAACTTCATCTCCCATAGCAAGGACTAGCTACTATGACACCCTGCAACATCATGGTTGGGGATCATTTTGCATATCTATTATGTACTATGACATCCCAAATAGTATGTGGATCATTTAATAAGCATGTGCTGCCAGGCATGCACGAGCATACTTCTAAAAGTACGATCAATTCCATTCGAGGATTCAAATCTCAACACATTAAAGTGAGCAAATCCACAATCACTAGGGATTGGCAAGTTTATCTTTTCATTTTATGGAATGGTTTTCAAATATTGCGTAGATCTCTTGCTCAATCTAAGATCCATGAGCGTTACCTTCTACGTGGGGATCCCCGTGCCGGAACCCCGTACTCATTCGCTGCTTTTCTAGCACGATGAACGTGCATTCTGCGATCAACCAGCATTGTCAACCTTCACATTGACTCTTGTAGCCCGTGAAAGCAGAAAAGAACCCAGAGAAAGATTTGTAAAGCTGGAAAGTGATGCGAGAAAGAGAGAGAGAAACTGAGAGGATCGACGGTCCAAGAGTGCTGCATAGCGTACTCCTCGTCGAGGGTGAGCGGCTCGGAGGCTGTGGTGTTGAGGAGGTGAGGGTCCTGCATCCAGGCGTGGTATGTGGGCACATGCTCGCGACTGTAAGGCACTAGCACCACTCGTTGGCTCTCCAAGCTCACCCCTCGTTCCTCCATCCTCCTCTTCTCATTACTTAAAGCTTTGCTATGGGGTTGAGTTTGTGGCCCTGCAAGGATCATCTGCTTATCTTTTGCTAATCACGTCATGGTTGTTAAGGCTTTCTAATGTGTTTAAGGCTTTCTAATGTGTTTATAAGGGTATTTCTCTCAATCTCTTAGTGCTTAGTAGGTGGTTTGTGTTAGACTAAGTGGTAGTTTAGGTCATTATAATGAGTTTTTAAGTTTAGGTTTTTGTTTCAGTCCATCCCTCATCTCCCTCACTCAAGGTAATCATCCTTTCTCCCTCAAGTGGTATCATCCTACACTCAAACATCTCTATACCTCTCTCTACACCCCCATCACCCTCCTCTTCACCATCTCTCTACCTCTCTCTGTACCCCCATCTCCTTACACTCCATCCCCCTCCACCTCCACACCCCCCACCCCCCAATCCCCCCTCCACCTCCCTTTTCCCCCCTCCCCCCTCCACCACCCCCTCCCCCCCTTTTTCCCCCCTCCCTCCTCCACCTCCCCCCTTCACCAACCCCCACGCCTTCCCTCTCCCCCTCCCACCACCACCACCACCCTCTCCACCCACCACTACATCCCTCTCTCATCTCCTCCTCTCTCCCCTCTCTCTCATCCCCCGTCTCATCTCTCTCACTCCCGTCGCTTCCCTTACCCCACACGTACCCCCGTGCACGTCCCCGCACGTATAATCGCGATGCCTCAGGAGATCGCATCAACAGATACATAGCCCTCGACAACCGAGTTGCACGAGCATGTAGGCCTCAACAACCGCACCGCACGGGCACGCAACGTTGTCGATGGCAACACCTTGACGATTGTGCAACTCTACAAGAGCCAACGCCTTCGGGTGCCAATGCCATTGGGCGATGCCTTGCACACGTAGGTGCACCAGGCACAGCAACACACGCACGAGTGCCATGCCATAAAAGCCCACCATCGTGCAATCTGCGTGCCACCGAGCATCGCTCCACGCGCCCGGGAACTGTCGAGTGCCGCACCACTCCGTTGCCACCGTCGAAAAATCTACCACTCCGCCGTCGCCATGCAGTGGATGGAGGGAGAGAGAGAGAGAGAGAGAGAGAGAGAGAGAGAGAGTAACTAGCCCTTAGGTTAGTCAAGCTAACCGTAGGACATTAGGTTAGGGTAGGAGGACAAAAGAAAAAGAAAAGAAAAGAGAGGAACAAACTCATATTTAGTTAGGGAAAGTAGATTAGGTTAGGTCATCCAATCCTCCCTCTTATACACACACACCCACCTCCCAAAAAAAAAAAAAAGGGAGGGGGGGGGGCTCTTTCTTAGTAGTGCACATTTTTGTCCCTTCTTTGGGGGCCCGTACCTGAAGGCCAAATTGCACCCAGTCTGAACCAAAATTTCACGCACGTAAAGACCTATATCAAACAAAAAATTTCAAGCCTTTTTACTATCATTTTAAGTCTTGGTAATCGTCACTACATAGGCACTTATTTCGACCCGTCGATTGCATATTTTTTGCCATTTTTGGGCTACGAAGGTCAAAATCAATTGTGGATTTCAAAGTCAAACACACTCACTTGAAAGATACACTTAAGCATTGTGTATGCAGCTCAGATCTGGATGAAGGCTAGTACCTGCATACTTTCACGAACTTTCTTCTGCCCTCGATGCTCTCCAAGAATTCAACCTCTCACCATCGACAAGCAGCATGGAGGACCTAAGGGTTGAAGAAGAAATAGATAACTATGATATGCATCCCACAGATTGCTTTGGTCAATGATGCAACTGCAACAACAACAACAATGGCAAAAGACACTTGGGCAAATTGGAAATGCCAAAGTACAATGGACGAGTGGATCTCGTCAGATTCCTTCAACTCTTCGATGCAGCATGCTGTGCTGGGGGCGATCAATCAAATGAAACCAAAGCCACTTGGTTTCCGATGGCCCTAATTGATGAGGCCTCAAAATGGCACCTCGACCTTCTTGTAGAAGAAAGAGCCACATGGGCACTGCTATTAGAGTAGTTCATAAGAAGGTTCCAAATAGAAAGGCTACAAGATGACCCCACACTGCAACTAGGAAATATAGAAATGCACAAGAAAGAAAAGGTCAGAACATACTTAGAAAGAATGAAAAGATTAATAGCAAAGTGTGTTCCCCGTCGGATGACAAGTACCTCATAGCATGGTTTATCTTTGGACTGAAAAAATCCATTCGTAAGGACATGGAAAAAGTCGGTAGCTATGCACATTTCAACGATGCTCATGAAGCTGCAATTGACATAGAGGACGGCATGACCGATTCTAACACCGAGATAATGATGACTATAAATCAAGTCATCTAAGAAATCTTTGAAGAAGGGAAGCACTTCCAACAAGGATCACACCACCAACGATAGAGTGGAAGCTACGGCCCTAAGAGTAAAAGATGAAATGATGCGGGCCATCGAGTAGAAGTTGCGCATCTCTCAACCACCACAATACCCACAGAGAGAAAATATTTGGTGCCCACACTGTATGGCCAACCATACAGTCAATGAATGCTCAATCTTGAGGAACATAGTCAACCCACTAGAAGTGGCTCAACCCCCATGGTTATGGTGTCCCATTTGCAATGTTGCAGGGCATGATGTAAATACCTATTTGTACAATATGAGGGTAGCACAATGCCGGCCCCAACAATACCAAGAGCTACTGCCAATCCTAATATATAAGCAACTAGCACTAGCACCTAATGCACAATGCCATGGCTCAACACCCTCCCAGTGAGGACACAAGTGCCTTAACTATTGAGGAATCCCAATCCTCTACAATATCCTCGAGCTCCTAATCTTGCTCTAATAGTTCTAGTGCAACAACTCCAACCTGAAGAGCTAGAACCTCACTATGAGTATGAAATAGAATACCCTATGTACTACATGGATGGTGCCGAAGGACTCATTCCGGTATATGCTAACCAAGTAAGGCCCACCACATATCGAACACCCATCAAGCGTTTTGGTTGTGGGAAAAACCAGCGCAGATCAAAATGCCCACACAAGGGTAACCCCATTACATTTCAACCTGTGTGCAGAGAATGTGGAGTTGGGCATGCCTGCATGGATTGCCCACTAAGAACAAAGCCTTAATAAACAAATGAAGTAAAACTTGAAGTATTCCTAGGGATGATCAGTGTGGAAAATTATAATGTGGCAACACAAAGTGTGGTATCGTAGCTAGTCTTGATCATAACAAGATAGCACAAAGAAGTAGCAAGGCAAAAACTCCTTTCCACTCAAAAAACAAAGCGCCCTCTAGCAAAACAAGCCATGCCAATCCCACAACTGCACAGCATGTCTACTGATAGTGCCACCCAAGAAACAAAGGAAGCATACCCCGACGCTTAGACTGAGAAAGCTCGTTATCAAGCCTTGAAGCAATGGGTATAACAAGAGCAAGAGAAAATTGAGGTAGACAAGATAGTAGCAGAAGACGTTGGAGCACTCTCATCACCCAGTGTTGACACGATGATTGATTCCAACACCTTCCACAGAGTACTCGAGCAACAGGCAATACATCCCCAATTGGATGGTACCGCACTAGCCAGCTTGATAAGCTGCCTCGTCATGATGCCAATTGGAATCTTATTGAGAAATTGTCCTACAAAGTGGGAGAGTTTCGAGGGATGGATAGAATCTTCATAATGCTTCCCCCCACCTAATGAAGAAGAAAAGGTTATTTCAATGAAATTCGGTACTAGGGGTGACATAAAAAATGTAACCATCCCGTTGGAGCATAAAGCCTTTGGCCAATAACCCGCAATAGTAGACGACGGAGCCGATGTAAACATTTTAACAAAAGATATTTATGAAGAATGGGACCTACCTCCAATGCAGAAGGCTACATTCAACATTCGCCTAGCCGACTACTCTAAAATGAAGCCACTTGGGATCGTTGACAATGTGTCCACAAATATTGTTGGAGTCAGGTTCACTCTCTAGTTTACTATCTTTGGATCTTCCCAAGGGAGCCACACCATACCACATATTGTTGGGAAGACCATGGCTTCAAGAAGCTTCAATACTCCATGATTAGGGCACTGATAGAATCACAATCCAAAATAGAGAAATCACTGGGCAATATAAATTTGGGAACAGGGGAAATCAAACCAACTATTCCTAGAAATATTGAAGACACTTCCTCCACTACAACCACTGATTATGCATCCCATGTATCTACAAATGTACTAAAACCCATAGAAGGGGATACACAAAGTGGCATCAACAACTGGATACAGGCATTGGCCACAATAGACAACTGTAAGTTAACACATCCAATGTTGCCAGGTGTGAATGCCCAAATGATCCAACTAGAAGCACTAATCAAGTGTCGGGTGGGACAATGACCCTGAAGAGGCCTTAATAGAAGATTACAATGTAGACTTTGATTGGGTCCTAGAAATAGAAGTCGATAATGCCACCTTGGAAGGCCAAGTATCTGACAATGAATTGGCAAGCATGTAGGCACTCATGGCCATAGAATACCCCAAGATAGACCCTCCAACACTAGCCAATAGCAATTGGTCAAGAAAAAAGGAGGAGGATGTGCAATACCAAAAGGCCACGATAAAGCACTTTAATAAATTCGAAAGAATGTAGACCACAGTGGTGGAATTGTTTTGATTAAACCCACAAGAGCACCTGAGTACCCAAATTTTGAATGGGATCCTAAAGGGCTTGAAGGTGCATGTATGGCCAAAGAACCTCTCCTTGGGAGTGAGACTCCTATTGAAAATCCATCACTAGTCTCACAAAGCAAAAAACTTATGATTCCCTTAGCAAATTAAGCACATAGGAGGAATGCCCTAGGTTGAAATTACCTTAATTTCAACCTATAGCTTAATTACCTAGGGAATCAAAAGGCATATAAGGTACAAATTTGCACATATAGGAGGAATGCCTTAGCTAAGGGAATCATAAGTCAATTTCAACCGATCTCAAACTAGGGTTGCCTATGATTTCCTATGCAAATTAAGCATATAGGAGGAATGCCCGCCTCACTAGTCATGCATAGCGCACCCACATGTTTCGAGCACCACGAATAAATTGCACAAATAAAATCCCCAAGAGATACTTACTTTGGTCCACACACATGGCACCCTCATCACAAAAAGAGTAAAATGCATCAGCCACTCACAAAAGAAACATGCATTGTTAGCACATGGCACTATATTAGCACTGTCAAACTTGGATCTGATTTATGTGTGAAATGCCAGGGTAAAGAATTACAATAAGATGGGAAAGAGGATGACAATGCATGCCATGAGTCAGGAGAAATCAAGGAAGAGCAATTGGCTATGCAGGATGCATACTTCAGCTGTGAAATGAAGATCTATTTCGGCTCCTGCCAAACTTCAATCCCTAAACAGAAATGCATCAGTCGGAGGTCTATCATTTCAAACTCTCTTTCTAGCAAATGCTTCGTCTATGAGATCTTCTCTTCATGGTTCCCTGTTATGACAAGGCCGTCAACATAAAGGACCATGATCATACACCTGCCTCCTTCTCTGAAGATATACAAATTTGCATCATATGGGCTCCTCCTGAACCCGTTTTGTAGAAAGTAGGCATCAATTCACTGGTACTACGCTCATGGGGCCTGTTTCAGCCCGTAAAGTGCCTTCTTCAGTTTGCAGACTTTACCTTCTAAACCGGGGATCTCAAAACCTGGTGGTTGTTCCACGTATACCTCCTCCTTGAGATCTCCATTCAGAAAGGCGGATTTCACATCCATCTGAAACACGAGCCAACTTCCCTGGGCAGCTAAAGCCAAAACACTACGAATTGTGGTTAGTCGAGCTATGGGAGAAAAAGTATCTTAATAATCAAAACCATGTACCTGTGCAAATCCTTTTGCCACGAGCCGAGCCTTGTACTTATCCAACATGCCGTCGGACTTGTACTTGGTCTTATACACCCACTTGGTTCCGATCACCTTGCGTTTTGGTGGTCGATCCACAAGGTCCCAAGTGTTGTTCTTCATTATGGAGCCATACTCTGACTACATAGCCTCCATCCACCTATCATCGCCCTGTGCCTCTTCAAGACACTTGGGTTCATCAGCACGGATCACTTTTGTCATCAAAGCATAGTTGACCAAGTGTTCCTGCGCCCTTCTTTGCTCCTCTAATCTCTTGGACCAGCGGTGTTCAGATGGTTCCTCCTCAATGGATGGAGGTTCTCTATCATCCAAAAGCTGCTTTACCCACTTCGGGAATGGCCGTTGCCGTTGTGGTTCTGCAGGCTCTTCTTCATCTTCTTTGTCTTGAATCCTCCCAAGCACCATTGGGGGAGTTCGGTCTACTATTGGTGGCGGTACTGGATGGATATCTTGGTCTTGGTTGTCTAGGAAGGAAACATCCTCCTCCAATTGATGCGGCTGTTCTGAGAAGACCACATCATGACTTACAATTACCTTCTTAGTAACAGGGTTATAGAGACGGTAACCCTTTGCCTCTTCACTGTAGCCCAAGAAAATACACTTCCGGCTCTTCGGTTCCCATTTGGTCCTGGTAGCATCAGGGACATGCACAAAACAGTCACATCCAAAAACTCTTTAATGTGCAGCTGAAGGTTTCTTACCAGAAAAGGCTTGCAATGGAGTCATCCCGTTCACAGCCTTCGTGTAGCTACGATTCAGGATGTAAACTGCAGTGTTACATGCTTCAGCCCAAAAAGTCTTTGGCAAATCTTTCCCTTTCATCATACTCCAGCCCATTTCGCAAATGATGCGCATCTTGTGTTTTGCTACTCCATTTTGCTGTGATGTATGTGGCGGGGGTTTTTGCCTCTTGATCTCGTGACTTTTGCAGTAACTTTCGAATTCAGTCGATGTGAACTCTCCACCTCTGTCTGATCTCAACTTCTTCACCTTCCTTCTGGCTTCTTTCTCGACCATTACATGCCATTCCTTAAACCTACTAAAAGCCTCGTCTTTAGTCTTCAGGAAGTATATCCATATCCTTCTACTGTAGTCATCGATTAGCGTCATGAAGTAGTAGGAACCACCCAAAGCTTCCGTCTCCATCTTTCTGCAGAGGTCCGTGTGAACGAGCTGTAGAGGAGCCTTTGCCCTGCTGGCCTCTTTAAGAAAGGGCTGTCGATGCTGCTTGCCCATCATGCAAGCTTCACATACATCAGGCAGATCTAAAATTTCTGGTAGGCCTGCAATCATTCCACTTTTATGCAGCTCCTTCAAAGAACTAAGGTTTAGATGACCAAACCTCTCATGCCATAGCTTAGTGTTCTTCACATCCGCTCGAGCACTAAAAGCTGAGAGTTTGTAAATGTTGTTGCGCCGTGTACCTTTACCAATGACCTTCCCTTGAAGATCTAGAATTTATGCACCATTCTTATTGAATTGAACTTTGAGGTCCCAATCCGTGATTGCGGAAATGAACAACAAGTTCCTCTTGATATCTGGCACATAAAGAACATCGAACAACTGTTTTACAACTCCATCTGACTTGAGAGCAATCGTACCTTTTCCTTTTGCTAGACATTTTGCATCATTGCCGACTGCTACCAGGATGTAATTCCTACCGGCTGTAGAGAGGTATACAATCCTTCCGACTGGTCATGTGGCACGATGCACCACTGTCAATGATCCACGGTTCATCCGTAGGTACATGAATTGCCTCCGTGCAAATCTCCTCAATTGCGATGAGTAGCTCTACTGGTACTGCCTACGTGCTGTTGCTTGACTCTTTCTTTACTCCGTTCTTCTCATCTACAATCTTCTTTCGGCACTCATTCTGCTTGTGCCCTGCCTTGTTGTAATAGAAGCACTTGATCTTCTTCTTTCTCTTTTTATCATCAGAAGAAGATGGGTTACCAGAGTCCTTACCCTTACCTTTCTTTGATCTGGTCCAAAAAGACGAATCTTCTCCAGGTCCTCGTCTTTTGACACATCTCCTCCTCCGGAAGCATCGCACTGAAATCCTCAAAGTTGAGGGACAGATTTCTATTCTGCCTATTCAGCGTCGTAACAAGACCATTGTAATTTGGTGGGAGAATCCGTATACACCTTCGTGCTAGATTCTCGTTGGTGATGGCGATGCCAATTGCAGTCATCTGATCATGCAGATTCTTCACCCTGGTGATGAACTTCTCTGCCGCTTCAGACTCAAACAACTTCTCGTTCGCGAGTTGAGTCTCCAGATTCTGAATCCGCGTCTAATTCGTGGTCTCGTACTGATTTTTCAAGACCATCCATGCCTCCTCTGCTGTGGTGACATGTTGAATTAACGCCATGACGGAATCACTAACACTGCAGACAATAGAACACAGCACATCTGCATTTCTTCTTGTCCAGGCGAGAATCTCATCTACAGTTAGTACTATCTGTTGTCTTGCATTGGCTGGATCCGGTCTCGCAACCGGCCTCACGTCCACCCCAGTAGTAGTGTCCCAAAGCTCGTATGCGCTTAGGATGGTCTTCATCTTGAACTTCTAGAGTGGATAGTTAGAGCCGTCCAACTTTCTGCTTTCGTCGAGGGGTGGGATTCGTAGTCTTGCGGGCTGGGCCATCTCTCACAATCTGCTCACAAACAGAAACACACTACCAAATCTTCTTGCTAGAGTCCAGGCTCTGATACCATGTAAGAAAATAATACAACGTCTGTGCTTAATAGATAATAGGATCTCGTACGCAAGAGAGAAAACAAGATAGTATGGAGAATCAAAAATTTGATTATTGTAGAACTGATACAATAGATGGCACTGCCTCCCAACTGTGTGATCCTGTGAAAGAAGCTTCGATGGCGTACTGGAAACAGTAGAAGACGGAGGCTAGATGCTAAGGAATCAGGTGTTGGGGGTGGGGTAAAGGCCCATTTATGCCTAGACCCCTATGACACCCTTATGTGTGTACATACTTGTACGTAGAGTTTGTACCTTTCTAATATAAAACATGAGGTGTTGTGGTGTGCACCTAACCATTCTCATTTTACACACCCACCATTGTGTGTTCTTGCTCTCTCTCTCTCTCTCACGCTCACTCCCTTCTAATCTCACATGTGGTATCAGAGCTTTGGCTCCGCGTGAGATTCTGGCCCCCGTTGACGCCCTGAATGTTCCCCGACGCTGCCCCAGTGTTCGGATACTCGTTTGTCGTTGTTTTTCGCACTCCGTTGAGCTCTTTTCGCAGCCCGAGCTGCCCGAACTCCTTCTCGAAGTTCTGGAACTGTTTTGGTACTGTTTTGGGCTTCCTTTCACGCATGTGAGCTACCCCTCGGTGCTCTTGGAGTTGGCCAGCTCTATTTTGGTCTCTCCTCACCATTTCGAGCGACTCTTTGCTCGTGGGAAGGCCCGAGTGCCTCTTTCTCGATGGACACTCTATTCTCTACCGTGCTCACCTTGAGTCTATTTTACTCGAGGTATTTCTTTCTACAACTCCCTCTGTGACTATAGTCGGTCGGGGTGTCGTGGTTCGCAGGTACATCGTCACTTTGGCAGTGGATTGTGTGGCCTTTGTGCTACATTTGGCTGTTAAAACAAAGTTTTTTTTTGCCTTTTGGACGTTTACATGCTTTTGGGACATTTGACATGCTGGAATCGGTGCCCGAAAATGCATTTGGAATGACATTGTAGTCACAAATCAAAGGGCTTTCTGGAAATTTTGCTTCATAAGTGTTGGTGGAGTTTATGCCTGCTGGAATCTTCCCAAATCCCTCTATTTTTGAGGTGAAATTAAAAGGCCTTTGGCCCACTTCGTTTCAGAACTGTGTAATTCAGTTGGGGGGAAGATATACACCCTTGGAAGCTCAGTTGAGCTTGGAAAATTTGGGGAAAGTGCCAAAAATCAGGCCTGAACTGTAATTTTCTGTTTTTTGATAGTTTTAGGTCAGGTTTGACCAAGTTTAACTGTCCAGAAATGGAAAAATCAGACATGATCTGTTTATTACTATTTTAAGACAGTTTTGGGATAGTTTTGACACTTATTTGTTGAGGAAAAGTGAAGAAAAACAGTAAAATACAGAGCTGGACAGAAATTCCAGCAAGGGGTTTTGTGGATGCAAAGTGATCTTTGACAGATCACGTTAAGTGGGAGTGCTTTCCCTCCGGGAGTACTATTTTGCGAAATTTTTTTTTTTTTGGCAAGAGTCTCCTTTCATCTAAAGCAATGGCTTCATCCTCCCAAGTTGAGACTTCTCAAGGCGGGAGCTACACCATTGAAAAGTTGGAGGGACAGGTGAACTTCAACTATTGGAAGGAGCAAATATATGGTGTGTTGGTCATTAAAAAGCTTATCAAGCCAATCAGGCTACAAGGCGTTCAACCCGATGATATGGATGATGATGCATGGCTGGAACTTAATGATCTTGCCAAGTATACAATTTTGTTGTCCGTGTCAAAGAATGTCTACTTCAATGTGGCAGGTGAGACTATTGCGTGGAAAGTTTGGCAAAAGTTGAGCAGTCTTTATGTAAAGGAAAGTGCAAGCAGCAGGGTGTACTTGATGAAAAAGATCTTTGAAATGAAGATGAAAGAGGGTACACCAATGGGAACTCATCTCAATGAGTTCAACGGCCTTGTGAGCAAACTTATTGCTCAAAAGATGAACATTGATGAGGATATGAAGGCTGTTTTATTGCTTTGCACACTTCCTGAAAGTTGGGATACTTTCAGGACAGCAGTGAGTAACAGTGCTCCTGCTTTTACAGGCTTGTCATACACTGATGTGGAGAGTTCTCTTCTCACTGAGGAGATGAACCGCAGGAACAATCAAAGTGGCAAACCCTCTAGTGCTTTGAATGCACGTGGGAGATCTCAATCAAGGGGAAGAGGCAACAATGATAAGTCAAGGAGCAAGTCCCACTCAAAGAAAGATATGGAATGCTTTTATTGTGGCAAAAAGGGACACATTCAAAAGTTTTGCTTCAAATGGAAAGCAGACAAGAAGGCAAGCAAGGCAGAGAGCAAAGGTGAAGATACAAAAGATGTAAAAGGCAAAGGCAAGAGCAATGTGAAGATAGAAGAGCTTAATGTAGTGATAGATGGTGCCACTGTACCTTATGTTCATGAACCTCATGTTCATGAGGTGATGTGCTTTTCGTGTCTGATGTGAATGCCCACTCACTCATTACAGGTGATTTAGCAGACAAGCTGGATTGGATTGTTGACTCAGGTGCATCCTTTCATGTTACTCCTTATGAAGAGAGTTTTATTACATATTCGAGTGGGGATTATGGATGTGTTTATTTGGGGGACAACCGTGCTTGTCCGATCACTGGAATTGGTGATATTCAGCTTGCTTTTGCAGATGGTAATCACTTTATGCTCAAGAATGTGAAACATGTTCCTATGCTAAAAAAGAATTTGATAAGTACAGGGCAGCTTGATGATGCAGATTTCTATGTATCATCTTATAGCTTCAGATGTCGTTGGACATTCTCTTGTAAATGAAACCGAGCTGCCAAATATTTCACTGTGGCATGGCCGGTTGGGACACATGAGTGTCAAAGGAATGGAAACCTTGGCCTGTTTTGGTTACTTGCCTTTGTATAAGTTTGCTGATTTGTCTCAGTGTGATCATTGCATTTATGGACGGCAAACTCAGAAGCCACATTCCAAGCATTTGTCACTTAGGAGTTCTCCAATGGATCTTATTCATACTAATGTGTGTGAAATGCCTCAGTTATCTTTGGGGGGAGCTCGTTATATCGTGACTTTTATTGATGATGCCACCCGTAAGGTGTGGGCATATCCTATTCGCTTCAAGAGTGAAGTTCTTGGCGTTTTTCAGAGGTTTCTTGCTATGGTTGAAAATAAGGCGGCAAGAAACTCAAGTGTTTACGCTCGGATAATGGTGGGGAATACATGTCAAAGGCTTTTCAAGAGTTTTGTGACAATAAGGGTATCAAAAGGGAGTTACCTTCTCCCCATAATCCCAACCAAAATGGTGTTGCAGAGCGTATGAATCGAACCATTCAAGAGAAGGTTCGAAGTATGTTGTCACATGCTGCATTACCCTATGTGTTTTGGGCTGAAGCTATGCAAATAGCTGTTCACTTGATTAATAGGTCACCAAATAGGACAGTGGGACTCAAAGTGCCTGAAGAATTATGGACGGGAAAGCCTCCCTCATATAAGCACTTGAGAGTGTTTGGTTGTGTTGCGTTTGTGCACATACGCAGGGAAGATAGGACCAAAACTTGAGCCCACGTCTCGTAGATGCATCTTTTTGGGCTATGGTGACAGTGGTGAATGGGGTTATAGATTGTGGGATCCCAAAGCTAAAAAGCTTATACGCAGTAATGATGTCATTTTTCATGAAACATGCATGTATAAAACAGCCCCAAAGACTCAGGAAGTCAGAAGGGTTATTGATGAAGATGATGTGCATCATAGACAGCAAAATCCAAGGGCTATACAGCAGCAAATACAGCCCCAGGAACAGCCCCCAAATGCTGCAGAAGAGGCTCATGTTGAACCTCAAGAGGTAGCAGAAGTGTTGCCTCAAATTCAGCCACAAAATATTGAGCAATAGAACATGGAATTACAGCAGGAAGAGGTGGTACAGCCACCTATTTTTCAACAAGAGCAGGCTGTACAGCCAGCTCCAGGTGCTCCATGGATCAGAAGGTCTACCCGAAAAACTCGTCCTCCAAACAGGTTTGTTCCTGGGGTTGACTTTGTATTGCTTATAGATTGTGGAGAGCCCTCATGCTTTAAGGAGGATATGCAGAGGGATGATCATTTGAAGTGGGAGAGAGCCATGCAATCTGAAATGGCCTCTCTAAAAAAGAATGCAACATGGAACTTGGCCTTTGCCTGCAAGGAAGAAGGTATTGCCATGCAAATGGGTTTACAAGCTTAAGGTAGCACCTGCAGTCTCCTCACCCAAGTATAAGGCACGGTTGGTTGCAAAGGGTTTCAAGCAAGAGAAGGGGATTGATTTTCATGAGATCTTCTCACCTGTGGTCAAAATGACTACATTGAGGACTGTTCTTGCTTTGGTTGCACATGATGATATGGAATTATTCTAGATGGACGTGAAGACAGCTTTTCTTCATGGGGATCTCCATGAGGAGATTTATATGCAGCAGCCAGAGGGTTTTGCAGTCAAAGGGAAAGAGGGTCTTGTCTGTAAGCTCCGGAAGAGTCTCTATGGCTTGAAGCAGGCACCCAGGGAATGGTATCATAAGTTTGATGCTTTCATGAACTCTCAGGGGTACAAAAGAAGTGAGGAGGATCACTGCCTATACACCAAGAAGGCTTCAGATATGGGAGTCTTCTCATCCTCATTTTGTATGTGGATGACATGCTTATTGCAGGGAGTTGCACTCAGGAATTGGTTGCACTCAAGAAGGAGCTGCATAAGACTTTTGAGATGACAGATCTTGGTAATGCCAATCATATACTTGGCATGCGTATTCTTAGGACAGGGGTAAGAGAACTCTCTACTTGTCTCAGAAAGAATACATTGGGAAAGTGTTAATGTTTTAGCATGGATGAGGGGAAGAGTCTCTCTACTCCTTTACCTCCATATGTGAAACTTTCACAGGATGACAGCCCTAAGTCAGATGTCGAGCGGGCTGCCATGGCCAAGATCCCTTATGCCTCAGCAGCTGGTAGTCTTATGTATGCTATGGTTGCTACATGTCCAGATATTGCATTTGCAGTGGGAGTTGTTAGCAGGTTTATGGCCAACCCTGGCAAAAGGCATTGGAATACAGTGAAGGGTGTAATGAGGTACTTGAAGGGTACTCAAGATGTGTGCATATGCTATGGCAAGTCAGATGCATCTATCTAAGGATTTGTGGATGCAGACTATGCAGGTTGTGCAGACACAGCAGACGGTCTACCACGGGTTATGTTTTTACTTTCACTGGTGGTGCAATCTCGTGGATTTCTTGTATGCGGAAATGCATTGCTTTGTCTACCACTGAGGCAGAATATGTTGCAGCCGCTGAGGCATGCAAGGAGGCTTTATAGCTTTCTCATCTAGTGGGAGCTTTGGGTATTTCAGGAGGGATTCCAGTGTTGCACTGTGACAGTCAAAGTGCTATCATGTTGGCTAGGAACCCTATGTTTCATGCCAAGACTAAGCACATTGATGTGAAATATCATTTTATCCGTGAGGTGCTTGATGGTAAGCTACTTGAGCTTGTCAAAGTGCACACAGATGATAACTCTACAGATGTTTTGACAAAGAGTCTGCCCTCAGAGAAGCATGCACATTGTATCAAACTCGTGGGTGTCGGATAGGCCATTTGTCTTTTCTTTTGGCCTATACATTATTGTATTTTATACATCACTTTTAGGCACATTGGCCTTTAAGTGGGAGATTGTTGGGGGTAAAGGCCCATTTATGCCTAGACCCCTATGACACCCTTATGTGTGTACATACTTGTACTTAGAGTTTGTACCTTTCTAATATAAAACATGAGGTGTTGTGGTGTGCACCTAACCATTCTCATTTTACACACACCCACCATTGTGTGTTCTTGCTCTCTCTCTCTCTCTCGTGCTCACTCCCTTCTAATCTCACATCAGGGTTGCTGTAGCTAGTGATAAAATGGGCTTCACGAGCTTGCTCTTATATAGCCACCAGTCGTAGTCAGTTAGGCTCATTTGGGTGACTGACCTAGTCTGCCCAAAACGGTCGACTGGGGGTCGGTCCCGAAATAGGCCACCGACCATACGATAAAACCGCTGCACAAAACAGAGCAACTCACCTATGGTATTCGTCAGCCCAGAGCCATCCGAGATCATCTGAGGCTCCAAACGGGTCCCACAACCCAAGAGTGGGCTGCCCTAGGAAATGCTCCGTCTACCCTCAGTGCGATCAATCAAGGGATGCCTTCCTGCACTTGCATGTAGCCTAGTTGGCGGTGTGCCAACTCTATCTGAAGTCGTCCAGTCATCAGGCCACACATGGCCCCCATCTGGTGTCCAAACTAGGACCTACCGGATAACTGAGCTACTCAAATGCCTTCTCCTCATATGGGGGGCCTACAAGTAGAGTTAGCTGGTTCCCGCGTAGTTACACGAGAGTGGAGCATTAATATCTAACAATGGGATCCAGAATCATATCATGGCGTATTCCCCGCTTTGTGACTTTGTGTTAAGTGGGAATAACTCCTGAATTTCAGAGAATCTTGCATCCAAATGTTTCTTTGGATATTCTTCTTGTGCATGTGGAAATGAGAAAGCCTCCTGCATAGTGGATCTACAAAGGTAGATCTATAAGGTCTTTTCTTTATATGTTACTGTTCCATACTTATCTTTCTCAAACTCTCTACTTTTATATGATGTTATGAATTGACAAATGTATTCTATCATAGCAGGTATTGGTGAGAAGGATTTTAGCTTCTCAAAAAGACTACCTAGTCCCTTTGACTGCAAGAAGTTGTAAGCATTGGGTGACATGGAAAACATTGAGGCTCATTGCCATACAAGCTATATTGTTCCATCTGTCGCTAGCTCTTTGTTGATCTGGTCCTCAAGGTGTTCTGCACCTACATCCTGCATAGTCAATTGCTCTGACTCAATTTCTCCTGCCTCTAATATCCCTTGGTTCTGTGGTGTTTCTTCTTGGCATGTTGCATTTATTTGTTCATTAGTATCACTGTCCAGAACCACTAGCCATGGTTGTTTTGGTGCTGACCTCTGGGTTGGTGATTCTGGATCGTGTCCTTCTTCAGGTTGGTGATTTGAGGAGGGCTGTTGAGGTTGAGGTTGAGGCTTAGGCCATTTGTCATGGTGTTGCTTTGCCAATGGCGTTGTAGACCTTTTCCCCATCTTATTGGACTGTCTTCACCTTGGCATTGCACACATGAATCAACTGACAGTGCCAATATAGTGCCATGTGCCAAGAGTGCATGTTTCTTTTGTGAGTGGCTAATGCATTTTACTCTTTTTGTGATGAGGGTGCTGTGTGTGTGGATTTAAAACAAGTATCTCTTGGGGCTTTTATTTGTGCAATTTATTCGTGGTGCCCAAAACGTGTGGGTGTGCTATGCACGACTAGTGAGATAGGCATTCCTCCTAAGGGAATCATAGGGCAGCTAGGACACCTCTGAGCCCTAGCTTGAAATCGATTGAAACTACCTATATGTGCGAAGGCATATATATCTTTTCATTCTTCCCAGGTATGTTCTGACCTTTTCTTTCTTGTGCATATCTATATTACCGAGTTGTAATGAGGGTCATCTTGTAGCCTTTCTGTTTGGAATCTTCTTCTGAATTGATCAGATAGCAGTGCCCATGTGGTTCTCTCCTCTACGAGAAGGTCGAGGTACCATTCCGAAGCCTCATTGGTTAGGGCCATTGGGAACCAAGCGGCTTTTCATTTGACTAGTCGCCTCCAGCACAACATGCTACATCAAAGAGTTGAAGGAACCCGGCGGGGTCCCCTCATCCATTGTACTTTGGCATTTCCAATTTACCAAAGTGTCGTCTACCATTGTTGTTGTTGTTGCAGTTGCATCGTTCTTTAGGTGTTCTCAAGGACTTTGATCATCACTACTTATTGCTTCTTCAATTGTGATTTCCTCCATGGTGCTTATTGATGGGAGGTTGCATTCTTGAAGAGCATCGAGGGCCGAAGAAAGCTCGCGAAAGTATGCAGGGGCTAGTCTTCATCCAAATCTGAGGTGCATAAACAAGTCCTATTTATGGCAACAAGGGCCATAAGTGCAGTCTAGGACAACAACTATGAGAGCATTGTGTGTGTAGAGTAGCGGCAAAGCTCCACCATTAATTTAGTTGTTAACCCTATGGCAACAAGGGCATAAAGTGCAGTCTAGGACAACAACTATGAGAGCATTGTGTGTGTAGAGTAGTAGCGAAGCTCCACTTGTAATATCTTGGGTCTGAAAGATAGTATGATAAATCTTAAAGGATGAGGATAGCCAAAATCCTCTCTAGAAAAGATCCAATCATACTTGCAAAATCAGGATCTAGAGAGAGAAATACTAAAAGCCTACACTTTCGGAGGTCCCTCCACTTTGTGTAGAGACCCAAAAAGTCCCTGCACTTTGTGTAGAGACCCAAAAGGTCCCTCCTCTTTGTGTAGATACCAGCTCTCCACTCAATCTTGGACTCCTCCTAAACCCTGCAATCCCCTTTGAACCCTGGAACTCCTAGTCAGTTCTCTCAACCTTGTTTCCCCTTCGAACTATGTCTAAACCCTTGAACTCCCGTGGAGGTGAGAGCCTTCATTAATTGTTATAATCAAGCCCTCTTTCTCATTCATGCGTGCATGAGATCTGCTTTCCATGCTTTAGCCTACACCTCTCACCAGAACAAGACTCGAGGACTTATGCTACACTTGTGAACACCTATGCTACAATGAGCAACGACACGACTGTAGGTGTGACCAACACCCTCGGAACCTACACTTGGGTAAAACAGAGACAACAAATAGTTATGCAAAACAAAAAAAGCTTATAGATTACATAATATGCAGAAGAAAAGCTCATAATCAGCAAGGATGTTATATTTTGATGGATGTCATGACTCCCATACTTGAAATAGAAAAAAGGGACACCCTTCATATTAAAGAGTTAAAAGTATATGTACAATAGTCCCAACCCAAGTAGGGGCAAATAAAATAAGCTACTTGAGGGATTTCCTCCTCCTACACCTAAAAAGTAATTGGACAAGTGGTGTTCAAATGGTATGAATATTTTGACATGAAGGAACGTCTTGGCATAGCCAAAAAAGGACCCAAGATGTCCACAAAGCTGGAAAGCTTATTAAGAAGTGTTATAACCCCAAGATCATAGTAGGGGTTGGTCATGTCCAAGGAAGGGACCCTTTAAAATGGGTTGGTGTCACATTGAGTTATACGATCCTCATACATCTCTTGTATTGTTGCATCTCCTGTTTCATTAATTATATCCTTAGATTGTGATAGCTCTTTATATATTCATATATATTGGTGTCACATTGAGTTGTACGATCCTCATACATCTCTTGTATTGTTGCATCTCCTATTTCATTAATTATATCCTTAGATTGTGATAGCTCTTTATAAATAATACCTTTAAAACTAATACATGCTCAAGGTTGTGATGGCATGTACTTTTCTTTGGCTTTGTTCCAAGATAACATTTTGAGTGTAAAACATGATCCTAGCTACCTCATTATGTAACTTGTATGCCTTGTTTTTGTAGAAGCATTAAATGAATATCCATTCTAAAATGTTGAAGCCAAACTTTTAAATCTTGTCTTTGTTATTGTGAACTCAAATTGGTTTAACTCAATTGTATCATAGCCTCATATATTTGCCTTCTTAAGGACCCATAGCACTTTGTATCTAGTGTCTCTCCTTGATCTGTGGATATGAATTCGTCAAATTCCTCCACTGTTGCCAGCTTGGTCTCCACGTGAGCTCACATGTACTGAGTTCTTTGATGCTATGCTAGTCTCGAGCTTCCTATTAACTAGTGAGTTAACACTCACCTTGACTTATGTTGAGTTGTGTCCTCATAGCTCATCTCTAGTAATTTCTCTTTAGAGTGGGTACCTGTGGCCATCTTCACCACATTAGCTCCTCCTTGGTAGCCAAGACATCTTGTACCTCAACAATTGCTTATGCAGGACTAGTCATCATCATCGGTGGCATCGCTTGTGATTGAGTAGCCCATGGGGGTCCCAATATTTACTACTCAATTTCCATGGGTATATACCATGGATATTTAATTGGTGAGACTATTGGGGCCATGTCTCAAGCATTAATCCATTTACGAACTAACTCACCCAAATCTGGGTGCATCTAGGCTTGAGACTCAAACTTGATGTCATATTGAAATACCACCTTGCTATTGGGCATAATCCACTTTTCGTATGAAGGCTAGCAAAGTTGCTTAATATGGTTGAAATTATGTCTTTGCTTTTATGAGAGGATTTCTGAGTAATTTTTTCACCAAGCAGAGAAGTTGGACAAAATAGGACGGTGATTGAGACATGTTTGGGGGCTGCTTATTAATCAAATTGTGCACAATAGCACCTCTCTACTCTGCTAGGCCCACTGTTGTTTGTAAGCCAAAGTCATAACCGCATTGTCAAAGGTGCCGGTAGCCCACTCATATGCCATCACCTCCCAAAGAGGCTCATAACTGTCATTAAAAAAATGCTTGCTAGAACCATATAGCATGGGCCCATTCTTCTTCTATAAGACAGTGGTGCCAGTGCTAGAACTTGTTAAATTACACGGCACAGCGGAACAGAAACTGAACAAAGAATATAGAGTACACAGCAAACTGGAGAGGAACAAACTTTTTCTCAATACTGATGTAGTACAGATGATGGCTCCATCCACCCGTGTGCTCCCACAGTGAGCTTAGATGGCGATCTAGACAGATACTAGGTGAAGAGCTACTAGCTAGAAGATCTGATATGATCTGAACTGATCTAATACAATGGATTGGGGAGGTCGCCTCTTTATAGCTATGAGGGTGGTAGAAGGATCAACGTAGTCGATGGAGTCAACCAGTCGACCTAGTTGGTGGAGCCGACCAGTCAACCTAGTCGGTGGAACCCACTAGTCATCCATGGAATATTCAAGGAATATTCCCTATATCATCGCCTCGAGAGCTCCTGCCCCCGAACCCCCACTAGGAGGGCCAGCGGCCCCCTTGGGACCCCCCAAGCCCCAGCAAGAATAAGGGGCTCCCACACAATCACCTTTCTACCATCAACAGTCTCATTGATTGACCTCATGTGACATGCAAGTTAGGATCCATCCAGTGTCCCGGGCTCACACATGGCTTCTCCTCGTATGGGGGCCTTACAACTTGAGCACCTTGGACCATTGGTGGTTACCATGAGGGTGGGGCATCGAGCATATCTAACACCCCCCCTCAATGTCCACCCATAGGTGAACTACCTTCTCGGCCCAATGCGAGTCTCTAAAGATGACCCTGAAGCTGATCCTTCCCGAGTGCCTTGGTGAAGATATCTACTCCATTTTGGTCTATTGGACAGTAGACCAATTCCACTATCCCATCCTCGATCAAATCATGCACATAGTGATATTGAATCTCTATATGTTTTGTGCGCACATGAAACACTGGATTTTTTGCAATGGCCATGCAACTTTGATTGTCGCACCTCAGCACAATTGCCTCATCCTCTTGCACTCCCATGTGCCATAAGATCCTCCTTAGCCACACTGCTTCACATGCAGCAAAACATGCTACCTTGTACTCAGCCTCGGTAGAAGACAATGCCACTGTTGGTTGTTTCTAACTAATCCAAGATAAGATACCTGAACCTAAAGAGAAACAATATCCAGAAACTGATTTCCTAGAATCAACATCTCCAGCCCAATCTGAGTCACAATGCTCAGCCAAGGAAGTGCCCGTACCATAGGTGATGCCATAATCAAGAGTGCCCTTCACATACCTGAGCACCCACATCCCTACATTCCAATGATTCTCCCGGGGCTTATTGGAGAGCCTGCTCAAAATGTCAATAGCAAAACTGATGTCCAGTCTGGTGTTGCACAGATGGATGAGACTGTCGACCAACTTCCTGTACCTCCCCATGTCTGCTGGTGGTGAGGCATCCTCCATAGACAACCTCGCATTTACCTCCATAGGTATAGCTATCTCCTTGCACTCGGACATACCAAATGCCTTCAAGATCTCCCTTGCATATTTTTGCTGAGAGATGAAGATCTTGCCTGGCTCTTGCTAGACTTCAGTTCCCAAACAGTAGTGCATCAAGCCTAAGTCTGTCATCTCAAACTCCATGCTCAATGCCTTTCTAGTCTAATGGATCATGTCTTCATAGTCACCTGTAACAAGGAGATCATCCACATATAGAACAATAATAGCAGTTTTTCCACCTTTCGTGTACACATACAAGTTAGCATCTGAGGCACATCTTTTGAAGTTTAATTTATGAAAGAATTTGTCTATCCATTGGTACCATGCTCTTGGGGCCTGTTTCAACCCGTATAGAGCCTTCTTCAGCTTACATACCTTGTTCTCAGAATGGGGGGCCTCAAACCCAGGTGGTTGAGCCACGTACACCTCCTCCTTGAGGTCACCATTCAAGAATGCTGATTTAACATCCATTTGATAAATTGGCCACTTTTTATGAGCAGCCACCGATAGTACTGTGCGAATAGTGGTCATTCTGGCAGTCGGAGTGAAAGACTCCTGAAAATAAAACCCTTCAACCTTAGAAAATCCTTGTGCAACCAATCTGGCTTCGTACTTTTCCAAAGTCCCATCGGCCTTGTACTTTACCTTCCAAACCCACTTGGTGCCAATAAGCTTTCTGTTAGGTGGTCGATCTACTAGCTCCCAAGTTTCATTCTTCATGATGCTGTCATATTCTACTTGCATAGCATTTTTCCAAACTCGTAGGCTCCTTTACTTCTGCAATAATCTCAGCCATCAAGGCCATATTGACTATGTGAGCAAAAGCCCTCCTTTGCTCCTCGATTCTCTGAGACCACCTTGGTCCATTTGCATGCTGCTCAACAAAAATAGGCATTTGGTTATCATGGTCGTAGAGCTGCCTTACCCATCACGGCAATGGCTTTTTCGGTGGTGTAACAATAGGTTGGTGACTTATACCTTCATCATCTGATAATTTCCTCCTCCTTTATAGCTCTTGGGACAGGTCCATAGTGAATTACCTCTTCGCTTGATGATAAAGTGGAAGAGCTCTTCTCTACCTCCACTACATGTGGCTGCTCCTTGAAGACCACATCGCGGCTCGCTATGATCTTCTTTGCCTCTTGGTCATACAACTTATAGGCTTTCTTCTCATCACAATAGCCTAAGAAGATACATTTGGTGCTTTTTGGTTGTAGCTTGTTTGTCTCTTTGTCTGGTACATGCACATAGCATTCACACCCAAATGTTCTAAAGTGGGAGATAGATGGCTTCTTACCGCTGTAAGCCTCATGTGGTGTTTTACCTTTGAGCCTTTGTATAGCTGCGATTAAGGATGTAAACCGCAGTATTGATAGCCTCAGCCCAAAAGTGGTTTGGCAGTCCAGCACCTTTCAACATACACCTCCCCATCTCCACCATGGTCTGCATTCGGTGTTCAACAACCGAATTTTGCTGAGGCGTATGTGGTGTCATTGTTTGTCGCTTGATCCCTTTGCTCTTGAAAAAATCTCCAAACTTTGTAGAAACAAACTCACCACCACCATTCGATCTGATTTTCTTCACTTTTCTCCCTGTTTCATTTTCAACAAGCTATAGCCATTCTTTAAATTTACCAAAAGCTTGAGCCTTTTCACGAAGAAAGTACACCCACATCTTCTTACTTTAGTCATCGACAATCAATAAAAAATAGGAAGATCCCCCCAGGGCCTATGTAGGCATCTTACCGCACAAGTCAACATGCACCAACTCTAGAGAACAACACATTTATTAACATCCTCAACTCATTTAGAAAGTGTGATGACACAATGGAGAAAATAGAGTACATACATAAAAGATGCGTCCGTCCTGTCCCACTTGACCATATGCTGCCACACCTATACTGCACAAACTCCTGGACGAAAAAACACAATGACATGGTAATGCAATTATGCAAAGGAAAAAAGCACATCCTTCTCGCTAAAGTCCATTTCCCAAACGCAACGTACAATATAAGCAAGGTGCTAGAAGATCAAAAAACACATGCAGTCTGCATACCAAAATTGAAATAAAAGAGGCTATGCTAGTCGAGCTATGCTCTGACAACATTGACCGACAAGATGGCTTGGTTAACGGGGTTGATGGGGTTTTCATTGACAGCATCAACACCCGTGGGGAGGGACGTTGTGTGGATAATTTTCCCTTCCAAAGATATCGGGTTGTAAGCTCGATAGAATAACATTGACGCTTACGAGGAGTGTATTGTACCGCAATGGACACCTATCTTCAGGATCGTGAAGGACATCCAAATAGGGCCATCAAAAATAAATATCCTTACTTGAGAGCAATTTCCTATTCAACCAACAGTAGCAAGGACAATACGTAGAGCCCAGGGGCTCACATTACAACGACTTGCATTTTCCCCAAAGGGAGTTCGTGGGCACGGATTGACATACAAAGCGCTATCACATGTCAAAGACATTTAGAGTTTGTACTTATTAGAGAACCTCTAGCATGAGAATTTTCACGTTGACAATGATGTGCAAAAGGAAATGAAGAGACTCGCCACCAACGCCCCTTGGAAGATTCTAGCTCATCCACAAAATCGACAGCAAGGAAATCGAAACATTTTGATCACATCACTAAACACAAGATCATTGCCGAAATACATTCTAGTTATTAAAGAGACAAGACAAATTGTGGACTTCGACATTGTTTGCCTGCAAGAAACCAAAACAAGAAACCACCGCCAGCTCGCCCTCTTAGGATTCAATGTCGTTGAAAATTACTCTCACTCAGGCCAATGCATGCTACTGCTGCAACACTTGCCAATGCGCGATGTTAATACATTCATGGAACAAGGAACAAGAGTCGACACAACCATTCGGAATAGAAGGTTCCAAATCTAGAGGCCGCCATCTAAAAAATGCAATCTATTCCTAGGATACATTGAAAACATAATAATAAACACAAGAAAGCTAGCCTGCTGCACAATATTGTTAGGCGACTTCAACAAAGACATGGGTAGGCAGTCACCAAACTCAACAAATCTGGAAAGAATGATGAAAAAACTCAACCTACACCTGCAACTACAACAACCAACAACAATGCATGGGTCCCACTTGGACCACATTTGGAGCGGCATAGAACAGACAAACATTCGAACTGGGATATCGCATGCTTATTGGATAGACCACTCCATTGTCTATGCATGTATAACATAGGGCATTGTACAATGACAACTTCATCCCTACCATCATGGTCTAGTGGGCCCCTCCTTGTGGGATCCCCACCTTGTTTAACTTGAAGTCATTATTGCTAATAAATCAGGGACCTATTTTATGCATTTGTTAACAATGCCCCGCTAGGGGCAGACTAAGAATCTTGCCATTTTCGTACCCATCTAAAGCGGACATCTAATGAATTTAACATTAGAAAAGCTCCCTTGAGTCCCGTCTAAAGTGGACACCCGTGAATTTAACATTGGAAAAGCTCCCTTGAGTCCTCTCCCTCCACTCAGTCCTGCATTGCCCCTTTGTCTCCCTCTCCCCTCCCTTCTCGCCCCGTCTCCCTCTTTTGAGAGATGTGAGTAGGAAAACCTATTTTTTCTTGTTGGAGCTGGCATGAGTGCCTCTTGTTTGATTTTGTTTCATCAAATTCATGAAATCTCTTGAGATTGACATACAACCTAGGAAATAGAAATGGCTCGAGTGTGGTCGTATATAATACCTGGGGTCTTGAGGCTGTTAATTTGTGTCACTAACGTATGAATGTGTAGTGGTTGGAGGAGATAGCGACCAGGTGGTGTGAACCGAGCCTAACTTACCGAGGGACTGGAGGTGGTTAAACAAGTTTGCCTGAAATGAATTTGTTACACATGACCTTCCATTAACTCCTCGTTGCCTCATCCACCAATCTGCTTCGTGTTAGATATCGATGGTTTTCCTTGGATCATCGATGACAAAGGTCCATTCAACTTTGCCTTGCGGTTTATGCCTTGGTTTCAATGTTCGTTTGCTGAAATGCTAACGGGTTTTTTGATAATTTCGGGATTCGATAAGCTACGCTTTGAAACAGACCTGATGGGATATGACGTTTGCACTGTAGAACTTCCCTGCTGCAAACTGACGGACACAGCTCAGAGCTTTGAAAACATCCGCACACCACCTGATGAACTCCTATGCCCACAAAAACGTTGGGCATTCTCAAGAACTGGTGTGTGAGACTCCTGTTACCCTGCAACTCTGGATAAGAAGCCTGGAGCAGGGAGGAGAGGAGGCTAGGGGGAGGAGGCAAGCTCGTTACCGCCTCTAAGCTGCTCACAGTGTCATATATCCAATTTCAAAGGTTGACGTGGCAATTCACGGTCATGGAGTCACATGAGAGTCGGAACTGGAATGCGAGTATGCATCCCCTAAGAAGGTGCAAGAATGAGTGTCAAATAGCATCAAGCAATCGGAGGAGACAGACGCTCGCAGTGCGAGAGAGGGCGCGCTCATTAAAGATCCAAATGGTCAATGCCAACTGCCTCATGATGGTGCAAAAGAACGAAGGGATAGAAACCTTCATTGGGTGGCGTTCCGAATTGAATTCATTTGTGGCTGAAGCAGCTTTGTAAGGATTGAGTTCTTTGCAAAGATTCGAGTCAAGCAGCCGTGTGTGGCTGCTGCATGGATAATTTCTGCTACTTTCAGTGCTATTAAATGTTTAACTTTCCTATGTTTCTTGCAAGGTTAATTCTGAATTATGGTTCCCGAAAATCCGAGGAGTCCACACTGGCCGCATGATTCCAATTCAAACATTCGTATCAGAAATTGGGATTTTGTCCAGTTAGCTTATTTGACGACGCAAGAAATAGGACGTTTAAATCCAATATCTACTTTAGTCGGTATTTTACATCAATTTCTGAACTGGAGTTGGGTGGAAAGCTATTTTTGGCTGGACATATTAAAACCATAATCCTTTGGGGCTGTAAATTCATAAAGAGAGAAATTTGAGAGGAAGAAAGGCAGGGGCTTTGAACCATCTTTGAAGAACTCTTTAGGAGCATGTAAATAGAAATGAGGGTAGATTTGCGAGTTACCTGAAGGCATAAAAGCATACTCCAGGCATCATTGTTGAAAATATCTGGTGCAAGACAACATTCAGCCAGTGCTAGAAGAGTTTGGACATTGGTTGTTGGCAGATTTGCCATCAATATTTGGAGCTTCATTGTATGCAGCTGTTATGCACTCTCAATGCTCTGATTATGTCAGGCTGGTTCTATTTCCAGCATGGGGAGTAGAGCAACATGCAAGGTCTCTCAGAAATTTGTATCACTTTGGGCACAAATTTATGCACCAAGCAAAGCAGATTATGGAGAGGCAAAATTCAGTAGATCTCGAATCAGCATTGGCAGATATGACGGGAATACGAGACATTTGTAGAATTTGTGGCTTGGAGCATGCTTGATAACCTTGCTTAACGTAGCATTATGCTTAGCTCCGTTTGCTTATATTTTTTAGCTTTCTTGAGCTATGTTATCATCCTTATGTGAAAAGGAATAGTATTAGTCTGTCATTTTATTTTGGTTTGGTAAAGGTGAAGGGTAAACTTGTTGTATTCTGTCATTTTATTTTGGTTTGGTAAAGGTGAAGGGTAAACTTGTTGTATTCACTAGGGCATTGGTGTGGAGGGATGAGTAGGTCATGTTGGTGGTGTGATGTTTGCATTGGGGGGGGGGGGTGTTTGCAATTGGGTAGTTTGTTAGTGCTGCCTGAAAGGCAACGCTCTACTAACACTGTTTTAGAAAAACGTCCTCCCAATCACTTTTCAACGCAAATCCCATCCTGCCAATCAATTCTGGACACTCATCCCCTCCATTAACTCTTTTTATTCTTAGTCTCTCTCTCTCTCTCTCTCTCTCTCTCTCTCTCTCTCTCCCCCCTCAGCCCCGCCCCCCCCCATCAACTATCGATCTACTCCATAAAAGTTAAAAAGGCAGCGCTGTTGAGCACATCATGTGCCCCCTTGTTGTATCACATCTCTATTGGTTCTTCACAATGAGCATTCTATAGGCTTTGGGTTGCTTGGTTTGGGTGAAGCTCAAGATGGCTCCAAAGAGTAACCAACGTCAAATGTCAGCCCTTCTAGCAGTTCTGCAAAGGTGGAGGTCATGTGGGTTCAGCAACTGGATTAAATGAGGATTGATACTGTTCATGCACCCAATTGGCTGTTTACATTAAATCCCAGTGTTTGAATCTGTCAAAATGCTTCAAAACTGAAGTAGAAGAGCTTCATCACAAAGTTTGCATCAAGCTTTCTCAATTCCCAAAAAGCTTTGCGAAGGAACAAGAAGTTTAAAATGCAAGCAAAGGCAAGGAAGTTTTTGAAGAAGGTATCTCACACTGATGAAAAGCCTAAAGCTTTGCATAGAGTTATTTGATGTGTTAGAGGCAAAGTTTGACAATTTTAGAATCGATACATGACCGAGTAAGGTTCTCCCGTTCTTCTTTGGATAGTGCGGAGTGAGGAACACCTTATCGGAGGGTTCACACAAAGCATAAAACAAATCTCACTCTATCTCTTGTGTACGCAAGTGTTACTGAAGTAAACCACGGACACATACTTAACAGCATGTACGTGGAGTAGAACATCCATAACATATATTATAGAAAGCTCCAAAATAGGCTGACTCGGATACAAATTGGTGTGCTCAACCTACCACCACCTAGCAGCCTGGATGGTGCCTAGCTGTGGACTGTGAGCCCCTCTGTGTGCTATTTTTAGATCATTGTATCTTAGTACAGAAACCATCCTACCACGTCGTTTTTCATCGAGTCACATGAGGATCTTAACCTTAGCAGCCCGGTAGGAACAAGGGGGAGAACCAACAATAGTAAGGAAAAGGAAAGTCTTTTGAAAAGAAGTCCGATGCGGACTGCGAGGCCTTGAACACGAATTGGTCATGTAATCACTGTGGGGCGAGAGGGGTCACTATTGAAATAAGTGCCCTCTATGAAGCCACAAATAGGGTCCTAGTTTGTCATCAACAGCTGCGACAACCCCAACATTCGTACATGTGGAGATCGCGGACACAAGGAGTTCCATCTTCTTCAAGTTCAAAGGGGGCAGGTCACATTGATGGTGCGTCTCGAGAGTAGATTGTGAATAGTGGTGTTTCCAGGCACATGACACATCTCAAGAAGAGATCCAGGACTTTCGGTTGCGGTCAGGTGATGTATGCATTGGTGATAATTCTACTGTAGTGGTTGAAAATGAGGGCAGGTTACAGATAGTTCTTGATGATAGAGGAGGTTCTATATGTTTCAACTCTTGGTTATCACCTATTGTTAGTACACGAAGTGTACAGGATTGGCTGGCAAATGATGATACACAAATTTGAGTTTTTATAGTGAGGAGGCCCGCTCGACACTAGACACAAAGCTTCTTCAGAGGTTTAGGAATTACTCCAGCTCCCTAGGCATGGTTTGACATCCAGGAGTTGAGAGGGGGTGTCATCTCCTGTCTATCAGTTATGACGAGAGGGCTTCTATTGGGTGTGCCCGCCTAGAGAGAGGTGTAGCATTTCCATCCTTTCTCAGTGTATTTATGTAGGGTAGGAGAGGGTCTAGCCAGGGCACATTGCCAGGGTTAGAGGCTGAGTCACAACGTTTCAACTCACTATTGTCTAGCTGATGGGGAGGAGAGGGGGGTCGTGCTTCTTGAACTTGGGGCGTGCTCGAAGCCTTCCAGCCTAGTAACCGTTGAAGGAGGTTTGGAGGGCCTCGGGCGAGTAATCCATACTTGTGCGTTATTGTGCAAGAGGACAACCGCGAACTTTTAAGCCATATGGTTCTGTGGCTAGCATGCACTGCCCTGCGGCTGTAAATCTGCATCCAAACTGATAGAAATCAACAGTCTCTCAAACCTATGGCATATCTGGGGCACAACAAAGCTCATAGTCAGCCCTGTCCCCATACATGATGTCCATAGAGACTGACCTGTAAGGCCAAGCTAAGTGACCAGACATATGTATGATTCAATCCTTGAACTAATCTTGCAGCACCTTTCTTCCATGGCGATGGGCAAAGGTGCATTTCAGCTCTCCATTGACTCTACTACCTACTTCTCTTGATCTCCTTTGGGGGATCGGTGTCCATTTGGTCATGTGCACACTACCTCCTTTGAACATTCTTTGCTGCATATCTCCTTTTTTAAAGGTTCTTGACTGGGATCCAAACCTTGCCCTGCAGGCAGCCCTTTGGTCTAGAATCACAAGCGATGGCGGTCATGTAGAATGCTAGGGGTTCGTTGGCTGTTGATGGGGTTGAGTTTCTCCCTCCTGTCCAGGGTGAGTCCTATGTACTCTGCCCACTGACCAATCAACCTTCCACTCAGGGTCTACAACATAACGTTTGAGGAGAGGGCAGTCGGATTCTCTACCAACTAGTGGACCTTCGGCACCCCATCATCCCATCAGAACCAAAATCGTTGATGTGGGTGACTCTAGGATAATACAAAAGCGACCGTCAATTGATGGAGAACTTCAGTACTTTTGTGGCAAACCTGGGAACCTCAATGTGATAGGGGACTTTGGAACCTCGTGTTGAGCGTCCATGTCATCTATAGCGAAACTATGGTACCCCGGGATGAAGAAAACCATCTATGAACCCAAGTGGATTGTGCTCCTTGGAGCAAGTTCTGGGCTGTCTCTATGTTCATGAACTGAAGCGTCCTCTCCGTAGATAATTGCACTTACCCTCCAATACAAGGATTGCCTAAACCCACTCCTAAACCTGTTGTCGAGTGGGGGTGAGACCAACAGTACACCCTACCACTCCTCTACTTGTTAGCTCTTACACTGCATTCCTCAATCAGCTTTTCATCCTCTAGTGAAGGCATGATTCAAATGGTGGAGAAATTTGAGGATGCTGGGGGTCAACCTCCAAATTCTCTGTCCAAAATGAACGACTTGAAGTCTTCGATGCTTCTTGAATATAAGCACAAACCCTTGGTTGCTAGCAAGCAAAAGGTGAAAAGGGGAAGCGAGGAAGAAGACAGGCAAAGGAGGGAGAGAAAAGGAAGAGGAAAAAGAAAGGGGGAAAAAAAGGGGCTATAGGGAGGTTGTCAGGATTACAAGGAGCCTTGGTGTCTTCTGGCTGCTCAAAAGGCCTGGAAAGATGCTATGGCCTTTGTTCATATAACCCAGCTTCCCGTTGACAGCTAAAGAAGCCCAAAAGGCCCATGGAGCTAGAGAATGGTGGAAATAAAAACAGTAGAGCAGGGCACAAAAGGGGGCACAGGGGGGGTGCAGAAGTATGACCTAGAAGGGCTGGACATGAGCATTAGATGCGAGAAAAGGGACAAAGCGGGGGGGGGGGGCCTTGAAGTTGCCCACAAGCAATTGAACAATTCTGGACTTTGCGAAATGACGCAAGACCAGCTGAAGGTGGAAAGGAAAGCCTAAGAGTGCTGGCACAATACAAAAAATGGGAGAGGGCGCAGATCAGCCTGCAGGGGAGGCAGAGGTCTGGGGATTTGAGAATGGCCGCAAGGCAGCCTGAGGAGCTCTTGCTCAGGCCCAATCGAGTACAGATGAAGGCCAGGTGTCTCTTTTGCATAGTACTGAAGAGGGGTTAGAGTGGTACAACTGATGATAACATGATATGCATGGTCTTGGCAAACGGCACGATCCTAGAGAGTTCAGAAGACAGCCCTCCATGTATCTACTGCAAGACCTGAAGAATGTGATGGGCACTGTCTACTCTTGCACTGTAGTATCCAGATTATATATGGTTCTGGCATGCTACGATGCCTAGTCTTATGTTCTCATGACACGTGCAGCAGTAAACTGAAAAGAGAAAGCTTACATTGGTTGCACTTGTGTATACGCTAATAAGGCAGTCAGCTCATGTGATTGGTTTTGGCATTAACATCAGGCTGTGGACTCTAATTTTAATGATTCAAGCTAACAATGTTGGGCATTTTTGGGCGAAATCAATCAGGAAATGTCTATCTAGGTGGTATAAGTGAGGGTAGTTGCCTGGCAAGTCAGCATGCTTGGTGCAATGTTTCAGTGTTTCATTGCTTTGTCTGATTCAATGCATTCCTTTTTTGGATGTGTATTTTTGTAGTCAACTGTTTTTCTATATATGTGGTCTGAATCAACCTTCTCAGTGGAAATTAATCTGACTTTTACTCTACAGACCCTTGGAGTTTCTTTTGCAAATGCATGTAACCTTTTATCTAGTGATTCAGTATCTTTCCCATTTAAAAAAACACGGTGGATTTCCCCCCTCCTTTTTCATTGCCTCAAGGGAATTCCCTTGCCTTAACAGGGTTTTATGCTGTGGGTGACAAATTCTGTGACCATTATCAGGAAACCTGACGAGGCCACTAAACGTTTCTGAAATGCATTATTCCAGACTTGTAGAATACTTTCCTTTTGGGTGTAAACTAACGAACTTGGAAGAACCAACTTGGAGAACAATTGGTATGGTCTATTTCTCATGATGTGAGTTTGTCCTACACCACCAGGATGTCAGTGCAAATGGCTGTATGAATTTGGGTGCATTCTTCTACCACTTCCATAAAATGTGTTATGGGCTTGCATTTCTTGATAGGTGCTGCTTCTGATAAGACAGATGGTGGCTGGCCATCCAAAATATATGCTAATGTGCTGGATATTATGTAGACCTGGATTTAGTTGTTGTCAGCTGGGTCTACATATGGATTTGTAGCCTATAGTCTGTCTTTATGGTTCATTGGTACTCTCATGCTTTTAAAAAACACAGATCCACTGTACATGGTGAAGACTTGAATGGGTAATGTATTATTCAGCCCTGCCAGACTTCCTTGTTCCAAAGGTTGGAAAGAATTGGAGACCATAGAACTTATAAGAATAATCCCCCGGTCAGGCTAGGATGGCTACTGACTCGCAGAGAGATTCAGAATGAGGATGCAGATCATGCGAATTTCATTTGGTTAATGGATGACCAGACCTACTAATCTAAGTTGAGACAGTTCTGTTTATTGACACCTGCACTTTCAAAAGTGTAATTTCTTTTTAATCATTAGTCTTAATGCCTCCTGAGTGAAATTTTCAAGATCATTATAGTATGAAGATGGTTGCTAAGTAAACAATGTTTAAATATAGCAACGTGGGACTTCTGCCTATAGCTAAGCTTGTTATTTTGTGCATACTACTGCAGATTTGAGATGGAGCCTTCTTATGAATGCTTAGGCTCAACAATCGAGCGATGACAACTAAACGGTATCAAATAACCATAGAGCTGGATCAAGAAAGAGAAAGATGGAGGACAGGATCTCCAAGCTTACCCCAACTGTCAACAAAAGTGTCAGGATCATTGCTCCTATTTTTGTAGCGCTTTTGGGAGTGGCATTAGGCATGCAGTATGAGGTCGGAGGTCCTACCCATCTGTGGGCTTTACCTGATGAACTTAATGATTTGAATTATCAATCTTGGGCAGAATCAACCAAGAATTTTTATGTAGGTGATAGCCTTGGTACGCCCTTCCCTCACCGAGCATGTGTGTAACTTTCTACATGTGAGTGTGCATATGATTTTTGTGTACCTGCATGCAATGTCATGCAGGTGCATGCTTGTGTACATGCCGTGTGCTCACTTGTGTTTGTGTCTGGGTGGGCGTACCTGCATGCGTTTTATCCACATACATTGCTTTTAATGCAAAATCGGCTGGGTGCAGTGTTCATCTACAGTAACAACTCGCACACAGTTGCCCAAGTCAGTGGAAAAGACTATCAAGTATGCAACGTTGCCAGACCCATTGGGTCAGTCCACACTGAGGGGATGACGATATTTATATTTGAACAGGTTGGCTTCTACTATTTTATTTCTACTGGCTTGGATGATTGTATAAATGGTATGAAATTTGCAGTATATGTTAATCCTCAACAAGATGGGAACAGCATGTCACTCCACATTTCAGCATCATTTGCAATGGCTCTGATGGCAATGGTTTTGGGAATCGCAACTATCCTAATGTAGAACAGGACGGATATTAGCTTTATGCATACCTACATTGGTTAGTTGACTGTGAAGTAGGAACTTTGTTGTTCAAGCCCATTGTCCTATGAAAGCGACTTGCAAGTCAGCCCTGTGCATTTTTAAGAGCTTACATTTGATTCTAGCATGTCATCAGCCAGACTGTCTACCTTTCTGAATGTCCCTTGTCCGGGACCGCACACTACCAGGCAGATTCTTGATGGTTACACGATTTTTTGGCTAAGTGTGATAAACATACAAAATTATAGTCCTTGTATCTATCGCGCTTCAAATCGTACAAGGCGTAAAAATGAGGGAAGTCTTTAAACCTGATGGGCAAGGTCTAATTTTGTATGGGTATAATTTGTGATTATGTGCGACATTCTGAAAACCGTAAAAGATTTAAAACATTGGGAAGCCTTCAAATCTTTGAACTTGATTTCAGGGAGGGTTAAAGCTTGCTGGATGTGATTTGTGATCGAAAGAATTCTTTTATCAAAGTTGACTCTTTCGATAGTAGCTTGGAAATGAGCAGCACAAGAAGTCTGCAATAAATTGATAGTAATTGATGAATATTGAACAAGAAGTGTGCAATAAATTAATAGTAATTGAAGAATATGGAACTATGCAGTATAAAACAAGGTGAATGATAATAAATCATTCAAGCGAGAGAGAGAGAGAGAGAGAGAGAGAGAGAGAAAGAGAGAGAGAGAGAGGCTAAAAATATGGAGGATTTGTAGAGAAGAAAATAGCAAATGGATCATAAAATAAATCATGATTTTTCAAAAATAAAAAATGGTCATTTTTCGCTTCTTCCTAATCGCCTTCACTTAGACCTACCTCATGGAAAGGCAAAAAGAATATTGAACAATAAATTAATAGTAATGAAAGAATATTGAACTTTGAATTAATAAATTTAACAATGCCTTGTTATCACATTCAAAAATGCATTAGGGTATTGAAGAAGGCATTGTGTCTAGCTAAAGAAGTGATTCTCTTAGGCTTTGTTGCAAAAGAAGGTTTGGCAATCTACTTTGATGACTAGCTCAGAAAGTTTTTTCAAGTTGGAGGAAATTAATTTAATAACTTAATGCAATCTACCTAAGGAAGGGCACATTACTTGGTCTTATAGTTTTTGGAGAGGAAGTGTGCAAACTCTCCCCCAAAGTATGTGTACTTATGTCTCTGTGTTTCACATCTCTAAAAGCTTTTCATAGGACAAGTAGGCAAAACAACCACCAATAAAAGAACACACGAACGATAAAGCACTAAAAGCAATAACTTGAATCTTTGATCAGTTTTCTTCACAATGTGTTGAGTGGCCTTACAATCATCTTCAAGGCCAATTTTTATTAGGTGGCTCCTTTCACCTCCAGGACTCCTTTGCTCAAAATAGAAAGAAAAAAATAAAACCATGTTTGGATCCATTAAGACCCTAATTAGAAGTTCAATGCATTTGAAGTTTTTATACAAATTCTTCGTAGGGTTTGTGATGATGCACAATTATTAATTGTGAAGTTTTATGGGAAAAAAGGCCTCTAGGCCACTCATCTTTTACGGTGCATTTGGAGCCACTTTTTGCAAAAAGTAGTCTCTAGACACATCGTAGCTAATAAGTGGTCTAGAGATAAAATTTTTAATCAAGCGGTCCCTTTCATCTCCATGACTCCATTGCTAAAAATGGAACAAAAAAAGTAAATATTAAAACAATAATTAGGGTTTTGAGACATTTTAACTTTTGTTCAAATTATTAGTTTTGCTTTAGACGCCTCAACCATTAAGTGCGCCTGGAGGTCACTTTTTGCAATAAGTAGCCTCTACATCCACTGTAATGAATGAGGTTTTATTTGAGGTGTACTAATGAGAGTGCTACAAAAAGTGGGACAATGGTATGTTGAGATGGAGGGTCGATAGGCTTGCAAAGAGTACCCTTTCAAAACATATCGACATTAAAAATAAAAAGGCAAATTCATCATAAACATAGAAAAGGAACTCAACAATGCAATATTGTAGAAAATTAAAGTACCTTTTATTAAAAGAGTTTGCCCTATGGGCATTAGATACGAAGATGTGCCTCCAAAGGGAAAGGGGATATTCTAAGTCCTAAGGCTAGGCTCCATGCATAGCCACATTTGGCAATGGGATATTCCAAGGCCTAAGGCTAGGATCCATTTGTCACCGCTTTGCCAGAGCCATATCCTTGTCCATCACGGTGACATGCTTTGTGTGAGTGGCATACAAGTTTGCGTCCTCGAAGAGCCCTATTGTGACTTGCTCCATAACCTCCTAGAGTGCCCCCACAGCATTTGTACTAAAGTGCACATCGTCCTTGTATCCCTGTGCAATTTCTCGTACAATGCATTTTGGAAAGGAGCCCGCTCTCAGTGCCCTTTTATAGTTGCCTAATTTCTGTGAGGGCTCTTCCTCCCGATTTCTCTCTTTATGGATTCCTCACTCTTAGTGGAGGTCGTACAAGTACCTAAATGTGGCTCCATGGCCTCTTGTTAGATTTGAACTTCCTTCGGCACTTTTATGCGATTTGTTCTTGCTCTGAATCCTCTTGGTGTGCCTATCTAAAATTTGTGCCTTGAAGTTTGTCCTTGTGATGGGGCTTTTGCGGCCTCTTCTTTATTTATCCTTAGGCGGCACAAGTGGTGGCAAAGGGGCCCCTTCTGGTGGCATAGCTACTATATCCATGATTTGTTGTAGAAGAGGAAGGGGGGTGATGATGGATTTCGTTGTCTGCTTTTTAGGAACAAGACTTTCAATAAGGTTCCCAGTCTCATCGAGATGCTAAAAAACATTCTTCTCCTAATCAACTAGGGGAGATCTAGGGGACTTATCATGGGAAAAGGTGGTTTGTTTCTCGTGGGGAGGAGATTTCTCTTTCTCATGGGGAGGGGAAGTCTGTTTCTCATGGGGAGGAGAGAGTTGAGTAGATCTATCATGATGATTAGGGGAGGGTTCATGGTAGCCTTGCTACTCCTACTCATATGACTCCGAGGGAGGGCTCACGAGAGTTACATTGATCCTCATGCGATTTTGGGAAGTGCTCATGGGAATTGCAGTAGGGATCATGGGAGTTAGGAGAGGTCTCATGGGAGTTAGGGGAGGGCTCACAGGAGAGTTCACAGGCAGTGCCACTGGAGGGATTCATGGAACTAGGATATTGCTCATACGCACATTTTATAGAATACGAAAGAATGCATTCAAACAACATGAAGATACCCAAGCAAGATTGATTTGGTGTATGTACAACTTGTGCATTTTTGAAGGCCCTCCCCACAACATATTTGAAATATTGGATAAGCCTAAGTGTGCTTAACATAAGGTAATCCATGAAGTACCAATAACCTTATACAATTTCTTCAATGTAGTTTCTAGCTATGGAAATAAAAAATCTTCAAACAATAGAGAAATGAAAGCAAAAGAAAGGAAAATGATGGCAAAGCAGACTATGAGCATGATGCCATATATATGAGCACATGCTAATAGCAAAGTTTTTATGAAAACTCCAATTGTAAAATGATCCAAACCTAATGGTAATAGTAATGAAGGAAGTTTTTGTCAAGCAATTCAACGTCTTTGCCACCTATTCTATACGTGCAAACACATGATACATATAGAGAGAATAAAAACCAAGTAGTATTGGATTACTTTTCTATGGTTATAAACAAGAAAATGTTTAAAAAGTTATTAGATAAGATGGTAGATTGGAGAGAATTCATAGATCTACACATTTAAAGAAAGGAGATGATGTACACACTACTTTTGGATTATCATCCATGGCAATACTCTAATGATGCAATGGAACCATCACTCAATGGATGGATATCATTTATGAAGTGAGCCTAATCTTGTATTAGAATGAATAACTCCATTGGAGAAAACCACACTCATCTTTGCAAAAAGAAGCCACTTGACATAGATGAAATGAAAGATTTGCAAGCCTTTATTTCAAATTTTAGAAGTATATTAAAAAAAATTTTGAGCAGTCAAATAAAAATATGGAGATAATCAGGTCAAATGTAACACTTACTGAAAATCTAAAAGGACAAGAAAATGCAATGTACATTCAATACTCTAAAATTTTTTAGTCAGAATGAGATGAGTCATGAGGTCTCAATTTGACATGAATATGATGATAGATATGGGGGAAGATGAGCAATGCCTCTTACCTCAAAGATATTGTGGTAGGAAGGGTGACAGCCCTTTGTAGAGTTGGTACCACTTGTAAAAATTCAAGAGGGTATTTTTATTATACTTTGAGTTTTTTTTGTTTGAAAAATTCAAGAAGATATTTTTATTATAGTCTGGGTAGTTGATAGTTGGATTTAAAAAAAGTGGCCCATTTGGGTGGAAAAGCATGTCAAATAGCAAGGGATGAAAAGGGAATTCCTACAATATTCACAACTTTTATAGTATGAACTGAATCCTTGAAATGTTTCCCAAAAGAATACATAATGAAGTGGATTTATGAGGGTTTCTTGCAAAAGAAATGTGAATGGGTTGCAAAAAAAGAGGGCCTCATAGAGGTGGAAGTGAATAGCATTATTCATTCTGAAAATTAAGGACTCAAAGTCTAAAAAAGAAGCATCGATATGATGTTGAAAAAGGTATCACAACCCCTGATATTGGCCACATACATAAAATATCATTTGGGTAGACTTGAACAATTAAGATAAGATAAAATACTAGAACTTGATGACTCTAAATGAGATTCAAAAGCAATGTAACATTCTATGCCATAATGGTGTATCTTTGTTGACCTCCAAATATCTCAACAAGAGCATGCATGTAGGTTAGCTTTAGCTAGCTCAAATTGAGATCATTTAGATGAAGTTGTGCCAATAACAATAGTTGAAGTGGTACAAATCCGAGCAATAGGGAAGGCCAAGTTAGGCCAATGCAAGGAAGCCAATAAGTAGCAATGATCCAATGAGCTCCAAGACCTAGGATAGGAAGGCAGTACATCTCAATCACCATAGTTTATAGGTAGTTAGAGGGGGAGTTTGAGTTAGGATGGATTCATTGTCTCACTCAACTACTTGGACATGGTTTGAACACTGGACTATACCTAGGAAGTTAATAGGTTGATTCAAGTCTTCACAAATGTTGATCGATGCTTGGAGAGGTGCCAAAGTTACACGGCTAGTAGAGAAGAGTACTTGAATCGAGTCAAAAGAGGTTGACAAAGCCCAATTATATCTGTTGGCATGGAATCAGAACCAAGATTGGATAGCCAATGGGAATGAGTCTATGGAGTAGGGGATTACCAACAGTGTAGAGTCCAAGGATAGAGAAAACCTAGCCTTGAATGGATACTTGAGGTGAACTTGCTCTTGAGCTTCATTCAAGATGACCTGAGGGACATGGAATTGGTAATTCCTTAAGGTGGTGGTATGAGGAAATTGAGCATTATTACATAAAAAACCAAAATTTTAAGGTGTCAAGTGAAGAGACAAGCCACCATGAGCATAATGTCCAACCTAGAATGTTCAACTTGAGTCTAAAGGCTAGACGAGCCTCAAGAATAATAATAAGAAGACATACCTATGAGATAGAGACAAAACAAGGAACATGCTATGAGTGGTATGCATCAATTAGACCAGCTGGTGGAAGATGAACTTGTCTACAACATATATCATAGTCTAATCAAACAATTGTGCTAGTTTGGCCAAGTTCACCGAGTTGCTACTAGGACCTAGGTATTGATTCTTGCTCAAGCCAGCACAACCTCCAAGTCTTAGGCCTTTTGGACCACCAATTTGGGGAAGAAGGCATAAATCATGTGACAAATGGTACAATAAGTGTTCGAGGCAACGGTATACTAAAGACAAATGCTTCACCAAGAATTGCAACACATATAGTGAATTTGGCATGACAATTTCTAAAGGTTGGTATTGTAAGAATCACATTTTAGATGTGCATTAGGGGTCAAGGAATCCAAGCCTAAAGATGGAAATTCACTGGGAGCCCATTAAGGGAAAGGAAAAGGAAAGAATTACAAAGAAAATAACCAAGTCCCATCACAAATCATTGCTATTTTTTTGGTGACAATCATTCAAAAGCTTAATGCAAATTGTGGCAAGAGCAAATTAAGTTGCTTAGGAGTAATGCTAAGTGAAAGGAAGTTGATCCCGAGTGCTGAGCCATTTTAACAAAAGTGTTCAACTTGAAAGAAGATAATGAAGTTACCCGGTCATAAGGTCTTACTACAAGTATAGAGGAGGAACCACCAACTAGAGATGTCTACTAGAAGGTGTAGAAGCAGGTCGCATCAAAAGTCGCTAGGGAATTAATATGGAAAGCTCCTATAGCTCACTTAAACATTGAGCAAGTGCCTATGTTAGCATCCATAGAGCGCCTGAGTCAAGAAGTGGTCAATGCATGGGAGACCTTCCATGAATTGCAGAACTACTTCAAATTTCCCCATACTACAAAAAATTCTTCTTACAACAACTCTGAGCCAAAGAGAAGCCTACCAAGGTTGCTTGTAACCATACGTGTCTTAACACCAATAGTGGATAAAGAAGTTTTGGCCATCACTATCACGATCAAGAAGTAGAATGTATCTATTACAATTACAGATGGTGGTTCTAGAGTTAGCATTATTTCATATGCTATCGTGAAGCACCTAAAGCTTAAAAATCTTAACCCTTCTCCATTTCAAGTATGCACGGATGACCAGAGACCAGTTGAGCCAACAAATATGCTTCTAAATGTTGTACTCGTTATACAATCAATTTGACTGTTATCATCTTCTCCAGAGTTTACTTGGGCAATGTTTTCTCAGCTATGTGACTAGATAGTGTCCTTTGATCCATGCTAAGGACCATAATGTGAGATAAAAGATTTTGATTTGATAAGTAATGTGAGATGAAAGATTTGAATTAGATCAGATTTCGATTAGTCAACTAATGTGAGAGGAAATATTTCAATTAGACAACTAATGTAAGATGAAAGATTTTGATTAAACAACTAACATGAGATTGAAGAATGAGAAGGTCGAGCTCAATGAACTCAAAGATTTCGATTACCAAACTAACATGAGACTGAAGATTGAGAAGGTTGGGCTCAGTGAACTCTCTCCCTATTTAACTGTCTCTCCTTTTCTTGCATTCTATTGAAGCCCACAGACGTCTCAAATCAGGATGATCGTGCATTGCTTCTACTCTACGTTCAACCGCTGGAGCCACGTTAGTCCTTTTGATTGACATCTTCGACTTTGTGCATCAAACTCGTTTCTCCTTTGTTTTAGGAGACACCAACATAGCTCATGTCACCCTCTTTACAGCTAGTTGATCTAAGCTGTGCACCCCTTTCACTTTATGTAGGCCATTTCTCAGGTTAGAGAGCATCGCCTCTTGGGCATGCATCTCTCGAGGTATTGGTAGGGTTATTACTCTATGAACTTTAGGGTACAGGCTAAAGCTTGTGAAGACTCAAGACTAGTAATCACCTGAATGGCCTAATGTTGTTGCCTCGAATGCCACCACCAATTGTGACACCACAGCTCGTGTTTTTTACTCGGATGGCAATGATCTAATGTGTGCATTTACAACTACTTCTTATTGCTGCTCTGCAAGGAGTCTTCTTTCTTTTCATTGTTTCTCCCTTCATAGACGTTGCAAAAGTGTCTTCCGTTGTCGATTTGATATCGTGCCAGTGCTTTCCTCGATCCACACTCTGTTCCTTGTGCCTTGACTAGGCTTTTCATCTTTCCAGTCTCGTAGCCTTTGTCTGCTTCTCTTGTAAGCCAAGGCGAGCTGCATGTTGCCATTGATGCCATGGCCACAATTAGTCCAGAATAGACCCAGAGAACCTAGCTGGTGAGGCAAGCAAAGAATAGAAGACAAGTTACCCAAAAAGACAATGGCAAACCAAAGTCTATGCAAGGTCACGTTGAGGTGCGTGCGGGTTGCAGGGCATTTGCAGACTGGGGGTAGGTTGCAAGTACTTAATCTTCCAAGATTTGATGGGCGAGAGGTGTGAAAATTCAAAATTTGCGGGAGTAGCGAAATTTTAACCGTCGGTTTTTCCCCCTCCGGCGATACACATGTCAGCAGAATTGGATATCCCAAACAAGTGCAATGTGGCCTAAAATGCTTCAAAACAGTAATAGGTCAAAGGGCACACTATCGGGTTTCATGCTGTGTATTATTAAATGCAATGACCTTTGGCATGCTTATGAGCCATATAGCAAGCAAGTACATGGAAAAATAAACAATTCAAATTTGTAAATAGTGTTGAATTTATTAAAATATATTTTCACATGCACAAATTGCACTTTTCCAACTTCTTCCATTTTAGGGTGAATCTAGATACCAATACCAACAACTATCAATGTTTTAAGACCACCATGCAATAGTCCCATTAGTTTGGATTCCAAATTTTCAATCCGTTTTGGTTTTTAATAAATCAAAAAAAAGTTATGGAGTGTGCCCTCAAATGGGTATGCATCACTTTAGCATAACATTGGAGGCCTATTAACCCATGCCTAATGTTGTCCTTGCATTGAGGAGAAGCTCATGGAGTGTACTTTTGAATGATTACTTGGTTGCATGTATGTATAGAACAAATTTTTGATGTTTTTGAATAAATTATTGTATCCTATAGTCTTCAGGATGCATGCTTCACATGCAGCATAACACTTGTAATGCTTTAACGGTCTTGTTCCAAATCCTTATTCCATAATTTTTTTCTCTCATGTTCAAGTTTGCAATGTGTACTACAACTTGAAGACAAAGTTTGCCAAATTCCATTGAGCAATGCATAAAGTTTGCCGAATTCCGTTATGGGTCATGCAAGTACCTATTTACAGAAAGCCCTGATCAAGTAGAAGCCAATGCAAACCTAATTATGGAAATGGATTAGCCAAGAAATTGGTCTGAACCCATGTCCATCCACGAATATCTTAGCAAATTGGGATGTACATAGAAAGTAGTTCTCTATATCCACCTCCTTCAGTGTCATAGCCTCATTTATGGACTACTAGTTGGTTACTGATTGGGTAGCCTAGTTAGCTAAGAAAGGAGCAAATTCCTGTTGGAATGGTCACCACCCCATCTGAGCCACCGAATAAGAAGTGCATGGGGGGATGCACCAAGGTAGGTTATAAGTCATGTGGGTGGTAAGAGAAATAGGGCTACCACATGGCAACACATAAGCTTCCATGTGGGAAGCATAATCACAAGAATACTTGACAGGTTGCAACGCCCCGAGAGGACAAAAGCTATAAAAGATTGCTACATGTCTTGCAAGAGAATCAATGACCAATACAAAATAGCTTGCTTAGAGTGGATAAGCTTGGATCACGTACAAAACTACCACATCACCATGTAAGAACTATAAGGACGTAGGTGCGTATTGTACAGATAGGTAAAGGTGTCTGTACAAATGTATTATAGGTGTTTGCAACTCGAGAGCATGTCCAGGACGAAAAGTAGGGGTAGGTAAGTGATTGGTTCTAATGGGGTAGCCCTTCTTGATGAAGGCTAAGGTCATCCATGAGCAACTGTTGTCCATTGGAGTTGCACTGATCTCTCTCCACTGACTTTATATGGGACTGTGGGCCTGTGGCCTAGGGTAGTCCCCCCCTTCTCTGTGTGTGTGTGTGTGTGCACGTGCGTGTGCGTGTGTGTGAGTGCATGTCTACACACGTGTGCATTCTCTTGCATTTGCTACATGCTTTTGCGCACTTCATCAACCTTGCACTCTCCAATTAGGTCCTTCTATGAACTTCTTGTTATTTGACTCAACTACTCTCATCTTAGGCTCATGGTCCCACCCGATTGGAAACAATTGGAGTCAATTGAGGAAAGCGTGAGCCATAATTGATAACAATTGAGTCAATGAATAGGAAGTTAATAGGAGCACCTCATAAGAGATGTGGGAGACCTCAATGAAGAGGTGGAGAATATATGGAAAGGTCCACTAGGTGGCTAATAGTTAGCTAACCGAGGCTAGCCAGAATAGGTCACCTAAATTAGTTGGCCGTCCTAATTGACCTTTCTACCTCTACCTATGCCTACAAAAGATCCCCCTCTCACCCTCATTATTTATCCAACACTTGAGCTTCTCTTTGCTTGGTCCCCTAGCCCAGCTAATGACCCTAGGGAGTGTGGAGTTCAATCAAAACCCTCAAAGTCTTCCTCAATTCAAAATCCTCTCCTCATACAAAGATCACTCAATTCTGTTAGATCATCAACCACCCCAGGGAGTGTGAAGGTGATTCAAAATCCTCAAAGTTTTCATCAATTCAAAAGCCCCTCCTTAACCAAAGATCACTAAATTCCTATGGATCAGTAGCCCAGCTAATGACCCCAAGGAGTGTGGAGCTTAGTCCTTTCTCTTCTTCAATAGGCTATCAATTTGGAGTAGATCTAGAGCAACACACAACCATAAACTTTTGCCTTATTAGAGCTTTTACCTCAAATTTTAACTCACATTTAGTTAGCCAGTTTATTGCAGCATAGTTAAAATTATTTACACTTGTCTTTTACTATTGGTTGGATATCCTAAGAGTTAAAGACCTTGTGATTTTGTTGCATATCTTTATTTTAAATTTTCAATGGAACACAAAAATGCACTTTTTCCAAGCAAAGAAATTGAAGAAAATCATTGGATGGAAATTGAGTACTACGGTTCTACACTGAACCTCAATCCTACAGGGAGGATGGAATGAAGAAAACAAGCCACACATGTGATAGAAATCAGACGCATGATTTTTGGTAGCATGGAAATAATAGAAAGGATGTCTTACATAAGGGAGCATCCAATCTTATTAAATAGAATAGGCTAAGCATGTAAGTCAAAGAAAGCTCCCATTTTTAGTTATTCATGGAACTTTCTAAGTTTGGGGAGGGTCAAAAGTACCTCTTGCTTTTATGGAGGAGGTGAGCAATCTATATAGATAGCTAGCTAAACTAATTTCTTGCTCTTGTTGGCTGAAAACTATGCACCCAAGTGGTCGCCCATCCTTTTGGAAACATTCAGCCTTCACCAAAAACCGAACTCAACTCCTACTCAACCCTATAACATCCCTTCTAAAAACATTAATGAAATTCAACCTTCAAGAAAAATGAAATTCAGTGTCCAACAACCCTATGACATCAGCTTTGTTAAGATACACAAAGGCTAAACAAAGCGTATTTTTTACTTTTGTGGTGCCTCCACAATACCCAACACAAAATGCTCGATGTTTGGAAGGTATACAAATAGCAATTCGAACACAACTAACGTATGCTGCTACTACTTTCCAATGAAGTGCTCAAAACTAGCATGGCGACTACAACAATGGAGTGTCTTGCAACTAGCACAGTGGTTCTTACTGCATTTAAATAATCATGCTAGTTGTTATAAAGCATAAATTGAATATCTATGCAGTTGGCCTATGCAATCAACATGGTGTGAGTGTGCAAAAGTGCTCAGAAGATGCTCACAATTGAAAGGTGTTTTTAACGTATACATGTAAAGACTAACTTGAGGCTTGTCAAGAAGATGAATGGCATGTCGTACAAATGTGTTGCTCTCCATAGTGAACATTTTCTTAATCAGGCATACTTGGGTCTCAGTTGTCCAAAAGCAAACTACAAGATCCTTGACCTCTTCTATGATGGGGCTTCTTCATGGTAGTATGTGGCATGTAGATAGGGGCAATATCTCTTCCTCTTCAATCCCAAGACAAGATTTTGTTGAGTACAAATTTCTTGTGTGAATCCTCAATACTGGTGAGGCTATTGCAAATACTATTGAGGCTGTTGCAATTTTCACATCATGGGATTTAGCGCCATCCAAATTCAGTATCATCATGAGGACTGGTCTCTTCAGGAAGTGCTCATCTACCAATCTTGGCATCTTTACTTGTGTTAGAGTATTGTGGATGTTGCATAACATTGGATCAATTTTTTTGCATATCTTTGGAGAAGAAGCTCTTGAAAGAATGCATTTTGAGTGGTGTAATCCATTCTCTTTGTCAATGGATCAAAACAATGTGCCACTTCATTACAAATCTTGCCTCTTTGATTCTTCTTAACCTCACTACCATTTCCAATACCTAGAGCTTGTCATTTTTCCTTTGATCTTCTCCTCTACTCCTTTTTTTGGAAGCCTTGTACTCCCTAATTATGTTAGATTTATGAAGGCGACAAGAGTTGCAATGCATATCACCATATTGTTGTGATTGCTCCAACTTTACTTTAACTATCCCACATGAATGCTCTACCATGTCCATGATGAGATGAAGCCTCAAGTATTAAGATTTCTTCCTATGTACTGAGAACTTTGATAGATCAAGACCACAGTCTGTCTAGCTGAAGAAAACTAAACATAGAGAAGGGTGGATTCATATAAATCCTAGCCATATAATAAAGTACCTCAAGACATACAATGCATTTACTGAGACAACCAATGGATATATCCTATTCGAACAATACAATATTTTTTAAAATGCTGGCACTCGTTAACACAATTACAATGAACTTAGTTTCCTGAATGACTGCTATAGAATGAAATGAGCATGACATGCTAAAATAAAGCTCTTTTACTAAAATAGAGCACTTTAACTATATCAGAATGAAGAGAGCACTAGATTACAAAAGCAGAGCATGAATGTTATGTATGTAGAGCATGACTAATATGACACTCTTATACTTAAATAAAAATCTATCATACCTCATAGTGTTAGAATGAACTCTCTAGCCAAATGATTATAGCAATCATCACTTCTTAGAATGTTAGAATGAACTCTCTAGCCAGCAATCTTCTATGAATATGTAAAGAATTCTCTATCAACATGTTCTACCCATGTGTAAGTGATAGACAAGAGAGAGAGAGAGAGAGAGAGAGAGAGAGAGAGAGAGAGAGAGAGAGAGAGAGACACACACACACACACACACGGTATGGAGAAGGCCTCTTATACGCTTAGGTTCTCATAAGATGTGGCTTATGCACACAGCTCATTTCTATCTAGTTGACTCCTATTTTCCAACAAGTTCAAGCAACAGAGGCGTATAACACCATTTGGTTTGATTTTGATCATGTACACAAGCAAATAGAGAAGCAAAAGACGTGCGCATATACTTCTAGAAATGTCATCTATTGCTATGGCAACACAAAAAATTTGAGCTTCATTCTTCTAGTAACTAGTGAAACGACTAAGTTTGGCGAGAGTTTGGCTTCATTTTTTCGGTAACTCGCCCAATGGAATGACAACAATTAGCAACATCTGCTGTCTCTACTATACAGGGGACCATCTCTTAGGTATTTCATCCATATGCGACACATGTAACTACTAGTGAACTATGGATGTTTGTTTCAAGTGCTCGGAACAAATGAGCATCTTAGGCCCGATTCACACACATCTGCGAACAAATTAAAATATTAGTCTACATGTCCGTTGAGTTTTGAGACTTTGTCTGCCCTTTCAAGGAAAACGATTCACATAGCATGGATGAGTTTATACTAAATTAAAAATGGTCTATGACTACTACACCAATGAGAGATGGTCTAGTGGTAGGGTCTCTAGGCTGGCGCATTGAAATCTTTGGTTCAAATCTTGGCTATCCATCTTGTAGGTGCCCAAGCTACGGGCGGCCTTGGGAGGCAGCCCATCAAAGATGCATGTTTTTGAGTCACATCAGAATGTCCGCCGCCCTTGCACGAACATGTGTGAAAGGATTGCACCCATGTCCTGCGCCTCGCACGTGAACATGTGCATAATAACATCAAATTAAAGTAAGGTTGCATAGAGAAAGATCGAAAGACATCATGTGAAACAACAAGTCACGCTACTAAAAATTGAGACGATAAACCATAGATTCGTCTCATTGATATCTAGTCTATCATGTGAAACTAACAAGTCATGCTAGTAAAGATTGAGACCTTTGTCAATGACTCAGCGAATTGGGGACCGTTGGATTATTCAGATTGAATCTATTCCAGCGGGTTCGATTGGAATTGTGGAGAATTTGATTTGCTGTGGCCAATCACGTCATTCCAATCTTCTTTCAATCGACCGTCCTTCCGTCAAAATGATATAGGATAAATCTGAGGCATCGATGCTACTCGAGTTTGAGGTAGACTGGGCTCTCATTCAGTGGATGCCATGCTCTAAAGGCGCTCTGCCTATCCTGACGCTTTGTTCGATCGAAGACAGAAAGGTATGTGCTGTTACAGAGTGAATTTGGGTCCTCTGTTCGGGAAGACAGAGAGAGATTAGCGTAGCAGGGGTACCTTCCCGGTGAAGCTGCATCGCCAATCGTCGCAATCAGCACATCCTCCCTCTTTCTCTGTCTCTATCTCAGGTTCTCTCTCTCGCTTCTCTCCCCCAGCAAGCTACCTCCTCCCACTTGATTTAACCTTAGTTCGCTTACAAATCCCTGGGTTTGATTTTTTGCTTCTGGAATTTCCATCTTCAATCCCTGCAGTCCCCTTCTTCTAAAATCCTTCAGAAGAGTGGCAGTCATCATCCGGGACCCTGGAGCCGTCGTCTATCAATCGCAATGATAGGAATTGCTTACCAACCATAGACGGAAAGATTTGAGTATAATGTCATTAATTTCTTTGAAACCTTAGATGGAAACGAACGCTGCTGACTGGAAGGACGTTGTGTTGTTTAAATAGGATGAGAATTTCGATCTCATGGAGAGAACAAAGGGAAGGAAGTGGACATAGAGGCATTATCTGTTGCAGTTGTCGTCCACTCACAACTTAAAAGCTCCATTAGTCCATCAAACAATTACAATCGAAAGTAGATCAATTTCTGTTTCTATGAATGGATGATCAAAGAATCAACGTACTCTAATTCAATCGATTTCTGTTTCTATGCAAAAGAAAAATAATATTAATTGCTTCTGTCTGATTTTGGTGGATCTACAAGTTCCGAGTATGCGGAATATTGTTAAGAGCGATTCGCAGGCTCGCGCTGGTGGAGGTCCCATCAAAGAGTGAAAAGCCTTGTCTCAGGGGCGCAATTGTAGGTGGAGTCTCAGGATTTGATTTGTAGTCTGTGGCTTGCCACGGGTTGCACGTTATTATATATACATATGGACGGGAGCGATCCATTACTTTTCCAATACTAGTAGTAGTTACAATATCAGGCAGCCCCTCTGCAGGGCCTTATGCTGTCTTTTATATACAGAACATATCAGCGTAAGAAAGAGTGGTAGGAACGATGAAAGGAAGGGTCGGTTGGAGGTACAAGCAACGTTGAACCAGTGAGGAGCACTGTCCTCAAGGAAGGAACTAAAGAAGAGAAGCTCAGCGGCATGCAAGTGGAGCACTCTGCGTGGTTCAAATTCATTAATCCCGCTCAGAACTGATTCATACCTGGAGTGAGGTACACTTCCGCATGTAGTGAATGGCTGCATGGCATTCTGGCATGCCATGCACGCCTGAAAAAGGCAGCGACGCCGGAGACGGGGAGGGACGAGAGTGTTAGCTCCACATTCAAAATACAAGAGAAAGCAGCTCCGATATAACCTTAGTCATAGTAAAAAAAACCCACAACTCTACTATCTGTCGAACATAAGCTTACACGTCCTAACTTAAAACCCACAACTCTACGTACTATCTGTCGAACCTGACGACGCCTTGATTCTGTTCCTTATCGTTCTGCAGCTTATGTTACTTCGCCTATTTGATGAGACTGGTCACTACATGAACCTGTATTTGAGACTCAGCAATCGGTGTTAACGTCGTTCACAGTACGGATCCGAGCTCTAATGCTTTCTCCTAAGCTGTAATTGAGAAGGCAGCACATGCACCCTACAATTTAGGTGCATTTGTCCGATTGCATCAGGTCGGTACAAGCTTGCCGAAAAACGGTTCACAGAGCTTGTTTGACACCCCGCCCACCTTCTCTTACCTCACCTCCACCAATCTCTTGGAGGGCGAACTGTCTGGAAATAGATAAAGAGGAGGAGGTGGACAGAATGCCAGCAGGCATTGTGACTAGTTTCCAGGCGAGCTAAAACCGACATTTTACCACTTGTAGGAGCTGCGCAAGCAGGTGAAGTATAATGAATGAATGAGAGAGGTTGGCTGAGTCGCTTGGACAAGCTTGTGAAGACGAACGTAGCATATATAGTATAGAAAAGTACAAGCAACGAGTGATAAGATACCCGGCGGTGTGCTTCGTATAAATAATCAGAAAAAGATGAGGGTGGTCGGGCTTATTCCTATACAAATAATAATGTTTGTCGACCAACAGAAATTAGCAGATAATAAGATGTTCAATCAACTTGAGGGTGCATTCATGTCGCCAAATGTGAAAACATCTATTACATCACAAGTACTTCATGTTGCTAAGTGTGTGAAGAATCTATGACACAATAGTTAGTGTGACATGAAAACTTTCTCACATGTTGCAAACCACCCTAATGCCTTTACTAACATGGTAGCAATAAAGATTGCGGAGAGAGTCATTTAATCTCATTCCAAAATCATGAAGTCTCCAAATGTCTAAGCATAGATTATGACTTTTCATCATGTTTCAAAAAGCTTCGTAACGTCTTTGCAACCATGATTCAAAAGGGGTTTGTGAATAGACGTTTAAAGGCCATGTGCCATGACTCATGAGGCTTATCTTCATTCTTTCAAAGAAGGCCTCTTCTAAAGACGTTCCATTTGATGTCTTGACTAATACCCCTTGTATGCATCTTCTACATCTAGATTATAGTCCCAATTTTCGGCTACTTGGGTGGGGCTTGGGTGTTATCAAATCTAAAGGAATGTTAATTTTGAGTGATGTCATTTCACAAAGCACATGTCAACTACAATATTAGCATAAGTGATTTTCTTCTTGAAGCAAGAATCCCCTTGTAATGCATGCGGATTGTCATATATTACATCACATGCAACTAAGAAATAAGGGGCCTTGAACTGTATATGCCCAATCCTAAGTTAAAAAGTTGGGTTTAGTCAGCTTAAGGGGTAATAAATAATTTATTTTTATATTGTAAGGCCTATGGAGCACATGTGTATCAAACTTTCTAGTTTCTAATAGTATTTTGGCTCAAAATCACCCATTATCACCTTTTGCCATTTGAAATGATATTGACATCTAGAATCATTGATGTAAGCTTTTGTGATTATCTAGAAGAATCAATGAAAATTCAAATTTAAGGAGAGGAAATGCACCATAGAAATTAGTTTAAGAGCATGCATTCCTAGTTTGGTTAGAAGCTAGAAAAGAACCCTTATAGATTCAAAGCTATCTAAAAGATACGCAAAGTCTAAAGAAATATATGAGTTATTTGATAGATAAGGGAATTATTTAGGCCTTTGTGTGGTTGCACAATATGTTCAATTGTATCTTGTTGACACGTTGCAATGTACATAATAGATCATTTTTTTATAAGCATAGTTTTTTCATATTCTTTATTAGTTCATTATACACTTGACAATTTGGGATGTATTCTTATATATACTTTCAACAATAGAATTCCCTCTCTTACTAAAAAATGATTCCATAGGGTTGACACCAAAACAACAAGAAGTAGATAGGCATTTATTAGAGACATAGAGGTAGGCCCAATGTGCTACATGCTTGAAAGGAGAGGGAGTACAACATAAGACAAATAGCCTATGGAATGCCATAAACATGAAGGAGCACCCTTGATTTGATTATGATTCATGCATGCTTATGTTTACTTGCATGATTGCACAAGTACATTAAACTACATAACATAGTCATGTAGCCATTTTCTTCTTCCCCAATGTTATTATCTCCACCTTCCTACCATCTTGGATCTAGATGAAAGACCACCAATGTTCAATATGGAAATGCCATCAATTACATTAATTACGCTTAAGTATGACATGTTACATTTTTCAAATTGAAAGCATTAGCTTAGTTCACTAGTACATACATGTTCACATTGTTGAGGAAGAACAAAAATATCACTTTCATTGGTGTAGAGTTTGGTGGAGTCTGGCAAAAAAACCACTAACGTATTCCTTGATTGTAGCATTGGAAGCTTTGTACATAGTTTTAAACCATGTAAGATCCAAAATTAAAATATTAAATTGTGACCGTGAATCATGATTAACTTAAGTAAATCAAAAAGTATGATATTTTCATGTAGATCACATCCTCCCTACTCTCGCTTGATTACATATTGCTCTCCATCATCTTGAGCTTGATGAAGCCCACCTAATTTTGGAGTTTTAACATCTTCATTGACAGGAATAAAATGAGCCATCTTGGTCAACCGATCCACAGTTACCCACACAGAGTTGTGCCCCCTCTGTGTCTTAGGTAATCCCATAATAAAATCCATGGAGATGCTTTCCCATTTGCTAGATGGAATCTCCAATGGGTGTAGGAGACCTCCTACCTTAAGGCATTCATCCTTATGGACCTGGCATTTTTATTACTTCAATACATAATCTTGGACGTCCTTACCTATTCCAAGCCAAAAAATTTGTCTTTATAGAAGTCCATACATCTTCTGAATTCCTGGGTGTCTAGCACTCGAACTATCATGACATTCAAAAAGAATTTGGTGCCTAATGTCATTATTATTCGGGACACATACTCTAACTTTTTGCTTTCAAAGGCCACTAGTCGACCTTTTTGTAAAAGTACCACCCCAACAACAAAATCACTGGCATCTATCTATCTCAACCATGAATGGTTCATTGGAATCCACTACTTTTAAGACAGGAGCTATTGCTATAGCTACTTTTAATTTTTCAAAACCTCTCTTTTGAGGTTCATCCGATATGAAGGTGCTTCCTTTCCCCTTAAGCGATTTTGTCATTGGAACAACAATATTAGCATAATCCTAGATGAATCTCCTATAGAATTCGGACAAACTTAAGAATATATGTAATTCTTATAGGTTTGTAGGATGTGGCCATTCCAATATGGCCGTTACTTTGTCTGGGTCCATATGAACCCCTTGTTGGGATATTATATGAGAAAATCTTGTGGATGTCAGGAATTATTACATACATATCAATAAGCTTCACCGACCTGTTATTGATGATTATTTCACTTCTTTTGCAAAGAATTCACATTTGGATTCTTTAGCAAAGAGTGAATTATCTCTAAGTAGCTAGAACACTTTTTGCAGATGTTCCAAATGCTTTTTCTTGGTTTTATTATAAATAAGGATATCATGTAAAAATACTACAGAAAATTTCCCTAAATATGGCCTTAAGACACTATTCATATGTCATGAAAGTTGCTAGAGCATTTGTTAATCCAAATGGCATTACTTTAAATTGATAATGCCCATACCTAGTACGAAATGATGTCTTAGAAACATCCTCTTCCCTAATTCGTACTTGGTGATATCCTAATCTTAAATCAATTTTAGTAAAATATTTTGCCCCTTGCAATTGATCAAAGAGCTCATTAATGCAAGGCATATAATACTTATTTTTTATGGCGATTTTATTTAGTGCTCAATAATCTATGCATAGACGCATAGTACCATCCTTTTTCTTTACCAGTAAAATTGGTGCAGACCAAGGTGAGCTACTTGGCTGAATTTGGTCCTTCCTAAGATATTCCATTAATTGTCTTTCGACCTCATGTTCCTTCATTTTACTAAGCCTATATGAGGTTTTACAAACAGGGGTAGATCCAAGAATCAAATCTATTTTATGATCTACTTCTCTCTCAGGGGGTAAACTATCAGGTAAATCAAACAGAAAAACATCTTTTAAATTCAAACATTAAATCATTGAAATAAGATTTATACTTTTTAACATTATCAAAAACAATATTACTTCTGTCTGATGCTAGAGACATAAAATTACCAATAAAAGTAAGTTTACAGAAATATACCTCGCTTTTTTCTTGGTGTAATAGGCATTCCAATTCCATCGAACAAATAAGAGGAGAGTTGGTCACATCATGTTCTCCTTGAATCTAGAACACTCTACCCTCTTTCTCAAACATAATGGAGTTATTAAGATAACTCCATTGTAAGCTATGCCACCCAAGGCTATATAACCATTCTCGATCAAGCACTACATCTGTTCGATTGAAATGCATGATTTGGAAATCCAAGGCATCCTGATAACCTTAAATATCCACTTCTACACCATGCATCATGGTGTCCCAAACTTTTTTATCACTGCCCTTTGCCAAAGAGACCACATATTTATGCGCACTTGGACTCTCAGGCAATTTTAATTTCTTAACCAATGAGTAGTTCAAGAAATTATGTGTTGCATCATCGACCATCACTCTTACTCTTTGCCCCTTAATTTTTCCATGCCTCTTCATTAAATCATGAGGACCAAAGGTGGACTACCACATTGCCGATGATAGACAACACATGTGGGTGCTATCCTCATGATAAACCTCTACCTCATTGTACTTTTCAATACCATTAAGCAGCAACACTTGCACCACATGTACTTGTTTTTGTGGAGGTCTATTTAGGGCTTTAGCTCCTGCTTGTTTATTTTTAGGGCAGTTCTAGGTAGCATGGTCTTTGCCCAAACATTTGAAGCAAATATTTTCCTGCTTGGGTCTTTCATAATCCTCTTTCTTCAAGAGAGGATAATTTTGTATTTGAAGTTTCTTAGGTGGTACCTGAGGAACCTCCTCCTTAAAGTGCCCTCTCCTTTTCAAATTGGGAAATTTGTTGAACTTAGGAATAAAACCTGTTTTCTCTAAAGTTTTAACTTTAGATTTCCCCATCATATCGTTGTATATTTGGGCATACTTAATTTCTTCCTCAAAGGTTTCAAGAGAATTTATTTTCACCTCAACCTTATAAGTGTCTCACGAAACCCCTTATCTTTTGAAATTCATAAATTCCCTTTAGCTTAAGGATTGCCTTCTTATAGCTTGCTATGTACTGGACTAGAGTGTTTTTACCCATTGTGTAATTGTTCCAAGCCTCCCACGCTCTTTCTAATTCATTTTCCATTTAAAACTCTTTTAAGAAGGCTTGTTCAAACTCAGTCCAATACCTAGTCATTTTTCTTGAGGCCCATCCACCATTTATAGGCTTTATTTCTAAGGGAAAGACTTGCTTCCACGACTTGATTTTTAGGAGGAGTATTCCTGAGTCGATGCAAGTCTTGCCACTTTTGCAAGAACATATTAATCGCATATTTATTGTGCTCCTTTTATTCCCCATTGAAAATTGGCAGTTTCAAGTCCTTAAGGATGTTAGAGGTTTCTCTAAGTTGAGAGGTACACCTCTCAACTTGATTAGGAGGAGTCAGTGATTTTTTTGTTATAGTTACTCTTTGAGAATCGACTAACTTAGTTATGGCTTCAGCTAGGGTTTTCAATGTATCGCTAATAGCTCCTAGCTGTGTTTCTATATTTTTGCGTTCGAGTTTCAAGTTTAGTGAATTTCGTATACGGAATTTCATAATCACCGTAGTCTATGTCCTCCATTTCCATGTTATCCTCTTGAGTTTCATTCTGTATCTCCTCACATATTTCCTCTCTAGCTATAACTTTTCCTTTCCTAGCCCTTTCCTCGGCCCTCGGCCTCTTTAACTATATCATCCCTTTCTGGACTTGTCATTTCAAATGCAAATTTATTCTAGAAGATATAAAGCAAAAAGCTTTATAATAGAGAGAAACATGCGATGCCCACTTCCTTGGTATTTGTTAGAGGCTTTGAATTCACTTTTAAAATCGACGTGTCCTTTACTTTGCAAGCGATCTTCACTTTTGATTCTACTTTTCTGCTTCCCTCGTTGATGTGTCGAACTCCAAAGTCTTTCTTTTAATTCTCTTTCCTTAATTATGGCAAGGCTAAGGAGGTTGGAAGAGTTAGGGGCCTTTAGGAAAAATGAAGTGACTTTTAAGTCCTTGGTGGTGGGAATAAGAAGAACTTTTTAAAGAATGGGAGGGGTAAAAAAGAGAGGGATGAGGTGGCTTTTCCAAAGGTGAAGGAAACCTTGGATGACATGGTCTTTCTTCAAAGTCTAAAAACCATGACGGTTTCTTTGCTTGCAACAATGACTTCTCTATGTAGATCCATGATGACGAAAATCTGCAACTATGAAATGATTGCAGCTCACTGTCTGGACTCTGTAGTCGAAGATTGCATCATTACACTATTTCCCCACTCGTTTTCAGTGCCATCACCATGCTTCATGAATCACCACGCTCCTGTTGTGCATGTAACTCCATTGACTGTGACTCTGTGAGGACTCCGAGTCTCTGATTATGTGAACTTTGTGAAGGGTAAAGGATGTCTGATAACCCTACACAGAGCGTGTGGCCAATAACTCCATTGACTGTGACTTTGTGAGGACTCCGAGTCTCCGATTATGAGAACTTTGTGAAGGGTAAAGGATATCTGATACCCCTACGTAGAGCGTGTGACCAATAAGGCTGTCAGGACTCGGGCACCATGCAAAGTTATGATTCGCAGCTCTAATTTTTGGCCTACATGACCCGTCGTGACGATTGTTCCTTCCTCCTTCATTTGATTGACTTCGGATTGGACTTCGGACTCTGTGAGCTCCTTTCTAGCTACTTGGGATTTGCTAACCAACCACTTTGAGCTTCTAGCGCTACACCTAGCCTCCCAATGAATAGCGCTACAATCTGTTGAATCGTCTATAACTGCTCTGATACCAATGAAACGTCCTTTAAAAGAAGGGCTCTTAAAAGTGTTTACCACCCCGCCATTGGATTCCCACATGAGTTCCTTTTTACCTTTCATCATACCTTTTGTAACACAAGACATTGCGAGAAGACAAAAGGCAACCAATGTGAAGGGGGAAGGAAGAGCCCATGAAGCCGCTTGCCATATTTTCAAATACCCTTTTTCATATACTCTAACAACCATGACATGGCAATCGATGTTGTGAAGGGGGAAGGACCCAATCAAGAAGGGGATCCCCTTGCTACATTTTCAAATACCCTTTATCATATACTCTAGCAACCATGTCATGACAATCAATGTTGTGAGGGGGAAGGACCCGTAAAGTTGGGAGTAGGAGTAGAACTTCTTGCCATGTATTTAAATACCCTTTGTCATAGAATTAGACAACCATGTCATGTGATAAAATAAGGAGGTGGATCCTCTAGAACCTTGCTATGCCTTTGTCATCATAACGCATTTGACAAGCTTAAGTGGTGAGAATAATATTGATGATGGACTTGGTCGGTGCAATCCCTACTTTCACAATGTGTCCCACTACTTTGAGGTTTTGTGGCAAGGATCGAGGACAATTGTTGGCAATAGGTATGCCTCTCTTAAAGGAAAACAATTCCAAAATTATGAAAGGTGATTAAATGTGTAATGTCTTGGTGGTATTTGGGATGTGATTGTGTATAAGGTGATTGAATCGTCATGTTTTGGGGAAGTCTTCCCATAAATTTTAAAGACCACTCATAGTCTTTGCATTTTTTCATGGACATATTCATCCACTTTGAAATGGTATGGTTTGAGTTCTTCTAATAGGTACAAGAACTATATAGTTTCACCCTTGATATAGAGCAATAAACACTTATTCATATGCGTGGACATATTGAGGTGAGAAGATTGATTTTCCATTGTTAAGCCATGAGCTCTATAGACTATTAGGAAAGAGTTACCATGTGGCAGCCAACTCTTTTGTATGTGTATGTCTCCAGGACCTAAGTTTGTGTTTGTGTGTCTCTAGGACCTAAGTTTGAGTGTTTGTGTGTATACGTGTGCATGCTTGCATGTGTGTCTGTGTTTATGAGGGGAATAGTCATAAGAGAGAATTTATTTGTGTGTGTGTGTGTGTGTGTGTGTGTGTGTGTGTGTGAGAGAGAGAGAGAGAGAGAGAGAGAGAGTATAACAAGAATGTGTGCATATATGTGTGTGCAGGTGTACATGAGAAGGGGGGAAGGGATCTCTTATGTTTGAGTGTCCGTGTGTGTATGCATGTGAGGAAGACACTCAAGGGAGAGAGAGCATGTGTGGGTGTGTGACGGAGAAAGAAATATTATATGTGCATTAAGAGAGAGTGTGTGTGTGTGATAGACAGATAGATAGATTGATAGAAAGAAAGAAAGAAAGAAAGAAAGAAAGAAAGAAAGAAAGATAGACAGACAGACAGACAGAGAGACAGAGAGACAGACAGACAGACAGAGAGACAGATAGATATATATATATATATAGAGAGAGAGAGAGAGAGAGAGAGAGAGAGAGAGAGAGCATGTGATAAGTGTGAGAGGTGCTTAAGATAACTATTCATGCATATGGGTGTTTACCACACACACACACACACACACACACACAAGGGAGGGGGGGGAGAAAGGGAAGGGGGAAGGGATTCTTTGCGCAAATGCTTTGCCCTTGATCAACATCACATGGCTGGTCATCTAGCTAAATTGTTAAGTAAACTAAGCATGGATCCAAGCCAAGCAGTGCCTACAGTGGAGGCGGTCTTGAAACTTGAAATTTATTTCTTGAAATTAATGATATTTTAAGATTGAACCTTGAGACCTCGCAGACCAGATCTCTAACTCATTGTAGACGGGTCATCCTACTCGTATTTGAAAATGTTAGACTTGGCTCTCATTTAGCCATGACTCCTTCCTTCACTCAATCACACAAGTAACACACACAGGTGTCCTATCCAAGCAGAAATTTTGCAAAAGGGAGTTTGAAGGCCTTCTCCCAATGAATAACCCATTGGAGGTATGTACTACTTTCTTCTTGCATGATGCAAGTCACTACAAGCACAAAAAATGTAACATCTTCAAGTCCTATCCATACAAATTTCCCACCATGCCTTGAAGGATGCCCCTCAAATTGACTGAATCCGAACACCTATCAGCGCTGGCACTCCAACATGTATCTATTGTAGATATTTCAGCGAAAAAGGAAAGGTAGCTTGATAGAGGATGTGGATAGAATGCCAGCAAGAATTTTATGAGAACTTTCAAGGCAAGCTCAAGCTGAATCCAGTTTTCCCCTCTTGACAGAATGGTCGCTCCAATTCTAGCCTTGGCGGCTAAGCTGCCATGTGAACAAGGCGAACAGGTGACTCACTAGCAGAAAAGGCATTCACACAGCTCTAATATTTACAGCGAACGCACAAAGGAGAAATGGTCTTCGGTTCGTAGGAAGGAACAATCAGAAAAGGATGTTAACGAGGCCACATCGATCTTTCCTCTCTCTCTCTCTCTCTCTTTTTCTGTCGGTGATTAACCACAGCAAAGCATAAATCTGCGATGCAATAGATTGTGGAGGTCGACATTGGACAAAGGTGTGGGGATCGGAAGCAAGATCTGACAAAGAAGACCCGTGAATGATGAATGGCAGCAATCCCACTGTCACCTTTTCAGTTCAGTCCACATGTTGCAGCTTTCCAGACGTCTTATTGTCATTTTATCTTCATTTTATTTCATGTGGGATGATAAGACATTCTCAAAAAATATTGAGGGGAGGGGGGGGGGACCTTGGCAAGTGTGGATTTATGAAGGGGCAATAAGATAGTGGACGCATCTCTAAACATATAGCTAAAGTAGGTGATGACGTTTTAAAAGGACCAAATCTTTTAATTTCAAGGAAATTAAAAAAATGCATTGAACACCATCAAGATTCCATAGAGGCCCACTAGGCTAAAAAAGTCTTAGAAAATCTTTTCTTTCAATGAAAAGCATATATAACTTAGAACAAACATAGGACTTCTTGTAGAGATAGTGTTCACAAGCACTTCAACTTTAGGTATAGGTGTAATGGAAGATAATCATAAGTGTTTGCAACTCGTTTGCTATCCGAACTTACAATCAATAATTGAAAAAGATAAGGCATGACTTTTAAATGCACATCCAATCCATGGTGTAGCCATGAATAAATAAGTGTATATGCTCAAGCACAAGTTCATAAAATGGTTGCAATCTTTATAGAGAAGTGTGGTTTTCTGTCTAGCAAAAAGGCTAAGGCTTAAGGTATGTGAAAGAAACATAAGTGTATATGCATGAGAATTCATAAAATGGTTGCAATCTTTATAGACTAGTAATTGTGGTTTTCTGTCTACCAAAAAGGCTAAAGGCTCAAGGTATGTGAAAGAAACATATATTATGAACTCTCAACAATTTTTGTTGGGATCACCATTTGACGCTTAGTCACACCATTGATGAGGTTGAGCATAATGTCATGAGTTCTGAGCTACAAATCACTGGCACTTTTCTATTTGTTCTCTATAACACTAGAGGTTTCTGCCTTCTTCACATCATCAAAATCTTATTGATCTCTTTGATATTTGAAATCCTACTCATAAGAGCTCATAGATAAATCATATCTAGCCTCTTGCAGTGCTTTCTTAAAAAATATCAAAAGAATAGTCTATTCTAGTCTGTTTAAGATTAAATGGAATAAGGATCACATCTTCATTCATGTAATGGACTAGCCTTCCTATAGATACATGTATTTTATTCTTGTAGTTAATCATAATGCTTAGATTCAAGTAGATCATAACATAGACCTAGATACGTGGAATTATCAATTTCATGTCATTTTGAGGTGAAAAATAATTGAGAGAGCAGCTTCTTAAGTCTCATGGAGAGCTCCTATAACATCCATGCACTATAATGAATAGGTTCAAGTATTTGTATGTACTATTTTCAACCTAATGGTACTAATTCAAACAAAAAGACGATAATTGTTCTTTTATTCCTTATCATGTTTCCCATGATTATTAGATACAATGGATACATTCCAGCCACATTTTTTACCATAATTTATCTTTCAATTCCACTTATGATGCTCTTTACCAATCATCTATTATTAAGCCTAATGATCACTTAGTTTTATGCATTAAAATATTAATAAAATCAATCCATTATATTCAACCTAATGATCACCACTTAGTTTTATGCATTGAATTATTAATTAAATCTACTTAACTTATGACCACTTAGTTTTTGCAAGCATATTAAGCCTAATGGCCACTTAGTTTTATGCATTAAATTTTTAATAAAATCTATCTATTATAGATGATATTAAAATAAGAATGAAAATAATGAATTGTTTTTAGCACCTACTATATTAAAATAATGAATAATTTAGTGATATCAATAGTGTGTTCTTCTTACACAAAATCAAATGCAATTGCTTTCTAAGTCTATCTACGAGTATAAGAATTTACTGATTTTGTCGCTTGGTCTTTGGGAATCTAGAGACAAACTCCATAGTAATGTATCCCCATGTTTCACTACTTTAGAATCTAGGTGTCTTGCCATGTTCACTCTTAGCCTTCTAGCAAGTTAGGCATTGTTGAAGTAAAGTAGTTACATCCTTTCTCAATCCTCACGAATAGGAATATCTTTCAATTATATCAATATTTTCTCTAATACCTCAATGTCTTGCGTAAGGACTATTGTGCATCTGATTTGAAAGTGGATGGTACACATATAAAACATCCTCTATAAGAAGGTATCCATCATGACTTGCATGTCGCTCTGTAGGGTCACCTTGTCCTTGAAGTAATAGTCCCAAATTATTCATCACCTTTGTAGGTGTTCTTCATGGATGTTTTTATCAAAGCTATACTTTTACATTAATTTAAAATCCTTGGCAAAAGTTTATCGAACTATTTTTTTAATAAAAAGTTTCACAATATTGACAAAATATAGTATGATTATACATTTTTTCTTTTGAATTCCTATGTAAAATATGTAAATCCTAGCAAAATTTTTAATATTCTTGCATAAAAGTTTCAAAACTTGGAGAATATTTTAGAATTTTACATTTATTAGGGCATATAGACTTTCAATGCCAATATAAAAGTTTCACTTCTTAATAAAACTGACAGGAAAAAATCATCCCTGGTGTTCTTCATCACACAAAGAGATTCTTCTCTCACTATTGAAACATGATTCACATGACTTGATCTATAACTTAGTGCAATCACACTAGGATGGAATTCTAATTCATCTTGTTCAATCCCTTGAAGATGTTCATCCCATGTGATTTATCGAGGTGAAACTATATGTTGGGAAAATGAATGCTTAATACTTTGATGATTAGGTTTAATTGTAAAGTCAAACGCATGAAGATAATCTCACCATAACTTCAAGGAATGAACTATGGCTAAAAATTATTTCTCGTACATGCTATACTTAAGTGCAACACCTGAAATTTTTGACTTCCAAAGGCTACAAGATGACCCTCTTGCCTTAGTATAGCTCCTATAAATGAATCATTGGTATCTTTACATACAACAAAGAAATATTTCTCAAACTTTGGCAACAAAGAAATATTCTCAAAATTTGTCAAGGTTAACAAAAGACTAGACATTAGATTAGCCTTTAAATTCTCAAGGCACTCGTATGACTAATATCACAATGATACATAGATTGCTTCTTAAGAAGATCAATAAGTGGTGATATAGTCTTGGAGAAGTTCAACATAAACCTTCTATAACAACTACATGAACCAAGGAAAGGTCTTAGTCCATGTACATTTGTGGGGATAGGTTGTTTCTTTATTACTTTCACTTTGGTTGGATCATCTTGAATTCCAAGTTCATTGATAACATGGCCTAAATCTTCTATTTCATATTAAAGAACTCACTTTTTTAATATTCAAGAAGAGCTACATTTCATGCAACAATGCCCATTTAAGCAAGATGTGTGTTCTTTGTCCCTTTGGTTATAAACCAAAATATCATCAAAGAACACAACCATAAACTTGCCTATATGTGATTGAAAAACTCCCCTCATTAGCCTATAAAAGATAGTATGTGCATTAGTCAATCTAAAGGAAATAACCATAAACTCATAGTGTCTCATTTGCATTCTAAATGTCATCTTATAAACATATTCTTCCTTCATCCTAACTTTGATGATAACATGACTTCAAATCCAATTTTCTAAATACCTTGGCACATTTCAAAGAGTCTAATAAGACATTAAATTTATGTATAGGATACCTATTTTTTATTGTCAACTTATAAGGGCTCTATAATCAATACACATTTTGAAGATCCTATCCTTCTTTTTCACTAGATGGAATGGATCTATATGAGGAGACCTATTTTATCTAATCACTAGATGGAATAGATCTACAAGAGGAGAGCTTTTTCACTAGATGGAATGGATCTACGAGAGGAAACTACTTTATCTAATCACTCCTTTCTCTAGCAACTCTCCTCTAGCTCCATCTTATTCATTCAATAAGAAGCTCTACATGGCGGTGATTTCTCTTTGCATTATTTACAAGTTGTTTCACCCTCTTGCTTAAGGTGAGATGCTTTACATACATTTGTCTATCCCATCTTTTTCTTTGGACACTCATCACAGAATCTATGATTAGTTGCCTTCTTGCATCCAAAGCATTTCTTCTCCCTAAACAGTCTATCTATTCTTAAAATGGACATAAATGGGGGTATAATCCACCATTTGGAGTAGATTTTCTTGCTGGTCTACCAGTAATTGTTTGAAATACCATTGACTAAGAAAACTTTGTCCATTCTACCTAATGACTTGATCAATTTAATTTTGTACTTCTTAATGTTGACACCTTGCTTGTTGCATCTCTCCCTTATGATTTACTTTTGTTCCTTCTTTCTCTTGCCTTTGCAAGTCTAATTGCATCTTTCAATGTAATTGGGCTTAGGAGTTCTAATTAATGTAAAATATTTGGTTTGATGATGCTCAATAGTATTTGTATAATTTCTCCTCTTTTGTCTTTGCCTTAAACTCAAGATACAAATTCTAGAACCTAGTTGTGAATTGTTGTAGTCTCTCCCATGTAAACAACCAATATTCCTTGTACTTGAGTGGGAGAAACATAGATTTTAATTCTTCTATGATTTAATACCATTCCCTAATCAGACTATTTTTTAATTGATGCATAGATCATAAAACTAGCATTGTCCTTTTCTAGATGTAGCATGGCTAACATTAACATTTCTTCCTTTGATTGCTCAAATCGTACAAAGTAAAGTTGGTGCAAAGCATCGGAAAATTGTCGACATATGCATCCGTAAATGAGTGTCGATATTAGTGTCACAATATATTGACACTAGGAAAGCGTTGATATATACTAACACTTATAGAATCTTTTTATAAAATTAGGGGGAAGAATAGGGCTTGTTTGAGCCCCATTACGCCCCACTATTGTATGTATTTCATTAAAATATAATAGTTAAGGCATGGTCGTGCAAAATTGCCTTAAACTCTCCAATCATCGTCTTATATATTACAAAATTTCCCTTAGGGGAGATACAAAATGTCAACATTGCCAAAGGTATACTACTAATCTAACTCCGAACTACTAGAATTGACCCTTGTTGAGAGTTCAAGCTCAACATCATGTGCATATCATATGTGCATAGAATTAACCCACTAGAGTGCTATAAAGCAAAGGGTTAGATTCCCTAACCCTAACCCTAAATGGGTTTGTATATATTCTACATTTTCAACTAAATCTAGTGTATAGTTAGTCATTTGTGGTGTGCTCTCTAGCTATGCCCTCTCTCCATCTCCACTCTTGTGTGTAAGAGAGAGTTCATTCTTCAAGTGAAATATCAAAGAAAGAGATTCTTTGAGATTGAAGCAGAGCTAAAGGCTAGTGAGCCTCTAGCCATGAGCTCCAAACAACACAGCAGGCTCCTACACGACGCCAAATAGTAGCTCCTCCATCTTCAACGACCTAGCTCCAGGCAAGGCTCCGTAGAGCTTGAACAACCACCATCTTCAGCCACCTACCTCCTTCATTGGCGAGCGACTGTGTTGAAGCCTCCAACACAACCAAGCTCCTTCAATCGACTAAAGTGCCTCACGGGACTATAGACTCATTGCAGCGCTTCCTCAATGACCCTCACTTGCACAATTTATGGCAAATCCAAAACAGTCTCATTGGAATGCATCCAAAAGAGTCTTGAGATACATCAAAGGTACAATAAAATTTGGAATAAAATACAGAGGAAGTCATCCATGGCTGCATGGATACTATGATAGTGACTATGCTGGAGATCATGATACCAGGAGATCGACACAGGGATATGCATTTTTCCTTGGTCAAGGTGCTATATCATGGTTTTTCAACAAACAACCAATTGTTTCTTTGTCTTTGACTAAAGCAGAATATAGGGCACTCACTACAGGTGCATGTGAGGCTATATGGCTCAGAAGACTATTGTCAAAAATAGATTACTTTGATGAGTCAAAGCCAACCACAATATACTGTGATAACCAATCGGCTCAAGCATTAGCCCCAATAATCTAGTATATCACTCCAAGACAAAGCACATTGATGTCAAAGAGCACTTCATCAGAGAAAGAGTATTATTTGGTGACATCACACTGTAGCATTGTGATAGCAAAGAGAATGTTGCAAACATCTTTACCAAACCACTTGGTAAAGAGCTTTTCGAGAAACACCGACTAGCTCTTGGTTTGACACAGAGGAAGGACATTCCCATTAAAGGGGTGTGATGGAATGTAATGTTCAGTCCTTCTTCGATTCCCCAGAATCATCATCTTGAGGGAAGGCCTACTTCATGATGTTGATCTTGAGGGAAACTGTTGAGAGTTCACGCTCAGCATCATGTGATCTTATGTACATAGCACCATCATGTGATCATATGTGCATAGCACTAACCCAATAGAGTGCTATAAAGGAAAGGGTTAGATTCCCTAAGTCTAACCCTAAATGGGTTTGTATATATTCTACATTTTCAACTAAATCTAGTGTACAGTTAGTCATTTGTGGTGTGCTCTCTAGATGTGCCCTCTCTCCTCATCTCCACTCTTCTCCTCTCCTTTCTTCATATTTTGTCAACCTTGCCTCTGCGTGATCGCTTTGCCTCCACCTCTACATGATCCCTTAGCCTCCTTGAGTCTCCACTTGTAAGCTCCTCCTCCTCTGTGTTGCTTGAGGTTCCCAAATTGCCACCCTAAGAATGAAACAATTTAAAAAAATAAGATTATAGCTTAATTGTAAAATCAATGAAACAATGAAACATGCTTGAGAACAATGATGATTGGAGTAGACGTACATGCCAAGCAGTCCCACTATAGTCCAATTGATTGCATACCCCTAACGCTCTGGCTCTTAGAAAAATGTCCTCGCCCCTACATATTGTGTGAACCTGTACTCCTCATCTGTAGGCATATGTGACTTTCTTTGAATCGATGCGTTCCACATGAAAATGGCATCCATATGACCATAATGCATTGTACTTTTTGTACTACAAAAGAATATCATTAAAACAATGAGGAGGCATTTTATTAAAGTGATTGTAGCCACCATGAATAAATTAATTGAGTCAAAAGGTAAGAAGCTTACATGTATCATACATCCTCATGCAAATTCTTGCTCTGCTCGGTTACTATCTCCCCATATCTTAATATTTATGAAAATCCTCTTGTAGCCAATCCATTGACATGTCTTTGGGGAGAAGAGCAAGATCTCATGGATACGGCAATGCTATGTGCATGACTCTAAATTTTACCCTATTTTTATTCTTGTTGCTTTGGTCGCTTCATATCTCTCAATCCACTTTCGCATGTCCTTGCTATTGAGGATACAAAACTTGTTGAATTTCTTCCTTTGTTCTTTGCTTATATTTTTTTCAATCCCTTTTCCTTGGGGTACCTCCGCAAGGATATGATCATTGTCTTGGTTATGCCATGCATGTGGCATATCAGGATCCATGGATGCAAGAAACTACATCATATATACTTTTGGATCTTGCACAAGTCAGCCCTTTGCCATGCTTGCTTTGGGTCTTGCTCTTTGCCTTACAAATCCCTTCAAAGTTTTCATAAACTGTTCAAGAAAAAACATCCAATGACTATGAATGATTCCTACACAACGACGACCTCATTAACTATGTGGATAAGCAAGTGCACTAAAGTCATCATAATGCTTGATGGAAAGTGCTTCTCAAGCAAGTACACATATTTGATGGAGTTCACCATTGCCTTCCTGATGCTTGATATAGATATCTCTTTTTCCTATTTCACATGCCCATGTAAGATTCTCAATCTTCTATTGATCTTTTTTTTTTTTTGAAATATAGTCAAGATGATATGATACTAAGCATATATACCTCACAATACCACTGATCTTGTAGATAGCTAATCTAACATCATTTGATAAGCATCCTTTGATTGTAATTGGTGGGATAAACTATACAAGTAACAAAAGAATTATAACAATGCATCACAATCATAGCTATACTTAGCATGAGGACAATTGTACTTCTAGTAATCGTTCAAGCATGGATAATACCTATAAGAACTTGTCCCAATCATGGGACTTGAGGCCGCTAAGCTTGTTGTAGTTTGAAAATGATCTTTTCAAGAAACACGTGTCCTATCAGTGTCTGAAAGGAGGAAATGTCCCACTTGACCATTGATCCATGGTGCTTTCAGGAGAACCACTTTTGGCCCAAGCATTCGAGGCCATAACACAGGCATCCTCTCCATGGATGTCAAGTCTTCTTGTAATCCTTTTGTATCTTTTTCAACAACCAAGTGTGCCCAAATTGAAGCCCCCATATTTTTGAATATATGCATGGGATCCAAGAGATGATTAATTTGCAATTGACCCCAATATGGAAGCTTGTGAAATATTGATAGCCTCTTCATACCATGAGAGGATTCTCTCCATTTTTCCTCCAAAGGGTAATCCAAGTTCTAATCACTTGCCTTTAAAGATGGTGGTGGTGGATCAAGTTGACCTTCACACATAGGATGGTCAATTGAAAGGTATGGAGCATGACCTTCATCAACCATTTGACTCATGTTTGTGCAAGCTCATTAAAACCACCACCACAAATAGGAGAAGCATGGTACCCACTTGTAGCAAGTCCTATATGCATGTAGAAAAAGGTCACAATAAGGCATGCATAGATCACATCACAAAGCATAAAAATATCAGTATGCATGCCCAGATGTACAACCACATACCTAAGCATTCCCCATATCTTGGAAAGTCATGCATGGTCCACATAAAAATTCCCCTGATGGAAATGTCTAAAGTATGCCTCAAAGCTCTAGAAACATCAAAGGCATGTATGCCTCTTCATAGGGTTCAGAGCTCCTCTATCAAAGGTGCCATATACACGTCCATATTCTTTGCCTTATACTTCCTTGGCACAAGTAGGGCAAGCATGAGGTGTACCTTCTTTAGTGTTAGGCATGATGGGATGTTGTAATTCACCAATACTATGGGCCATGTTGACCAAGAGGTCGAGTGTAATCCAAAAGGGTTCATAGATGTAAGTTGCATGGCTTCCTCACAAAGTTTGTCCACATGTTGTCTATGTGCTTCCAAGAAGCCCAATCTACAAGAATCCTCAAAGTTTCAATCAGTGGACTAGTGTGTACATGCTATGCCATCAACTTCGCTATGAACTTGCATATGAACATGTTCTATATTCTAACAATGATGGGAAAGTGCTTTATTGGGATCTATTTCTCTCTATACTTGCTGCCCACATGATGCTACTCGTCTACATAGTTCCTAGGCATTTCTAAAATAGTTGCTTTGAAATGGGTTTTAGAAAGTTTCATATTTCTTGAAAATGTTTCAAAGAATTTTCATATAAAAATATGAAACAAGTAAAGATTTTCCAGCACGTAATGTGCACACATGTAAAGCACTCCAAATTCTTGAAAGTTGACTACAAGGTACCACCAAGATACCATTCAATAGCCCATTCATAGAAATTCACAATGATTATGGTATGATTTGAACCAAATGCACAACCATGAGTCATTCAATAAAAGGTAAAACATAACCATCAAGATTCAAAGTCATGACTCGTGAGTCATATTGCATAGTTAAAGTTCTTTATTAAATTCTAAAGAAGCATCATACAAAAATGAATATATTATATGACTGCATAGTCCAAACTACTAGCCGGTCTATTTAGATAGGAGACTCTGATCCTCCCAATCTTGAACATCCTCCTTAGCATCCTTAGCCTAGTTGAATACTCATACACCTTGGAATTCCTCCTTTGAAGGTGGATCTGGAATAGTAATCCAGTGAAAAATACAACAATATATCTCAAGACTCTTGCGAAAGTGATCTCACTATATATGTAGTCATCAAATCTACCATTACACCAAACCCCATATCCCATTCCACCAAACAAAGCATACAACAAAACTGTGGAGCATGTTCCTATTCAAGATAATTTGTCCAATAATATCCCAAAAATAGCCATAAATCATGGTGCAAGTACACAAATTTAAGGATTCCTTGCAATGAAGCCATAATGTTGGCTTGATTATATCATCATTTATCAATTTGACATGAATCATATCTAATTTATTTTAGAACAAAATGCTTGATAACATAGCAATATACACAACGAATGAACCTACTATTGAATTTATTATATTTATTAAAGAGGGTGATGGTAATTTTTCCTACTTACATAGAATGTGAGATCAATTATTAATTTGATGCCTCTTCAATGTTTAGCTTCCCTTGAGAAAATCAATGAAAACTTTGAAGTCATTTGCATTCGATTGATACTATCATCTTTTCGCTTATATGTCAAGTTTGCTAATGCAAGAACTATCTCAATATCTGCCATATCAAGATCTGTTAAATCATATGAAAACATTCTTTGTCCCTTCAAGGGATAGCTTATATAGATCACAAAACTAGACACAAGGGTAGCATAGAAAGACACCCTAGAGAAATGTGAGGACTAGCCCACAAGCAAGATGACCTGCCCCTCTCAAGTGCAGAACATTCTTGTCCCTTCAAGGAGGAGCTTCTATAAATTCAAAAACTAGACACAAGGCAGCATAGCAAGCCATCCTAGAGCAATGAGGGGACTTGCCCACAAGAAAAACTAGACACATTCTTTGTCCCTTCAAGGGGGAGATTCTATAGAGAACAAAATTAGACACAAGGGCAGCATAGCAAGCACTCGAACACTATATTGGAGACTTTGGGAATCTCCCAAGTTTCACTTTCAAGTAATGGGCTTAGATTTGACCATATGGCCAAAACGTAAACCCTTATTTTAAAGTGGGACTTGGGAGAATTCCCTAATATGGTGTTTAGGATGGATTCCACTTTCAAATAATGGGTTTAAATTTGACCATGTGGCCAAATCTTAACCATATTGCGAAGTCCCAAACTATTTGAAAGTTTCTAAATTCCCTAATGGGTAAACGTTTGCTTGGTTGTAGCCAATCGCAGAACTTGAGGCCGTGACGTGATGTGCTTCTGGGTGAATATTTGAATTTTGTGTAGGGCCATGCTCACCCTAGAAAATTTCCCCAATCTATTTGTTCTGAACACCGCATAGCTCGACACATGACATCTCTGCATTGCTTCGTGTAGTGCAGTCTCTGGCCTAAGCCACCTAACCACTTATCATCATGCAACCTTTTGCCCACAGCTTTGCCACTTATCAGTGGGCATCGTATCCATGCAGATCATTAAAATTGAAAGTTGGCTTGGAGAGATCACCGCACTAGTTCTTGGCATAATAATTAGATGCAATCTATAATTTTGAACACTGCGGCAATGCAGGTGACCACCTGTCATCGTGCAACCTTTTGCCGCATCTTTGCCCGCAACCCATGCAAATTACAGGTTGACTTGGAAGGACCACCACGCTACTTTTTGGCATAGTAATGAGACACAATCTATCATTCAAAGCATTGCCTCAATGCAGTCTCTGGCTTTGACAACCTATCATCACCTAGAATTCAAGGTTGTCTTGGAGAGACCACCGTGCCGATTCTTGGAGTTATAGCTCCATTACCTATTTTTACGCATTACAGGAGGAGGTATATGATAACCAGTGCACTGGCAAATAGAAGGAGATTTATGACAGCCATCGCACTGGTCCTTAGAGTTATATATTTGTGTACCAAGGAAAATGTGCTGTGCAACTAAGCAAAATGCAATTGATGATATGGCCCTTGAGGGATCGAATCCCTTTTAGGGGCAAGGGCCATATCAACATGTCATTTTTGTCTAGTGGCATCCTGGATATTATATAATGCATGTCGATATAGCCCTTGCCCCTCGAGGGAACCCCTGAAGGGCCATATTGTCAATTGCATTTTCTGAAAGTTTAATTGTATTTTTCTAGATGTATCTCCATGCAACCACAACGGAGGGTCGTTGGAGTTATTTTAGCGCTATTTTAGTCATAAACTAAGGAAATTATAGTCCTTCTTTCCTGGCATTTTAGTCCTCATTGTTGCAGTAAATATAAATGAGGGAAAAAGTAGGTGAAAATTGAGCAAAAGAGATTACAATGTACATCTACATCTAATAATAGGTTATATAAAAATTAACAACTTATACTGAGCAAAAATTGAACAGAGGATCTTACATTTATAAAAACTCGGTAACTGCTGAGAGCCTAAAAGGCCAAAAGATTACATCTAGCGACCATAGCCATTCAAATATAAAATTTAACAGCAATGTATATTGAGAGCCTCAAATTGAACAAAAAGAGATTACATAAATGTAATAAAAACTCAGCAATTACTGAGAGCCTTAGAGACCAAAACATTACATCCAATGAGCCAAAAGGTCATTGAGAGCCTTAGAGGCCAAAAGATTACATTCAACCATTGTTGAGAGCCTCGCAAGAGGGAATTCATAAAACTCAGTTTTCCACCAATCTAGCTTGTTGCATTAAAAAATTTTAGAGAGCTAAAGGAGGATACGATGGAGAGGCCGAAGACCATGCACATTGCCAGGACTCAGATCATGGCCCCCCAATAAGTCGAGAGTACTCTGCTCTAAAAATACTGAGGCCTTCATTGACATCTAGGGGGAACCCATACAACATAGTCAAAAAGAGGCCCTCTTTGAGCATGTCATCTAAGGTGGTGATGTGCAGATGTGTGGGGAATCAATTAATGAAGGGTCTCCACTAATGCTAGCATTTCTACTCTAGGTAAGTGCAATGCAATCGCCTTATATGAAAAAGCAGATAATATTGGGATCACAGAGAATCGAGGGGGAGTGGTAGTAGGCATGGTGAAGATGAGTGGGTGAGCAGTAGATGAGCAGGGGAGCAGATGAGTGACAAGAGTTAGAGGAGGGAGTATGGAGCAAAGTAGAGCAGGGGTGGAAAAGAGCTGGAGGAGGGGTGCAGAGCAAAGTAGCAGAGCATGTGGAGCAAAGTAGCAGAGTTAGGGCATATGAGAGCAAAATGCCAAATGCCACAGATCTTATATATATTATAAAGTTCGAGCCACCATGGTGGTTGGAGCCTAGGGTTCCATCCATATTAATTGTAGGCCACCACAGTGGAATCTTAGGCACCACCCCAGATGGGCTAGTAATCATGAAGCAGACACCATTGGGTGAGCATGCTAGCAGCCATCTTAGCCATAACAGACGTGGCTGATGAGAGCCACCACCACCACCGAGCAATAATTTCCACAAAGGTAAATCATGAAGCTCTAATCACTCATTACCGTGCACTCTACTTCTCTACTGAGCATGCGAGCTCGATGACTGGTAATTTTTACTACACTCGTAGTGATCATGCATGCTTAAGCCCAATGGTGGGTGAGTGGTGGCTGGTAATTTTAACTGCTAGCCAAGTGGAATTGTAGCCATGATAGACATGGCTATAATCACTCATTACCATGCACTCTAGTACTCTACTAAGCATGCAAGCCCAATGAATGGTAATTTTTACTACACTTGTAGTGATCATGCATGCTTAAGCCCAGTGGTGGGTGACCGGTGGCTGGTAATTTTAACTACCGGCCCAGTGCAATTGTAGCCACACCAGACATGGCTAATGACAACCACCACCACCGAGCACTAATTTCCACAAAAGTAAATCATCCAGCCTACTCACCTCTAATCCCTCATTACCATGTACTCTAGTAATCTCCTGAGCATGCAAGCCCGGAATTGGTAATTTACTGCACTTGTAGTAATGATGCATGCAAGCCCGATGGTGGTAACTGGAAGCTAAGTAATTGCGGGCCACTATGGTGGCTCATAATTAACTGCCAGACTAGTGGGTCTTAGCCACCACCATAGATGTGACTAGAAATCTTAGATGCCACCACCTCTAATCATTCAGTACCATGCAAGTTAGTACTACTACCTTGAATTAATCAAAATTTGGGCCAACCACCATAGTGGCTCTCACCTTGATAGTGTAGTCAGGCTACAATCACTGCAATGGCTCTCACCTTGATGGTGTAGTTGGGCTAAAAACTGCTATTTCATTCCCTTAGCTATTTCATCTTCTATCCCTCTCGACTGTTTCATTCTCCCTTGCAATCGGACTGCAAACTCAAGCCTCCACTATTCCATTTCCTTCACTGTTTCATCTTCTATCCCTCTTGACGGTTTCTTTCTCCCTTTGTAATCGGACTGTAAACTCAATCCTCCACTATTCCATTTCCTTCATTGTTTCATCTTCTATCCCTCTCGACCATTTCTATCTCCCTTGCACTCTTCCTGCAACTTCTATCCCCTCTCATAATGGACCCTACACAGTCTGGGAGCTCCTCACACAATCTTTCCTCCCCCTCTGCAACACAGTGTGAGAGCCCCTCCTCCCCTGATCTTGAAATCGTGACATATGGGAGCTCCTCTCTCGCTCTTCAAAAGCCCAATATGGATGCTCTCCAAAACTTCACCAGGTTAGTATAGGAGGTGAACGTGAGGGAGGGATAACTAGTCTATCAAGGTCAAAAGATTACCATCAATGAAAGCATGATTGAAACTGCTCTAGGAATTTCTAGAGGCAGTTTGCAAGCACACTTTTTCAAGAAGGAGTGGAAGATACAGGATATTCTAGATGTATACCCCAATGCTCAAATTAGTAAAGATGGTGGAGTCAAGATTTTGAGCTTGCCAATAGACCTCCAAGATGTGCTGAAGAATACCATTCACTTCTTTCCTGGATCCGAGGGGAACCTGCAAGTTCTAGTAGGTTCAAGTAGTAGTAGACAACTGAAAGGATGTGATGTATCTTTCTCAAGGGTGATCTCCAAGAGTGTGTTAACTAACATGAAGAATTGCATGGATAAAAAATCCCAATTGTCATCTCGGTTCGCTGGAGTTGCAATGCACCGATGGCATCTACCCTCAAAGGGATTTTTGAGCAATACGATAAGCATATGTCTCAGAAGGTGACTTTGCGAAGAGAGTGGGAGAGAAGTAAGGAGTCTCACTTGAAGCTTTCTCATATACACAACGGGGGAATACACACAAAGGTGGAGGCTAAAAACAATTTTCCTCTTCTTAGTTGTGAAAGCCAAAAGAACTCTCTCTTAGTACAAAAGGAATAGGTGAACCCTATATGTGGGTCTCAAACCAAACTCAGCTAACCTAGGTGGCATACTAACTGAGCCACTAACTAGGGTACATAAAGATAGCTGTCATTCAGCTATTATTCATGGGCGGTGTACCAACCGCATCTGCAGCTGTCAAGTCGGTGACATAAATGCACAACAGTCACCCTGGCATATCATGAGTGGAGCTCGATATCTCAACACCCCCCCTTGAGCTCAATCCTAATTCCTGCACACCAAGCAGGTATCTGAACTTATGTAGCTTCTTTACACCCAATGCCTTCATGAATATGTCAGCTACTTGATCCTTTGTGCTGACATAAACCAAATCAATAAAACCTACTAGAACCTTCTCCCGCACATAGTGATAATGCACCTCAATGTGCTTTGTTCTAGCATGATAGACTAGGTTATTTGCCAAGTGTATACTGCTCATGTTGTCACAATAAATGACAACTGGCCCATCTGTAGACTGATAAATATCATAAAGTAGCTTACGCAACCAAGCTACCTCACATGCAGCCATTGCTACACCCCTGTACTCAGCCTCTATGCTTGACAAGGCAACTGTAGGCTATTTCTTGCTGCTCCAAGTGATTGCAGCACTCCCAAAAGAGAACACATATCCACTGGTAGATCATCTATCAGAAATACTACAAGCCCAATCAACATTAGTATATCCATGCAACTGCATCTAAACCCCAATCTCATAAAATAGTCCATACTGCAATGTGGACTTCACATACCTCAGTATGCGTCTAGCCACATCCAAATGCGGTTTCCTTAGAGCCTACATAAACTGACTTACCAACCCAACAGCATAGCTCAAATCTGGCCTGGTAATAGTTGTATAAATCAAACTTCTTACTATGTGTCTGTACATAGTAGGGTCTTCTAGAAGCTCACCTGCATCTGTGCTCAACTTCACATTCTACTCCAAAGGAACTGAAATAGGCTTACAGCTTGTCATCCCATATTTGGACAGCATGTCCGATGCATACTGCCTCTGCAAGAGCCATATCCCACTTGTGGATCTAATCACCTCAATGCCCAAGAAGTAACGCGGCTCTCCCAAATCCTTCATCTCAAACTTCTGCTTCAATAGCATTTTCACGTGAAGGATATCTTCATCACTGCCACTTGTGGTGATCAAATCATCAACATAAATAACAAGCAGCATAAATCCTTTCTTTGTTTTTCTCAAATATAGTGAGAAATTTGCCTTGGAAATCTGAAAGCCAATAATGACAAGATATTGTCCTATCTTGTCATACCATGCTCTGGGTGCTTGCTTCAAGCCATACAAGGCTTTCTTCAACCTGCAAACCTGGTGGCTACTCCATATAGACCTCTTCTTGCAAATCACCATGCAAGAAGGCATTCTTTACATCCATCTGATGTAAAGACCATCCCTTTGATGCAGCTATAGCAATGATTGCTCTTACAATTGCGCTTCGAGAACGTATTGCTCGAGAAGAGAAGGAAGAACGAGATCGGCAGCTTCTCATTTCTCTACTTTGGCTAGAGGGGGGAGAAAAGGAGATACTTCGACCTCTAGCTAAACCTTCTTTTCCAAGAAAGCTCAATTTCACATGGTACGATGGTAAGCAAGAACCCTTAGTGTTGACTTCATGGCTCAATCAGTTCGAAAGTTATTTTTTAGTGATGCCTACGAAGGACGACGAGTGGTACATCCTAGCATCCATGCACCTCACAGGCGAGGCGGTCACCTGGTGGGTCAAGCGGCAGAAGGACCACTATGATGCAAACGAGGAGACCTCTCTCTACAGTCGGACGAAATTCGTGAAAAAACCAAACTGAATGTTTCTTCATAATCAATGCCATATGTCTGTGCATACCCCTTGACAACTAATCTTGCCTTGTATTTGTTCACAGGACCATCTGCATTATGCTTCAGCTTATAAACCCACTTGCAGCCAATTGCATTCTTGTCTTTAGGCAAAGGCACCAATTCCCATGTAGCATTTGCTTCCAAGGCATCCATTTCTTCATCCATGGCTTTCTCCCATTTTTCTTTTCCCATGGCTTGCTCAAAAGAAGTGAGTTTTGGTTCATGTATCAATTTGACCATATAGGCATAGTGAATGGCTATAAATCCATCATATTTCAGCCTATCCATAGGATACTTAACTCTGGTAGACTTGCACAAAATAGACTCACTACCAAGTGCTCTCAAAACATCCCTTGTCTTCCTTACTCCAGGTGTAACAACAGAAGGAATACCCAACTCATTGAGAGTGCTCTCAACGGAAGCAAGAACGGAAGAAGGAGAGAGAGAGATAGAGAGCCACACAAGTTTGGTGGGTGCAGAACCACCCTAATCTTCTTTTTCATTCATTTATATATGTGTTTGAGTATTGTACATAACCGGGGTTAAGGCACAGTGACCTTTAACCCCCACAACCTCCCACTTAAAGGACAATGTGCCTTTAAGAGAGAACAACTAGTGAGCATACTATCCAATGCCCATCAATACACGACAATACTCAAACCGCTGAATAGGTAGACTCTTCGTCAGCATATCTGCAGGGTTATCATCTGTATGAACCTTGACAAGCTCTATGCGCTTGTCCTCAAGTACCTCCCTGATGAAATGGTACCTGACCTCAATGTGTTTGGTCTTTGCATGAAAGACCGGATTCTGTGCTAGCTGAATAGCACTCATGGAATCACTATGCAATGTCGGTACACCTGCATGAATCCCCAAATCTCCCACTAGCCGATCAAGCCATATAGCCTCCTTGCAACCCTCTGTGGCTGCAACATACTCAGCCTCTGTGGTAGACAAAGCCACGCACTTCTGTGCACGAGACATCCACGACACTGCACCACCTGCAAAGGTGAACACATAACTAGAAGTGGATCTCCTACTATCCACATGCCCTGCATAGTCTGAATCTATGTACCCAAGTACATGCATGTCTCCTTTACCAAAGCAGATGCACATCTCCTTGGTACCCTTCATGTACCTCATGATGCACTTAACTGCCTCCCAATGCCTCTTTCCTGGATTAGCCATATACCGGCTAACAACTCCCACTGCAAATGCAATATCTGGTCTAGTAGCTATCATAGCATACATAAGACTCCCAACTGCTGATGCATAAGGAACCTTGGTCATCATGGCCCTCTCCTCATCTGATTTGGGACTATCTGTATGACTCAGTTTCACATATGGAGGCAATGGAGTACTCACTGCCTTCCCCCCTTCCATATTGAAATGTTGTAATACTTTTGTAACATACTCTTTTTGTGAAAGCCAAAGGAGTTTCCTACTCCGATCACGCGTGATGCGCATACCAAGAATATGACCTGCAAATCCCAAATCCTTCATATCAAAGGCCTCATGCAACTTGGCCTTTAATGCATCTAGCTCATAAGTATTCTTGCTAGCCAATAGCATATCATCCACATATAGTGCCAAGATTATCAGGCTATTATCCTTAGCCCTTTTAGTGTAGAGGCAGTGATCAATTTCACTCCTTCTAAAACCCTGAGACCGAATGAAAGCATCAAACTTCTGATACCATTCTCTAGGCGCTTGCTTAAGACCATAGAGACTCTTCTTCAGCTTGCAAACTAAATGCTCTTTGCCCTTTTCTTCAAAGCCTTCCGGCTGCACCATGTAAATTTCCTCATGCAAATCCCCATGCAAGAAAGCCGTCTTGACATCCATTTGCATAAGCTCCATATCCTCTGATGCCACTAGTCCAAGCATGCATCTAAGTGTGGTCATCTTCACAACCGGAGAGAATATCTCATCAAAGTCCACACCCTTCTCTTGCTTGAACCCTTTAGCAACCAAGCGGGCCTTGTACCTAGGTACATCATCACCTGTGACCTTCATTTTGTAGACCCATTTACATGGCAATGCTTTCTTTCCATGTGGCAAAGAAACCAAGTCCCAAGTCTTATTCTTCATAAGTGAACTCATCTCTGATTTCTCTGATTGCATAGCATACTCCCACTTGCATTGATCCTCACGCATCATAGCCTCTTTGTAGCAAGAAGGCTCCCCGCAATCAGTAAGCATCACATAGTCTACCCCTGGACAAACCTATCAGGTTGTCTAGACACTCTAGATGATCTTCTCAAGGGCATTTCAGCTTGCTGTCCCATTTGCATATCAGCCATATTTGGCTCATCATTTCCACCAATAGATGATCCATCATCTACCCTTGATTGTATACCTGTGGGAGTACTTGGTTGTACCATTTCTTGCACATTTGGTGCATAGACAGCTTGTTGTCTATCAACATATGCAGGTGGATTCACATCCTGGAAAGTGATTCTCCTCATTTCCACATCCCTCATGGGTGCCTTATTTAGTTTGCTTCCCATAGAGACAATGCTCACAAAATTCAAAATCAGAGAAACTCAAATGCGGTACATAACCCAAACGGCATAAGAGTTTCATTCCATTCTGGCTCATGTGCCCCAACCTGCAATGCCACAAAGAAGTGCTTGGCTGCTCGATTATTGCAACAACATGATCAAATACCCCTGATACATGTAAGGGATACAAAGTCCCACACTTGGCACCCCTGGCCAAAAGCATAGAGCCCTTCTGAATTTTCCAACTCTGAAAGCCAAAAGTGGTGTGAAAACCAGCATCATCTAGCTGACCCACTGAAAGAAGACTCTTGGTCAGCTTAGGCACATGTCTCACATGTTTCAAAACAAATGCAGACCCATTTGCAAAAGAAAACTTTATGTCACCTGCTCCCACTATGTCACATGCATAGTCATTTCCAAGATGCACACAACCTGTCTTTCCACTATCATAAGTGGAGAACCATTCCCTATGGGGAGTAACATGGAATGAAGCACCAAAATCCAAAATCCAATCCTGGGAATATGCATCATCTGAAGTGGTAAGCAACTCTGCAAATAAACTAGACATGAAGAGAACATCATTGTCACTATCATGTGTGACTGCATTGATCTCCTCGATCTTCACTTTTCCTTTGTCCTCCCTTGGACTCTCTTCCTTTTGATTTGCACCCCAATTTGCATTCTTTTTCTTATCCTTTTGCTCTCTTTTCAGCTTGTGGCAATCCTTTTTCATATGGCCCTTCTTGCCACAATGGTAACACTCAATGTTCCGTGCCCTAGATTTGCTACAAGACTTCCCTCTTTCTTGGGACTTCCCCCTGAACTGTGATCTGCCCCTTTGCACATTTAAGGCTGCATCCTACTTGTTGCCATCCATAGACTTCCATCTAATCTCCTCGGCCAACAAGCTACCCACAACATCATCAAATTTCAGTACTCCACCAGGTGCAGAGTTACTGACAGCTGTACAGAAGGTATCCCATGAGGATGGCAATGAACATAAGAGAAATATTGCCTTAGTCTCCGCATCAAAATTCATTTTCTGAGCCTGAAGTTGGCTGAAAATAATATTGAATTCATTCAAATGAGAAGCAATGGAGACCCCTTCCTTCATCTGCAGCTCAAACAACCTCTTCATGAGGTAAACTTTATTAGAGGCAGTTTCCTTCTCATAAGTGGCACACAATTTCTTCCACAAATCTTCCGTAGTCTGCTCATTTACTACTGTGAAATAGACTGACTCTGCAAGATGAAGTCTAATAGTAGACTTTGCTAATGCATCCAACTCATTCCAATCATCCTCAGACATATTTGCAGGCTTAGCTTCAATCCCTGCCAAGGGTTTAATCTGCTTCTTTTGAATAAGCACATCCCTTATTTGTTCTTTCCACAAAGAAAAGTTTGTCCCATCAAACTTTTTAATGTTGAAAAACTCCTTTTCAGACATGGAAGAGGATGCCATGACGCAAATAAAGCAAAATCCCAAATGCTAGTGCCTCAAGAGAGAATCACACCAAATACCAGGTGCACCCAAATGTGTATGCCACAATAGAGTGAAATATCACCAAAACTCAAAGCTCAAAGCATTTGACTCATGTGCATATACTATGCATCCATATGAGCAAATCTGGCCCAAAAGAAAATGCCAATAAGTGCCAAATGACTCAAGCATAAACACTGTCCACTAGCATATGCATCAATAATGTCTCATCCAAGAGAGCATAGCACTATCAGTGCATCACCTGCAATGTGTCAAAGCTGTCCCTCAGCATAAAATAGCATCCATGTGCAAAGTGTCCATAAAAAATAGCATCCCACAAGGCAATTTGGGCCTATCAGTGCATCCAATAAGGACCGCAATGCATCCAAATGGCCTATAAATCATCCACTGTGACCCAATGCATACCACGAATGAGCGCACACTGCTCAAACTGCAACCAGAGTGATCTGCATAAGGTATGCTCAAGAAATCATAGTCCCACGGTAATGACCGCTACTGAAAATGGAACCTGAGATGCCTCAAAACATGGGCGCCATTGCATAATCGGACTCAGCAAGAAAATTTGCAAATATCTCTCTTCTGCCAGAACTCCAAAATCCCAATTGATGAGTGAGAAATGGGAGTCAACACTTATCCACTGCCATGTGGCATAAATCTAAGGTTTCAAAACCTTAGAATGAAGAAATGCATAACAGAGAGACGAAATCGAATACACAGAGATCTATAACTCTGAAAATCCTCCACCGAATCACGCAAGAACTAACAGGTAGGGGTTTTTGGGCGTCCGAAATGCAATAGGACGGTTTTGGAAACCGTGGTCTCAATCACTGGGTCCAACACATGGGCTGAAAAACATTTTTGAAAACAGAGCTGTTTGTAAACTCAACCGGAGTGCGAATGATGAGCAATATAGAAGTTTTAGGACCTCCTGAGTCCACTGGAACTGACAAATCTGCAAATGGTTACTCCAAACTTGAGTTCCAACACCCGGGCAAACAACGCAGGAACTGACATAGTGAGTCAGAAATCCACTGAAATGATCCCGGATTTTGGAATGAAGGTGTTTCCAGGTTCCTGAAGTGAAGTGGACACCAAAAGCAAGCAATAGTTGCCTCTACAAGTCAATACGGAGTCTCTGTCATCGGACGGAACAGGGAAAAGCTCAAAAAACGACTTTTTCTTTGAAAGCTCTTAACAAGCTCTCAAAACCACTTCGCAAAGCCAAAGTGACTTTTCCAAAGGTTCCTCCAAGGTCTCTGCACACTCGGATGCAAGTAAAGTCACCCACAAAGCTTCCCACAGAGCTTCTCCTTCCTCCCACAGAGCTACTGAGCTTCAAGCATTCACGCACGCTTAGCTAGATCACCCGGGCTCTGATACCAGTCGAGAGTGCTCTCAACGGAAGCAAGAACGGAAGAAGGAGAGAGAGAGATAGAGAGCCACACAAGTTTGGTGGGTGCAGAACCACACTAATCTTCTTTTTTTCATTCATTTATATATGTGTTTGAGTATTGTACATAACCGGGGTTAAGGCACAGTGACCTTTAACCCCCACACTCATCATCCCTTGAGGCTCTATTCTGAGCCACTGGATTCACCATCCACATAAGAGTGACCTGCATTCACATCAACCATGGGCTGGTCTACTTTCTCTTTTCCCTTTCGTGATACTTGCATACCACTATCTACATTGCTTTGAGGAGATTCTCCTTATCTCAATCTGCCTGGTCCATGGAAAAGTATGTGAACCACTGCTAGAGGACACTATAGGTCCACTAATATTTTGTGATTGCTACTGTGAATTCTGTGCAGCATTACCATTTTGTGCATCTACATCATCAATCACAATTACTGGTTTATACCAGCTACTCATCTCATAAAAAACAACATCTCTGCTCACTGTAAACTTATGAGTAGAAGGGTTATAGCATCTATACCCTTTCTGCTATAGAGAATAACCAATAAAGATGCACTTCTGAGCTTTTAGATCCAACTTGGATCTCAACTCATCTGGCACATGAACATACGCAATGCAACCAAAAACTTTCAAATGTGATATATCTAGTTTCCTACCAGTATGCCTCTCCTCTAGCGTCATGCCATGTATTGTTGTAGTGGGAGTCCTGTTCATTATGTAGACTACTGTAGCAACTGCTTCAACCCAATAATAATCTGGCAAGTCTTTTTCGTTAAGCATGGCACGAGACACCTCTCCAATATGCCTGTTTTTCCTTTCTACAAGTCCATTTTGCTGTGGGGTATGACTATAGAATATTGCTGCTTTATGCCATGCTCCTGTAGGAACCTTGCAAACTCATTTGAGAGGTATTCTCCCCCTCCATCTGACCTTAGGCATTTTATTTCTAGGCCTATTTCTTTGTCAATTATAGCTTTAAAAGCTTTGAAATGCTCAAACACTTCACTTTTCTTTTTCATAAAATACACCCAAACTTTTTTGCTATAGTCATCAATAAACGTGACAAAATAATGACAGCCTCCAATAGATGCAGCTTTAGTAGTCCACACATCAAAGTGGATTAATTCCAATGGCCTCTTACTCTCTTGAACGTGTCTAGGAAATGGTTTCCTTGCCTGTTTTTGAAATTGATAGGCTTCACATATCTTATTCATTTTTGCAACCTTGAACTTAGGCAATCGTGCAACAATATTTTGGGCTTGCATTAGTTTAAGTCATTGTACATTAAGATGACCAATGCATTTATGCCAGATCTCAATATCTGCAACTACACCGGTCCCATGTGCAAACATTGTTGCACTCAATTCAGGCATGTCCACATCTAATGTAAACATCCTGCCCTTCTTCTTCCCTTTTGCTATCAAGCGACCTTTATTTTTCATATCCTCAACAAAGCATCCATGAGGATTAAATCTAACCTGCAAGCCCTGCTCAACCATTTGACCAACAGAAACCAGGTTCTTGGTGATATTCAAGACATGAAATACATCAAACAGGTATTTCTTTTTTCCATCCTGCATAGACAAAGGAATTTTACCAATCTACACAGTAGGATGTGTAGTATCATCACCAGTCTCCACAAATCTTGGTCTTTCCATTTTCCTTGCATCCTGCATCCATTCTGCATGACTTGTCATGTGGTTTGATGCACCTGAGTCAACATACCACACATCATTGCTTTCTTCTACACTTGTCACAGAATTGGTTATGTGCTGCACCATAAACACATGCTCATTTCTGTCATCACCTTGTCTACTAGAGGATGCATAATTGCCTTGCTGCAATTTTCCATTCATGATGTCATTCTGCTTTTTGTAGCAGTCTTTAGCCATATGACCCATTTTACCAAGTAGCATTCAACATTGCTGTTTGCATTTTGGCCTCTTTGCCATCCACCACGACCTCTTTGGCTCCCCCTACCTCTAAAGTTACCACATCCTCCTCCATAGGATTGGTTTTCTTGAATTTGCTGCATATTTCGATTTCTACCATGGCCTCCAGATTGGCCTGCTCTACCTCTGCCTCTACCTCTTCTAGCATTTGAGTAGAAGACAGTTTCTTTTGAAGTTCCTCTTGAAGAAGATGCACCACCATTTCTCTGCTCTTCAGAAATTAGAAGAGCAATCAACTCCTCAAAATCAGGAAATTTTCACGGATGGCAATGGATGTCCGGAATTGTGCATAATCCTTTCCTAGACCATTCATGGTCATAGAAACTAAATCATCGTCTTCCACTAGTGACCCAATAGAAGCAAGTGCATCTTCAATCTTCTTCACCTTCATGTGATAGTCATTGATGCTCATATAATCTCTCTGCACATTATGCAACTCCTGCTTGAGCTGCATCTTCCCGGCTTGCGTATTTGTGCTATACATTTTTGTCAAAGTATCCCACGCCTCCTTCGGCGTGCTTGCATCCTGAATATGCATAATCACAGAATCTAAAATACTGATAGACAGCCAGTACATAACTTTTATGGCTCTCTCACGCCATCCTTTAAATGCTTGCAACTCTTGTTGATTGGGAACATTAGGAATAACTGGTTCTTGTTCAGCTCCAGTAATGAACTCCCAATAGCCTTTTCCCTTAAAGAAATTTGTCATTCTAAACTTCCATGCTTGGAAGTTGTTCTTGTCAATCTTTTCACTGACAATCTGTGAAAGAGCATTAGACATAAGAATACTGCAAAATATTCTGTCACTGCAAAAAACACAACTTTTGCCTCACAAGGGCAAATTTGCAAAACTGACGAAAGTGGTATTTGACCACACAGTCACTTCCTAGTGACGATTATGCATCAACAGGCAATAAGAATGATTCTATCAGTCCCAATATCTCTGTGCATAGGCATACGATGCAATTTTTGTGTCAACTTTTCACCAACCTATGGACTAGTGGTCGCATAGCAAAAACACAGCACTTTTTTGAGTGCTTGTGAAAAACTTCCGCCAACAAAATGGGCCCCGAAATGGCCTCGAATTTAAAAAAAATCATGTTACCGAGGGCTTAGCCCTCGCCTGTAGCATATACTACCCTCTTGTCGCATCACAAAGGGTGTCCCAATCTGAGATAGTGCACTCTTCCACTTTCCAGTTGTGCTACCTGCAAAGATTTGCTCCCAAACTCGAAAAAGGAAAGAAACATTGATCCTTCGCATGCATCCTTGTATAATAGATTATCCTTAGGCATCTTCAACAAATAGAACATAAAATAAGCTGTGAGATGGAAAGATCATGGAGTACATGAGCCTAGTCAATGACATCATAGATGCTAGTGAAATGGTGCTAACAATAGGCAGGTGGAGGTTGAATGAGAGCACCTACTCCATCACTAGATTTAGGCAAGATGTCATTGAATACATCAGACACAAAGAATTGGGTCCTTGAGACTCAATTATGTGAGTACCAAAGCCATTATGGGGCCTTTATAGTCAAGGTTATCCAATGGGGAATCAAATAATGCATGCAATTGCAAAAAAATGTTGCATTGAGCTCCTTGCAATGCAAAAGTGAAAGGCACATTTTTTTGTAGACATGAAGTTTTTCCAATGGAAGGGGCTCTTCATTTCACTCATGAGATCATTCTATTTACTAATTTTAATAAGAATATGAACTTATATTAAATTAGAAGTTTAATCATTTACACCATTGAAATCTTTAATAATTGTAAAAGGTTAACTAAGCTAGAACTTATCTATTTCCATTTAATGTTGTATAATTTTGTCATCAATCTGAGTTTTATTATCTTATTTAATTAGCTCATTTAGCAAGTTGAAACAAGTTAAATTTAATATACTACTACAGAGTAACCAAAAAAGTTACATAAAGAAGAGGGCACACATTTGTGATACTAGATCTCTATTTGGAGGATAATATATATTTCTTCACTTGGTATGGGCAACATGTACCTATTCTATGGGAAACAACATGGACTCACACTATGGGCTATCACCAATGTGACACTATTTCCATATGGCCTACCTATCTCTATTTGGAGGATAATATATATTTCTTCACTTGGTATGGGCAACATGTACCTATTCTATGGGAAACAACATGGACTCACATATGGGCTATCACCAATGTGACACTATTTCCATATGGCCTACCTAATACATGCAAGGCCTAGGCAAGAATGTTCCATGGCCTAGATCTGGGATAGAAAATTTCAAGGCCTAGGAGCCTTATAAGGGATAAAGACAAAATACTTTATCAGGATTTCAAATTTTCTTGGGGGTTAAGAGTTGTTATTTTGATATCAAACATTGAGATATGGCCAAGGATCTTGTAGATCCAAATGAGATCCAAGATTTTAGAGGCAATGGTAAATAAACAAAGGGGCTCAATCAATGGGATGAGGAAATAACTAATTCCACTAAGAAAAGGAGGATAAATCCTAATAATTATAGCAGAGGCATCCATCAAAAATTAAATTAATAAATTATCCAAGTCCAACTTCTAAGATATCTTGTATGGTACCACAATAATCTAATTACAAGGTAAGAAGATTGACATTTGAAGTATTTACTCAATTTTCTTTTACAACGTTAGCTACGATCCCATAATCAAATGGTATCTACTTTGAATCAATGTATTCCACACAGAAGTGACACCTATAGAACCACAATGCATTATAAACATTTACCTATCTTTAGAGATTCTAAAGATTCATGTACCTTGAGGTAGACTTTCTCATTCGCTTCAAACTCCAACCTTCTACGATGGGGGTGTGCATAACTTCGTGCTCTATCTTGAGCTCTTCGTCATTGAAGGAGTCGAGAATCTCTTTTGCCAAGGCTTCATTCCAAACCTACTCCCACTGTAGTTTTGCAAACTTTAGGAGCTTATTGCTATCTTGTTTGAGATCCATACATCATCATGAATGGACTAAAACCTGTAGCTAAATGTTTGGTACTATTATATGCAAATTCTAATATGGGCAAATACTGTTCCCAATTAGTTTATTGTTTACTTACATATGCTCAAAGCATATTCTTAATGATCTGATTGAACCTTTCAGTTTGACCATCACTCTATGGATGATCCGTGGTACTCATATTCAACAAAGATTCCAATCTCATAAACACAACCCTCCAAAAATGGCTATTAAATTTGCTATCCCAATCACTAATAATACCGGCTACTGGTAGCCAATACAATCTATAAATATGCTCCAAAAATAGCCTAGCTAATTCTAGAGTTTTAACATCTTTATTGACATGAAGAAAATGAGCCATCTTGGTCAACTGATCAATAATTACCCACACAAAGTTGTGCCCCCTTTGTGTGCTAGTAGGTAATCCCACAATAAAGTCCATAGAGATGCTTTCCCATTTGCTAGATAGAATCTCCAATGGGTGTAGGAGACCTCCTACCTTAAGGCATTTAGCCTTATTGACCTAGTATTTTTGCCACTTCAATACATAATCTTGGACATCCTTACCTATTCCAAGCCAGAAAAATTGTCTTTTTAGAAGCGCATACATCTTCTAAATTCCCTGGTGTCTAGCACTCGGGCTATCATGACATTCAAAAAGAATTTGGCACCTAATGTCATTATTATCTGGGACACATACTCTACCCTTGTAGAGTAGGTACCCATCTTCAATAGTGTATTTTTTCCACTTGAGTCCTTTATCACCAACCTGTGGTGTGTCACCATTTCCATGCAACTCCTCAGTGAAAGCCTCTTGATTTGTTGGGTCCCTATTTCTAATTGCTTTCCATATTTTAGAGAAGTGAGGATCAAACTCACATTTCCCTTTAAGGACCCTAGGAAATCATTCAAAAATTGAGTAAAACTCAATTCATTAACAATTGGCATTCGGCTAAGAGAGTCTACTAGCACATTGAACTTCCCCTTCCAATATGTTAATTGTATGTCAAACTCTTGCATTAATTCAACCCATGTAGCTTTTCTACCTTTAAGCTTTGGCTGATTACAAATCTAGTTAATGCTCTCTTGATCAAAGATGATCTCGAATTTTGCACCATATAAATAGTGCCTCCACTTCTTTAAAGCATAGACTATAGCATATAGTTGCTTCTCATATGCCAAGTAATTCTGTTGCGCACGATCTAACTTTTTACTTTCAAAAGCCACTGGTCGACCTTTTTGTAAAAGTACCACCCCAACAACAAAATCACTAGCATTTGTCTCAACCACGAATGGTTCATTGGGATCCACTACTTTTAAGACAGGAGCTGCTACTATACCTACTTGTAATTTTTCAAAACCTCTCTTTTGAGGTTCATCCCATATGAAGGTGCTTCCCTTCCCCTCAAGCGGGTCCATCATTGGAACAACAATATTAGCATAATCCTAGATGAATCTCCTATAAAATCTAGACAAACTTAAGAATATATGTAATTCTTCTAGGTTTGTAGGATGTGGCCATTCCAATATGGCCCTTACATTGTCAGGGTCCATACGAACTTCTTGGGATATTATATGTCCCAAGTATTTCATTTCTTTTGCAAAGAATTCACATTTGGATTCTTTAGCAAAGAGTGAATTATCCCTAAGTAGTTGGAACACTTTTTGCAAATGTTCCAAATGCTTTTTCCTGGTTTTACTATAAATAAGGATATCATCTAAACATACTATAGCAAATTTCCCTATATATGGCCTTAAGACACTATTCATAAGTGTCATGAAAGTTGCTGGAGCATTTGTTAATCCAACTGACATTACTTTAAATTGATAATGCCCATACTTAGTACGACATGATGTCTTAGAAACATCCTCTTCCCTAATTTTTACTTGGTGATATCCTGATCTTAAATCAATTTTAGTAAAATAGTTTGCCCATTGCAATTGATCAAAGAGCTCATCAATGCAAGGCATAGTATACTTATTTTTTATGGTGATTTTATTTAGTGCTTCATAATCTATGCATAAACGCATAGTACCATCCTTTTTCTTTACTAGTAAAATTGGTGCAGACCAAGGTGAGCTACTTGGTTGAATTTGGTTCTTCCTAAGATCTTCTATTAATTGTCTTTCGACCTCATGTTCCTCCATTTCACTAAGCCTATATGGGGTTTTATAAACAGGGGTAGATCCAGGAATGAAAACTATTTTATGATCTACTTCTCTCTCAGGGGGTAAACCATCAGGTAAATCAGATGGAAAAACATCTTTTAAATTCAAACATTAAAGAAGATTTATACTTTTTAACATTATAAAAAACAATATTACTTATTGCAAAAGAGATAAAATCACCAATAAAAGTAAGCTCATAGAGATATACCTCACATTCTTCTTGGTGTAGGAGTTGTTCCGATTCCATCGAACAAATAAGAGGAGAGTTTGGCATGTCATGTTCTCCTTGAATCTTCTCCTTGAATCTGGAAGATTCTACCCTCTTTTTTAAACATAATGTAGTTATTAAAATAACTCCATTGTAAGCTATGCCCAAGACTATGAAACCATTCTTGACCAAGCGGTACGTCTGTTCGATCGCGATGCATGATTTGGAAATCCAAGGCATTCTGATAGCCTTGAATATCCACCTCTCAGGGATGTTTTTATTGAAGGTATGTTTATATATTAATATAAAATCTTGGTAAAAGTTTTCAAGATCATTTTTTAGTTTCACAATATTAGTAGAATGTAATACTTTTTTATAAATTTTCATGTGAATTTTGAAGGGAAAAATGTAAATACTGGCAAGACTTTACATTTTTTTGCATAAAAGTTTCAAATCCTGGCGAATCTTTCAAATATTTATTTTTATTAGGGCATAAACCTTTTGATGCTAATATTAAAGTTTAGCTTCTTAACGAAACTAACTTGAAAAAATCATCCATGCCACCTCTACACCATGTAACGCCTCCAACTTCATAGAGGACTCTACCATCTTGTTTTACCCCACCACAGATCCCCTTATCTTATGAATTTGCTCTCTCTCAAGTTCCTTCTGGAATCCTCCCTCCTGGCCCAGTGCTTGCCACGTGGTGTCCTCTTGAGTGTCATGTGTCCATATGGACCTTAGAACCTCTATGCCCCTTTAGGCCTTACCTATGCACTCCATATTGTTGCCTAGGGCTAGGGTAATGCCTAGTCCTTGACCCTCAGATACAAAGATGAATCCCATTGGAGTTATGCTACTAGAAACCCTCAATAGAGTCTAGTTTACCTCAATGATACATGGGAGTAGACTAAAGTGCTACTACATCAACACACAAGCCATCCCTCAAGAGTGAGCTAACATCAACAAGCACAAGAGCTTCCAACCTTCTCCCAATCCCTTGGAATTAAAGAATATGCAATAACATCATATCAAGGCACAAAATCGTAGGAAGATAAATATGGCACAGTGACTCACAATTAAAAACCTATTTAAAACTATCTCGATATGTCAACATTGTAGAAATCCTTTGCATTTCCAACTCCAAAGCAAAACTATCCTTTGGGACTTCTAAATGCAAGGTTCTCTAAAGTTCAAAATTGGTTCTCACTATTGGCACAAGAGTAGAAAATTTAAGAATGTGACATGATATGATTGCAAATTTGATATGCAAAGAAGGAGCTAATAGCTCATACCTATAATAGCCTCACACTTCTTAGCATGAAAAAGGTACAAGATTGGGCTAGGAACATATCCATGCTACTGGGAAACCGTACAAGATTGGGCTAGGAACATATCCATGCTACTGGGAAACCGTACATTCAACACCCACAATGATAAGAGCTTCATTCCTCATCTTTTGGCCATCATCATAAGATCTAAGATCTAGCAAAGAAGATACCTCTACACTAGTCTCAACGTAAAGTATAGATGACTTAGATGCTTTTTTATCATCTCTTGTATGGAAAATAATATCCCAAGACACTCACAATGTGAATGAATTATAAGGTAATCAATCAGAGCAAGTATAAGCTACTAAGGTTGACAATGAGTAGCTCCATAGAAAAATGATGCAACTAAGTTTAGAATTGTGACCACAAGAGCTAATGCAAGAGGCATCCACATCTCACATGGAATTAGGTAGTGGACCAAACATTGCACCTAGATAAGATACACAATTCAACAATATCATTGACCTTGCTATTCAATTGACATAGATACACAACAAATCGACCAAAATGCTACAACAAAATTGACAATCAAGATAGAGGACACGATGCAACATGGATGCATGGGATACAATTGTATAAATAATACAAACAAGTTAATCCCACATTTCAAATCATAAAATATCATAGTCAAAATTTCCAATAATTGTCCAAATTGTTTGCCAGTATGGCACCAGAAGAGCTACAATGTGAAATGGAAAGGCAAATGATTCCATTACATCAAACAAGTTTTCAAGAAGAAGAGATAGAGATTCAAAGGATCAAACAAATCTTGCTAGTGTAGATGTAGAAACTTCTTATTCACAATAATTTATAACAAAGTAGGAATGAGACAATATAGGCTAGAGTGACCATACAATAAAAACAATGGCAATGTTTAGAGCCTGGGATAGTAAAGAGGGTAGAGCATTTGCTCTATGGACTAAAAGTCTCTTGTGATGACAATAAAAAAGAATAAATAATACATTTCAAGAATTATTGGTGCAAGAAGAAGAAGAGATAAATGTGCCACAAGGTAAAAACATGGAGTTGTAGAAGAAAAACATCAAAGACTATAAATACAAGTCCAAGAACTAGAGCAAAAGTGATCAACATTAAATGTCTTATGAATGCCAGTGCAAAAATCAATGCTCAACCCCGTGTTAATGTAGCCACCAAAACTCAATGATCAATTGCTTGCACAATCCAAAGTAGCTTAAAATTTCAAAAGATTTAAACATGCCTATACCTCCACATATGATAAGTATAGGGAGAAATGCATAGAGTTGCAATGTTAGAAGGTAATAATTCAAAATTGGAACTGCAATTACTCAATAAAAACAATAAAAATCTAGAGAATATAGTACAATGTCTCTTACTACAAATCATAATAGCATTGTACCAAAATCCTATTGTTGAAGTCCTAAAACAAGATGATCATGTTAAAGGAAGAGCGTTCAGCGGTGGGGAGACAATTGCAACTCAAAATGTTAAATGCATTGCTCACTCTCAATTGGAATAGGCTAATAATCTCAAAAAGACTCCTTACATCTATTCTAGCAAATGGATGAAGATGAAAAAAATGTTGGTATATGTGCAATGCCCACCTCTCATATGTAACCACCAATGTTCCATAGTTCCCTTTTGTAGGGCCCCCATTATGAGAGGAGAAGCCATGGTGTGAGCATTGGACATTGGTAGGATCCTAGTTTTGACACTAGATGAGGTCTCATGGTGACCGTTTGATGGTTAGGAGATGGTAGAAAAACAACGTACTCCTCCGAGGTTCGAGGGTTCGGGGGCAGTGCCCCTAATCTTGAGGGTCTGGGGCCAACACCCCCAGTGGGCACTGTGTTGTTGACCATTGTTTCCATAGGGTTAACAGCCACAATATCTAGGTAATGGGAAATTAGTAGAACTTTGACAAAATGTGGCATTGGTGTCTGAGTTGGCAAGCTTGTTGTGGATGTTTTCCTTATAGTGACCAAGCTTTTAACGGTAGATTTAGTGGATCTAATAGGCTAGGGATAGTCAAAATACTAACTTTCACATCTTACCAACCAAGGAAAGACCTTGGTTCTATAACCTCATAAGAAGAATATGTTTCCCATTTGATTGGGTTGGAGTCATCCCTAAAGAATTCTTTCCATGCATGAATATTTTGAGGGAATAAATCACATACAAAATGTACAAAATGTGCCTATGCTAGAAATTTACTTAATAATTGTGAATTCAAGTTCATTGCATACACAAGTCATTCCATTTTCATTTTAAAAAATCTTTGTTGGTTGATTATTTCTTTAAATTGGATCTCTCTCTCTCTCTCTCTCTCTCTCTCTCTCTCTCTCTCTCTCTCTCACACACACACACACTCATGTTGTTGTCACTTTTCCAAGCTCTAAGGGTTTAGTAATATTTAGATATATTGATGCACATTGTAGCATAGGTGCTCACAATTGTAGCATGGGTCCTCATGTTGTATTCTGATAAGCATAAAGTGGTCCATATATGTGCTTAGGTGAAAAATAAGTGTTGATCGCAAGGTTTTATGGATGTTATCACCTCCATAGTAGTCTAAGTGTTTAGAAAAGGGTTGTAAGGTTTAGAAGTAGGATAGGTTGAGGAATCTAACTAGGGTTTAAGGCTGAGAGAGGATCATAGTTTTGAGTGGATAGCTAGCCTCCTTCATGGATTCATGGGGTCAAGTGTTGAGAAGGAGTGAGTGAACAAGGATGAGGAAAATAAGGAAGGACGGAGGAGGACAGAAGAGGGAAGAGGGGGGAGGATGAGGAGGAGGGAGGACGAGGAGGAGGAGGAGTTTGAGACTATGGGTTGCAAGAATGAGGGCATTTTAAAACCCATTGATAGTGTAAGGGAGCATGGATGCCAAGAGACCAAGCACTTAAACCCAAAGGGGAATTGAAAATTGAGTCCCAAAGAGTGGGATCTTATTTCCATTGAGATATGTTTATACATGCTAGTCACTACACTAAGTGTATGCGATGGTCTCTACACAATTTATAGGGGACCTCAAGGGTCTCTATATTGTTTGTAGGATCTCAAGGGGTCTCTACACTTTTTATAGGGGATCTCAAGGATCCTCTACACATTTTTTAAGGGACCTTTTGGGGTCTCTATGCTTTTCATAGGGGACCTCAATAAGTTTAGGGATTTAGCCTTCTTTCTCTGTACTTATAGTATTTCTCTCTCTAGATCATGATTTTGCAAGGATGATCCAATATTTTGTACAGAGTATCTTGACTATCCTTATCTTAACTATCCTTATCTTATCTTTTCTAGAGAGTATCTTGACTATCCTTATCTTATTAGATTCATAAAGCCTACATTCAAGATCAAGATATCGTAAGTGGAGTCTTCTGCTACTCCACATACACAATCATTTCACATTGGTTACTCTTAATTGAGGTTTTAATCAACGTTGCCATAGGTTTAATAGCTGCCTTGGTCTTATTTGGTAAGTTTTTTTCAATTGAGCATGTTTTGGATTGTTTCCCTATAGTGCCCTAGCTCCATAGACTTTTTATTCAAAACTAGAAAGCGAGTATCAATCGGTTTTTTGAATGGACATGCATATTTCCATCAACTGATAGGACATGTTGGAAGAGAATTTATATTTTGATTCATACTAATGATTATCATGGCTAGATGCTTATTATTTTTTGAGGGACACTTCTAGGGATATTTCCAATGCTTCATTATATTTGACACTATCCTTAAGGGTCTGATCATGGCTACTTGATCATGGCTACATCTCATTTGTGATGCATATTTTTCCAAGGATTTTATGAATCTACCTTGGGTTTCCATTCCACCTTGGATTATGTATGAATTATGGTCCAATTATCTTTTCTAGGTCTATGTATAATTTGCATCCTACTTGTGTCAATGTTGTACTATGTAAAACTTGGGATACATCTGTAAAGAGAGTGAGAGAGAAGGAAGGAGTCTCACTTGTAGCTTTCTCACATACACAATGGGGGAATATACACAAAGGTGGAGGCTGAAAATAGTTTTCCTCTTCTTAGTTGTGTAAGCCAAAAGAACTCTAAGTACAAAAGAATAGGTGACCCCTATATGTGGGTTTCAAACCAAACTCAGCTAACTAAGGTGGCATACTAACTAAGCCACTAACTAGAGTACATAAAGATAGCTGTCATCCAGCTATTATTCATGGGTAGTGTACCAACCGCATCTGCAGTCGGTGACATAAATGCACAACGATCACCTTGGCATATCACGAGTGGAGCTCGATATCTCCACACTGCCCCTCGAGCTCAATCCCAATTCCTACACACCAAGCAGGTCTTTGAACTTGCGCAGCTTCTCTACACCCAATGCCTTCGTGAATATGTCAGCTACCTGATCCTCTGTGCTGACATAAACTAGATCAATAAGGCCTACTAGAACCTTCTCCCACACATAGTGATAATGTACTCAATGTGCTTTGTTCTAGCATAATAGACTAGGTTATTTTTCAAGTGTATATTGCTCATGTTGTCACAATAAATGACAACTGGCCCATTTGTACACTGATGCATATCATAAAGTAGCTTATGCAACCAAGCTGCCTCACATGCAGCCATTGCTACACCCCTGTACTCAGCCTCTATACTCGACAAGGCAACTGTAGGCTATTTCTTACTGCTCCAAGTGACTGCAGCACTCCTAAAAGAGAACACATATCCACTGGTAGATCGTCTATCAAAAATACCACCGACCCAATCAGCATCAGTGTATCCATGCAACTATATTTGAACCCCAATCTCATAAAATAGTCCATACTGCAATGTGGACTTCATATACCTTAGTATGTGTTTAGTCGCATCCAAATGCGATTTACTTGGAGCCTACATAAACTGACTTACCAACCCAATAGCTTTGCTCAAATCTGGCCTAGTAATAGTCATATAAATCAAACTTCCTACTATATGTTTGTACATAGTAGGGTCTTCCAAAAGCTCACTTGCATATGCGCTTAGCTTCACATTCTGCTCCAAAGGAACTGAAATAGGCTTATAGCCTATCATCCCATATTTGGACAGCATGTCCAATCCATATTGCCTCTGCAAGAGCCATATCCCACTTGTGGATCTAATCACCTCAATGCCCAAGAGGTAATGCAGCTCTCCCAAATCCATCATCTCAAACTTCTGCTTCAATAGCATTTTCACATGAAGGATATCTTCATCACTATCACTTGTGATGATCAAATCATCAACATAAATGACAAGCAGCATAATACCTTTCTCTGTTTTTCTCACATAAAGTGAGAAATCGGCCTTGGAAATCTGAAAGCCAATAGTGACAAGATACTATCCTATCTTATCAAACCATGATTTGGGTTCTTGCTTCAAGCCATACAAGGCTTTCTTCAACTTGCAAACAAACTCAGGATGAATAGCATGAACATAACCTGGTGGCTGCTCCATATAGACCTCTTCTTGCAAATCACCATGCAAGAAGGCATTCTTTACATCCATCCCTTTGATGCAGCCATAGCAATGACTACTCTCATGGTTGCCATCCTTGCAACCAAACTGAATGTTTCTTCATAATCAATGCCATATGTCTGTGCATATCCCTTGACAACTAATCTTGCCTTGTATCTGTTCACAGAACCATCTGCATTGTGCTTCACCTTATAAACCCACTTGCAGCCAATTGCATTCTTGTCTTTAGGCAAAGGCACCAATTCCCATGTAGCATTTGCTTCCAAGGCATCCATTTCTTCATCCATGGCTTTCTCCCATTTTTCTTTTCCCATGGATTACTCAAAAGAAGTGGGTTCTAGTTCATGTATCACTTTGACCATATAGGCATAGTGAATGGCTGTAAATTCATCATATTTCAGCCTATCCACAGGATACCTAGCTCTAGTAGACCTGTGCAAAATAGGCTCACTAACAGGTGCTCTCAAAACATCCCTTGTCTTCCTTACTCTAGGTGTAACAATAGAAGAAATACCCAACCCATCATGAGGGCTCTATTCTGAGCCACTAAATTCACCATCCACATAAGAGTGACCTGCATTCACATCAACCATGGGCTGATCTACTTTCTCTTTTCCTTTTCGTGATACTTGCATACCACTATCTGCATTGCTTTGAGGAGATCCTCTTGATCTCAATCTCCCTGTCTGTGGCAAAGTACGTGAACCATTGCTAGAGGACACTACAGGTCCACTAATATTTTGTGATTGCTACTGTGAATTTTGTGTAGCATTACCATTTTGTGCATCTACATCATCAATCAATTTACTGGTTTATACCAGCTGCTCATCTCATCAAAAACAACATCTCTGCTCACTGTAAACTTACGAGTAGAAGGGTTATAGCATCTATACCATTTCTGTTGTAGAGAATAAGCAATAAAGATGCACTTCTGAGCTTTTAGATCCAACTTGGATCTCAACTCATCTGGCACATGAACATAGGCAATGCAACCAAAAACTTTCAAATGAGAAATATCTGGTTTCCTACCAGTATACCTCTCCTCTGGTGTCATGCCATGTATTGCTGCAATGGGAGTCTTGTGTGTTCATTATGTAGACTGCTATAGCAACTGTTTCAGCCCAATAATAATCTGGTAGGTCTTTTTCATTGAGCATGGCACAAGATACCTCTCCAATATGCCTGTTTTTTCTTTCTACAGGTCCATTTTGCTGTGGGGTATGACTGCATGAATATTGCTGCTTTATGTCATGCTCCTACAGGAAACTTGCAAACTCATTTGAGAGGTACTCTCCCCCTCCATCTTACCTTAGGCATATTTGCAGGCCTGTTTCTTTTTCAACCATAGCTTTAAAAGCTTTGAAATGCCCAAACACTTCACTTTTCTTTTTCATAAAATACACCCAAACTTTTCTGCTACAGTCATCAATAAAAGTGACAAAATAATGACAACCTCCAATAGATGCAGCTTTAGTAGTCCACACATCAGAGTGGATTAATTCCAATGTCCTCTTACTCTCTGAACGTGTCTAGGAAATGGTTTCCTTGCCTGTTTTCCAAATTGACAGGCTTCACGTACCTTATACATTTTGGCAACCTTGACCTGAGGCAATCCTAACAATATTTTGGGCCTGCATTAATTTAAGTCATTGTACATTAACATTACCAATGCGTTTATGCCAGATATCAATATTTGCAACTACACCGGTCCCATGTGCAAACATTGCTGCACTCAATTCAGGCATGTCTGCATCCAACATAAGCATCCTGCCCTTCTTCTTCCCTTTTGCTATCAAGCAACCTTTATTTTTCATATCCTCAACCAAGCATCCATGAGGATTAAATCTCACCTACGAGCCCTGCTCAGCCATACCAACAAAAACTAGGTTCTTGGTGATATTCGAGACATGAAATACATTAGACAGGTATTTATTTTTTCCATCCTGCATAGACAAAGGAATTTTACCAATCTACACAATAGGATGTGCAGTATCATCACCAGTCTCCACAAATCCGGGTCTTTCCATTTTCCTTGCATCCTGCATCCATTCTGCATGACCTGTCATGTGGTTTGACGCACCTGAGTTAACATAGCACACATCATTGCTTTCTTCTGTACTTGTCATAGAATTGGTCATGTGCTGCACTATAAACAGATGCTCATTTTTGTCATCACCCTGTCTACTAGAGGATGCATAATTGCCTTGCTGCAATTTTCCAGTCATGATGTCATTCTGCTTTTTATAGAAGTCTTTAACCATATGACCCATTTTACCATAGTAGTAGCATTCAATATTGTTGTTTGCATTTTGGCCTCTCTGCCATCCACCATGACCTCTTTGGCTCCCCTTGCCTCTAAAGTTACCATGTCCTCCTCCATAGGACTGGCTTTCTTGAATTTGTTGCATATTTTGATTTTTGCCATGGCCTCCAAATCGGCCTGCTCTACCTCTACCTCTATCTCTTCTAGCATTTGAGAAGATAGCTTCTTTTGAAGTTCCTCTTGAAGAAGATGCACCACCATTTCTCTGCTCTTCAAAAATTAGAAGAGCAATCAACTCCTCAAAATCAGAAAAATTCTCAGGGACAGCAATGGATGTCCGGAATTGTGCATAATCCTTTCCTAGACCATTCAAGGTCACAGAAACTAAATTATCATCTTCCACTGGCGACCCAATGGAAGCAAGTGCATCTGTAATCTTCTTCACCTTCATGTGGTAGTCATTGATGTTCATATTTGCTCTTTGCACATTATGCAACTCCTGCTTGAGCTTCATTTTCCTGGCTTACATATTTGTGCTATACATTTTTGTCAAAGTATCCCATGCCTCCTTCGGCATGCTTGCATCCTGAATATGCACAATCATAGAATCTGAAATACTTATAGACAGCCGATACATAACTTTTTTGGCTCTCTCATGCTAGCCTTTGAATGCCCTCAACTCCTGTTGATTGGGAACATTAGGAATAACTGGTTCTTGTTCAGCTCCAGTAATGAACTCCCAATAGCCTTTTCCCTTAAGGAAATTCGTCATTCTAAACTTCCATGCTTGGAAGTTGTTCTTGTCAAGCTTTTCAGTGACAATCTGTGAAAGAGCATCAGACGCAATTACAGAACACTGCAAAATATTCTGTCACTACAAAAAACACAACTTCTGCCTTGCAAGGGCAAATCTGCAAAACTGACGAGAGTGGTATTTGACTACATAGTCACTTCCTAGTAACGATTTTGCATTAACATGCAATAAGAATGATTCTTCACTCCCAATATATCTGCGCATAGGCATACGATGTAATTTTTGTAATAACTTTTCATCGACCTGTAGAACAGTGGTCGCACAGCAAAAACAAGGCACTTTCCTGAGTGCTTGCGGAAAACTTCCGCCACCCAAATGGGCCTCGAATCAAAAAAATAATTTCATCGAGGTCTTCCCCATCATCCGTAGCATATATTGCCCTCTCACCACACCGCAAAGGGCGTCCCAATCCTAGATAGTGCACTCTTGCACTTTCCAGCTATGTTACCTGCAGAGATTTGCTCCCAAACTCGAAAAAAAAGGAAAGCAACACTGATCCTCTTACTAGGACACCGCAAACTTAGTTTGCTTTCTTGAGCTCCTTACCACAAACTGAGCTCTGATACCATGTATAGAGAGTGGGAGAGAAGGAAGGAGTCTCACTTGCAGCTTTCTCACATACACAATGGGGAATATACACAAAGGTGGAAGCTAAAAGCAGTTTTCCTCTTCTTAGTTGTGTAAGCCAAAAGAACTCTAAGTACAAAAGGATAGGTGAGCCCTATATGTGGGTCTCAAACCAAACTCAACTAACTAAGGTGGCATACTAACTGAGCCACTAACTAGAGTACATAAAGATAGCTATCATCCAGCTATTATTCATGGGTAGTGTACCAACTGCATTTATAGCTAACAAGTCGGTAACATAAATGCACAACAGTCACCCTGGCATATCACGAGTGGAGCTCGATGTCTCAACAACATCCTAAAGGACACATGGGAGACGTTTCTCTCTTTCATGCTAAATTTGATAGGGTTTCCCCCTTACTCTTCCTCTTTATAGCTAAGGCACTGGGCTACTTTCTCCATTCCTAGGCTATCAATGTTATAGGGATGCAACTTTTGCTCTTCTAAAGGAGGAGCTTCGAGACTCAAAGTTTGTATGACATGGCCTTATATGTGGAGGGCTCTATTGTGAGCCTTGAAGAGATGAGGGGAGCCTTGGCCATCTATTCTGAGGCCTCTAGGGTGAGGATCAACTGGACCAAATCTTATCATCTTTTTCATTGGCACAGAGGATGTTCAAGATTACGAGGCTACCTTTGGATTCTGATGGATTCCACAAGGGTAGATGGCAACATACCTAGGATGCCAGGTGGGAATCGACATACCCCACAAAGTAGCAGATAGCCCCAATCCTAAAGAGTGTTTGGTGCAAGCTTTTTTATTAGAGCTCCACCAAAATCTCCTTAGCAAGTAGAGTGCTTATTGTCAACCAAGTCCTTCTTGCATGGCCTAATATATAGCCTCTTGTTGGTGATGCACGGGACAACTTAGATGCTTGGTTCACAATTTCCTTTTGAGTAGGTTTAGATGGCATGCACAATACTAGAGCTCAACTTGCTTGGCAGATATTGATTTTAGCATAAGCATTAGGAAGCTAGGTATCATTGTTCTAGAGATGCAAACTAGTGCCCTTTTGGGCAAGCTAGTGGTCCATCGTGTCACCCCAAGTATAGAGCCCTAGAAGCTACTTCTCTAAAGAGGTATCCTTAGGAACACCCCCCACTAGAGAGGTATCCTCTAGGAACACCCCCCACAAACATGAACAATGGTATGGAGCCCTGGAAGTTACTTCTCTAGAGAAGTATCCTCAGGAACACCCCGCACACAAGTGAACAGTGGTAGCTATCCCATAGATGGATCTAGTGGCCCCTCTCACCTCAAGTATAGAGCCCTAGAATCTACTTCTCTAGATAGGTATCCTCATGAACACCCCACACACAAGTGAAGAGTGGTATAGCAGTCCCATAGATGGATCTTCTCAGTGGCTCCTCTCATGAGGAAAGGCTCCCCTCTAATGCAGAGTGCTTATAGCACTTGGCAAAGGCTATTTAGGGGACTAATTTGGGGTTGCCCCTCGTGCTAGGAAGAGTTTGAGAGATAGTCACTCATCTAGCACCTCAAGATGAGAGATGTAGAGGGTTGCATGCTTGGGTAGCACACACTCATTGGTTTGGAATAGTGGGACAATGGCCCATCAAGGTCCTTTTGGGCTTAGAAACAGTTCCCGCAAGTAGTAGAGGAGAAGATGTAGGTATTGGCTCACCTGAGAGGGGTAGCCACTAGGATGGCAAAGATTGATGCAGCGATATCAGACTCACGGTGGAAGGGGCTACTCAGTCCTACTGTTGGTCCAGCTAGTTCTCATGGATAGGGATGCCCCTCAGAGTGTGCTTCTTTTGAGATTCCCTTGGGTCCCATTGTCAAGAAATTCTATAGAGTAGGGCCAGCTAGCCCCCTACACACCGAGATTAATAGAGACCCAGGGGATGAGGAGCTCCTAGATGGTTTGGAGTGGCAGAGGATCAAGGTAGTGGGTCGTTTGGGTAGGGAGTGGCACATTGATATGGTCTCTATCTTATGAGAGTCAGAGGGAGTAGTTTGGTGTCTTTGGCTCTAGGAGTAGACCCTTTGCAATCTTCAATGGGACCCAAAAGAGTTGTTCTAGCTTATGCATGTAGGGATCTTAGACAGGGTGGAGGTGGTACCCTTCTTCTCTTACATGACATGCATTGGACATAGTATTCAACTAGAGGTAGTGGCTTGGACACCTTCGAGGGCATGACATTGGTTAGAGCAGGATGTCCCTTGGGAGGTATCCTTCTTCTCCTACATGACATGCATTGGACATAGTATTCAGCTAGAGGTAGTGGTTTGGACACCTTCAAGGGCATGACATTGTTTAGAGAAGGATGTCTCTTGGTAGGTCATCCTCCACTTTTGGCCATGTCTGTGGGCCAACTTTAGGCCACGGAAGTTCTCTTATTTCTTCTGGATGCTCCTTAGAGCAATGTCTAGAGCGTATCACTTGAGATGAGCAGTGAGGACATAGCTCATTATAAGTTGAGGTGAGTGTTAACCTCTAGTTAATAGGCCACTTAGACTTGGTTGACTCAATCTTAGCAGTAGTTATGACACTTTTATTGAAATTATGGATTTTTAACACATGAGAGGGAGTAATGGCTAGCACGATGACCATGTTTGTGTAGCATTTTGAGCATGTGAGGGGGACGGGTCGAGCACAAGATTGGGTTATCAAGGGGAGAGCGGGGCACCCTTCTATGAGGGGGATTGGGGGGAGCGGACAAGGCACTATAGAGAGTGACAATGTGGAGGAGGATTTTGTTAGGGGAATATGTTCAGTGGTGGGAAGGGTTAGTCGAATAGGGCAACATAGCAAAGGTATAGTTGAGGTAGTGGAGGGCACAGTTGGGGTAGCACAAGGGGACAAGGATGTGAATAGAGCAATGGAAAGGGCACAATGGGACAATGAGAGGGTGTGGTTTGGGGCAACTAGAGGTGGACAAGGAGAAGGTTTGAGTGGGGAAACGGGGTCGAGTAGCTGTGTGAGTATTGCTACAAAGGGGTAGCAAACAGTCTACAAGCATGGGGAGTGTGGGGTGCACGTAGGGGATGGGCAAGTGCAAAGTTAAGGGGATGGTTGGGAGAAGGAGGATAAGGGAGAAGAAGGAATAGGGAAGGAGTAGTTGGTAGGTAGAGGGAGTATAAGAGAATGGGCCGCAATGGTTAAGGGGGGGACCTAGGAGAAGGAGGACAAGGGAGAAGAGCGAGTAGGGAACGAGAAGTTGGTAGGAGGATGGAGTGCAAGAGTATGGGTTACAGGGGTGAGGGAATCCTAGTACACATTGGTACTTGAGACCAAAAAATGGGGGGGAAGTTGAGGGGGAGAATCAATGAAAAGACAAAGGGGCAGTTGATGGCTTATGGAAGTCCGTGATTGATTGGAAAAAAAAACAATGAGAGGGCATTGACATAGAAAAATGGGGAGGAAATGGGGGAAAGGGGGAAAAGATGGGAAAAGGGAAGGGGAATAAGGGGGGGGCAAGAGAACAAGAGGGCTCGATGGAATGTTGGGGGGGGGGTCGAAAAGAGAGGGGGGGAACATTAAAAAGGCAGGGAAGAGAGAAAATGGGATGGGGGAAGGAAAAGAGACGGGAGAGGAATAGAAAAAATAGGAGGAGAGAGAGAGAGAGAGGGGGGGGGTAGTAATGAAAATTTAAGAAAGACAAAAAATGGGCGGGAAGGATACAGAAGGGTATACCTTGAGCATCAGTTGGTGAAGGAGAGGTAGATGGAAAAGTGGAGGTAGAGAGGATGGACAGAAATTGGAGGTGGATGGAAAGTGATGGTGGGGGTGGAGAAGAGATGGACCGAAAGCGGTGGTGGAGAAGAGGGGGACAGAAAGTGGAGGTGGAGTGGAGAAGAGGAGGATAGAAAGTGGGATTGGGGTTCGAGAAGAGGTGGACGAAAAGTGGTAGTGGATTGAAAGTGGAGGTGGAGATTGAGAAGAGTCAATAGAAAGTGGAGGTGGGGGTGAAGAAGAAATGGATGGAAAGTGGACATCAAGGAGTGGTGGACAAAGTGGAGGTGAGAGTGGTGGACAAATAGAAGAGGTGGGGGCAGAAAGTGGAGGTTAAGGAGAGGTGGACAAAAAGTGGAGGCAGGGGAGGTGGACATAAAGTTGTGGTGGGGGTGGTGGATAGAAAAGTGGTTGTGGAGGAGATGTGATGGACAGAAGTGGAGGAGCGATGATGGACAGAAAAAGCAATGGCAAAAGATAGGTGGTTTGAGAGATCTAGAAGAGAGGGGGGTGTGCAAAACTGAATGGGGGAGGATTGAGGAATAGGGTATGACATTTATAAGGTGTGGGTGTTTAGAGAGCTATTTTTTGTAAGTAGTAGTTCATTTGCTTTATGGAAAACACCTTTTTGAAGCATGTAATTATGGTAAGATTTTATAATTTGAAGCATCTTTGTACTTGTTTGCCTCGATAGATTTACTATTGATAGTTTTCATATGTAGTTCTTTTTTATGGGGGGATGTTTTTTGGCAAGCATCTTTTGGCGAGCTTGCCCAAAAACAGTGAGTGTACTCTCTCTCTTCTCTCTTCTCTCTTTAAGTGTCTGCTTCCTTCTCTCTAATTGCACATGTATGCTCTCTTTTTCTCAACTCCCCTACATCCACTCGTCCCCCGATTCAGCCCCCCTTCTCTCTCTCTCTCTCTCTCTCTCTCTCTCTCTCTGTGAATGTCTGCTTCCTTCGCACTCGAGGGTGTCCTTTGGACACATGGCAGCCATTCAGGCTACCAACAAGCATGACTATGCATTTGATCCTACCAATTGAAAGCAATCCAAGTAAGTTTTCCTTCTTAAAAAATTTCACCAAACACATATACACAACCCAAAAAAAAAACACCCAAAAAAAGTTAATTTATACTATATAAAAAGACCATCATGTGGCAAGTTTTTTTGAGGTGTCAATTTGTTTCCATCGTCGAAATGCCGAGAGAGAGAGAGAGAGAGAGAGAGAGAGAGAGAGAGAGAGGGGGGGGAAGGGAGGGAGATCCACCCCCCCCAAACCGCCCCCCCTTATGCTGCCCCCCCCCCCCTTATGGGCCAAACACTTGAAACAACATCCTGGCCTTGAAATACGGGCACCACAAACGGGACTCCCCATAAAGGTCAAACCATCACATGGATACAAGAGCCAAGCAAAAAATGTAGCCACCCTTGCCAACACACGTGGACTACACACTCCATCAATCCTATGTTAGCCACATTAAAATTTATGCAAATCAACACTACCTAAAACTGCCTTTCTACTACCAACAAAATCAGCCCATAATCCTGCTCTGATGCAAAGACATCTACTTGCAAACATATCGACTTTATTCTTTTAAGAGTGATGGGCCTTCATCAAAATAGGCACATGTTCATCCATCAACTTATGCTCTCAATGATAGAGGTTGCCATGGCGCTATCTTGTGAGCAGACATACCCATGACTATGTGTGAATGATAATAGAAAATCACAATGTAATTCAAGGAGAGTTTTTGGGATATGAAGTTGTGACTTTCATCTCTATGCAAGATTCCATAGTCTAACATCTTAAGAAATACAAGCTCTCTTATGTTTCAATTTCTACTCTATTCCACAATCATTCATGTCTGAAGTTTGCTTCATTATAAGTTATCTCAAGTTTCAACTTTAAGTGAAAAACACATTTTTGAGTGGTTTATTTTCAATATTCATGCCAATCCTTAAATGTGAAGGTGAGATTTAATAAAATCATGTGTTTGGAAGAGAGGTCAAAGACATGGAGAGAGACTAAGAGAATAATGTAGTGCAATAATATTGATAAAGAAGACTAATAACTTCTTTCTAAGGGATGTGATGGAGAGAGAGAGAGAGAGAGAGCAATAAAATGACAAGAAAAACTAATATTTTTTTCAATGGAAAGGTGATAGAGAGAGAGAGAGTCATAGTGCAATAAAAATTACAAGAAGAAGAAAATCATTTCAATGGAAATGTGACAAACGGACAAACGGAGAGAGAGAGAGAGAGAGAGAGAGAGAGAGGGGGGGGGGAGGAGGGAGGGACGGAGGGAGGGAGAGAGAGAGAGGGGGGGGGAGAGGGAGGGAGGGAGGGAGGGAGAAGAGAGAGAGAGAGAGAGAGAGAGAGAGAGAGAGAGAGAGAGAGAGAGAGAGAGAGAGAGAGAGAGAGAGAGACTAAGCTTGCCATTTTTGAACATGCTCGCCAAAAAAATGCACCCTTTTCAATGCAAGCAAACATGCAATCCACTTCACTTTCGATGCCAATCTTCTCAGCAATGACATCAAAAGGTTGTCACTTTTTCCAAGTACTTAGGGATTAGACACCTATATTTAGGCTGTTGCACATTGTAGCACAGGTATTCATAATTGTAGAATAGGTCCTTGTGCTATACTCTAGTGAGAGGTGTAGGCTAAAGCATCAAAAGCAGTTCTAGTATGCACTTAGATGAAAAAGAAGTGTTAAGAAGTATAGGCCAAAGCATGGAAAGCAGGTTTTGTATGCAACAAGGTGACAAGTAAGTGTTGATCACAAGGTTTGATGGAGGTTCTCACCTTCATAGGGATTCAAAAGTTTAGGAAAGGGTTGTAAAATTCAAAAGGAGAATAGGATTGAGAAATCTAATCTGAGATCTAAGGTTGAGAGAGGGTTGCACGGTTGAGAAGTGGAGAGCTAGTCTCCTTCATAAATTCATGGGAATCGCCCTCCCCTTATGCAAAGATGAATGTAGGATGATTTTAGACCTACAAGAGTAGGTATGAAATCATGAGAGCTCAAGCTTAAACTTGCAACTCTTGGAAGGAAGGTGCAAGATATGGAGAGTGGTGGGAAAAAGGAATTCATGGCAAAAGTATTACACAAATGTAGCATGTCTCATCCAACACCACTGTTTCTCTCCATCATTAAGGACATTATCACTAATCAAGTAAAAGAAGAGATGATTGCTAATGCTAGTAACAAAATAAATAAAGTTGATCTTTATATGGAAGCAAAAGAGTAGGAATCTAGAGTGAAAATTACAATGATTTTACGCATTAGAGGGTTGAATATGCCTTAAGAAGGAAGTACCACAAGTTGAAAGGGACCAAAATGATATATGCAATATCAGTCAAAATGGCACATAAGCATAAAGTCTACTCAGAGGGTGGGCAGCAAGAAGGAGGGCACACAAGCACAAGTCTACTTCAAATGGATGGGCAACAAGAGTTAAGATCCTCAAACAAATGCATAAGCTGAAGGGTACAAAGACTTGGATATATGAGGAGCTCAGACAAAGAAATAGTGAAGTCACCAAAGCAAGGGAAGCACACAAAGCATGAAAATGGGTAGTTTATGGAGATCTAATTAGGGACTTCAAATCTAAACCCAAATACTCGCAATCTTAAACTGAGGTTATAAATGCCACCTTATGATACTATTAGAATGTAGTTATGCCCTATAATAACTCGAGAGGAGCTTAGCTTTGTGCACTCTCCTGACTCTCTAGTTACCTAGATGTAGTAAGTCACTTTTTAGTGTTTGTACTTCATCTCATTGACTTGTCAGGTATTTTTTGTAGATGTTAATAGACCTCTTTCTCTCTCTCTCTCATATTATGTTTCCACATATGGGGAAAATAATACATTCGGATTATCTGCTATGGGAATTTTTTTGCCTCTACACAAGCCAATGTACTCTACACTTTGTCAAGTCATGCATGCATTGCGAAAAAGATAGCATGGTACGTGACATTGCAGCCTCGTGTTGGGATGGTAGTGGAAGGCTTGCCTAGTTTGTCATCAAAATAAATAAGGTGCCTATGCCATTATTGGCTTGCATAGGGGAAGGAGAAGGAGGAGGGGTTCCCAAAGTTCAAACAAGGTACCTATCCCATTGTCAGGTTGTATGGGGAAAGGGGAAGGGGTAGGGGATGTTTAAACTTAGTTTCAGCTATCCGTAATCCTTTGATCCATCAACCACTCTTAATGGACCATGATAAACTCACATTTTGATCATCCGTAATTGCCTACGTGGCATATCACCTAAATAAAGAAAAGAAAGGAATTACACATTGCACAAAGCCTTGCATATGCCTAACAAAAGAATGAAAAACACACTAATCAACCTTCATTGAGATAGAGTTTCTTATACCCCACTATGCATACATTGTACTCTTTAAGGCTTCTCGCTCCACAACTGTTCTTCTCCTTCTCCAAGCTCTCATAGCCTTCCCTTGGCTATTCTAAGTTTTCCTTTGGTGTCGGTAAGCTAGATCAAGCATTTCTTGCTCACTTTAGTTCTCACTCCTCTCCTCTCCAAAATCTTATTTCCACCTTTTTCTTAGTCAAGTTTCATGTTGGAAACCAATGAAGTTTCTTTGAAGGCACATCAAAGGGATATATTAATTAAAGAGACTTAAATATTTACCCAACCATTTCCTCCCCTCAAAGATCACTTACGTTATTTTATTGCACTTTTCTCAAGTTATGCATGCATTAAGTAAAAACTGTACATGACGTTGCCACCTCTTGTGTTGTGGGAAGGTAGTGGAAGGCTTGCCATTATAAAAAATAAGGTGTCTATGCCCATTGCACAAAGCAAAAACTAAGGTACCTATGCCCATTGCACAAAGCCTTGGATATAATGAACAAAAAGAATGAAAACACCACTATGTACACATTGTACTCTTTAAACTGGGAAGCTCCATGGCTATTCCACTCCATCTCCAAGCTTCCATAGCCTTCCCATGGCAAAGTTTTCCTTTAGTCTTCCTCAAGATGTCAATGCTGTAGTTTAGAGGGTTTTAAACTGGATACAGATGCAGGGCAATATCTTCGATTGAAGGATGCATTGATTTATAGGGCCTTAGCAGTTAATGCAAAGAATTGCAATCAATGTTGTCAGAATTCATGAGCTTGCTTTGGATTTGCAGGGCATCACATCTTGCGTCCTCTGTTTAAATATACTTGGGCTCTATTGAAGGTGCTTTTTGGCACAAGTTTTAGTCCTGAATAATTCAACAGCAAGATGCCCCTGAGGTATCATGGCCACCTTTGTGATAATCCAAAAGACGAGTGAAGTGGCATTTTACTTATTGTTACCATCCATCTCCATGTCCATGATGTGTTTCATGCATCATTGTTGAGACCATACATGTGAGAAGGTGCAGGTTTTCTCTGAGTCATTGATGATGGCTGAGGAGGGATAGATCGTCTACATCCCCAAACACATCATGAGATTTAGTGATTGGGTCCTTCGGAACCTTGCAATGAATTTCTATGGCTCCATGAAAGGTTAGGGAAGGGGGGTTTGACCATAAATTGCAAGGTGTTTTGAATTAAAACTCATCGAACCAGAAGTGGATGATGCTCTATAGGGTGTACAAGAAAAGAGAGGTTTGGCGAAACAATGGAGCGATGGTGGAGCTATTTAACGAAAGAAGGTGCTAACATATGATCTATTGTGGGCGGCAACAAAGCGCAGGTTTCCCACTAGTCTATACTATCTATAAAGTAAGGGTTGGCTCGGGGAGCAATTATAGAGGTTCGAGTGGAGGCTTAGGGAGGTTCGGAGAGCTTCGAAGATGAAGATACGCTGTTCCATCCGTCTAAAAGCAGATACTCCGTTAGGTTCGTCCAAAGGTAGGACGGCCTGATGATGACATGTGGTAGAGGGAACAAATAGAGCAGAGAGCACAATGTGCGATGAGTGACACGTGTCGAGGGAGATGACACGTGGTGGCGCGTGGACACAGGTTGTAGGATTGACTGGCGACGACTGACCCAGCGCGATTGACTGTGCTGCTGACTGCATGACTCTTATGGCTATTGAAGAAGTTAGAAACTTTAGTTCTTGGTTTTGCAAGTTTTCCATATACTCTTATGGCTTTACCAGACACTATAGTAGTGTCATGTTGATAAGCAAAGCATGGGTCTACTTTCTCGGTGGAAACTCTCCAAGGTCATTAAGTGCCCATTAGCATGCATGTGTGTGTGTGTGTGTGTGAGAGAGAGAGAGAGAGAGAGAGAGAGAGAGAGAGAGAGAGAGAGTGTCACAAGAGAGAATTTGTTTATCTATGAGAGAGAGAGAGAGAGAGAGAGAGAGAGTCCATAATAAGGACATGTGCATGTATGTGTATGCCAATGTACATGAGAAAGAGAAGGGGGGGATCTCCTATGTTTGACCGTCCCCGTGTGTGCATATGAGGAATCCACTCAAGGGCAAGAGAGCACATGTGTGTGTGATGGAGAGAGAAATGTTATATGTGCACTAAGCGAGAGAGATTTTGTGTGTGTGTGTGTGTGAGAGAGAGAGAGAGAGCGGGATTTGCTCCTCGAACAACATCACCATCTAGCTTAGTTGTTGAGTAAACTTCTCATAGAGCCAAGGCCTACTGTGGGGGGAACGAAGGCGGGTCTAGAAACGTGAAATTTTATTTCTTAAAATTAAACACATTTTAAGATCCCACCTCACACGGAGTGGAGGGGATCTCTAACCCATCGTATAGTCTAGTCCAATTCAAAGGCTTGAATTGTAATACATAGGGGCCGATGACGTCAGCATGAGGGTATGCTTGCGGGAGCTGCACGTGGACCAACGAAACAGATGAGGCTCACGCTAGCCTACTTACTCTGGATTGCATTTGGACAGCAGCCCATTCATCATCATCGCCAACCCAAGGCTCCCCATCTTCCTGGAGGATGACAGCTATCCCTGTACGCATTTGCTGCTATGGTCACTCTCCTCGCCCTCTTGCTTCAATTTGCATTGGCATGTTCAGTGAATCGCACGCGGCTTCGTTCCATAGCCCCACTTTGAGCTCGTCCATGCTGGGCAAGAGGTTGGTCTCACCCCCAAGAAATGCAGATGGAAGACACCGGGGTTCTGGGTTTTCCAGTGCCTTCGCAAGCATCGAAATATGTAATCCTGAGGATTTTGAAGTCCAGAGGTTACTTGGAACTTACGGTTATATGAACGTCACGAGGTTGGTTTATTGCTTTCCCCCGGGCATGTACAGCTCACTGTGTTGAGGTGCTAATTTCATTGCATTCGCCTTGGTGAACAGCTATGCCCCTCCACAAGCGGGTGGGCTGTTGGGTGGTGCCTTTTTGAGCAATGTCCCAGCAGGATACGATCAACGGGACTTCCAACGGATGAGTGAGCAGGAAGTTGGCGAGGGCGGAGTGCAGACCAGGTAATCAAATATAAAATGTCGCCTTGTGGACTGCTTCACGATGTGAGAATCACAATTATGGCGTCCAAGTTTACGCTCATAGTCTTCACGTTGACAGTCTTCATGCAGGTTGTACGCTGGTCGCGTCTCTCGTGGTGGGAAGATGGGCACACGCGTCATATTAAAGGTGCTTGTGTGTGCGCGTGCGTTAGAGAGAGAGAGAGAGAGAGAGAGAGAGAGAGAGGTTATAAACATCCATTTATGGCCTAAATATACTGTTGGGAGAGTTACCATCCGGATGGATGCAGAAGAAAAGATCAAAGACCAATTTCTAGGATATAATTTTATCCTAGCCTGCTCCTTGTTCCATGGCATGTCGTCCAAAAATACCAGTTTTATGTGTGACAAACAAGATCCAAAGTATCAATTAAAGGTGGTACTGCATCACATATACATTGAAGGAGCAACAGAGAGATTTCAGACGGAAATCTATCCTTTGTGAATACTTGCACACATCTAAGGCACCTTCTCTTAGGAAATTACAATTCATGCACAGCAAACAAGCCCAAGTATGGAGAATAAAGGTGGAGCTTTGAAGACCGGAGAACCTGTCTGCTTCATCAATTAATAATGAAGAGTCCAGATTAAACTTTACCCCCCTCCTAATCTCTCTTTATATGTCACCTTTGTAACCGAGGCTTTGTTTTGTGAATTTAATGACGTCCTCAAAATCTGTAGTTGATGTAGCCCTTAGTTTCTTTCCACGAGCAAGATTACATTACATATGATGAGGACGCAATCCTTTAGGCACCTTACTCATGGACTGATTTCATGTGCTTAGGAGCGAATGATGATGTAGAGTTAGGTTAATTAAATATAGCTCACTTGCTTCAGTAAAAAGTTACACAAGAACAGCACAAAAAGGAGTTTCGAAGAGATCCTTTTTCATAAATTCAAGCATGGGTCAGGATGCAGGATCCGGGAGTTTACACCAAGTTCTGTGATCTGGGAGTTTACACCAAGTTCCGTGACCGAAGTACCCATGAAGCAGTGTGGTTGGACGAACATTTTTTCCAGGAGTTTCCCCAAATATTGGCGGACTACTTGGAAGCAACGAACCTACCGCCAAGTTAAGGAGGAAATGTCACATGCACCCCTGCACTTGGTGTAAGAAATCCTAGATTTACTATATTTAGAAATGTGCTAAGGAACAGAAAGGAGACTGAAATAGTAGAGAACAGGGAATATTTGTATTGCTTGAGTGTCTGTAGTGTGTCATCCATACAGTTGGGCCTCTCTTATATAGAGAGTGAAGAGTCACACATGAAAAGGTGTGTACTCCAAAGTGTATGTGCATGAAGAGGTGTGTACCCCTTGTGAAGGGTGTGACCCTTGATGAGAGGGTACATTACAATGATAGTCTCTTCAATAGAATGTGTCTCTTGTGAAGGGTCGTGCCTCATAGGAAGTCCCGTCGAAAGGGCATACCCTTCCACAAGTGTCCATTCATCAAACCATCCATAAGTCTAAGGTATAGAGAAAGGAATACGTCACAGATTGTGACATCCCCTCCCACTCAAAATAATGGTGGAGATAATGAACTGGTAGAAAATATCACGGTAAATTCTGAAAATATTGCTGTAATATGTCAGGGTACTGTTGTAAATCTTCATCAGATTTCCAAGTAGCGTCGGAGTCGTCGAGATCTTGCCAAAGAACAAGGAATTCCGTGATAAGTCGATGTTGAGTCTCTCGCTGTCGATGGTCCAGAATATGCTCAGGAATAAGGACATAATCGTTTTCGATTTCTGGGACATAATCACCTTTTAGTCGGAACTGGAAGAGGCTGAAGAAGTCCTGCTGGAAGTCGTTGGCTTGCTTTCATTTGTTGACAAGATAAGCAAGATGTAACCATTTTGATGACGTCGCTTTTCATCTGAGGCCAGTAGTATGTTGCACTGATTAACTTGTAAGTCTTGTTGATGCCTGGATGGGCCCGCATAAGGAACTACATTATGCTCTTTTAACAAAAGACATCGAACATCCTTGTTATGTGGTACACAGATGTGATCTTGATAATACAAAAGGTCGTCCGTATAAGAATAGGATGAGAAAATCTTATGTTCGGAAGTCGAAGGTTGATCTTTCGAAAGAACTTGTAGTGCTGTGCTGAAGTCTTTATCATTGAGATACTTCCCTTTGAATGAATTTGGAACATCTACAGATAATGCAGAGATTACCATAGCTGATACTAGAGTTAACCTGCTGAGAGCATTTGCAACTACGTTGCGTAGTCCTATGTACTCAATGGTCATGTGAAAGTAGGCTAGAAACTCAACCCAGCGTGCTTGTCAAGCGTCCATTATTGGCTGAGTAAAGATATACTGTAGAGAGTAATGGTCTGTCTTTACCACCGAGTCGGCTCCCATGAGAGAATGTTTCCAAGAGCGATAAGCATGTACAATGCCAAGAACTCCTTATCATAAACCGGGTATTTGGTTTGGATATCAGAATGTTTATGGCTGTCAAAAGCAATAACTCTGCCTTCTTGCATCAAGACTGCTCCTGTAGCGATGTCGGAAGTGTCGGTCATGACCTCAAATGGAAGGTTTGGGTCAGCAATAGCCATAACAGGTGTGGTAGTGAGTGCTTGCTTGAGTCATTGGAAACTATACTCTGTTTCGGGAAGCCACTGGAAAATTGCCGTGCTTTTCAATAATTCAGACAAAGGAGCTGCAATCTCGAAAAAATGATAGACCTTTGTATGGTAGAAGTTTGCCAAGCTGAGAAAAGAGCAGACATCATGAAAGTTCTTAGGAGTAGGCCAGTTTCGGATTACCTCGACCTTCTTGGGATCCACAGAGACGCCTTGGGCTGAAATAACATATCCCAAATATTAGAGTTGGGTTTTGAAAAACTAACTCTTCTCAACGTTGATGTAGAGAGAATTTGCATGGAGAACTTCAAAAACTTGGTGAAGATGTTGTTTGTGCTCATGTAAGGATTTGTTGAAAACGAGGATGTCATCGAGGTAAACGATGACGAACTTATTGAGGAAAGGCCTAAAGATGTCGTTCATTAGTGTCATGAATGTGACCGGGGCATTGTTAAAACCAAAAGGCATGACTAAACATTCATAGTGTCCATACTTTGTTTGAAAAGATGTCTTGTACTCATCGCCTTCTCGTATGCGGATTTGATGATAACTTGAACAAAGATCAATCTTTGAAAGTTGTGTTGCATGCAGAAGTTGATCGAAGAGGTCATCAATGCGAGGCAATGGATACTTGTTTTTCATAGTGAGCTTGGTGAGGGCTCGGTAGTCGATGCAGAGGCACATTGACTTTTTTTTTTCCCCACAAGTAGTACAGGAGATCCGAAAGGGTTGCGACTAGGGCGAATGTGACCTTTGTCGAGTAGTTCAGACACTTGTCTTTGGATTTCTTCATTTTGAGTGTAAGAAACCTGATAAGGCGGTTTTGACGGTGGATTGCTGTCGGGAAGAAGTTCGATTGTTTGATCGACTGGTTGTTGAGGTGGTAATTGCTTTGGCAATTCTTGTGGAAAAACATCCAGGTAAGGCTAGAAAAAGGGTTGGTTGAGGTACTTAGGAGGATCCGTTGTCGGTGTCTCCTCAACTACCGTAACCAACCAACAGAAGTGAAATCTTTACTTGTCATTTACGAACCCACTTCTTTACTTGTAAGACGGAGGCAACTGGAGCTGAAGGAGAGTCCCTAGAACCAGTTAGCTCAATAAGTTTTCCTTGGTGGACAAACTATATAGTATGGCTGTGAAAACTGATCGATGGATCATAGTCATAGAGCCACTGTTGTCCGAGTATGACATCGTACCGCGGAAGAGGCATGATGTGGAAGTTCAACTTGTTACTTGTCCGTATAATGTTGGATGCGAAAGGACAGGTTTTTGACCTTGGTGTTGCACAAGAAGGTAGTTCCATTTGCGAGTTGAATCTAATAGTCCATGGGACTAGGACTGGTGGTCAACCGAAGTCTTTCAACCATAGAACTAGCTAGGAAATTATGAGAGCAGCCATTGTCGATGAGGATAGTGACCGTTGTTCCTCAAATTGATCCTTGGACGCAAAGTACTTGAGTGGCTAGGGAAGGCTCGGGGTTGCTGGCAGGGCTCATGTGGATGGTATTTGCCATTCGAACAACTTTGTTTTTCTTGTCTTGTGCCAGAGTAGCATCTTCTGCTTAGGACGTGCTAGATTCCATATTGGAATTTTGCTTTGGTCTCTTTGGACAGTCGAACCATCTATGGTCGCCAGTGCAGATGGTACAAAGTCCTTTTGTGCTGGAGTAGTTGTTCTCGTCAGACGCCGCATCTTTGTGTTTTTGATGACGGTCATGACTTTGTGAAGAGGAAGAGACGCAATCCTTGGTGGAGTGCTTTTGTTGGGATCCAACATACGATTTCTGAGACTTGTTGGTATCTTGAGACTGTCAATAACCTTGATTACCCGAGTTTTTTTTGAACTTGGGGTTATCTTGAGGGCGAGCACTCTTGGCCAAAGTAGAGTTCTGTGATCTATTAGAACACTGCTTCCCTGCGGTTTGGAAATCTGTAATGCGCTCTGCATAAGCAATAGCGCCAGCTGTGGTGATGTTTGCTTGCGTAACGAGGGATTTAGGTCTCAGATGAAAGCATGAAGGCAATCATCATCAGTTAAACCATCGATCTCCAACACCAATGTGGTGAACTGAGAGATGTAGGAAGACAGGGAGCCCGTTTGCTCCAATTGTCGAAGTTTTGAGCGTGCTTGGAAGTCCGCATTGGCAGGTATGAACTGCTTACGGAGCATGTGTTCAAAACCTTCCCAAGTTAACACACTTTTGCCGTCCTGTAAGCGTCGTTGCCACCATAGGAAAGCTGTATCTTTGAGGAGGGAGGCTGCCAAGGCAATCTTCTTACCTTCAGTGAGGTCGACAGTATCAAAGTACATGCGCAATTTGCGAGCCATTGGTCAACTGTTCGGTGATGTCTGCTATGCACAAGTGCTGTTTCAAAATGAAATCTCAAAATGACTCATTACACTTAGAAATCTTACACAAAATGCATACTTACAATGCGATGGTATTGTCGATTGATTGCTTGATGGAGAAAGGCACATGTCCTTCCCCATGTAGATGTGTTGCACCTTTGCAAGCCATCCTTTCTTACCAAGCTTGAACTTCATAATGTGTCCTTTCCATTCATGCTCAGCTAGTGAACAAAATACGAGAGTAGCAAAGTAACAGAAGTGTGTCAAGCACTTAGGGCTAGCACTCCTAGTACATGCTCAGGTTCCATATATCCAGGTAACCTGGTGGCACTGTGATGAGATGCGAGAAGCTCTCGTATCTGTGTTTGTCGAGCTGTCTCGCGACGTGGGGGAGGGTGTAGTCTCCTCGATCTCTGGATCAGGTGGGCTACGTCAAGGGTGATGCCTCGTCTCTAGCGGTCGCCTCTAAGAAGGGATGAGATAGACCGGACCACGATCGTGTGTACTTTGGACCTTCTCTGTGTAGAGAGAGAGAGAGAGAGAGAGAGAGAGAGAGAGAGAGAGATTATTAAAGTCTTTGGAAGACCGATGGGTCTATGAGAGAGAGAGAGAGAGAGAGAGAGAGAGAGATTATTAAAGTCTTTGGAAGACCGATGGGTCTATGAGACTGTGAAAAAACCTGATACAAATCAAGCTAGAGGGGGTCTCTGGCCAAATGACCCCTCTGCTTGCAACGCAGACACTGGCCTAGTAACCCAGAAATCTCGACTCGCTGGCGAAGTGTACCCCCCTTGAGGGTCTCTAGGAGGATCAACTCTGGGAGGGACTTTGGGCTCTCAACCACCAGTTTGATCCTGGGGATTCTGTCGTCTACTACCACTGATGCTGCCAAATCTGGCGGGGACTCCAACACCGTGTCAAACGCTCAACCAATGGAGGGGAGGATGGCTTTGTATTCCTTTGGGGAAGCCCCGAGAAGCGGAGCGTAATCGAAAATCGGGGAACATAATGTGTCGTGTCCATGTCCTCCACTGTAAAGCTGTGGTTCCAAGAGAAGAGGTACACCAAATGCGGGCCAAGGAGGATGGGGCTCTGCTCCACAAGTGTTAAGGTGGTAACGAGGGAACTCAGTTGGATGAGGAAGACGCCTCTTTCGTAATGGTGACCTTTTGAATGTGGTCGCCCTCTAGTGCCAAGCTCGCTTGGATCCACTCTCTCACCTGTCTCCTTGTGGATGTGAGGCCCACAATTCCGCCCACGATCGCCTTGTCGTGGAGGGACTGAACTGCTTGTTGCACCTGTTGCTTGTCGACTAGAGAAAGAAGGACCTTAATGGCTATGGGATTTGAGGGTGCTGCCATAGAGCCCCTCTGGCCAGACCAAGTGTCACTACCAAGATTTTCTTTCTCCGAACAAGCACAAAAATCCTGCTGCAAAAAAGGGAAAGGAAAAAGGAAGCCACCTAGAAGGTGGGCAGGGAAGCTGCCTCACCCCCAAGAGAGGCTAGGGAGAGCCGTGGAAGAAAGTGGCACCTCAAGAAGCCTTTGCCCAAGGGTCTAAGGAGTAGTCAAGAGAGGGCTGAAAGGCTGTGAAGTGGTTCTTTGGAAAAGGAGAAAAGGCCCAGCTTGCTTCCTGGGATGGTACCTGCCCACAGATGGGCTATGAGTAGTACGGGCTGCTCACTAAGGCAGCACCAAGAGTAGGTTGCTGCTCCAAGGTTCATGGGGCCTTGCAGGCAACTCTGAAGCACCACCCACAGGCTACGAACCAGGGCAGCAAGGACAAGGCGGGAGGGACAAGAAGGGCACGGGAGAGAGGCGAGAAAGAAGAGGTGGGGAGGGAGAAGGCATAGGCGGGAGGAGAGAGAAGAGGGTAAGGAGGAGATGCGGGGGGGGAGAATGGCGGGGAAGGAGGCGAAAAGGGGTGAGGTGGGGCGGAGAGATGGCGGGGGAGGAGGCGGAGATGATGTGGGGGAAGGCGGGAGAACGAAGGAGGGAGAAGGCGGGGAAGGAGGCAGAGATGAGGTAGGGGTAATGTGGGAGATGGTGGGGGAGATGGCAGGGGAGGACGCAAGGGAGGAAGGAGGGAGATGGCAGAGGGGAGGAGGTGGGAGAGATGGCGGTGGAGGAGGTTGAAGGAAGGAGGGGATGGCGGGGGAGGGCAGTGGGAGCAGCCAGGCTCCAAATTGCCATCTCCAATGACAATGATGTTAGGCACGGTGGATACTGGGATGGAAAGGATTTTGAAAAAACCCACGTGTAGAGTGGGTTTCTCATAATAGGGGAGTATACTTGAAGAAAACCTCTCATAACCCCTCTTCATGGGGGGTTTCTCCAAAGGAACTCGTTTGAAGGAAGCAGTTTCATCGTGGAACTACCTTGGCTTTGAAGAAATGCTCTCATCATCCCTCTTCATGGGGGGTTTCTCCAACAAAAGCCATTTGTAGGAAGCCTTCCAAGGTAGTTTCGCCGGCGAAACTGTCTTGGACAGCATTTTAAAAAATGTCATAACTATCACATCCAATGTCCAAATACAGTCATTTAGCCACTCAAATCGGCGAAACTGTCTTGGACAGCATTTTTAAAAATGTCATAACTTTCACATCCAATGTCCAAATACAGTCATTTAGCCACTCAAATCGAACGAAGAACGCCATTTGAGCACATCTACAAGGTTATAAGTTATAAATTATATCATTTAGAGTCTTAAATTCTGAATTTAATTTTTAAGAGTATAAAAGTAGTAATAATATATATTTAGTCTTAGTATATTTTTCACTTTTTAGTGAAATAATCATTGATTCTCATTGATGAAGCCTCTGATGAGAGACACAAAAAGTGATAAGAAAATTCTATGGAGAGGAGGTATAATAAGCTATGTTTGATGGAAGTGCAGTATTTAATTATTGGTCATTGTTTTTGCCTTGGTTTTTAGTACTTTCTACTTGTGCTTACTTAATAGAATAGACAATCTGTAAAATTCGTTCTACTAAACACTCCTAAATACTCTAGAAATAGCTGACAAATTGTGTTCTACTAAACACTCTAGAATGAAAATTAAGAGATAGAAGAGATTAGAATGAATTTCAAAGGTAGTTTCTCTACTAAACACTCCTTGAGTGTATTGCTAATCTTGAATCGCTCATAAAACCTCGCTCATACAATTTTGATTAGAGGAAGTGCAACCCCGTTTAGCCGCTGGCAGCGGGGCTGAACGGAGCGGCTTAGTGGAGCGGAGGGTCGGGTGAGAGGGCTTAGCTGAGCATAGGGTCAGGTGAAGGGGCTGAGCGATGGCGAGTCAGAGCAGAGGGTCGGGTTAGGGGGCTGCTGGCTGAGCGATGGCGAGGCTGAGCGGAGGGTCGGGTGAGGGGGCTGAGAGAGAGAGAGAGAGAGAGAGAGAGAGAGAGAGAGAGATGTGTGAGGGCATGTCCGTGGGCTGTTCTTGCTCTTTGGTAATTATAGCAGATTGTTTGCAGGGAAATTCTGCAACCATTTAGTTTTCTGTTTCACAAGGGGAAGGAAATGGTTCTCTTTTACGATTTTCACATAACACCTAGTTTAGTGTCTCATGAAGATTCAACACGTATGGTACAAAATGAAACACAAGCTAAAAGAGGTGGCAGGTGGCTACAGTATGTAAATGGCATCTTGTTTGGATTTTTAAAGCTCTTTACTGGGATTGCTGTTCTCCTTGGCATACAGGCATATCCAGGACGTGCAACAGGTGGAGTAGATGCTGATGCAATGGCAGCAAATGAACTTGCAACTCATGCGATCCTGCAGGTTGTTGCAAAACCTCTTCTTCTCTAGCTATTGTGCTTTCCTCTTTGATCTGCAACTAGTTTGTAATCCTTAACGTGTGAACATGGCTCCTAGTGTTTTTTAATATATATACATAGGTTCAATTCACTAATTACAAAGATATACCAAGTATAAGACTTCATACACCCCTCCACTCAAAACATCGTTTACAAGTATTGCAATTCATCCTTGCTCATTTCAGCAGAAGCAAATCTTCAAGCATTTGTTCTTCTCCTAGATGGGTTTTGGGTTAATAGGAGTTGTAAATTGATCATTTGATTCTCCAGCTTTGAAATAGGCTTCCATTCAACATCCTAGATGGCTTTCATTCAACATCCTACATTTCTAAGGCATACAAGATCCATTTTAGTGGCTCAAGTGCCTTTAGAGCATATTGGTGCCTTGAAATTTCTTTGGTTTATAGATCCTTATACATAATCATCATTTTCTTTGGTGTATTTCTGGATGGATCTGCCTTAACTAGCATACTCTTGTGTTATGGCCGTGCTGCTACAACAATTGATTTACACAGCTAATAAATATAACCATGTTCTATGGCAGGATTCTCAAACATGCAGGTGTGTAAGGTGAGACTTCTAACATGCATAATATGTTGGAAGTTAATGCTCCACCCTTTGTAGAAGCCATGAGCATAATAGCCTAGGTGAAGAAGAGATGTAGATGCATCATAGGGCAGCCACATATCAGCATGGTGGGAGGGGCTGCATGTTATGGACAGCTCTTGGCTGTCTAGGACAACTCCATGCTGTCCATGGGTAGTCAAAGCTGCAAAGGGAGGTAAAGTAAATTAGGCAAAACTCTTGGCAGCGAACATCAATGATCAGACTGGGAAGATGAAGGTGGGCAACCAAAGACATGCAGACTTGGATCTCAACACTTTTTGTTGGCAACAGATGATAGTGAATAGAAGGGCATTGCAAAGTAGCTTGATGATCTCTCGCTGCAATGAGGGAGCCTTGACTGGGGCGCTGGCTACTATCCTGAAAGCTTGGGGCAGCTTTAGGAGTACTCTTTGGGGAGTTCCTCGTTTTTGTTTGGAAGAGATTTATAGACAGCCCGTCACGTGCAATGACATTATACTTGATGATTATGGAGTTCCTTCTTTCTCTTTGGAAGAGATTCATAGGCACAGCTTACCACGTGGAATGATAATATACTTGATGATCTTGGCAGACCACTTGGTACTTCTCATTATATGCCATGGTCTAGATGGGGGAGAGGCTATGCTTCCTATGTCGTCAATTTGAAGGATTTCAAAAACCTTACAGTTGACCATAAATTCCGATTAGTAAGTCACCTCAAAGGAAGTGCAAGAAAATATTCAACAGATTTATAAAGCCATACCTATGGATTGGGTTGATACAGATGACAGGCCTCACCATAGCTCTACTTGGCTTGGGGCTTCTGATAGGTATTCCTCTATAGGTCATAGGACTACGACAAGGTTCAGATGGGGATGTCTTGATCTGAGATATTCACTTTGGGGGCAGGTTGTCCAAGTCTAGAGATGCAGATATCTGTGTGGATGTTGTTTTTCAGCCTGTTAGGGTTTTAGATAATGTGGAGCGGTATTTCTTGGCTTCAGGATGGCATCTAGACCCTAGCCCGAACGACATTCCCTTGGGTTCAGGGAGAATTTGGCTCTACGGAGATGTCCCGATGTTACACTGCTTTACTCCCAAATCCACCAATTCCTGCCTTTTAGCAGGGTCATCTGTTGGCTTTTAGTATTCTTGGAGTAAGGATGGTAGAAGTGTTGGTGACACTTGGCAGCTGCCTCACATGCAGTACTAGATGTGGATCTTGTAGCATTAGACATGGTTCAAAGGGGGTTCCAGTTCTAGATGGCCACCTCTTTATCCTCCCAAGTTTCCGGCTGCAATTCCTGACTCTTGTCACTTGATGAGAGAAAAAATATGGATTATGGGCTTGGTTTAGAGCTATGTCCCCACTAAAAAAATCTGCCCACTACATCGTCCACTTCTGCCCCCATCCTTCAACTTGAACTCTAGAACTCTCTCTCTTGGATTAGGATGAGGAGAAGAACAAGGGGGAGGGTGAAAGAAAAAGAAAAGAAAGACAAGGAAAAGGGGAAATGTGCAGGTCCGGATAGTACCGAGGACCAATGCAAGGTACAATCACATCTAGATGTACCCTATAGCACCGTCACATACCTGGATGGCTCCACTTCAGCGTGCCCACATATTGGCGACTCCCCTAACCTTAAGGCCCCTCAGATAGCCCCTCTTGGCTCACCCCAGTCTCCGACCCTATCTCCTCTTCCACTCACAAAGTGTCTCCTCTCTCCTCCTAGATCAGTGCCCCCCCCTCGATATCCATGCCATATCAGACCATGACTGTTTTCTCCCCAGCTCATACTTTGCCCGCTACACTCCATGCTATGTGCCTATCCACCATAGCAGCCCATGGCTTATCCGGACATCTTGCAATTGCTACAATATCTTCTCACGGAGATGATGCACATGTGGGCCACAGAGTCATGATATCGATTGGATGGACAGAGGAGATCATGAGCATGATTTGGGTCAAACAAGGTTGTTTGTTGTCACTGACCGTATTTGGTCTATAATCAACGAGCTAGAGTCGTTCATCATGTCTTTGGGAGGTGCAGGTTCTCCCTTAGCTGGTTCCTTGATTCCAATTCTACTATACGCAAACCATGTGGTTCTAGTCTCTTCATTAGCTAAGGATTTCCAGTGGCATTTGAATGCACTCCATGTCAACTTAGGTAAAACCAAGGTCATGATCTTCAACAAGGTAAAACCAACTTGTTTAATACTAAGGTCGTGATCTTCAACACATCCCGAGCAGTTGCGCTTCGAGAGTAGTTTGCTTTTGACTGGATTTAATAGAGATTGTTGCATCCTATACATACATGGGGGTGCTCTTCTCAGGCTTTTGAGTGCTTCAACACATCCCGAGCAGTTGCGCTTCGAGAGTAGTTTGCTTTGACCGGATTTAATAGAGATCGTTGCATCCTATACATACATGGGGGTGCTCTTCTCAGGCTGATCTTCACGATGCAACCAGCCATGCAGGCTCGTTTGAGCAGAGGGTATGCTGCACTAGCCAAACTCGGGCATGAGTGCTTTCACTCAAATTTGTAGGACCCGAGATTCAAGTCTCTTCTCTTTGACTCGCTTGTCCATCTAGCAAGGATGTATGGTAGCCCCATTTGGGAGAAAGATCTATTGAAGATAGGTTGGTTTCACATAGAGAGACTACAAGTTTTCCTTCTTGCTCGAATTATTTGGGCAAGCCATCAGTCCCACATCATCTTCTACTAGCATAGTTGGGATTACTCCGCTATGGCTCGATGTAGTCTTCTAGGTGGTCACTTATATCCATAGAGTTAGGGACTTCTGGCCATAGTTACCAAGAAACGCCGTTCCTTTTTTGAAACAAGGGGAACGTTGTTTCATAAAGCTAGGGGAAACTAAAATGTTTGGAACGGTTTGCAGGGATGGAATGCCAAGGGAACGCGTTTTGTCATTATCGACATTTTGGAATGCGTTCCCGCTCAATTGATGGCGTTCCGGTTGGTGGGGTAGCACAGGATTCTTAGAATTGCCGAAACCTATGCATTCCGCCTTATTTCTTTGCTCTCAGCCTTCACTCTAGCCACGTCCAGCCTTCACTACTCTCTCCCACTCTCTCTTACCCTCTCAGCTCACACTCCACTCTCAGCCCCCTGCTAAGTTCTCTCAGCCCCACCCTTCTCTCCACTCTCTCCTCTCTCAGCACCGTTCTCTCAGCCCTCTCCACTCTTAGCTCTCAATTTTTGCTCTCCACTCTTAGCCCTCCCCTCGGGCCTCCTCTCAGCCTCACCGCATGGCCCTAGTCGCTTACAAGAGTGATGCCACACCACAACTTCCATCCACTCTATATGCTCAGACGTCTTATGTGCTAGTGTTTCTATGGTTATTTTTATTTGTCTTGGGTGTAGATGTCTGCTTAGAGGCTTCATCCATTTAGCTCATTCTATTTGAATCATTTCAGTCTCGTAGACTATTTGGTCTTTCAAAGACTTTTAATAAACTTTCTTTCTTTCTCTCTTTCAAGTTTCATCCCCTCTTTCAATGGCTCCTCTGTGGCATTGAGACGGATGCTAAGTCTCCTTGGTGGTTGGGTGGATCCAATAGCCAAGTATGACAAAGCAAAAGGAGGAGCACACAAGGGGGTTTGTTGCCTTTGTAAAGTACCGAAAAATGGAGGCTTAGATTGAGTGCGGGCTCATTTATTGGGATTGAAGGGGCAAGGCATTTACCATTTTCCCTAGTTCCAGTAGTAGACCTCACATGTTTTAAGGCACTTGCAGAGAGTTGGACAGTATTGGATCACAAACTATGATTCTTGATTCCTCAAGGTCAAGCATTAGCCCTAGGTGCAGCAAGTTCTTTCATGTGTGGTAGCACACCTGCTTTTGCTTCTATTTCTGCCTCCATGTTTGGGAGTAGAGATTTATCTGGACATACAGGTGGAGCTCCTACTTTGCCTGCCCTAAGAGCATGCAGGCTAACCTTGTGGCCTCATGGCATCTTGAGAGGAGCGCAGAGGTAGATGTAGCAATGGGCATCTTCTTTTACGGAGTAGATGTATGCACAGTAAGAGCCCGCAATCCTTCCTTCATTGGTATGGTGAAGAAGATTGCAGCTTTTGGACCATCATACACTCCTCCATTATGTGAGGTGTAACATGCAACGGTAATTTGATTGTCAAGAACTTCTTCAAACCTTTAGCGAGGAATTAGCGTTATGCACCATAGAGAGAGAAAGGAGATAAGGGTAAAGAAGAGAAAGAAAGTTGTATTAATGTCTTCAGGAGACCTCGCGGGTCTATGAGACAAGATACAAGATATATGTGACCCATACAAGCCACCGTGGGCTGAAGCAGAGGGCACACCAAAGCCCTTGTTGAGTGCTAAATGATAAGAATGCCCCCCCCCCCCCCCAAAAAAAAAAAAGCCCTAGTACAACTAGTACAAAACATAGTAGGAAAAAGAGGGCAATCAACTACTCAGAACCAGAGCTCCAAGTACATCTGGAGGCTCTATATAGCCCACCTCCCTGATGGCCCTTTGATGTGATGCAAAGAGCTCATGTATCTGTGTCTGTCAGGATGTCTCTCGTGGTGGCGGGGTCGCGCTCTCTTAGATCTTTGTATCCGATGGGCTACATCGAGAGTAATGCCTCGTCTCTGGCGGTCCCCTCTTAGGAGGGCTGAGATAGGTTGAACCTCAATTGTGGATGCTCTGGCCGCCCCACGTGTCGTGTGTGGTCTCCGCATCTCTTGTCCAGCCATATTGTGGTGATGACGGGTCTCACCCAGGATCCATATGCTCTCGTCTCCTCAAGCTCCTCCCCCTCGATCTCAATTCACGTTGGCTCGGATGCATAAAAATCGATGATGCGTGTTTGTGCTCGGTGTCCTGAGGCATCGACTGCAGCTGATCTCTGGCTTGCCGCACAAGGGAATCTATGTCTCTGCATCTCAATCAGGTACATCCCAATGCAATTTGGTCGGGGAAATGAATCAGCCGTGTGAGTGGTCCGAAGCCGAGCCCCTCCTGAAAGTGGCACTGGTATCGCCCTCGAATCTCATAGTAGGCCGGACAAACACATAGAAAATGCTCCTCTGTCTCAACCTCCTCCATCGTGCAATCTACAAACCTGCTACTCTCTAGGTCTGCCGGCCGCTCTCCCAGCCTCAATCCGCAGCTGATGGGATGAGACTCGTATCTGTCCAATAGCAATTCGTAAGGCATGTGAAACTCTCTTATCCTCGAGGTACTGGGGCTTGATGATGAGACCATGCTCTGATATCCTCAGAAAGTGGTCATCATAGAACTGGGTCTTGGTGGGGAGCTCCTGATCCCCCCCCCCCCAGCCTGAGGTGTGTGAAGCTGGAGAAGGTCTAGCCGTATGATACAGTTAATCTCATCACGTGGAAGGAGCTCCGATGGTGCATCCATGTTGTACTGAAAGGGCGGGAGCCTATCCATTTGGATACTGTGGCTATCAAACCATATGGACACTCGCGCATACCATGTTGTATCAAAGCCTCTCTCTGCTTGGCGTTGGGATAACTCCAGTGCCAATCTTGGTAATCTCTACTGAGGTAGGGTCCAAACTCTGTGGAGAAACGTCACGGTCTGGAAGAGGGTGTCTACCTGGAGTAGTGTCATGGCGAAATGAGGACTATGTCATTTGCATATAGTAGTATTTGCACCATCAAATCAGCTAATAGGGAGCCCTCTCCTCCTAGGCGATCAACAAAGGATGTGATCTCATCAATGTATAGCCCGAAGAGAGTCGGTGAGAGGGGGCAACCTTGCTTCACCCCTATGGTACTCTCAACCCAATCTGATAGCCCCCTAGGAACGCGGACTCGCCCTCTGACGGACTTGTATAGGCTCATCACTCCCTAGATCATGACCTCTGGGAGATGCAACTCCTATAGTCGCCTGATCAGGCGAGAGCGAGGGACTGTGTCAAAAGCCTTTCGAAAGTCCACAAAGCAAGTGTAGACCTTATGGCGTCTTGACTTCGCCTCCTTGATGATGGCTCTCAGGGTAAAAATATGGTCGAGTGTGGAGTGGTGTCTCCGGAAGCTTGCTTGTCCAAGAGCCCGCTGTCCATGATCTTGTGTATAACTACTGATCGCCCTCTCCAGTATCGATCCATAAATCTTAGCCAAAGTGTGACCATTCATGAGAGTGCGGTAGTTCCCAGTATCCATAGGGTCCCCTGCCTTATGTATCGGTACAATGGTGGTAGTGCTCCAAGTAGATGGGAACCCGTGACATACTGCATGGTTGAACAGCTGCGCTAGAACTAGGGCCAAACCTCCTGTCCATGTGCGAAGTGCTCTGTACGTAGCCCCTCATGGTTTGGTGCTCTCCGGTTGTGCAGATACCCATTGACAACAAATTGGGTCGCTGTACCCACTGAGGGGCCCCTCCCCCAATGAGGGGAGACTTTGCTTTATACTTAGAGAACTGAGAAATACAAATAACACTCTTCGAGAGAGCACGGAAATGCGCTTCTGAAGAGTACAGTGCACACATATAGCAGACCCAAAGACGTGAGAGGCAACGCCGTTTAATACCGAGACCTTGATGCTGTTCACACTGACAATGTAGGGCACTTCTACAAGGCAAGGAAGAGGCTTGTGCTGTCCACCGGGATGCAGGGTTACTCCGTGAGTGAGAGAGTGAAAGCTAGGAGTGATAGATCCTAAAAGAGAGCTGAGAGATGACTGAAATATAGCTAATCCTCCCCATCCTAAGTGCTGCCTTTGGGGGCCCCTTGTGGGGATCCTACCATGGCTAACACTTGCCCTAACTAAACCTAAAATGGACTTACACACTCTTCTGTCACTCGCCATCACTATATTTTGGCTATTCTTCGCAAGATATCCAAAGAATCTGTTGAAGTATTTTGACCAATGCTTTGCGTACAATTTTATCATGTTGAAGTGGCTTTTTAAGAGACATTGGTAAGTTGGATTGGCTGGATCTTGCCATTGATATGGCCAATCATGTTGTCTCCTCTGTCACTCGCCACCACTATATTTTGGCTATTCTTCACAAGATATCCAGCTTGTTGTTTCTTCCGAGTGGGATGCATGGTGTGAACATAACTCTGCAGGGGCTCAAAGACTTGACTCCATTGTTTTGGATGACATCTTTTGGGGTGTTGTTGCCCTATCACTTCTGTTACCAAGCCTATTCTCATGATGTTGAGACTTCTTGATGGGGTTAATTCTTGTATTGGGAAGGCATATGAAGGGTTGGATAGGATGATTGAGATAATTTAAAGTCAGGGTGCTTTGTATGTTTGGAGAAAGGAGGAGTTGAGGGCACTTGCAACCTCTCGGTGGATAGAATATCGTTCACCGTTGGAGGTTGCAGCCTTTGTTTGGATCCAGAATTTCAAGGGAAAGGTAAAGAAATTGATGCAAAGGTGCAAGGATGGAGTCTTGAGACGATTGGCTCAAATGCAGAAGATAGGAGGAAACTGCAAGAGGAGCTGTCATAATATAGGCAAAGAAAAGGGTTGTATGATTTGGAGGATGTACATAATGGTAGGTTTAAGATTTCCTCCATTCGTTGGTGGGAGGACTATGGGGCAGATGCTCCATTGTTGTAGTGTTTTGCCATTCGCATACTTAGCCAGTGTGCTAGCCCTTTGCCTACTTGTGGAGCAATTTTGGAAACATTCCATCTAAAAGGAGGAACATGCTTGGCGTTTAGAAGGCAAAGGATCTTGTATTCGTTAATGCAAACTTGCTTTTGCTTAAAAAGTTTAGGGCAGCGTGCACTCCTGAACCCTATATTGGATTTTGACTTGATGAGGACTTAGACAGTGATGCAGCAGAGGATGCTCCTGAGCATGAGGCAGGCCCAAGGCCATGCTGATGAGGCTCAGGAAGAGGAGAGAGAGGCCTGTATTACTACGCCACCTTCAGACCATTAGGGCTGACTGCGTGACTCTCTCTTTTTCTATATATCATGTACTTGACTCTTGAGTCAAATTTTCCTATTTTGTATTGAGGCAAGGTTGCATGCCTAAGGTATGGCCTCCTTTTCTTGGATTTTGCATATTATATGCTTTCTATTCTATAGTATTTTGGCATTTGCACTTCTATGGCACTATGCACATCGCGAATATCTTCATGAATGTACATTTCAGTTTCTAAAGCTGAAATGTAAAGTTTAAAGCTGCTGAAAGTGATTTTGTTTTCATAGTTTGGCATATTTCAATGTGATTTGATGACATGCCATATGACATGGCATTCCCATTCCCCTTCCACGTTCCCCCATTGCAAAATGTTCCCTTTCTGGGATCGGATGTTCCCAGAACGTTCCCATTCCGTGGTAACTATGATTTTCGCACTATGATCTGGACAATGCAGATTGCCACTTCATCTATCGCAATGGAGGCAGAGGAGGATCAAAGGATCTGTATGCTCGGATACATAGATGGTTTGCAAGCTTGGGACTACATATGGATAGACTACCACCATTTTAGCATAGCCTTGAGGTTCCATCCATTCTGCTCACATGTCATGAGATGAACCACGTCATTAGAGAGGATTTATTTAAGATGCAAAAATGATTTTTATTACCTGTGGGACGAGGGGGACAGATCACTTGTCCCAATATCATCGCAAAGCCTGGAAGCTCTGTTCTCATGTAATTTGAAAAATCAACCACTTCAACCCATACAGGGCAATGATGCTTGATGAGATTTCGATAGTCCTTATTAGGAGACCAAGGCATGATGTGCACCATTTGACGACCAAAAAATAAAGGGGACATTTCCAGCATCTTTTGTTTTGTCAAGGCATCCAAGAGGTGAACTTCATAAAATCCTCGGGAGGCAAAATAGACTCCTTCCACATAGCATCCACCTAGGAGGGAATTCACCCATTGTCCCACATCATTAGCCGAGGGTATTTTGCCTGGGAAAAGGATGATGACTGCAGTTTGAGAGAGCTTCTTCAGAGGATGCACAAGAGAAGGCAACTTCATTTTGTAAGTGAGTTCCGGAGCAGGTAGCATCCATTCTCTTCTACTTTGTTGAAATTCCTCACATGTCAAACACATAGGAAACATCTTCAGATGAAGGAGCTATGGGGGCAGAGTCTCCCTTGATTTTCTTTTAGGTTCTGGAGAGAGCGCTCTCTTGACATAATACTTATTTGTTTCTGCCATTGAAGCTAGTCGATTTAGTAGGAAGAGTCAAAGCAGAAAAAAGGCGGCAAGGCTATATCAGTAGGGCACGGAATTTTGATAGAAGGGCATGAGACCTGTTGCGACAGAAGACTTGCTGGAACATTGCCTTACACATGAGAGAACACAGGAACCTGTTGCGACAGAAAACTTGCAGGGATACTGCCTTACACTCAACTAGCTAATCCAACATAGTGGAAGGGTGGACGGGATCTGAGAGGAAACCCGTAGGGAGGCGCTTGGTGGCTTGAGAGGGCACACAGGATGGCGAAACAATGGCGAATTTTCAACAAGAAGAGGTAAGGGTTGCGATTAGGCTGCACACAGTCCAAAGGAAACGTGGAGCAGATCGTCTTGCTCACAGACACACAAATGGAGAGCTACAGGGAACACACACACACAAACGGGGAGCTGCAGGAATATGCCTGAGGAAATTGTTGTCCCATCGTAGAATGCAATCTCTGTGTCCAAATAGTCCATAGTACCCAAAAACGAGTCCAGTGAAAGAAAAGGATGAATGGAGACATCTGAGATGAGAAGCATCCAAACATCCAGAAGAGTTTCCTGAATCTGATAGAGGGAAACCGAAGCCGCAGCAAATGAGAAACATGAGTGATCAATAACCGAGAGTGCGGGCAAGACCATAACAAATGGGGAACTGTCTCACGGTGATGAGAGCAACGGGGGCAGGAAGGGGAAGCAATGCGACGTGCTACCAATTTCACCTCAATGGAAAAAGCTCCCACTATACATCTCCAAAAGAAAAGCCTCTGTTTCAATGGCAATTTGGCTTTCCAAATTTTCTTGAGTCGTGATTGCCACCAAGATAAAGGCCTATCCAAATTCCAAAGAGTGTTGGCATGCTTATCAATCCATGGCGGTGGAAGAAGAAATCTGTAAACCATCGAGGAGGCCAGATTATGCATTGAAAGTGAACAGGTAGCAGGGGATAAGGAAGTCAGATTCCAGTCTAGCAATCTGTCCTATACAAACAGTGGAGGAACAGGAACAAATGGCTGCAACATAGTTGTAAGTATTCTCCAAATGGGCCTATGATGCAGACCCAAGGGGAATGTCCTGCAAGCTTGTGGAAATGAAAGCACATAACCATGTTGATCCACAACATCTCCGACAAATCTTATGCCCAATTTCATAAGATTATATGCTTTAATAGGTGCCTGTAAAGCGAGAGGCGATTCAAACACCTTGCTCCAATGGATGCTTTCCAAGCGAAAAGAATTACCATGATGGGAAGAAGCACCTGTCCATTTAGCATAAAAGAGAATTCTCTTCCAATCATGAATAAAAGCAGTAGAAATAGGACAACCAGGAATTTTCCCCTGAAATGTGGTCATGACTGCTTCCCAGTGATCTGTAATCCAATGCCCATATGCATGGGACGTCATGTTTCCACACATAGCTGCTAACATAGTAGCCCATGGCTGTTTTTGCTGAAAAAAATCAGCAATCATAGTGCTCTTTCTTGCCAACATATGAAACTGAAGATTGAGAATATTCAGTCCCCCATGAGTCTTAGGAGAACAAACAGACTGCATGGGAAGTAGTCGTAAAGCCTTTTTGTGAGATTTACTTTTCCAAAATATCTCCATAGCCTGGGACATATAGGAAGCCAAATGCTTAAAAGACCAGGGAAGAAGAGGCAAATAAAATTGCACGTATGCCATAATGATAGACTGTACTATCCGAAGTCGAACATGTAGAGGCCAAGTGGACAAATGCCAGTATTCCAGCTTCTTGTTGATCTTTTGAAGCACCCATTTGAGCTGTTGTTGAGGGGTAATATTCCAGCCAATGGGATACCCTAAATGCCTCACAAGAGTATGGGAAGGGAGGATGTGGCCTGGCCAGAGAAGTGCATGCCAATCAGCTTCTTTCAATGCTAGAAGATTTGATTTCTGAAAGTTAATATGCAGTCCAACAGCTATGCCAAAATCATTCAGAGTATGCATCAAATGAGAGAGGTCACTTTGACAATTCCTGGGCATGAAATATGAATCATCGGCATATGCCTGTGCAAGAAACGGCTGTGCCCCTGGAATTTGCAAGCCATGAAGCTGCCCTGTATCTGCAAGATGGTCCATATGCAACAATAACGGATGAGTAGCAATGGCATACAGTAGCGAACTAAGAGGGCAACCCTGTCTCACTGAGCGGGTCATAGTCCATGCTCTTGACAACCCACCACCAAGCAAACACTGCGCAGTGGCATGAGAATAGAACCAGTAAATATGGACCAGCCGAGGGCCAAATCCCAACTTATGCATAGTCTGAGAAATAAAATCCCAATGGACAGTATCAAATGCTTTGGCAATGTCCACTTGCAGAATGAGAACATCTTGTTTAGAATATTTGGCATACTCAATTGCAAGCAAAGCATTGGAGATATTGTCAGTAATCTGTCTTCTGGGAACAAACCCATACTGCCTGGGATGAAGTCCTGCTTGCAAGATGAATCGAACCCTGAGGACAATCATTTTGGCAATGAGTTTGTAAATGACTGGCATAAGAGATATGGGTCGCCAATCAGCCATTGTCTCACACAACCTTTTTTTGGGGATCAATTTGACAAGGCCATGTTTCCAAGAAGGAGGAAGAGATTGTTCTGCCCAAGCATGATTGATCATAAGAAGCAGAGTGTTCTTGAGATCACCCCAAAATGCACGGAAAAATTCAACAGTCAATCCATCCCAACCAGGAGAGCTGCCTTTACGTAAATGACTCAAAGCATCATCCAGTTCATTAAGCATAAAGGGCTGCTCTAGTGCATGAGCCTGTTCCGGGGACAATATAGGCTGAACATGCATCAGAAATTGAGACCTAGCTGCATTCACTTGCATTGAATGATCAGGCTGAGGAGAAAAGAGATGCTGGAAATGACTAGAGCATTGCGATTCCAATTTTGATTTGGAGGTGGTCCAGGTGCCATCATCTTGCCTGATCTTGCAAATATCCTCCTTTTGCCTATCCGCATGCAGGCTTTTGAAGAAGGCTTTGGAGGAGCAGCCCTTATCCAAAAGGGGTTTCATGCGAGCTCGGATTTGCTACTTCTTTAATTTGCAAAGATCATTTTGATGATTGATGTGAACCGCATAAGCACAAGAATCCTGTTCAGAGGAGGTGAGCTGCCTATAAGAGCTGATTACATCCATTTGTTGCTTGTGAGATTGAGCCCATTTCAGCTTAAGCCTGAGGTTTCCCATGTAACTCCGTCCATAATCTTGAATAACAGCCTACAAACGATGGGCAAGACTGATCCAAGCGAAATCCATGTCCTCCTGAGCATGTAAGAGGAGGGGGCGGACAGCCACTCTCACCATGTTCTGAAATTGTTGATGAAGCAAATAAGCACTATTAACATGGAGTAGGCGACGACCAAAAAAAGGCATATCATCTGTCAAACGTGCTATAGATAATGTCAAGCATACTGGAAAGTGATCAGATAGCAAGAGGGAATGATCAACCCATAGTGCACATGTGAAACTAGCATACTGCTGAGCATGCAACAAATACCATCTGTCAAGTCGAGCCCAGTAATGAGTAAAGGCATTGTGACGGTATGTGTAACGCATATCTCTATCCCTTGTTGAGAGCCATAAATCTTCTGCATGCAAGAAAGAAAGCATATCTTCCCAAAGTCGAAGCTCAGTGGGGATCATGTGAGAACGATGAGTGGTGTTGTCTTGGATGGCAGGCGAGTTATTAAAGTCTCCACACAAAAAGGCATTAGACAGCCATGGATATTGTTTGAGGGAGGCCCACATTTGAGCTCTTGTCGCAGAAGTTTGAGAGGCATAGACAGATGCTATTTCATAAAGATCAGCATGACTGATGCATCTGATCACCATCCATCGAGCCTGGGGGTCATTGTAAGTAACCGTGGGCTGCATATCATGTTTCACCAGCATGCATACCCCCGAAAAGTGCATTGTACCAGCATAAAAGATGTCATAACCAGCAAAGTGGCCTTGCTAGCCAGCCAAGAAGTGTTGGTTGTGTTCCTGTAAAGAAATTACATCGGGGTGCATTCTATGTACATAGTGCCAAAAAAGTCTCCACTTATTGACATTGCAAAGACCTTGAACATTGTATGTAATGCAAGTAATTGAAGTAGACATGGAAGGTATGTACAGCCGAACCAAAAAGCATAGTGAAGGTGTAAGTTGTTAGGCCTCAGCCATGACATCGACGTCCACCTGGCCTTCTGGATCAGTAGCTCTATAATCCTCATCATTGTCACATACAGGGATGCCCCTCTTGAGCACATCAACCCACAGTTGAGAAGTGAGGCTATTAGCAGGGGTAGAGGCCTGACCAGGGGTGGAAGTAGAGGCATCCTAATGGCGAGATTGTAACGGTCGTGGCTTGAGCGCAAATACCTTTTTGGGTTGCTGCTAGGCACCCTGGGGAGAGGCATGAGATTCTGAAATTTTGCCCTTTCCCTTATCCTTTTGCTTGGCTGGAACCTGAACTACATTTTCTTTGGGAGGGGCAGATTTAGATGCCATATCCCCCAACTTGCTAGGCATAGCCTTAGGCCCCGGACCATAAGTTGGAGGGGAAGTATTTTCTGGAGCAATAGCTGTAGGTGGGAGCTGATGCAGGACTGGAGGACACTGTGAAGCTAGGTGGCCAAACTTATGACATGTGAAACAAGCACCTGCAAATACTCCCCATTTCAAGTCAAAATATTTTTCGCCCAAGGGAACATCCTCCACCTCTACCGCAATGGAAGGAGGGGTTGGGTGATCTGTATCCCAAAGAACACAAAACCGATTTCGATTACCCGAAGGACGGGGTGGGCATACAACTTGTCCCAAAGTAGCTGCTAGACTTGGTAACTCAGCCCTCATATAGTCCGGAAAATCCACTACCTCAACCCATACAGGGCAGTGATGTCGAATGAGACCGTGATAATCCTTATTTGGCGACCATGGCATGACATGGACCATTTGTCTACCATAGAATAGAGGGGACATCTCCAATATCTGCTGACGATATGAGGCATCCAAAAAGTGCACTTCATAAAAACCTCGAGGAGCAAAGTATACTCCTTCAACAAAGCAACCTCCCAACAAAGCCTGAACCCACTGAGCTACATCATTTGCTGAAGGTAGCTTCCCTGGGAAGAAAATGATAACTGCTTGCTGAGAAAACTTTCGGAGAGGAGCGACCAATGAGGGCAGCTTCAGCTTATATTTAAGGGCCGGGGGAGGTTTGGCCCACTCCTTTCGGCTGTGATGAAATTCATCCTTGAGCATGTCGAAAACATAGTGAGCATCTACAGAGGCTGAAGTAGAGAAATCAACTTGCTGTCTTTTGGAGTCCCGGGACAGGTCCTTTCGGGAATAGCTTTTAAGATGGTCCTCCATGGAGGTAAGCAGGGCAAGATCGATGAAGTGGCAGAAAAAACCAGCTGTACAGCAGGGTTTGTACAGGGCAAATAGCAGGGGAAAAATACAGGGCAAACAGTACGGACAAGGTGAAACTGTAGTGACTGTACGGATAAACGAGACTGTACGGGATGCTGACAGGGCACGCGGAGGCTGTACGGAGGGAGACGAATTGGACGGAGATGCTGACGGGGCGCGGGGGGGCTAGACTGTACGGAAAAAGGCGGGGGTGTATGGACGTACGGAGGGGGGCTTTAGAAGGGAACAGCAATGGCGATGCACACACACACAACTGGAACGGGATTGCGTAGGAAGAGGCGGGCCTGTTCGTACGGCCGTACGGCACTTGTACGGCGACCGTACAGGTGCACGGACAGGTGGGGGAGCTGTACGGGACCTCCTCTGTCTCACGACCTCCTCTCTCTCACGCTCTCACACACACTTTTTTTTTTTGTGAAACCAAGATACTTATATTATGAAACATTCATTTACATCCGGGCAGTGCTCAAAAGAGAGCCGAAGCCCTATCCATTAGAAGCAGTAAAAGAAAAGTTGAATACAAGAAACATCCAAATCTTCCTCATGTAAGGCATCATATAAAGACTGCCGCAATGAGGCTCTGAAGAACTCATAAGGATGCTGAAGGGGAGAATTCAGATATGCTTTATTGCGCTGCAGCCAGAGGGTCTATAAGGCCCAGTATCTGATCCAGTGGAAGAAGAGAGAATACTGTGACAAAGAAGCTGATAGTTTGCCATACATCCAGAAAAACCTGTAGAACCTGTGTGCTGGAAATCTGAGAGATAAGAAATAGGAGATTCTCTCTAGAAGGTCTCTGGAATATGAACAAAACCACAATAAATGCGGAATACTCTCAGATGTATGGTGACATCTTGGACAAAGAGGTGAAGCTATCCGTCTTTGAGCCAATTTCACTCCCACTAGAAGAATACCAACAATACATTTCCATAGAAAGAGTCATTGCTTCAATGGCATTTTCAACTTCCATATCAATTGCAATTTTCCTTTCCACGAGGCTGATGATTTGTTCAGATGCCATAGAGAATTAGCATGATGGGCAATCGAGGGAGGAGGTAATATCAATCGGTAAGCCTGTATAGAAGTCAATAACTGCAAAGGCCTAGAGGATATGCTTGGACTTGAAGACTGAAGGTGCCAATCTTGAAGCCTGTCTCTGACATTCAATGTCGGAATCGGAACCAGAGGGAGTAGGAGATCAGCAATAGCTTTCCAAATAGGTCTATGATGCATCCCCAGATTGTATTGTCGACATGCTACTGGAAATGTGAGAATATTTCCTTGCATATCTACCACGTCATCAATGAACCGGATACCCAATTTCATAAGATTGTAAGCTCTGATGGGTTGTTGAACAGCAAGGGGAGAGGAAAACACAGCACTCCAATGAATACTTTCCATTCTGAGTGAAGAAGCTATAGAAGCAGGATGAGGAGACCATTTGATGTGAGAGAGTACTTGCTTCCAGTCCTGAATCAAGGAATTAGAAAATGGACAACCAGGGATTTTACCTTGAAATTTTTCAAGTACTACTTCCGATGGATCAACTAGCCAATGTCCATAAGCATTTGTGCTCATCTGACCACACAAAATTGCCAGCATGATAGACCAAGGCTGCTCTTGTTGAAAAAATGTCTTGAGCATAGTGATCTTTCTTGCCAACACATGATATTTGATGTTTATTATATTCAAACCACCATGCATTCTTGGTGAGCAAAGCAAGTCCATTTTGAGCAACCGTAAAGCTTTTTTATGAAGCTTAGTTTTCCAAAAAATCTCCATGGCTTGAGACATAAAAGATATGAGATCTCGAGATGACCAATGTAATAGAGGAAGGTAGAACTGGACATAAGCTAGAACAATAGACTGGACAATTCGAAGCCGTACATGCAGAGGCCAAGTGGAGATCTTCCAATATTCTAATTTGTCCTGAATTTTGTTTGATACCCACGACATTTGTTGCTTATTGCTGATTTTCCAGCCAATAGGATAGCCCAAATGTCTTACTATGTTTTCCGGATAAATAATCTGGCTTGGCCACAGGATAGCATGCCAGTCACAATGCTTGAGAGGCAAGAGTTTTGATCTCTGAAAATTTATTTTTAAGACCAGCTGCCAACCCAAAATCTGAAAGGGTATCCATCAAGAGGCGAATCTCCAATGGACTGTTCTTTGGCATGAAGAATGAATCATCTGCATAGGCCTGTGCAATGAAGGGTCGTGCACCAGAAATCTGAAGCCCCTCTAGCTGTCCAGCATCAACCATGTGATCCATATAAAGAAGCAAAGGATGGGAAGCGATGGCATAAAGCAAAGCACTGAGAGGGCATCCCTGTCGAACTGAACGTTCGAGAGTCCAAGACTCAGACAAATGATTCCCTATAAAGCATTGTGCAGTGGAATTTGAGTAAAGCCAATATATGACATTAACTAGCTTTGGCCCAAAACGAAGTTTTAACATGATTTGAGAGACATAATCCCACTGTACTGTATCAAATGCCTTCGCCACATCCACCTGCATGACCAACACATCTTGATCTGAATATTTTGCATATTCCATTGCGACACGCTCTCACACACACTTTTTTTTTTTTTTTTTTGGTAAAATCCATTGTATTTATATGCTCATGAATTTACAATATGGGAAGTCTCCCACACACTAGCAAAAAACTCCGAAAGAGAGCCCGATAGAAGAACTCAAAAACAAGTAGAGAACACTTCAAGGCAAGTAGCATCCAAATCCCTTGCAGCAAGACTGCCATGTAAAGACTGCTTAAGGGACATTCTGAAGAAAATATATGCCTGAGGAAACTGTTGACCCATCCTAGAATGCAGTCTCTGTGTCCAGATGGTCCATAATACCCAAAAGCGAGTCCAATGAAAGAAAAGGAGTAGTGGAGACATCTGAGATGAGCAGCATCCAAACATCCAGAAAAGTTTCCCAAATCTGATAGAAGGGAACCGAAGCCGCAGTAAATGAGAAACATGAGTGATCAATGTGCGAGAGTGCGGGCAAAACCATAATAAGTGAGGAACTGTCTCGCGGCACGCTCTCACACACACACACACACACACATACACATACACATACACATTTTTTGGTGAAATCCATTTGTCATTATATTACAAAGGACAGTCCCAAAGAAAGGGACAACTGCCTACAAACATCAGAAGATGTCATTAGATGACAAGAGATGCTTGGGATAACTGATATATAGCCAGAGGGGGATCACCAAAGACCTGATGATTGCAGTCCTTCCATAGGATCCAAAGTGCCTAGTAATGAAGCCAACAAAAAAAAAAAGATCATAGCCTTGCCTCATAGGATGAAAACCAAACAGCCAGAAGTTCTTGCCAAAGGAAGCATTGGGAAAACAAGCGTGGAGTTGTTGCTGTACAAGAAGCATGGAATCATGAGACTTTGGGCAATGCCAAAACAGATAAGACATAGACTCCTGAATAGACAAACATCGTCTGGGCATCGTACACACACACACACACACTCTCTCTCTCTCTCTCTTTCTCTTTCTCTCTCTCTTTTCCCTCCCAAAGAGACACATGCACACTTTTTTTTTGTGTAAAAGAATTTTGCATTAAGAGCGCATTTACATTCATGGCTATCCCAGAGTGGGACACACACACATACACACGGGCACGCACCTATGCACGCACACATACATAGAGTTTTACTTCTTTCTTTTTGTCATCGTTAAAAACAATATGTCAAACGATTGGATTTATTATAGACAGAAGGAGGTATGCTTTTATTTTTCTCATTTGCTTCATTTAATGCTTGTGTATGGTATAATTGGCCATATTGTTAGGTCGATGACATTGAAGAATGTAAGGAATTATCTTGATGCATCTCTTGTTTTTTGTTTTGATACTATTCTCGTCTGATAATCACCTGTTCCATATTATCATTGTAGTATGCGAGGAGGGCATACCAAGGCATCTTTTTATTAATATCTTTGCTCTGAATTTTCTTCTGCTCAGTTTTTAGTTCATATTTCTGCTGTGATTTGATGTATAAGCAGCATGAGGAACATGCATAAAAGTCTACTTGTGTGTCTGATTGTACAGGAGAGATCTGAAAAAGCAAGTTGCCCTAATCTGGCAGTTCTTTTAGGTGGTTTCCAGACTCGGACAGGAGAGCAGGTGCACAAAACTTGCATTTTCTTTTGCCTATTTGAGAAAGGGCATGGTGGGTACACATCTTTGGTATATCTTTTTCAATATTCAACTGTTCTGCAATGTAAAGTTTGAATTTAATGTCATGTATATGCCTCAAATTAGTATGAGTTTCCTGCAAGGCAAAGGAAGCTTTAATCTGCTGGTCTCAGATATTTAGAGATTCTAATTTGTTCATAAGCTGTGCTGTACATATTCTTATCCGTTGTCAGCAAAATGGTCTTGGGTTTTACCAAAGTTTTCAAAGTGCAAAATCTCCAGATTCCATAACATGCACACTTCGAAATTCGCAATGGTTTTCTATTGTCAATTCGTCTCAAGTTTTAAAGACATGGGACCTACTTAAACAACTTGCTCTTTTGTCCGTGTTAAACCTATGTAGGTCATTGATTTCTGTGAGGCCACTATAGAAAAGTTTATATCATTTTACACGTGCTATTATCTTTTCCTTGCTCACAGTGAAGCGTGCCTCTGCAAACAAAACTGATAGATTTGATTTAGTATCGAAAATTTACTCCTTGATTGGATTTCCTGATGCTTATTGTTTGACCAGGTGGCTGCAAGTCATTTCCTTTCTTTGAGGAAACTACAGGATACTTACTAATACCTGTGCTAACAAGGGAATGCAATGCACATCAATCCTAGTTGCTCATAGCTTGCCTTAAAAATGTCAAAGCAACCTATGAGAAAACTATACAAGAACTTTTAAAACTTGAAAAACCTGTCCATGGGTGCACAATGTCAAAGCTTCAAGTTTGGACTGGAATGCTCCATTTGATTTGGATGATCTGATATAAGGCTGCCAAGCCATTCTAAAGCTTCATGAATAAGTTGTAGTGATTTTAGCGTTGGACTTCATCTGACAGCTCGACATAGCTTTCCGGATAGGACATTATCGTGAGAAGTCAAAATTGAAGATTGTAAGCCTCCATCTTACAAGCAATTCCAGAGCATGGCAGGGAGCTCTTTTAGTGGCAGATGAAGCATCCAAGAAGTGGAAAAGTTTCAAGAAGCGGTTTTTCGAGAAATTCTTGCCAAATAATTTTTTGTGATGATGTGCATACAACTTTGGAGAGTGTATCCATGACAAACATAGATGCGGTTGAGACTTACAATCAGAAGTTCTTTTCAGCGTACCTCCATATTACTCCCTTCAAGGTAATTTCAAAAAAGTCAAAGATACTGAAGTATCGGGCTGGTTTGCATCCAAGTATTCGTACCCAAGTGAGCATTTAACGCAAGACAAAGCTGCCAGATCTGATGCACTCAGCCCTAGTGGTTGAAGAAATGACGGAAATATTTGCTATGAATGATGGCTGCCTCAAAAAGCAAAGATGGAGATACCTTGAAAAGGAACACGACCTCGACAGTTCACTGAGAAAAGCATCTCCAGTTTCAAAAGCCGAGGGGTTCATCGAAGCCCTACAAAGCAAAGTTGAAGTTTTCACTAGCAAATAAAGGCCTTCGAAAGGATGGAAAGTGTTTCCATTGTGGAAAAGAAGGGCATTTGGCTGCCCAGTGCTCAGAAAAGCCTCCGAGTTTGAGGGAGCAAAAAATGCTAGAGAACCGTCAAAGCCTTTAACGGGAGAAGTCCTTGATATGTTGGGAAGAGCTACTGACCTAGAAGCTCGAGAACTTTGCCTCTCATGGGGTAATGTAAGAGACCAGAATGCTTTGATCTTATTTGATCCAAGAGCTGCATACAATTTCATCTTAGAAGACCTAGCTTTGAGGCTAGGAATCAAGACTGAAGAGTGGGGACCAGCTGTAGATGCAGAATATGTTTTTAAAGGAAAACCAGTTAAAATCACTCTATTGATTGGAAAACCGATGTCATTTTGGGTATGCGGTGGTTCCACAGAAAGGAAGTAAATCTTGACATTAAGACAAGAACTCTCACTTTCATGCACAGAAACAAGGAGCACAAGATTTTGTCCAAAGGAAGAGGCGAGACAATCCTAGCTGTATCTAATATTTCTATTGCTAAGACAATAAAATCAGCTATTTCTACGTACTTTGTTTTCATACGAGAGAGAGAGGGTAAACCTCGAGTGGAAGTGAACCCTGTTGAAAAAGAAAAATGTCTATTCTTTCAGAGATTGTTTCCTAGATTCTCTTCTAGGAGAACTTCCTCCTGAGTGGCCGGGAGATCATGTCATAGAGCTCATTCCAAGAAGTGAGCCCCCGAATGGGCCGCCTTACCACATGAGCGCAGCACAGACTGAAGAAATCATGGCACATGTATAAGATCTACTTTCTAAAGGACTCATCAGACCCAGTTCCTCACCCTTATGTTCACCCATGCTCTTGGTTCAAAAGAAAGATGACTCCTATCATATGTGTGTGGATTATAGAGCCCTCAACAAAATGACGGTCAAGAATAGGTTTCCAATCCCTCACATAGACAATATATTGGATAGACCAAAAGGGGCCACAATCTTTAGTCACATTGAGTTGAAAAGCGGCTACCATCAAATAAGGATCCATCCTCAAGATGTTTATAAGACAGCTTTTCGGACCACGTTGAGATTGTATTAGTTCTTGGTGATGTCCTTCGGGGTTGACCAATTCACCGACCACTTTGAATTGTATGATGGACAGGATTTTCAGACTCGCATGCATTTCACAGGTACTTTCTTTGATGACATATTGGTCTTTTCAAAGACAAAAGAACATAAGGAGCATTTGGCCAATGTGTTCCAAGAACTTCGAAATCACAAGCTTTTCATTAATGGCAAGAAGAGTGAGTTTTCTTGGATGAGATTCACTATCTCGGACACATTATCTCTAAAGAAGGGATTGGGATGGATCCCGCCAAGATAAGAGCCATACAAGAATGGCCAGAACTTACCTCAGTACACGAAGTACACAGCTTCCTTGGGCTTTGCTCCTATTACAGACGGTTCATCATACACTTTGCTGATATAGCAGCCCCTTTATGATGGAAATGGAGAGAGAGAGTAGGAAGCAAGAGAGTGTGAGAGCTGAACGCTGAGTATATGCAATTGAAGAGTGAACCCAAATATAAAGGGGGGATAAGGTTTTGTCTAAGTGACAAACCTTATCCTTCACCAACCGTAGTTAGTGAACTAACTGTGGTTAAGGGGAAAAACCTCTAAATGAGGGAAAAGTGCCCCTAACCCACTTATTGTCATTACATTGGTCACTGCCTGGAATATATCAATAATTCTAACACCCCCCTGTAGTGCCAATGTCATGTACAAGGAAATGATCAATCACCAAAAGGAGATAAGTTCAGGGCATTGCGAAATGCCTCAATTTTCTCGCGTGGAAGTGCTTTGGTGAAGATGTCTGCAACATTGTCATGTGTTGACACATAGATCATACTGATCTGTCCTGCATGCAACTTCTCTCTGACATAGTGATAGTGAACCTCAATGTGCTTTGTGTGAGCATGAAACACATGATTCTTTGCCACTGCTATAGCACTCTGACTATCAGTGAGAATCGGAGAAGGACCCTCCAATGAAAGATGAAGATCAGCAAGCAAACGACGCAGCCAAACACATTCAATTGTTGTTGTGAAAGCTGCCCTCTACTCAGCTTCACATGAGGAAGTAGCCACAGTAGATTGCTTCTTGCTCAGCCAAGAAATGCAAGCTTTGCCCAAAAAGAAATAATTACCACTTGTGGACTGCCTAGTGTCATAGTCTCCAGTCCAATTTGAATCACTGTAAGCATGCATCTGCAAGTCACCCCCCCTGGGAAATATCAAGCCATAAGACTTTGTGCCTTGCAAGTAACGAAAGATGCGTTTTACAACCTACCAATGTGTTGTCTTTGGGCTGTGCATATACCTGCTCACTTGAGATACTGCAAACTGAATATCGGGCCGTGTATTGCACAGATATATGAGGCATCCAGCCGCCTGACTGTAGAGTGTGGCATCTACAGATTCTCTTGCATCGTACATTGTAAGCCTCAGCCCTGGCTCCATGGGAGTAGCTATAGGCTTGCAATCTTGCATCCTGAATCTATCCAAGGGTTTTTGAACATACTTGGATTGAGACATAATGATAGCACGTCTCTCTTGAATGAATTGGATCCCCAAATAATAATGTAACATGCCCAAATCTGACGTGTCAAAAGTGGCTCTCAATTCAGCCTTGAAATCTGCAATTTTATCACTATTTGGCCCTGTGAGCAGTAGGTCATCTACATAAAGAATGATGACCAAGATTTCCCCTCCATCCTTCTTGATGTAGAGGGTACTTTTAGTTGGACTATTGCTGAAACCCTTGCTGGATAGAAAGGCATCTATCTTTGCATACCAAGCACGGGGATCCTGTTTCAGCCCATATAAAGCTTTATTCAGCTTACATAGCTTACATGCATCATCTGATACCGCAAAGCTTGGAGGTGGTTTCACATACACCTCTTCCAACAAGTCTCCATTTAAAAATGCTGTTTTTATGTCCAACTGATGGACTTTCCAATCCAAATGTGCAGCCATGCCAATAACAGTTGTGATGGTTGTCATCCTGGATTAGGAGCAAATGTTTCCTCATAATCAATGCCCTTTTGCTGAGCATATTCCTTGGCAACCAGCCTTGTTTTATACCTGTCAATGGACCCATCGGGCTTCTGTTTGACCTTGAAAACCCATTTTATACCAATGGCATGCTTACCTGGTGGCAAATCCACAACAGTCCAAGTCTGATTTTTCTCTATGGACTGCAGCTCATTGTGCATGGCTTGCATCCATTGCACAGTATCCTTTGCTTCTTCAAAAGAGTCAGGCTCCTCTTCATCAAGGAGAGTCCCTCCATAAGCTGTCTCAACTGAAAGAGCCCCCCCTGCGTGCCTTATTGCACTACGAGTCCTGCTAGGCAATGGAGCCTCAAGCCTACTGTCCCTGAGAGTCTGATGCAACCAATTCGGGACTGTTTTGGCTGTGTGTATCTCTTGAATCTTTTGCTTGACAACTACATCCACACTAAATCAGCCGGTGGCTGGGTTGGGGCATGTGGATCTGGAGGAGGTTGCTGTAAATTCTGAGTTTCAGCGGGGGAACCAAATGCTATAGGAAGCATCCCCTCAAACACATCATTTGAAGAAGCTGGAATCTGAAATTCAGCATGTGTATATGCTGAATTTTCAGAGAATATAAAATCTCTACTAACAAAAATCTTGAGGATTATAGAGACGATAGCCTTTGCTTTGTGAACTATATCCCACAAAAATGCATTTGAGTGCCTTATTTGACAACTTGTGTCTAAACTCCATAGGCACGTGGGCATATGCAACCCAACCAAAAACTCTGAAATGGTCCACTGAAGGCTTTCTCCCATGCCATGCCTCATAGGGAGTGATTGTCTTAAAAGCCTTTGTAGCATCTATCCATCTCCATGGCAATGCGATTCTTCCGCTCAGCTTTGCCATTCTGTTGAGGTGTAAGCCTCACTGTAAGCTGATGCATGATGCCTCTCTCCTTCAAAAATGTCTCAAATTCATGAGACATATACTCTCCCTCTCGATTTGTGCGAAGTGTCTACACCTTGAGTCCTGTCTCATTCTCAACCATAGCCACAAAGTGTTTGAAATGCATAAACACTTCTGATTTTGCCTTGAGACCATAGACCCAAGTGTAGTTGGTGAAGTCATCTATGAATATAACAAAATAGAGATCACCCCCAAAAGCAGGTATCCTCATGGGACTGCAGACATCAAGCTGTAATTTCCGTGTAGCTTTCACTGCACCATCCTTCTTGAAGGGAAGTCTATGCATCTTGCCAAGGATGCAACCTTCACATGCATGTGGAGGAGGCGATTCCAAAGGAGGCAATGCATCAACCATATCATGCCTCTGAAGTGTCATTAAGCTGCCATAGCTCATGTGCCCATACTTGGCATGCCATAACTCCGCATTCTGCATCGCAGCAATGGGAGTGCTAACACATGCAATATCGGATGTTTTTTCACATAGATCAAGCTGAAAAAGACCCCGATATAAAGTGCCAGACAACATCAAAGCATAGTCATTCTCTTTGTCTCTGAGTGCGCACTTGTCATCATAAAAAATAACCTGAAATCGTCGTCTATTGAGTGAGGACACTGAAAGCAAATTCTTCTTTATCCCTGGCACATAGAGACATCTAAAATTCTGAAATCTGTGCCATCAGTGGATGTGAGAATAATGTCTCCCACTCCACACACTGAATAAGAAGAATTATTTGCACAAGTCACCTTCTTTTGGTGGGTGAAGGATGCAGAGATACAAACAGACAAGTGATGTGCTTTGAAGCACCACTGTCAAAATGCCAAGTATGAAGTGTCTCATCGACACTGAGAGAGCATGCATCCTTTGAAGGATCATAACTGCAAGTCAAGAAAGCATATGGGTCATCATCATTAGTGGCGGTAGCATTTGAACAACCCACTGAAAAATCTGAAGTGCAAGACAGAAAGGCATAGTGCTTTTCCACAAAGTCGGCTGGAACATCTCCCCCATCATGAGAATGTGAAGCCGATGCTTCTGACACAGCCATACCGGAATCCCTTTTCTTCTCTTTGGCTATGCGCTTCTTGCATTCTCCAATATAATGACCTGGCTTCTTGCAATAATGACAGATGCCCTCCATCCAACTTATCCTCTTGTGTGAGAACTCCGAACACCTCATTGGGGTTGTTCTGAGCCATTTTCACCAGATAATCTCAAAAATACAGCAAACTGAAAGTAAAATCCCTTCCTGGGATGTAAAATGCACAACTAAAATCTGCAAAGAAAATCTGCCCACAGTAACAAATACTGTCACAACCTATCAAAGGCTCAAAATGCACTTCAATTATCCTGCAAATGCTCTCAATCTGCCAACCAAACACTGCAAAACTTGCCAATGTCTGCAATGTCACTCAAAATGAGTCCAAAATTGCCTGCAATAGTCCCAAAATGCTTGTACACTGCCAAATTGCATCAGAATGCCAAAAGCCCCAATTTCTTCAGGGAAATTGCATCCAAAAGAGGGCAAATTTCCTGAAAGCCCCAAAAATGCAAGAAATTGCAGTGTAAAGCAAAAAGCCCCAAATTTTTGCAAGAAATTGCAACTCAAAAAGAGGCAAATTGACAGAAAGCCCCAATTTGCAATTTATCTGCAAAAGAACCAAATTCTACTGCCAATGTGTGCAAATGAGCACACCCACAATCTCTAAATGCACCTGCTTGAATCCACAGCCAAACAATGGCTCAAAATGCACCAGAGTAAAATATCTGCAAAAAATTCCCAAATACTCAAATGTGACTCAAACTGAGTCCTAAAAGCCTGCAAAGCTCCCAAATTTCTCTTTCACTGCAAAATTGCAATCCAATTGCAGAAGCCCCAATTCCTTGCCACGTATTGCAACGAGAAGAGGGCAAATTGACTGAAAGCCCCAACTGTTGCAAAAATTACAATGCAAGTCTAAAAGCCCCAAACTCTTGAGAAATCTTCAATCTGCCTGCAATACTTGTCCAATCCACAAAATGCAAAGTGCAATCTACACCTGCAAAGCTGCCCTTGCAAAGAATCCTCTGTTGAAAAAGGCCTTGCAAAGAAAACGATTGATGCACGAAGCAAGAAGCAGGTTCAACATTGTACGACAATACGGCACTGATGCTATTGTACGAACCTGTTGGTACGGTTTTGACAACCGTACAGTTGTGCGGACTGGGCAGATCAAACCTGGTGCAGAGTTGTAAATGTACGGGCGCTTGTCCATACAATGTACGGACGACCGTACGTATTGTACGGCAGGTAGCGGCTATGATGTATGGAGGACTGATAGGCAGCTCTACGGCTGTACATTGATGCCTGTTGTACGGATGGCAATTGAAGCTGGTACGGTACCTATACTACAGTACGATGCTGATTGCAGGTTTGTACGATCAAGTAGCGGGAGTTGTACGGCAGGTTATACTACAGGTTGTACGACAAGTTGTATGGTTGGAGCGTCGTTGGGTGTACGGCAGAAATGGAGTGTAGTAACGAGAGCTGTACGGACGAGTTCTCCCAAGCTTGGAATGGAGAGGGTCGAGCTCACAAGTAGGGTAACCTGCTCTAATACCAAATGATGGAAATGGAGAGAGAGAACAGGAAGCAAGAGAGTGTGAGAGCTGAACGCTGAATATGCAATCGAAGAGTGAACCCAAATACAAAGGGAGGATGAGGGAAAAGTGCCCCTAACCCATTATTGTCATTACATTGGTCACTGCCTAGAATATATCAATAATTCTAACACTTTATATGATTTGACCAAGGAATTTGTAGTCTTCAGGACAGCTTTTAACACTCTCAAAGAAAAGTTAACAACCGAGCCGATTCTCATTGTTCCAGATTTACACATACAGTTTGATGTGGATTGCGATGCATGTGGGGAGTGTGTAGGAGCTGCCCTCCACCAAGATGGTCATGTCATAGCTTATGAGAGTCGGAGGCTGTGTGACGAGAGAGATTCATGGGTGTTCAAACCCCATAGGTATGGGAAGGAGAGGAAATACCTGCTTCAAACGCTTGCTCACCGAATTGTGCAAAGCCCAGCCATACTCCCACTCACGATAGATAGCCCTCATACATCACGTATTATTGTGCATGCACATGACGTGATTACCATAATGGCTGCGATTCAAACCCCATACGTATGGAAGGAGAGGGAACACCTTCTCCAGCCGCTCGCTCCCCAAATTGTGCAAGAGAAAGTTGAACGTAGCGTGATCCGGTTGAATTTCAGATCTCATAGAGGCAACCAAGGTCAGTCCCATGCTCGATTAACAACATCCATGCTTTGTTGTTTTACAACATACTCCCACAGTGGAACGAAAGAAACATAGCTGATCTTGCATCAACTCACATTGGCACAGATAGTTCCCCCAACAACACAATACACCCAAAATGCTTTGATACCAAAATGTTATATCAAAATCATGTACTGGAATAAAACACCCGCAGGCATTTGAGAGCCAGGCTTCATCCATCCATTTGCAATCTAATCACATGCTCTTTTTTTTCATGCCTACCTAGCTTTGGTATGTAACAATTTCTATCACTTTTCTTTCTTCAGCGTGACCTAGGTACTAACCCACGTGTATTAATAACCTTAGGCCCTTTTGGGTACTCACATCAATTGTTAGCCACACCTTTTCCCTAGCACCTTCCCTAGGCATATGACTAACAAATTTCCCTGGGCATATGATTAACTAAAACCGATTTGCACGGAGGTTCATTGACCTTTCTTGGAGACCTCCAGACCTTGGAAAACAAATCCTTGACTGTAATTTTCCAACTCAACATAACATTCACATATTTACATGTATATACATTGCCAACGATCTCTCTAAAAGGATATTCTGTCACCGATCCATGCGAGATCCTGTTACAGTCTAACTGAAACGTAATAGGTACTAGCAAAGTTCTGGCTGGGGAACTTTGAAAAAGCTTGTGTCTTCAATCCATTTGTGTAGACGAGTGTGTGTGTGGGGGGATTTGTGTGCATTTTTGTGAGCATTGTTTATACTATGGTCTACTCCCACCATTAGGGCTGATGATATTTATGTGGATGCCATAGTAGGTAGTCCTTGAAATTTTTGGTTAGTTTATGTTTTTCAACATTGTTAATGACTGCCATGAGGTTGAAGCTGCACTATTTCGTTATATTTTTAGAGGAAATTCTTGTCAACAATGGATCGGATAGTGGTGATAAACTGAATTTTGTGGAAGTTAGGGGGGTTTTGACAAGAAAAAAGTTGCTTGGCTTTTGTGCACAACCAGGCAGCAAGTTCCTTATTTTGCAGTGGGTGAATCAGTCTCAAGACATATATGTGGAGTCTTCATTCTATATTGAAGTCAATGTGTGACAATATTGCTCATTGCATGCTATAGGTGAAGAATTTGCATTTAATAATTGAAAGGCCAAATCCTATAAGTGAGGAGGTTTACATTCAAGAACAACTACCTTTTAGCCTTAGACAAAGGCTTCATCATCAAACCATTTGAAAAATGAGTGCCAAAATTAGGAAGCCATACACTAGGAAAGTTTAAAATATATAACCTAAAGCTTTGCATAAGAGTAAAGCTTGTCCTTGATGTATGAGATGCTTTGCTTCCTTGCTAATGTGTATGGTAATGTTGAGTTATTGAAAGTCAAACGTACTCCTAAGGTAAAAGCAACAAATTAATGTGCCTAAAGGCAAAGCTGGTCCTTAGATCTTATTTAATAGTAATTTGGGTCATTCTTTGATTGAGGAGAACATATGTGCTGATTGGATGCGACATTACTGTGTTAGTCTTGGAATATTGCACAGCTTGATAATATTTAGGACACCATCAGGTGCGATTTGGGGTCATTTTTGAACGAGTACACTAAGACAAGATAAAACTCAGTCAAAGAAGTTACAAATAATATTCAAAGGATAGGGCAGAAGAGTCACTAGTTGTATTTCCCTCTTAAGCATTATGTATTGTTGACTTTTTATGACTAGATATAATTGTTGACTTTTTGGTTTATCGTGCACATAGAATTACAGCTCATTTGTTTGGATATAAAATGACGTCTCATTTTTTTTGATTTTTGTAAGACTTAATCTTTCTGTACATTTCTCACAATTGTGTTTTCCTATGTTCTCTGTTTCTAGAACAGTGGCTTGTGTTCCGAGATGATGGGCAGATAACTGCAGCAGATTATGCAAAGACTGCTAGTACAGCCACTACGGAAGGTCGAGCTGTTGGGGAGTGGGACTTTTTGGATATTTTTGACCGCAGTCGCCCCATCAAGAGACGGCGTGTCTTCCTTACTAAGCTTCTGAGGGGAGCTTTTAATGGTTTAGCTTATATGCATTCTAGCGGCCGACTACACCAGAGCCTTGGCCCAGCTTCTGTAGTTATCAAGTATGTTTCTATGTTGGAAATATTTGCATTTGCATTTCTTAGTGGATGTGCACGATAATGGCACTTAGTGGTTGAAAAGGAGCTTGATATTATATCTGGGGTTTCCCAAGGTTATTTGTGATTCAGTTCTCTGGCTTATCTGTAGAAAAAATCGTTCAAAAAAGCTGCAAAGGTATAAGAAAAAAGTTGAAATTTTTATTTGGTTGCCATTGGGTTACTTGACATGCTCAGTCTTGACTGTTAATGATGAGTTGGAGATCTAGCCAAGCAAAGAGTGACAACAATTTAAACAAATATAAACTGATTGCAATGTTGCAAGACTTTTAGCTCTTGTTTTTAACTAAAAGTTTCTGTTGAGTTTTCCAAGCTACTATTCCTGTTTAATCTCTTCCCTTCAATCCTCACATCAATTTAATTGGGGGAGTTTTTAAAAAACCCCTGGAATTAGCTTACCAGAGCGTGGCAGTATGTTCCTAAAAACTGAGCCAGTCTTTCTTTAAACGTTTTGCTACATATTGTATCTTCCGTGGGGAAGATATCAGCTGTGCACAGTGGTAATCTTTTGTTGCAAATAAACAAAGTGTAAAGGGATATTATAAACTACTGAGCAAAACAGAGTTTTGCTGTAGCAAACAGGGAAAGCCGTGATGTTTCTTGATCCTTGATTTGGACAATGGCAAAGAGTTAGAATTGTAGTGTGCTTTGAGATGCAAGGGTTTGTCATGGCAAGGAGTCAAAGTGTAGTATGCCATTTCAGGAGTACATAGATTCTTAGAGATATTTTGCATGATTCAGTCCCTGGTAAGTGATTTGCGTCCTAACTTCAGTGGGTTTACATCCTCTGGAATATCTATCTATGTCTGGGAATAACCCATGGAACATCTTTCAAGAAATGAAGCAAATTGAAGAATTGCTGTATCTTTTTGTCAGGGGTTTGAAAGTTTCCACTTAGCATGTTTCATAGGATTGAAATTTGAAGGTGTGTTTCTCTTCAGGCATTCTCTTGTCATTGCGTTTTTGTGATGGAGTGCAGAATTGCAATTCTTGTTTAGATTTTAACGTGGTTGTTTCTCCCCAACTTGATTTTTGCTTTGATCCTAGAAGATATTTTTTGATACTGACTTTCAACTCTGGGCAATATCAGAAACAATGTGGCAAGATGAAGCATAAGAACTCATAACATTCTCAAAAGCAAAGATGAAATCATCATTCTCTCTGTCCTCGAGCTCAGCCTTCCATTCCTGTACTGGATTTCAGCTTCAATGTCATTCTACCAGGTCTTCAAGTTGATTGCATAGTCCGCGATTCCTTTCAGGATTTTTTCTGTGAGAATCAAGTCATGTTCCATGAGCTCTGCCAGTTTCTGTTGTGTGGTTAGAGGCTCTTTTTTCAGATCTCTTTTCTTTTGAGGTACCCCACCAAGACTTCCACAGTAGCACAAAATTAACAAAATCATAATTAAACTGAAACTAATTTCTGAAAAATCCATATAAACCAGAGAGCATATGCACATATGTTTAGTCCATTCAGCCAGCTGAAGGGTCCTGGGTCAGTGGTAGAAAAGCAGCTTTCCTGGCAAGGCATTCTACAGTCCTCTCTCACAGCCTTCCAAGCCTTTCAAACTCCATGGAAGGCCATGAACACAAAAAATCCTCCCCATGGGTTTAGATATTTAGTATTCATGTTTGTGTTTGTATTTGTCGTGGGTGTGGATGCTCGCTTAGTGGCTCCGCCCATTCAGCTTATTGTATCTGGTTTTTCAGTCTCATAGACCCTTTGGTCTTTCGAAGACTTTAATAAACTTTCTTTATCTATTTATTTCTTTTTGCTGAAGCAAGTCTATTTAGCAAGTAGATTCCCTATCCTACGCCCTCTATTGCAGGTTCAGTTTGTGGAAAAGACTCTCTAGCAAATTTCTTAAAATCCCCTCATACTTGCTGCTTGCCATCGGATCTTGTCTGCTGTTCTCATGTCCACATAGCACTTGTGGTGAATAGCTGCTGTGACCTGCTGGCCACTAGAGTACCTTGAAATTGCAGCCAGTTGCAGTGATCAAGTCACCTCAAGACTGCCCTTTGAACCAGATGAATTTCCCCTACATCCACCCTTAAATTTTGCCCCACAAATTTCCGCAGCTGTGCAGAAGAACTTTTGGCGTAGGTTCTAGAAATCCCTCAGGAACAGAAAGGTCACTCTTTTCTTTTGGCTTTCTATTCATGGAGGGATTGCAGTGAACCTGTGGAGATCCAGGTTCGGGGCTGACCCTACTTGTCCTCGTTGTCACATGGCAGTTGAGTCAGTACAGCATTGCCTTTGGGAGTGCAGACAGGCGAGGACGATTTGGAAAGGTGTTGCTAGGATTTTCAGCATCTTTCATACAGCACCTTTCTATATGACCTGGGGTTCAGTGGCTTGGTTCTCTCTTATTGGCCCACATGTGTTCTTCGAGGGACATGATCCAGATCCAGCTTTCATTGTACGACAACATTCAGTGGAGTCTTGTTCCCTCCAGGATGTTCCCCACACTCCTTTCAGAGCTGCTCATGCCTCAATAGACACGTCTTGGGAGATTTTGGCTAGCATTGCAGCTTGGCATATTTGGAGAGCCAGGCGTACAGAGGCTCACCCTTCCCAGATTATGGCCAATATTTGGACTGACACAGTACACACTCTGCTGGCCATTTGGGCCAGCATGCAGGGATCCTCCAGAGCAGCCACTGCTAGGAGAGTTACTTTTTTCAGAGTTTGGAGGGGATCTCCTTTCTTCTTTGAGTTGCCTTTAGGGTTGAGATGGCATTTTCAGCCTCCGCCTTGGTTCTTTATTAGCTCACTTTGAGCTATTTTTTCCTCATGCATTGCATGATGTACTCCCGCATTTGAGCTTGCTCTTCCGCCTTGGTTCTTTATTAGCTCACTTTGAGCTGTTTTTTCCTCATGCATTGCACGATGTACTTCCGCATTTGAGCTTGCTCTCGTGGTTTTCATTCATACTTAATGAATAATTTTTTTGAAAAAAAAAAAAAAATTTTTTTGCCTCACATTCAAGTCTCATTTCCCTCATTTATCCCTCCTCTTTTCCCCCCATCCATCTCATCTCCTCCTTTCCTCCCATACATCTCATCTCATATCCCACCCTTAGTAGCTTTGCTGTTATGTTGAGATGGATATGTTGGAGAGTACACCGGAGGAATCCCTTCATAGATTCAGTGCATCCTTCACTAGTTGTAGCTATCAACTGAGTTACTCTCATTTCCCTAGGCCCTAGTTGGGTAAGGGTGATCAGCCAGATGCTATTCTCTTCTCTCCTTTGATGGCCAAGGTTGACAATTTTCAATCTTTATAATAATGGAACAGTGCATAACAGAATTCTATCTTAAGTTTTTAAAACTAAGTCAATCTAGGAATTGATTAAGTTGATGTGAATGGGCATGGATCTCCCATGTTGGGCCAAATTAGAAGTCTTGTGCACTCAGCTATCGGACTGTGTGCTTTCTTCGGTCTCCTAAGTCTTGTTCAGAGGTCACAACCTAAAGGTGGATTGTGTCGAATAAAACAAGCCTTTTGGTGGAGGTCCCACGTTGGCCCCTCAATTAGTGTCTTTCTTTGCATGGCAATCATATACTGAAAAAGAGACTAAAACAGTGACTTTCAACCTACCTCACTAGCACCAAGGGTTCACATCTTTTACCTATAATATTTACAACAAGTTCTGTATATATGAGCTATGGCTTAGCTTTTCTTCTTTTGCTTGGATGCAAAGAATCTTCTCTCAATATGAGGCTCACAAGGGATCTCTCCAGGGATTCCAATAATACGTTGGCTCAGCTTTGTGTATGCAAGAATGGCTAGAAGACTGCCCATAAGGGGTCTTCACAGGTCTAGCCCTCAACTTGAAGCTCTGATACCATGAAAGGAATTAGAGGAGTTTCACCAGACTGTGATTCTATGATAATGGGGGAATTAGAATTTGAAATGCACACACTGAATTGCTACGATTTGAAAAAACATTTACTGGCTACATTCACTAGCTACAATGCTCTTTTGAGATGGAGAGATGCACACACTAGAAACTGCAGCAGGTTGGAAATGGAAGCAAGAGTCAAGAGAACAAGAAGCTGAAGGAAGCTTGGACCCTAACTAGGGTCAAAACATGTGGTGACTAATTGACCCACAAACTCTACCCTAATTGAGGTTAGGGGAGAAAGCCTTATAAAGGAAAAAAGTACCCCTAGCCCCTTATTACATTGGCCAGTGCCTTGGAGATTAAAATTTCTAACACCCCCCTTGCAATGACAATTTCAAAATGTACAATGAATAATATCATCACCAAACGGTAGGTGCTCTCACTGCATGTAGCCACTCCTTGACATTCTAATAATGTATCTCTATGTATCTCATACATGTATGAAACACTAGGATTCCGTGCCATGGCAACGACACTCTGCTTATTAGTGAGAGTTGGAGTAGGCTCCTCCAATGGTGCATGTAGATGTACCAACAAACACCTCAACCAAGCACACTCCACTGCGGTTGTGAAAGCTGCCCTGTACTGAGCTTCACAGGAGGAGGTAGCAACCATCGATCGTTTCTTGCTCAACCAAGAAATGTATGAGTGTCCGAGAAAGGAATAATTACCACTGGTTGTTTGCCTAGTGTTAAAGTCACCAACCCAATCCGAATCGCTGTAAGCATGTTCATAGTAAGTGCAAGTCATCCCCCTAGGAAATAGCAAACCAAGAGACCAAGTACCTTGTAGGTATCTAAACACACATCTCAAAGCCTACCAATGTGAAGCCTTATGGTTGTGCATAAATCTGCTCAGCTGGGCTACTGCATATTGAATCAGAATGTTTGGCCATGTATTACACAAGTAAATTAGGCATCTTTCACGAGGGCATGATTTCTGGCGCATGCATGTTGGCCTGCATGTGGGCAGGACCGTGGGAGAGCAAGGAGCGAGGTCATGGGTTGCTTGATGTGCTAGAACCCCTAGCAATTGTGCCTTGGGGTTGAATTTTGTGGTTTGGACCAAGAAGGAGGCTAAGTACCTTAGTTTCAAGTTAGGCCATTGATATAGAGCCCCACTAGAAGGGGGCTAGGGGCAAATGAAAACGTGGGTTGCCACATGGCTAGCATGCAAACCCAAATTGGTAAGGTTGCCCATGGAAGGTCTGAGAAAAAGAACCACGAAGAAATGACTATGACGGGCGACGTGGGTGCACGGGAAAATACACCACGGGCTGATCGGCCATCACGGGAGTTGAGACAAGGACATGCAAGCCCATGGGTTGGGGGAAAAGGATTCTGATATGGCATTATATTACAAGAATAGTTACCTCCAAAAAGAGGCACTAGAAAATCACACACACACACGTTTTTTTTTTAGGGGTAAAATCTTTTATTTCCGTGTGGGAAATCCCAAAAAGAGGTAAAAACCCACCAATAAGTACAAAGAAAAAATTTACGAGTAAAGCCTCAGAGTAAGAGTCATGAGGCAGCCAAGTAAAAAGTTACAAGATCAAACTGGAGGAGGATCAAACAATATATCCTCCAGTTTCAGATTGTTGCTTTGTAAAAATTGATGTAGTGAAGAAACTACACCATCAATAAAAACCACGTGTTTTTTGCCCTTGTGATTCTTCTTAATATAAGCTGGAAGCTGGAATTTTTGAATCACAAGGTCAAAAACCTGTTGCAACATAAGATGAAAAGACTCCAGAGAAAAAGAACCATCTGCATCTTGAACAAAAAGAGACTCTGGCACAGTCTTCACAGACATAGGAAGTGGATCAATATCTATACTCTCTGAAGAAGGAGCATCTGACGAAAGAGCTACATCAGATAAATCAAGACTTATCATGTCAGCTTCAGTCGGGATAGCAACTTGAGAGAGAGCATGTGAATCATCCTGTAAAATCCCCTCTGCAAGGGGCACATCCATATCCTGAGGAGAAGGAGACCGATGGTGCGATCTTGAGCTTCTTCAGCAAGAGAAAGATTGGCCTGTGATTTATCTACCTTCCTCCAGTAGTGCTTCGGAGCAGTAGAAGAAGGCTTCTCCAATGAAGCCATAGTAGAAACCGGAGGAGAAGGGAGAGTAACCTTGACAGTTGAAGAAGGAGTAGGAGGAATGGGCCTGGATGCAGAAGGGCAATCACGTGTAAAATGACCAACCTGTTGGCACCGATAACATGCAGTGGGAAAAGATGCAAAATGCAGCCTGATGCGCATTGGATGGGCAAATTCCAAATCAAGATCCAGAGTAGATGGCGCGGGCTGCATCATATCCCACAAAATGCAAAGGCGAACATCACGGGAAGCTTGCAAGAACTCCTATCGTGGAACATGAAGAGGCCTCCCCAAAAGCGTTGCAAGAGTAGGAAGATGCTGAAGAAGAGGCACAAGCAATGCTTTGAGAGTAATCCAGACCGGACAGTGTGTCAGAAGGGTAGCAGAAGGATCAAAAAGTGGATCCCAGGGTGTCACATAAGCAAAGAAACCAGCCCCAGGAACACCAGCACGACTGACAAGCCGCTCCACCACATCAGTTGAAGAACAGTGGGCATAATAAAACCCTTTGCCCAGAAAGATAAAGGAGAAAATACAATCTGGACCCACTGCGGCTTCAGCCTAACGACGAAGATGAGCGGCAGAAAGAACCCTGCCCATAAAGTAGAGACAGACTCCAAATTGTTGAGCTTGTCGAAGACTTGAAACCAGAAGGTCAAAATCCAATGAACAAACAAACGGGGAACCCACCGATGAAGGAACATCTGTGACAAAGGCTGAACATAACTCGCGCAGAAGATCCAGCTGAAGGGAAGAAGAAGGGCCATCTGCGAGATCAAGCTTTGCCGATTTGAAAGAGGATGAAGAAGGCAAAGCACCGCACTTCTGTCGAATGAAAACTTGGGCAGGAGGAACAGAGGAAGCGAAAAACACAAAAGAGGTTTCGGGAGCCTGTACGGATTGCAAAACTGGCTAGGGGACAGATGCAGAGGCGGCAAAAGTATGTACGGATGGGGAAGAGGGTCGTACATGCTGTACGGACGTCGAAAAATGCACAGAGGGGGGTTGGCAGGGTACGGATGAGAGCGAGGAAGGCCTTGGGGTGGACAGACAGGGTATAGAGGAGGGCTAAGGTACGGGCAGGGAGGGAGAAGCAGCCGAGCTCTCCATAGCTCTCACACACTTTTTTTTATAGTAAAATCTTATATTTTTGTGTGGGAAACCTCAAAAGAGGTAAAAACCCACCAATAAGTACAAGGCAAAAATTTACAAGTAAAGCCTCCGAGCAAAAGTCATGAGGCAGCCAAGTAAAAAGTTACATATCAAGCTGGAGGAGGATCAAACACAGCATCCTCCAGCTTTAAATTATTGCTATGTAAAAACTGATGCAGTGATGAAACCACATCATCAATTGGCCATGGAAGTAGAAGGGCAGGCATGTGCAAAATGACCAACCTGACGACACCGATAACAAGCTGTATGAAAAGAAGCAAAATGTAGCCTGATGCGCATCGGATCAGCAAAGCCCAAATCAAGATCCAGAGTAGATGGCATAGGCTGCATCATATCTCATAAGATACAGAGTCGAACATCATGGGTAGCCTGCAAAAACTCCGGTCTCGGAACATGGAGAGGCCTCCCCAGAAACATTGCAAGAGTTGGCCGATGCTGAAGAAGAGGCACAAGCAGCGCTTTGAGAGGTCGAGGCAAAAGGATTTTATACAATGCAGGAACAGTAATCTGAGATAGCCTCAAAGGACGAGAAGAGGACACTGGAGGAGTCAAAGTTCAATCTTCCAGCCGGTCCTGAAGTTCCAAAGGAGGAATCGGAACAAAAGGCGAAAGCATAGAATTAATTTGTTGCCACAAAGGACGATAATGAGAGCCTAATCCATATCTGGTGGCTGCCAGAGAAAAAGAAAGCACAGTACCAGCATCATCAATAACATCAGCAATCGAGGTGATGTCTTTAAATGAGACAAAGTAGGAACGTCGAGGTTCCTGTAAAGCGGATGTGCACACTTTCTGAGCAAAAACCTATGGGCAGAAAAATCTGAGCGATAATTTTTGACACCAACCATGCTTGTATATTTCTCAAAGGAATATACAATTCTTTCTTAATTTCTCATTTATGGAACCATATACTTACTTATTTTTCATTATAACCCTCATTTTAGAGAACATCATCTATATATGAACAAATAGTGAACACTTTAGAAACTGCTATAAATACCTCCCTACCATACTCTCTTTTGAGGATTATGGTAATTAAATCAATTTAAAAGAGTTTCCCTAATCTTTAGCAATTCCATATTTGAAGCTCTCATATAACAATGTATACCATATTCTTTGGATGAGTAAGAAAAAGATATTGGAAACCTCATACTTGAGGCCATTATAATCGATCATAAATTAATCTCTAATATATTATCAAATATGGGAAGGCAAGGAACGAATTTTCAAAATGTTCCCAATTCTCCAAACCTAAGTACTTTTAAGGAAATGTGGTATCTATTGAGCTCCTTCCTACCATAATATGAATTAGGGAGCAGTTGTAACTCTCATATACATCTTGAAATTTTTACTTTTTATCTTTTATAACTATCAAAAGTATAATTTTAAGCCTACCATTACATAGATCATGAAATTTTGAACATTTTTCCTTTTTATAGCTCCTCAATCTGAGATAAGGAGCAAAAGTTATGACCGCTTGTGCGTAGGCTCTCCAAGGGTATTCCGCCGGCGGAATAGGGTTGGGGGGCAAGCTCTTCAAACCATATTATCTGGAAAAATACACTTAGAGGGTCTATTAAAAAAGTATTATATTATTTTCTTAGGTCATCCTGAGGAACTATAAAGAGGATATTTGCTCAAAATTTCATGATCCAACCAATGGTGAAAGGAAAAGAAAGGATTTTTGAAAGTGATAAAATAAGTCACCACTTGGACATTATATATGTATATTATATAAAGGTATATTTATATCTATATCTATTTATTAGTATTTCGTATTTACTTACATATTCCTTGAAATAATTTGGATTTTTTTGCTCCTTAAAAATGACTTGAGCCTATATATTTTGACCCCTCCTACCTTTTGTCCGCTCGTTGCTCGGGGGCTTGTCGCTCAGGGGTTTTGGCTCGAAAAATGGAAACCCCCCTGTAAAGCCAAGGGAGACTGAAAGACTTTCGACCAATGAATGCTTTCAGCTCTCAACGAATTTCCAAGCAAAGACTACCGACCATTCCATTCCAGATGAGAAAGAACATGCTTCTAGTCAAGAAGCAGGCGAGAGACAAAAGGGCAGCTAGGCAAAGTACCATCAGTGCAGCCAAAAAGGAAATCCCATTGATTGAGATGCTAATGACCAAACACAGAAATACTGATATGAGTGACCAGAGATCTAATCATAAGAGCCCAAGGTTGATCACCTTGCAAAAATTGCAGCAACATTTTTCCCCTATGGGCAGGGATATGCACGTGAATATCCGTGATGTTCAATCCACCATGCATCTTGGGAGAACAAATGTGATGCATCGAAAGCAGCCTGAGACTTTTTCTGCCATGTTTGGATTGCCAGAAGATTTCCATAAAGACAAACATGAAAGATGTAAGATCTGCCTTAGTAAACATGATCAATGGCAAGTAAAATTGATCATATGTCATAAGGATGGACTGCACTATTCAAAGGCGAACATGCAAAGGCTAGGTTGCGAGTTTCCAATACTGAAGCTTTTTCTGAAGCTTAGCCAAAACCCAATCAGTTTGTTGTCAGCGAGTGAGTTCCCACCCCAATGACGAACAAACTGAGTGGGTGGAATGATATCCCCGGGCCATAAGAGACTATGCCAGTCTTTGGAATGCAAAGGGAGCAGCTTAGACTTCTGAAAATTAACATGAAGACCAGCTGCCAAACCATAAACAGAGAGGGCCTCCATCAAGGCACCAAGATCATGGGGCGTATTCTTTGAGGTAAAGAAAGAATCATCAGTATAAGCTTGAGCAACCATGTTGCGATTAGCATCCAATTCCAAGCCATGAAGTGATCCTATAGCCACAAGATGATCAATATATTGCAGCATAGGATGAGTAGCAATGGCATACAGTAAAGCACTGAACTTTAATAGAGGACTTTAATACAATCATATCATATCATCTCTCTCTCTCTCTCTCTCTCTCTCATAAGAGGACCTAATGGAAAAGAATAGAAAGTTTACATAAGAGATTTCTTATAGGGGAATTGGGGGTTAAGGCTCCGACACCTTACCCCGTCCTATTGCTGAGACGGGCATGATACCTCTTGAAGGGGAGGCACTATGCCAATTCATAGCTTACCTCAACAAAGTATACCTCACAAGGCCTTGGAAGCTACACAAAACATTGGATATAACAGTAGCTGTTGATTTACCAGAGGATGCATGTGAGATCAAGGGGACAATGACATAGAAGATGCTACAAACATTATTGCAAAACCTAGGGGAAAAAATGATGTTCTACAAATGGGAAATTAATCCGATGGACAGCTACGGGATGCAAAAATACCTTGGGGAAGGCTTATCAATGATTAAAAGGCATCTAATATGCAAAATGAGAATCAGCTCACATGACCTGGAAGTGGAGAAGGGAAGGTGGGCAAGACCTAGGGTATCAAGAGAAGAAAGAATATGCAGAATCTGCCCCGCAAGGGAGGTGGAAATGAGCAGCACGTACTCCTAAGATGTTGGGCCTATGCACACATCAGAGAAAGATATGATGAAAATAGGGAAAACCTGGAAATTCCATTAGAGCAGCTGGCTACAAAGCTAGGAAGTTATATAAAAGAAGTTTTGGAACACTGCAATAAGGTACTTGGACTAGCACACAAGCTAAGCTCAAAAGTACTAGCTACATAGCACGTCAAACATTATTTTTTTCTTTCATCAGACGTAAAAAGATCACTATTTGTTGATAGTTATCACTAGTCCCATAGATCCTGAAAGGTCTCAAGAGGACTTTAATACAATCATATCATGTGTGTGCGCGAACGCGAGTGTGTATTCCTGTTCAGGCACTCTAGTAAGGCGCTTTGTCTCAGGCATTCAGCTCATTTGCTCTTGCTCAAGCACTCTCGCTTAGGCACTCCTTCGGCTAAGGTTGCACAGTTGTTCTTTTGCTTCCCTGGGGCCTGAACCCCTCTTTCTCTCTTTGTTATCCCTTTGTTAAGCTACTTCTCCTCTAGGCCCGCTCCCTTTTTCCCTTTTACAGTTTCACAATTTCAACTACGCTACCTCTATAGTCTCAACTTCCTCTCTTTTTCCAACCTTGAGCTTGAGCTGATCCCCCAGGTCAGTTCAAGGATTAAAAGAGCTAGGGGTTTTGCAGCTTAGGCCATTATGGAATAGCAGAAGCTAGTTGCCGCTCTTGCCACTGTGACTCTCACAAAGAGATTATCCTACTCTTTCATCACCTCTGCCGTGACACCCACCCCTTATGCAATGACCTACAAGAGACAGTGGAGAAAACTTGCCGTGGGTTTAGACCAACAAAACAATATCTATTTTCTATAGCTTAGAGTGATCAGGCTTCTTACTTGCGTCCTTGGAGAGGAAAGTCTTTGGCCTGGAAAATAATGGAAAAGTGGAGATAATCTAGGAGGTAATGCAAAAATGCAATGTAATAATAGCTGCGCTATAGTCGGTATTGAAGGTTTAAGATAGGCTACCACCTAGCTCAAGTCCGTGAAGCATGAAATTACAGCAGCAACAGAGAACAAACTCAATACATGGGACGTGCATGGGGAATTAAAATAGCAAGAAACTAAGGATTCCGATGAGACGATTCTATGCATAGGGGGCCAGCTTGAGGGCTGGTATGCCGGAGAAGCGTGCACGGTAGAAAATATTGATCCCATTAAGGAGAAGATACTAAGGAAAATAAGAATGACAACAAATGTTCTTAGGAGCAAGGAGCAATAATGCGAGAAGCGGAATCCGTAAAATACACAATATAGAAAGTGCACAGAATGGAAGAGAAAGAGAGACACTGATATTCATGGTTTACCCAATGTGGGCTATGTCCACGGAGAAATAGCCAGTTCTGTGTTTTTCTTATCTATCAACAAGCAAGAAGAAACAAGATACAAGCAATATATCCACTGCTCTTATGCTATGTGAGCCACACCCTTATTTTACAAATTTGACCACACAATTCATGCACCAATTTTCATGTATTTTTGGCTTCAAGGCTGGCGACAGTAGTAGGGGGGGGCTTTGTCCCCCTCCCCCCCCCCTCTTTCATAGAATGGGTGTAGACATGCTTGGGTTCAAAGCACGGCTAAAAAAAGATTAGGATCCACATACAACAAAAAGATTAGGATCCACATACAACAAATGTAGCGGAAAGTAGAACTAGACTATAGAGTTTACTAGGGAGAAACTACGTTCTTGCTGTCATAAACACCCCTAATGTGTTTATATATTTTTGTATTTTAATGTGCATGTTTGAGAGTGAGGAAGAAGAGATGAGCTAACAGCTATAATCTTGAGTACAGAAGAAGACAGGAGAATTGGAGGTTTGAGTGTTTACTCACTGCCATCAGGAAGTGATGGTTTCATAATATTCTATAAATTATTTTGGCATTTATCATGAGAGGATCTGTGCCCCATTAATCTTTGCAATGGTTGTGAAGGCTGGAATTTATAGTCTTGTTAAGTGCAAAATTTACATAAAACTTTATATGATTTTTCTTTTTTATCTTTGTTTTGTAGTACAATGGAGGAAAGAGATGTTTACTTTCTTGAATCTCAACTGCGAGACCTGGCTTTTGCTGTTGATGTGAGGTAATTTGTTCAATCTTGATTGCGTCTCCTTCCTACCGAGGACAAAATATACTAGTCTTTCCATCTAGTTTTTGTTACTATGTCAATGCTAGGTATATGCAGAAGAACAATCCTTTTAAATCAAGTGTCATGCAGTTGTGATGGAGTGTTTTGTTCCTTAATTTGAAGGTTTTATACACCTATCAAGATAGCTATGATTTTATTATGACATTCTAGAATCTACACCATGTGGGGTACAATGTGTATGAACCAAAGGGTTGTGAGAAAAATGGAAGCAAGAGCAAGAGTGAGCAAGTAGAGAGTGAGCTGAACGTAGGTCACTCCCAAAGTGGACTGAATGAAGTGTAGCACAATGAAAGAGATGAGGGGTTTTGTCTAAGTGACAAAACCCTATCTAATCACTAACCGTAGTTAGCGATTAGACTGTGGTTAGGGGGAAAAACCTCTAAGAGGGAAAAGTGCCCTTACCCCACTTATTACATTACATTAATGATTGCCTAGAATATAATAATAATTCTAACACTCCCCTACAGTGTCAATGTGGTGTACAAGGTAGTGATCAATCACCAAAAGGAGATAAGTTTAGGGCACTGTGAAATGCCTCAAACTTCTCACGTGGAAGTGCTTTGGTGAAGATGTCTGCGACATTATCATGTGTTGACACATAGATCGTACTGATCTCCCCTGCATGCAACTTCTCTCTGACATAATGATAATGAACCTCAATGTGCTTCGTGCGTGCGAGCATGAAACACAAGATTCTTTGCCACTGCTATAGTACTGTGACTATCAGTGAGAATTGGAGAAGGACCCTCCAATAAGAGACAAAGATCAACGAACAAACGTCGCAGCCAAACACACTCAACTATCGTTGTGAAAGCTGCCCTATACTCAGCTTCACATGAGGAAGTAGCTACTATAGATTGCTTCTTGCTCAGCCAAGAAATGCAAGCTTTGCCCAAAAAGAAACAATTACCACTAGTGGACTGCCTGGTATCAGTCTCCAGCCCAATCTGAATCACTGTAAGCATGCATTGGCAAGTCACCCCCCCTGGGAAACACCAAGTCAAAATACTTTGTGCCTTGCAAATAACAGAAGATGTGTTTTACAGCCTGTCAATGTGTTGTCTTTGGGTTGTGCATATATTTGCTCACCTGAGATACTGCATACTGAATATCGGGCCGTGTATTGCACAAGTAGATGAGGCATCCAACAGCCTGGCTGTAAAGTGTGACATCCATTGATTCACCTGCATCATACATAGTAAGCTTCAGCCCCGGCTCCATGGGAGTGGCTATAGGCTTACAATCATGCATGTTGAATCTATCCAAGAGTTTCTGCACATACTTGGATTGAGACATAACGATGCCACGCTTGTCTTGTATAAACTGGATCTCCAAATAAAATTTAACATGCCCAAATCTGTCATGTTAAATTCAACTTTCAACTCAGCTTTGAAATCTGCAATTATATTCTCATTTGACCCTGTGAGCAGCATGTCATCGACATAAAGAACGATGACCAAAATATCCCCCCCATCCTTCTTGATGTAGAGGGTGCTTTCCGTGGGACTATTATGTAACCCCTTGCTTGCAAGGAATGCATCAATCTTGGCATACCATGCACGTGGGGCTTGTTTCAGCCCATATAAAGCTTTGTTAGGCTTGCAAATCTGAATTGCATTGCCAGAAAGTTCAAATCCAGGAGGTTGTTTGACATAAACCTCTTCTCGCAAGTCCCCATTAAGGAAAGCTGTTTTTATGTCCAATTGATGGACATTCCAAACAAAATTTGCAGCCATTGCAATAACTGACCATATGGTGGTCATCCGGGATGTAGGAGCAAAAGTCTCCTCATAATCTATGCCCTTTTTTTGTGCATAGCCTTTGGCAACCAGCCTTGCCTTGTACTTTTCAATAGACCCATCTGGCTTCCTTTTCACCTTGAAAACCCATTTGGTACCAATGGCATGCTTACCTGGTGGCAAATCCACGACAGCCCGAGTCTGATTTTTCTCGATGGATTGCAGCTCATTGTGCACGGCATGTGGATCTCATGCCATGTCGCATAGGGAGTGATTGTCTTCAAAGCCTTTGTGGGGGCCCGATTCAAAACATAGTTGGCACACATGAGGCCTTCAAGCCAAAACCTGTGAGGCAACTTTTTACTAGTAAGCATGCATCTATCCATCGCCACAAGAGTGCGATTCTTGCGCTCAGCTTTGCCATTCTGTTGAGGTGTAAGCCTCACTGTAAGTTGATGCGTGGTGCCTTTCTCCTTCAAAAATGCCTCAAACTCATGAGACATATACTCCCCCCCTGTATCTGTGCGAAGTGTCTGCACCTTGAGTCCTGTCTCATTTTCAACCATAGCCGCTAAGTGTTTGACATGCATAAACACTTCTGATTTTGCCTTAAGACCATAGATTCAAGTGTAGTTGGTGAAGTCATCTATGAATGTAACATAATAAAGATAACCCCCAAAAGCAGGTGTCCTCATGGGACCGTAGACATCACTGTGAATAAGCTGTAATTTGCGAGTAGCTTTCACTGCACCATCCTTCTTGAAAAGAAATCAATGCATCTTGCCAAGGATGCAACCGTCACATGCATGAGGAGGAGGCGACTCTAAAGGAGGCAATGCATCAACCATATCATGCTTCTGAAGTGTCATTAAGCTGCATAGCTCATGTGCCCATACCTGGCATGCCATAACTTCGCATTTTGCATCGCAGCAATGGGAGTGCTCACTTATAATGCAAGATCGGATCTTTTTTCATATGAATCAAGCTGAAAAAGACCCTAATACAAAGTGCTAGACAACATCAAAGCATAGTCATTCTGTTTATCTCTGATTGCGTACTTGTCATCATAAAAAACAACCTGAAATCGTCCTCTATTGAGTGAGGACACTAAAAGCAAATTCTTCTTTATCCCTGGCACATAGAGAACATCTGAAATTCTGAAATGTGTGCCATCAGTGGATGTGAGAATAATGTCTCCCATTCCACACACTGAATAAGAAGAATTATTCGCACAAGTCACCTTCTTTTGGTGGGTGGAGGATGCAGAGATACAAACAGACTCTTCTTGGAAGTGAGGTGCTTTGAAGCACCACTGTCAAAATACCAAGTATGAAGTGTCTCATTGACACTGAGAGAGCATGCATCCTTTGAAGGATCATAACTGCAAGTCAAGAAAGCATATGGGTCATCATCATTAGTGGCGGTAGCATTTGAACAACCCACTGAAAAATCTGAAGTGCAAGACAGAAAGGCATAGTGCTCTTCCACAAAGTTGGCTATAACATCTCCCTCATCATGTGAATGAGAAGCTGATGCATTTGACACAGCCATACCTGAATCCCTTTTCTTCTCTTTGGCTATGCGCTTCTTGCATTCTCCAATATAATGACCTGGCTTCTTGCATTAGTGACAAATGCTCTTCTTTTTCTGCTTATCTGCATCACCCTTGGCCTTATAAGAGGGCTGTCCTAAATCAGCTTTATGCTGATGTGTGGGCTGATTGGCATGTTGCTTTTGCTGCCCTTTTCCTTTGGTCTTAAACTTGGAAAGCATGGCATGCTCGCCAGCCTGGGTTGCCATATTTCTTCGTGTCTGCTCCTCCTGCAACAGAAGTCCTACCAACTCATGAAAAGAGAGAGGATTGCTATCCCTCCTCAATGACAAATTCAGCGAGGTGTGGAAACCAAGATAGGACTCAGGAAGAGAATTTAGAGCGGTGGTAATCATCTCTGAATTCGGAATGACTTCATCAATATTCAGTAGTTGCTCCCTCAAATCCTGAAGCTTTGTGAGGTGAGAATTCATGGAATCTCCCTCATCCATATGCGTATGAGAAAGCTCTCGCTTTAGAAAGGAAACTCTGGCATCATTTCTTGCTACAAACATACTCTCCAATATCTCCCAAGGTGCCTTTGATGTCTTGCATGACCGAATGTGAGGTATAATGGACCTCTTGATAGAGAGAGAAATCACTGATAGAGCTTGTGCATCTTTAGAATCCCATCTTTTCTGTCTTGCTGTGGGAGCTCCTGGAGGGGCAGCTCCAACTACTTGTGCTGCATTTTGACCTCTACCCCTGCTTTCAGTTGTAGGAGTGACAGGTGTGGCCACTGTATCTGGTCTTGCTTCATCTCCATTGGCATAATCCCAAAGATGTCTGCTAACCAAGATATTGCGAACCATAAAACTCCACAAGTAGTTGGTGCCATCCAACTTATCCTCCTGTGTGAGGACTCCGAACAGCTCATTGGGGTTGTTCTGAGCCACTTTTGCCAGATAAACTTAGAAATTCAGCAAACTGAACAAGTAAAATCCCTTCCTGGGATGCAAAATGCACAAGTAAAATCTGCCAAAGAATATCTCCCCACAGTGACAAATAATGTCGTAGCCTATCAAAGGCTCAAAATGCACCACAATGCTCTGCTGAATGCCCAAATCTGCAAATAGAATTTGCAAAAAAATGGCAAAAATCTGCAAATTGACTCGTATTGAGTCCAGAACTGCTTGCAAACTTCCAAAATGCTCTTTTATCAGCAAAATTGCAACCCAAATGCAAAAGCTCCAATTTCTTGTGGGAAATTTCATACAAAAGAGGGCAAATGGTCTGAAAGCTCCGAATGTTGCACAATTTGTACTCTGCCTACAAATGCCCCAAATTTCATTGCAAAATTGCAGTGTAATTGCAAAAGCCCCAAGTTTCTTCAACACTTGTAGATCTACTGCAATGTTTGCCCAAAAAATACAACTGTGCTCCCAAAAAATTGAGCCAAACAATGGCTATATGCGATGAATGCGCCTACAAATGAACCTTGCAAGTCGGACCCTGCTCAGACGTTATGCATCAGTCTGTACAGTACGGACCGTACGGTTGTATGGAATGACTTGCTGAAAGAACCTGTACGGACAGAAGGTACGGAAAGTAGTACGACTGACAGTATGGCGCTGCAAACTTGCTGTATGGAATGTAGTACATGGAGTTGTATGGAAGTTTTGACGACAGGTGTACGGAATATGTGTTAGAATTATAGATATAATTCAGCAGTGACCAATGTAATTTAATAAGCTAGTTAGGGGCACTTTTCCCTCTTTAAGAGGTTTTTCCCCCTAACTGCAGTTAGTCCACTAACTATGGTTAGTGACTACTAAGGTTTTGTCACTAGGACAAAACCTTATCTCATTCCTTCAGTTGTATCTTTCTCACTCTCATCTATTTGCAACTAAGCTTTCAGCTCTCTCTGTTACGCTCTAGCCGAGGTAGCATGACCTCGGAAGAATCAGTCGACATTTCCCTTATAGGATCTATCTTTGTAATATATGTGTTTGCGCTTTATGTAAATGATCGGGAGGGATTAATGTCAAGGTCCTAGGTGAGGGCTGATAGCACCGGACTAGATAGATCTGAGACCAGGGGCCTAGTGCAAAGAATGTGCCTAGGGGCAAGGAATTAAATGCATCCCAAGAGAGGGGTGAACTGTTGCATTAGTAAGGCCCTATATGGATGACATATGGCATCTAGATCTATCTAGGGAATTGGGGTGTCAAAGCTTGTGAGAGAATGGAGAATTGGGTAATTACGTGATTTCAAAAATAGCTCTCTCTCTCTTGCTTTTGAGCTTTGGCAGTTTGGCTGGGTGGTTAAGATGGTGCTACTCCCGTGATCAGAAAACGTGGCTTGGAAGAGAAAGTCGTGATATTTGGTATCAGAGCTGAAGGTTGGAAGGAAGGGTGAATCGACGAACGGGCTGTTGGAGCGATCCAAGAGAGGGGTGAAAAGGGTCCGTCTGACGATCGCGTCAAATGGGTATTACGATTGCGTAAGCTGCACGGAGCGGGGTAGGAGAGGAAGCGAACGAAAAGTGCTGACGTGCGACGAAGCATAGCAGTTCGCCATTCTTTTACGTACGCGTCTGAAAAAGAAAGGTGCCTAGGCACTCGAGCGATCGCCTGGCGTAGAGCATGGACCGTGTCGCGATGCCTTTTGGGAATCTAACGGAAGACCTGGATGGGATACGCCGTTGATCCGACGAGGAGTCTAGTGCAGCCCTCCCACGATTGGCACAGTTGAGCGGACCTGACGGAGCGCAGCGGAAGCGTGGTATATTTGGTCTTCGGTCAACGCTGATAGGGCGACGCGCAGGCTGGAGAACAAGGATTGAATTTAGCTGGTTGCAGAACTCGAATTCCAGGGAGCTTCCTACCTATTTTCCCTTTTGGGTTTGGATCAAAATTCATAGACCAGGAAGGTTCTTTGTCATTTCTGTCGATTCTGTGTTTTTTTCCCTGGTTGGTTGCTGATACTCCGTTTGCGTGAAAAGCGACAAGTAAGCATAGAATTTAATGCTGTAGTAAGGACAGACTATGCTTGAGAATATGCCGGTGGGCTTCAGTCAGAGTAAAATGCAGTAGCTTCCCTAGTATAGGGAAAGGCGGGATTAAATGCATATGCCTGTGTCAGATACGTAATTAGTGTGCATGTCAGGTTGCAGGAGTTCCCTAGTATAGGGAATTGTGTTCAGAGTGTCAGTACCCTGAATTGTGTCAGCTTTTGATTACAGTGTTCTAGGGGTGTTTTTAAAAAAAAAAAAAAAAAAAGAAACCCCAAAACAAAACGCCTACTGAACTAAATGGAAGCAGAAGAAGGGGCTTCCAGGAGGGACCCTGGTGAATCAGGAGTCCGGCCGACCCAGCAGGGATCGCGCCCAGTAGCTCATACCTTATCTGGCAGAATTGCATTGTTGGAGGATGCCTTACAACAGTTGTTAGCACAGCAATTACAAGCTAATGCAGGGCAGTCCGAACTTAGGAGAACACTCCAGAGTATGTCTGCCAGACCTTCTCGAGAGGAGAAGGGAAAGGCTCCAATGGAACCGGAGTCTAGTGTCCATACGGTCGAGCCTAGGAAGGCAAAAGTGCCAATTATTGCCAATTACAGACCGGAAAAGTATTCTGGTCGGATGAACGACCGTAGCTCCGATGTCATTGAGACATGGTTACACAAATGGGACGAGGCGTTCGCCATTTGTGAGATCAGAAATGACATCAAAAAGATCCGCGAGGCCACCCACATGTTTAGTGAGGCAGCGGATCGGTGGTGGATTAAGCAACAAAAGGATGGCATAGCATCCACTACCTGGGAGGGGTTTAAAAGAGAGTTCAGGAAACACTTCTTACCTCCTGACGAGGCATCCCGAGCTTGGGATCAATATAGGAACCTGCGTCAGAGAAATTTATCAGTGGCAGAATACACTGATAAGTTTCGAGAGAGTGTAATGAAGGTTGATGAACCCCTGCCTCAATCAATCCAAGTGAAAGATTTCATATTTGGATTGAATGACCGAATAAAAATGGAAGTTCGGGCTAAGTACGCGAACACGCTAGATGATGCAATAGCTATAGCCTTGAACTATGAGGATGCCAAGGGCAGCAAGCCAAGTGGGTTTGCACAGGTCGGAACCCAGTATGGGTATCCAAAGAAATCTGGGTTTAAGAAGAAGTGGACTAGTAAAGGGAGTGGTTCGCAGCCGAGTGGTCAAGCCAAGCAGGCGAGACCGGCTGAAACTCCTAAACCAAGTACCACCATTGGAGTGAAGAGAAAAGTAACTCCAATGGCAGCCCGGGCTTGGTCTAAGTCTCCCTTGAACCCGGAACAAAGGGAAAAAGCGAGGAGAGAAGGCTTATGCTTTGGTTGCCTTCAACCTCATCAGTGGAGAGATTGTCCACGTAATAAAGATCGTCGGATGGCTGAGATGGTGATCTCAGAGTGCGACGTGGAGATGCAGGGAAGTCCCAGAGCGGAAGAGATGCAGATTCAGCTAGCGGGATCTTCTCAGAGGTTAGTACCTTGTTTGTTTTGTGTGTCTGTTACTAAGTTAGTGACGAGTGCACCTGATAACATCCTATCTAAGCCCGCAGCAACGGGGTATACAGCCTTCAATGATACTGAGCTAATCAAAATGAAAGGGCAAGTGGCCAATCATGATGTCATTGTGTTGTTTGACTCAGCGTCAACTCACAATGTGATTAACTCCAAGCTCGTGAAGAGGCTGAAATTGAAAACAAGTCCATCTGACTATGCGTATACAGTCAGGATGGCTGATGGAAGTTCAACTGAAGTATGGGACCAAAGGGTTACCCAGTTGGAGCTTCAGATTCAGGACTATACTGAGAAGCTTGATTTTGAAATAACCAAGCTTGCTCATGCGGATATAGCCCTGGGAATGGCGTGGCATTCTAGGAAGAATCCAGCCATTGATTGGAAAAAGCACGTATATCAATTCAAGATGAATGATGTGCTTTATGTCTTGCGAGGTGGAAGAGATATACCTCAGGGACCGTTGGTTTCCGTGATGGAAATCAGAAAGGCTCAAGTAGAGTCTTTATACCTTTGCACAGCATCGGTAGAGTCGGTGGATGAGTCTTCGGCTAGCACTGATGTTATGCAAAGTGATGAGATGGCCAAGCTGGCTAATCTTATAACAGAGGAGTTCTCTGAATGTTTTAGGGATGAACTACCTTATGGGTTACCTCCAGAACGGAAAGTTCAGCATAAGATTGAACTGATCCCGGGGGCAGAACCTGTAAATAGACCTCCCTATAGAATGAGTTTTACTGAAGAAGCGGAGGTGCGTAGGCAACTGGAAGAATACCTCAAGTTGGGGCAGATTCAACCAAGTTTCTCACCTTTTGCTTCACCAGTGATATTAAAGAGGAAAAAGGATGATACGTTTCGCCTCTGTATAGATTACAGAGCATTAAATAATATCACTGTCAAGCACAGGTATCCGATGGCTCGGATTGATGATTTGCTAGATGCATTACATGGAGCCGTAATTTTCAGCAAGATAGATCTTAAGTGCGGCTATCATCAGATCCGGATTAGAGCCGAGGATGTGCATAAAACCGCTTTTAGAAGCAGGTTTGGTCATTATGAGTTTTTGGTAATGCCCTTCGGACTTACCAATGCTCCAGCGACTTTCGTCATGCTTATGAACGATTTACTACGACCGTATATCGGAAAGTTCGTAGTACATTTTATTGACGATATCTTGATATTCAGTAAAAGCATTACTGAGCATCGTGAACACTTAAGGATAGTGTTCAGTACTTTGAGGAAAGCCAGTCTATATGTGAATAAAAAGAAAACTATACTGTGTATGGTTAGGCTTGAGTATCTAGGGTTCATAATTACTCCACAAGGGGTAGAAATGGATCCGAAGAAAGTGGCTCCGATACTAACTTGGCCAATCCCTCAGAGTCTGACCGCGTTGCGATCATTCTTGGGATTTGTCCAGTTTTATAGAAGGCATATCAAAGGATATTCCGGAATAGTATCGCCATTGACTGATCTAACCTCAGGTAAAGTACCTTTTATTTGGGGACAGAATCAACAAGAAAGTTTTAACACCATAAAACAAGCTGTGGTCTCAGGACCGGTGTTAAAAATAGTTGATCCCCAGAAACCGTTGTTCCTAGAAACCGATGCAAGTGGCATTGCGGTAGGAGCAGTCCTCCTTCAAGAGGGAAGGCCAGTAGCCTTCGAAAGCAAGAAGCTTTCTCCCTCTCAAAGGAATTGGCCAACTCATGAATTGGAGTTGTATGCTGTTATCCATGCTTTGAAAACATGGAGGCATTATCTGTATGGTTCAGAGTTTTATGTGGATGTGGATCATGATACTCTGAAACATTTCTGTAAACAGCCTGACTTGAGGGGCCGCCAAGCTAGGTGGGCAGAGCTCATGCAGGAGTTTAATCTTACGATTCGGTACCGAAGAGGAAAAGACAATAAGGTAGCTGATGCGTTATCTCGCATTATGCACAACCTGAGTTTCACGGTATTAGAGAGCGCTCTAATGACCGAAATAAAAGAAACTCAGAAGGTGGACGAGTTTGTCCAGAGCTTATGGCCTAAGGCTCATGTGTTAAAACCCGGGGAAAATGAAAAGGATGACCTGGCATCCAGAAAAGGCCAAACTTATGCAAGATATACCATAAGGGATGGTATGCTAGTTAGAAATGGCAAGGTTGTAGTACCTGGTCAGAATGATCTCAGGCAGAGAGTCATTCGACAATGCCATGATAGCCCGTGTGCGGGACATCCAGGTGTCGAGAAGACGTATGATCTCGTGAAGCGAGACTTCTTTTGGCCAAAGATGAAAAAGCATATTCATGAATATGTGACACGGTGTTTCTCGTGTCAGGTAAGTAAGGCCGAGCGGGTGAAGCCACCCGGACTTTTACAACCCTTGGAAATACCACTAAGTAAGTGGGAGAGCATTTCCATGGATTTTATTGTAGGGTTACCTGCAACACAAGGAGGGTATAATTCTATCCTTGTGGTGGTTGATCGTCTAACCAAGATGGCTCACTTCATTCCGACTAGAGAGTCTGTTAGTGCCCCGCAAGTAGCGGATTTGTTTATTAGACATATTTTTCGTCTGCATGGATTGCCTAGATCCATAGTGTCAGACAGAGATGTCAGGTTTACCGGTCACTTTTGGACTGCGGTATTTGAGACACTAAGGACTGAGTTGGGAATGAGTAGTGGGGATCATCCTGAGACGGATGGTCAGACGGAGAGAGTCAACCAGACTTTAGAGGATATGCTGAGAGCATATGTGTCATTGAGGCAACATACATGGGACAAGTGGTTGCCATTGTTGGAGTTTGCCTACAATGACAGGAAACATTCATCTACTGGGTTCAGTCCGTTTGAGCTGAACTATGGTTATAGGCCAGCCAATCCAACTATAGTTGGAGTACCTCAGAAAGTGCCTAGTGCCGCGAACTTTGTAGTTCAGATGCGGGAGATGCTAGCACTTGCGAGAGCTAATATCCGCCAGGCTATGGATAGAGCCAAGGTGTATGCGGATGAAAATCGGTCTATAAGAGTATTTGAAGAAGGAGAAAAAGTTTTTCTCAGAATTCCTTCGCACTCGAAGTCGTTGACTTCAGGAGAGTGTGCTAAGTTATCACCTCGATACTGTGGGCCGTGGTTAATTCTGAAAAGAATAGGCAGTGTAGCCTATAAATTAGAATTGCCACAGGGGTGTAAGGTGCACCCGGTTTTTCATGTTTCACGCTTAAAGAAATTTTTACATACTGGTGACTCACTAATCGAAGGTGTGGTTTTGTTTCAGGAGATAGAGGATATTGCAAGGCGCAAACCAACAAGAATCCTGGACCGAGGAACAATGCAAATACGAAATCGGAAGATACCCACGGTGTTGGTTGCATGGCATGGTCAGCCTCTATCCGAAGCTACTTGGGAGTCCGTATATCAGTTGCGGAGAGTGTTCCCAGACTTTATCATCGAGGACGCTGATGTCTGAAGAGGGAAGGAATGTTACGCTCTAGCCGAGGTAGCATGACCTCGGAAGAATCAGTCGACATTTCCCTTATAGGATCTATCTTTGTAATATATGTGTTTGCGCTTTATGTAAATGATCGGGAGGGATTAATGTCAAGGTCCTAGGTGAGGGCTGATAGCACCGGACTAGATAGATCTGAGACCAGGGGCCTAGTGCAAAGAATGTGCCTAGGGGCAAGGAATTAAATGCATCCCAAGAGAGGGGTGAACTGTTGCATTAGTAAGGCCCTATATGGATGACATATGGCATCTAGATCTATCTAGGGAATTGGGGTGTCAAAGCTTGTGAGAGAATGGAGAATTGGGTAATTACGTGATTTCAAAAATAGCTCTCTCTCTCTTGCTTTTGAGCTTTGGCAGTTTGGCTGGGTGGTTAAGATGGTGCTACTCCCGTGATCAGAAAACGTGGCTTGGAAGAGAAAGTCGTGATACTCTCTCTCTCCCGTTTTTCTGCTCTCGCATTTGCTCTCTCTCTCCCATCCTCACATTTGGTATCAAAGCCTCGTTGAGCTCTTGCCTCCAGCCCAATCTTGAAGCATCCCATACAGCTTGCCGTATCGTCCGTACAAATATGTACGGACTGATTCCGTACAGTCCGTACTGTACCTGCGATGCCTTGCCATTCGTCATCGTCATCGTACAGCTCCTGCACTGATTCCGAACAGCACCGTCTGCTTCATCGTACGGCCGTACAGCTCGTCGCCGTACAACTTGCAACCTGTACTGTACCTGCGTTGCCTTCCGTACAGCTCCTTCGCTATCTTCACCGTACAGGTCGTACGGCTCCTGCACCAGATTCGGTACATCGTCACCAACCTTCATCAGTACTACCCGCACGTGTGGCGCCTCGTAGTTCGTGCAATCTGTCAGGTCGTACACATGTAGCTAGTCCGTACGTTTGCCGTACATCTGTGCCAGCTTGCCGTACATATCCGTACAGCCGTACGGATTTTGACAGTACAAGCTGAGTTGCACAGCTCCGTACAAACTGCCATACTGTTTGCAGGTGGGCTTGGAAATTTACAGTTTTGCAGGACTTTTGAGCAGGGTTCTACTTACAAGGTTCTTTGGCAGGCGCATTCTTTGCATATAGCCATTGTTTGGCTCAGTTTTGTGGGAGCACAGTTGGATTTTTTGGGCAAACATTGCAGTAAATCTGCAAGTGTTGAAGAAATTTGGGGCTTTTGCATTCACACTGCAATTTTGCAGTAAAATTTGGGGCTTTTGCAGACAGAGTGCAATTCTTGCAACATTTGGGGCTTTTGATCAATTTGCCCCTTTCTAGTTGCAGTTTCAGGCCTATTTTGGGGCTTTTGTGTTGGGAGAGCAATTTTGGAGATTTCAGTTCACACTGCCTTTCTGTAAGTGTTTTGCACCGCTTTTGGCAGGTTTTGGGAGAGATTGGATGCTCTGGCAGATTTCTGACAATTTACAGAGATTTGAGTTGCATATTTAGCCAGTGTTTGGCTGTGTTTTCTGGGATTTGTGCGCTCCATTCCCAGCAAGGGAATTCAGTTTTGCATTTGCTGTATTTTCTTTCTTAGACATGGCCCAGCAAAATCAGAATGATTTCGGTTTCAATGGTCTCTCACAAGAGGACAAGCTGGATGGTACCAACTACTCCCTCTGGAGTTTTATGGTACGCAATATTCTGATTTCTCGTAATTTATGGGACTATGTAAGTGGGAATGAGTTCCGGCCAGCAAATGTGGCACCTAATACCCCTCCCTAACAAGGAGGCGGCAGAGGTCGTGCACAGGGTACAGCTGCAGCACAAGTTATTGGTGCAGTTATACCTACCACTCCAGAGCAGAAGAGATGGGATTCACGGGATGCCTTAGCTTTGTCATACATCTCTCTTTCAGTGAAAAGATTTATCATTCCGCATAGCCGGTCGTGTAAGACCTCGAAGGCAGCGTGGGATATCTTAGAAAGCATGTATGCAGCCCGGAATGATGCAAGGGTATCTTTCTTGAAAAGAGAGTTAAGTAATACACATATGGAAGAGGGTGACTCCATGTGAGTCCACCTCACAAAGCTACAGGATCTCAGAGAGCAATTATTGAAGATTGATGAGATTATTCCTGATTCAGAGATGATTACCACCACTCTGAATTCTCTTCCTGGGACTTATCTCAGCTTTCATACCTCGCTGAACTTATCATTGAGGGGGAGTGCAAATCCTCTCACTTTTCATGAGTTGATAGGACTTCTGCTTTAGGAAGAGCAGACCAGGAAAAACTTGGCTTCACGTCAGGTGAACAAGCTATGCTCTCAAAGTTCAAGTCAAAAGGAAAGGGACAGGCAAAGACATCAGTAAATCAGCCTTCCAGTGGACAGCCTTCACAAAAGGCTAAGAATGATGCAAGTAAGCCCAAGAAGAAGGGTTTTTGTCATTACTGCAAAAAGCCAGGTCATCACATTGCAGAATGCAAGAAAAGGCTTGCAAAAGAGAAGAAAAACAGCTCCGGTATGGCTGTTTCAGATTCAGCTCCTCATGCATCTGACAGTGGGGATGCTGCAGAGAGGATTATGCCTTTTTATCTTGCATTTCAGATTCTAGGCTGGCTGCTACAAATGCTCGGGATAGTACAGCCACTTGTAATGATGATACATATGCCTTTTTGACTTGCAGTTATGATCCTTCCACAGATGCATCAGCTTTCAGTGTCAATGAAACATTGAATACTTGGTATTTTGACTGCGGTGCCTCCAAGCATATCACTTCTAGGAAGTGTCTCTTCACTTCCTTGCATCCACCTCCCGTTGGTAAGAAAGTCACTTGTGCCAACAACTCGTCATATTCAGTACGTGGTACAGGAGAAGTTGAGCTTACCGCCATTGATGGCTCAGTTTTCAGACTTTCAGATGTCTTGTATGTGCCTGGTATCACCAAGAATCTCCTTTCAGTGTCCACTCTCAACAGGGCTGAATTTCAGGTCATCTTTGAGGATGACAAATGTGCTATTCGAGACAGAGAAAAGGATTATGCCTTGAGATTATCTGGTACTCTGCTGCGTAGGCTTTTTCAGCTTGATCTTTTTGAGAAAAGAGCAGCCCATGCTCTTGCAGTTTCTACTCCTACTGCTGCCATGCAGAATTCAGAGATATGGCATGCCAGATATGGCCACATGCATTACAATAGCTTGATGACACTTCAGAAGCACTCTATGGTTGATGCATTGCCAGCTCTTGAGATACCTCCTCCACATGCCTGTGAAGGGTGCATTTTAGGCAAGATGCACAGATTCCCCTTCAAAAAGGATGGTTCAGTTAAAGCTGTCTGAAAATTACAGCTTATACACAGTGATGTCTGTGGTCCCATGAGGACTCCATTATTGGGTGGTCATCTCTACTTTGTTACTTTTATTGATGATTACTCCAATTTCACTTGGGTCTTTGGGTTGAAGCGCAAATCAGAAGTGTTCATGGTGTTTAAACACTTTTCAGCCATGGTTGAAAATGAATCTGGACTCTAGATACAGACATTGCGCACAGATAGAGGTGGGGAATACTTGTCTGTAGATTTTGATGCTTTTCTGAAAGGCAAGGGTATTGTGCATTAGCTCACAGTGAGGCTGACCCCTCAGCAAAATGGCAAAGCTGAGAGGAAAAATAGAACTCTTATGGAGATGGACAGATGTATGCTGAAAAGCAAACACATGCCTCACAAATTCTGGCTTGAAGGTCTAATGTGTGCCAACTACATCTTAAATCGGTCTCCCACTAAGGCTTTGAAAACAAAAACTCCCTATGAAGTCTGGAATGGGAGAAAGCCTTCAGTGGATCATTTCCGTGTCTTTGGATGCCTTGCATATGCTCATGTGCCTAGTTGAATTTCGGCATAAGTTGTCAGATAAGGCAATTAAGTGCATATTTGTTGGGTACAATGCAGAAAGCAAGGGGTACCGTCTCTACATCTTGCTGCACGCAAGATCATTGTCAGTAGAGATGTGATATTTGCATAAAATTCAGCTCACACTCAGGCTGAATTTCATATGCCTTCTTCTTCAGAGGATGTTTTTGAGGGGTTACTACCCATTGCCTTGGGTTCCCCTGCTGATATTTCTGATGCAAATCAGAATTTACAGCCACCTCCCGATGCTCCAGTTCAGCCACAGGATGTCTTGCCACCTGCACAGGCAGTGGAATAGGTGGTTCAGCAAGAAATTGCAGACATACATGCAACAAAAACAGTCCCAAATTGGCTGTTACAGGCTGTCAGGGAGAGTAAGATTGATGCTCCATTACCTGGCAGGACTCGCAGTGCAGTAAGGCACATGGAAGGTGCTAATTCAGTGGAATCAGCATATGCAGGTACTCTTCTCGATGAGGAGGAGCCTGCAACATTCCAAGAAGCAAAGGACAATGTGCATTGGATGAATGCCATGTACGATGAATTGCAGTCCATTCAAAAAAATCAGACTTGGAATGTCGTAGACTTGCCACCAGGTAAACATGCCATTGGTACACGATGGGTTTTCAAGGTGAAACGGAAGCCAGATGGCTCCATTGACAGATACAAGGCAAGGCTGGTTGCCAAAGGCTATGCTCAGAAAAAGGGCATAGATTATGAGGAGACTTTTGCTCCTACATCTCGGATGACCACCATCCGATCTGTTATTGCAATGGCTGCACATTTTGAGTGGAATGTTCATCAGTTGGACATTAAAACAGCCTTCCTAAATGGAGACTTGTTGGAAGAGGTTTATGTCAAACAACCTCCAGGCTTTGAAATTTCAGAAAATGCACTTCAGGTATGCACGCTAAATAAAGCTTTGTATGGGCTGAAATAGGCCCCTCGTGCATGGTATGCCAAGATTCATGCCTTTTTGACCAGCAAGGGGCTGCACAATAGTCCTACTGAGAGCACCCTCTACATCAAGAAGGATGGGGGGGAAATTTTAGTCATCATTCTTTATGTCGATGACTTACTGCTCACAGGGTCCAATGAAGATAATATTGCAGATTTCAAAGCTGATTTGCAGACCAACTTTGACATGTCAGATTTGGGGCTGCTTCACTTTTATTTGGGGATCCAGTTCTCTCAAGAGAGACGTGGCACTGTTATGTCTCAATCCAAGTATGTGCAGAAACTCTTGGACAGATTTAACATGCATGATTGTAAGCCCATAGCCACTCCCATGGAGCCGGGGCTGAAACTCACAATGCATGATGCAGGAGAATCAATTGATGCCACATTTTACAGTTAGGCTGTTGGATGCCTCATTTATCTCTACAACACTAGACCTGATATTCAGTTTGCAGTATCTCAGGTGAGCAGGTATATGCACAGCTTAAAAACTATGCATTGGCAGGCAGTTAAGCGCATCTTCCGTTATTTGCAGGGCATGAAGTCTTTTGGCTTGTTATTTCCCAGGGGGGTGACTTGCAGATGCATGCCTATAGTGATTCAGATTGGGCTGGTGATTATGACAGTAGGCAGTCCACTAGTGGCAATTGTTTCTTTTTGGGTAAAGCTTGCATTTCCTGGCTGAGCAAGAAACAATCTACAGTGGCTACCTCATCATGTGAAGCTGAGTATAGGGCAGCTTTCACAGCAACAGTTGAATGTGTCTGGCTACGTCGTCTATTTGCTGCTCTTCATCTGTCATTGGAGGGTCCTTCTCCAATTCTCATTGATAGTCAGAGTGCCATTGCAATGGCAAAGAATCCAGTGTTTCATGCTCGCACGAAGCACATTGAGGTTCACTATCACTACGTCAGAGAGAAGTTGCATGCAGGAGAGATCAGTATGATCTTTGTGTCCACACATGACAATGTTGCAGATATTTTCACCAAAGCACTTCCACATGAAAAGTTTGAGGCATTTCGCAGTGCCCTGAACTTATATCCGTTTGGTGATTAATCATCCTTGTACATGACATCGGCACTGCAGGGGGGTGTTAGAATTATAGATATAATTCAGCAATGACCAATGTAATTTAATAAGCTAGTTAGGGGCACTTTTCCCTCTTTAAGAGGTTTTTCCCCCTAACCGCAGTTAGTCCACTAACTATGGTTAGTGACTACTAAGGTTTTGTCACTAGGACAAAACCTTATCTCATTCCTTCAGTTGTATCTTTCTCACTCTCATCTATTTGCAACTAAGCTTTCAGCTCTCTCTCTCTCCCGTTTTTCTGCTCTCTCATTTGCTCTCTCTCTCCCATCCTCACAATATGGCGCAAGTGTACGGAACAGTGTTGCACAATTGTACGGAGCAGTACGGTTGATGCAGACTGATAGGTACAGATCTGTACAAGACTGACCGTACGAAATCCGTAGACTTGTACGGGACGATGAGCATAGGAGTTGTACGGCGCACGTGTGAGCCGAGCGCAGCTATACGGAATCACAGCTTGCAGGTGGCAGTAAGGCACCTCAAAGCTTGAGCTGGAGCTGCGTGACGTCGAGAGCTTGGGAGCTGAAGATGGGAGCTAGTTTGGGAGCTTGGGTAGAAGGAGCTGGTCCAAGAGCTTAGTCTACTCTAATACCAAAAGTGAGAAAAATGGAAGCAAGAGCAAGAGTGAGCAAGTAGAGAGTGAGCTGAACGTAGGTCACTCCCAAAGTGGACTGCATGAAGTGTAGTACAATGAAAGAGATGAGGGGTTTTGTCTAAGTGACAAAACCCTATCTAATCACTAACCGTAGTTAGAGATTAGACTGTGGTTAGGGGGAAAAACCTCTAAGAGGGAAAAGTGCCCCTAACCCACTTATTACATTACATTGGCCATTGCCTAGAATATAATAATAATTCTAACAAGGATCACCCATGTTTAGGTGATGGGAAATGGAGAAGGGTGCATGAAGGCTCGAGTGCAAGCTATATGCATTTGGACTGTCCCAACGCAGGCTACAATGCTCAGGACCCTCTGTATAAAGTTCACAGGCCGGAAGGCTGCATCTAACTTCATTGGGTGGCCACAAACTCTGCTAGCATTATGTACCTGTACTAAAGGTTACAAGAGGGACTCAGATTGTAGAGAATTGTCCTTTCTAGCAAGCCTTTGGGATGTCCTCGTCCCCTCATCTCAAGCCCTCTCTTGAGGCCTCTAAAATAGCTACCTCTATCTCCTTGATATGATGCAGAATGCAAGGACTCCAGATAGGCCTTAACAATCCCCAGAGTTAGTGCAGCAAGATAGAACAGCTTAAAAAGGGTAGTCAGGGGAAAAGCATAAGTTTTAGGTAAATCAAGGGGATGAGATGCTTTCGTTATTATATAGTAGCAACTGTTAGCTTTTGGAGCCACAATTGTCGAGAATTTCATGCAATGTGATCGAATAAAATTATGTTTAATTAAATCCACCACACAGATACAGAAATCTGAATAGAGGCGACACAATATACTGATATATTTCGACACAAAGAGCCTCACCCATACCCGGTTTGTTGGCAATACAAAACTGCAGACTTACTAGTATGCTAAGCTAAGAGCAGCTGCTCACTACAAAGACACCTATAGGCATGTAGCCTCAACAAAAAGACCGACTATTGCAACTCTTCACGCATTTGTGCAGATGACAATAGCCTCATCTCAATGCTACCAGAACCGCCACGAAATCTCCACGCTAGATTACTCCAAACTACCACGCCACGTCTCTTTGCATGCACTATCCAACCAATCGACCATGAGCCTCTTGCATGGACCAATGAGAAGACCTCAACCAGCCACGAGATGTTACCCACACGAATCACATTCTACACTACAAACCTATCACCCTTATGAGGATCATTCCTCCAACACCCTCCCTTGATCCGAATAGGGTGACAGCATCAAAACACAACAAAAAAGATAAACCTCAAAACTCCACGAAACAAGGGACATCATAGTCCACACATCACTCTTCTGAGCATCGGAGTGCAACAATGTACCTGAGCATCATAGCTCAGTGCGCCCATACATAGAAAGTTTCCCCAAGCATCATAGCTTGGTGTTTGGCATCGTAGCCAAACAAGCCACCACAAATTTGATCTCAGAATGCTCAGTCCTGATCGGGGATATTATCACTCACAAAACCAGCCATCTCCTTTGAAGTAGACTCCTCGATCACACATGCCTTGTGCTTTTCCTTTTTCGCCTCTTCATCCTTCTGCTTTTTGACACAGAACCTCTCAATGTGGCCAGGCTTGCCACAGTAATAACATGCACGGGTGTCTCTGGTCATATTCTTCTTATCGTTCATAGCAAATGCAGCATCACCAGAAAAGAGATTATCCTCCCTCTTCTGCTCGCTCATAAGCAGTCCTACACCGTTGATGAAGTCAGTTTCATCATCCACCCTGAGAATACATGCAGACTCACTGAACTTGGAGGGGAGACTTTTCAACAGTATGGCTTTCTTGTCATCCTCTTCAACTCTGGATCCTAGATCCTGCAGCTGCTTCAAAAGTGCCTGCATTCTATTCAAAAACGTTCCAAGACTCTCAATATCATCCATCTTGAAATCATAGAGTTCCTGCTTCAACATTGCTTTAGAATGCTTCATGCGTACACCAAACAGAACTTCCAGGACTGTCCAGTTCTCAGCTGCAGTTTTAGAAACATCTAGGTGATGAAAAAATTCTGACCCAAGAGCTCAACCCATCATCCCAATAGCCCGCTCATTCTTTTGCTCCCACATTGAAACTTTCTCAACATCCTCGCCAGACTTGGTTGACTTCTTCTCATTCCAAGAAACTATCCCCCACAAATTCTTATGCATGAGCCACAACCTAGTGGACATCTGCCAACTTGGGAAGTTCTTCCCATTAAACTTCAAGATTGACTCAGCTTTCTCCTTTACTAGCTCCATAGATGACAAGGTACAATGATCTCCTTGTGTTTTGTAGACCGCGGACCTATTGATCTCTTTGTCGCTCAGCAGGAAGACACACGACACCAAAAATCTCCACAGCGCAACTATGTTCACTGGACCTGAACCGAGCTCTGCTCGAACCCAAAAAACCTCAATCTCTCAGATCCTCTGGAACAACCTGGATCTGATACCACTGTTAGCTTTTGGAACCACAATCGTCAAGAATTTCATGGAATATGATCACATAAATTGATGTTTGATGAAATCCACCACACAGATACAAAAATCCGAATAGAGGCGACACAATATACTGATATATTTCGACACAATGAGCCTCACCCATACCCAGTTTGTTGGCAATACAAAACTTCAGATTTACTAGTATGCTCAGCTAAGAGCAGCTGCTTACTACAGAGACACCTATAGGCATGTAGCCTCGACAAAAAGACCAACTATTGCAACTATTCATGTATTTGTGCAGATGACAGCCGCCTCATCTCAACGCTACCAGAACCGTCACGGGATCTCCATGCTAGATTACTCCAAACTATCACGCCACGTCTCTTTGCATGCACGATCCAGCCAATCAACCGTGAGCCTCTTGCATGGACCAATGAGAAGACCTCGACCAGCCACGAACTGTTACCCACACCAATCATATTCTACACTACAAACCTTAATCACACTATCACCCTTCTGAGGAACATTCCTCCAACAGCAACTTGCTTGAATTCTGCAGTCTACTGGCAATGAAATTACTATTCTTTACTCTGGATATGGGAGGAGTATGCCCCTAGCCTATATGAAGCCCATGAGGAGCAGCAGGAATACACCTTGCCAATTGACTCCAGGAATTCTTCTTTTTCTCAGGGAAAATGGTTGAATTGGCCATCAGCAAATTTACAACAGGAGAACAAAGAGACATCAGAACTTGCAGACAGAATTTCTCATGCACAGCTTATGTACTCGGACCTCATAGTGCAAATCCCTTCAATGAGGCAGTCAAGGTGGGCTTCCCCTCCACTCAACAAATGAACAACCATTCAGCCTAGATATCGTATGAGGGATCCATGGGAACCATCCATTTACATGACAAATCAGGATTGGGCACGTCAGGGCTAAGCTGTTTGGGACTACATTGGAAATCTTTGTTAGTGAGTTTGCAGAGTCGCATGGGTTGAGGGCCAGAGGTGAGGCAAATTCACAAAAACCACTCCACATTGGACCATATTTACCGTTTGAGCCCTTATAGAGGAGCTAAGCGCAGTAACAGAAAGTCTAATGTTGCTTCATACGGTTCAAAAAGGCTTTCGACTCAATGCTCACATCAATTGAACGACTTGGATATCCCACATGAATGCCTTGGGGCTGTCATGGCTTTATATGAATAAGTGAAGGGCCAACTGCTCACTAACAGGACTATCTGGGCCTGTTTCCAGCAACATTGGGTGAAATAAGGCTGCCCTCTATCTCCAATGCTTTTTGGGCTTTACATTCATAGATCGAAGACATGGGTCATGCAGCACAAGGGAAGTGGGGTCTACATTTGCACAGACTCTAATGTCGATTTTGCTCTATGCTGACGATGTGGTTCTGGTCTCTTGTACCCCCAAAGGACTGCAAGCCCACTTAGATGCACTGTCAGGACATTGTAGTTTCATTCAAAATGAATGTCACTATTTTGCATACGTACTATCTAGGGTGAAGGATTCTTCTTCTTTTTAATGGAAGAAAGTCGAAATCATCAACCTCCTACAACTATATCAGGCTGGAGTTTGATGGCCCCCAATTTAGTATGATCTTAGCTAGGAATACATGACTGGGAAAAAGTGCCCTCTTTCAGGATGTGGAAATGAGATCTCTCTTATTTGACTGATGGTGTATGCAAGAGCCATTTAGGGGCCAAACTGTAATGACACGGATTAATTGGGTACAAGTGCTAATATTCTCTAGGCTCATCAGGAGCACGTCAACAGTAACACATCAGAGCATGCGACACCCTTCATTTAGAGCTCCCTCGCACTCTCAGGACCCTTGGATGATCAGGCGCTTGCTTTGATAGAGGATCAGAGGAGTGGGGATACCAGGAAAGCACTACGCATCGACTCATATTGTTTTCAAAGCTTGCTGCCATACAACCACTAGAGACAACAACTGCTTCCTTCTAGAAATTACCAACAGAATTGCCCTCCATCCTTACCCATATACCGAGCATCATACAAGTTGTCAACCAGTTGACTGAGTCCCAAATGCCATCATTTGCTATAACAGGATCCTAAGCAAGGAGATGGTGAGAGGGCATCCAACCCCCGCTAGTGTCTTTATAAAGGTCTCGAGCTCGTCTATGTAGAGGCCAGCAAGGTTGGTGATAATGGGCAACCTTGTTTGACCCCTATGGCACTCATTATCTCCTCTATCCATCCAGCCCCTGTCTGGACTCCGCTTGAGACCCTCTCGTAAACTGCCATACCAACCCATATGATTCCCTAGTGCAGTAGAGTGGCATTGGAGTTCCAGTAGGTTCAGCTATGACAACCTCTTTGTTGGTGATTCATCCTCCCTCGCCTGTTCTCCCCCCTCTGCCCACCCCCCTTCCCTCGCATCCTCTACTCCCACCTCCCGTAGTAGCATCTATCCCTACCCGACCGTCCCTTGCCTCCGCCCCCCCCCCCTGGCTCCCCCCGCTCCCCCTTCTGCCACTGCAGTCCCTTCCCCTTCCTCTGCCCCTAGCTCCTCCTCTAGGTAGGAGGTGGCCCCTTAGCCCGGAGGCGAGGGAAAAGCCGGGGCCTTTCTCCTCACCTTGCCCCCTCAGGTGGAGACTCCCCCCAGCAGTAGATCGGATCTTTAACCTTTGCCGAGGGAGTTTTGGAGACTGGGACCGTGGAACTACCTTGAGGTCCTTGATGCATATCCTCTATCCTTGGAGATGACCGTGTTGATTCTACAAATCCTTAAAGGGAGCTCTATTGGCGTGGTTGGCTCTCGTACCCACCCGTTTTGGGAACTTCACTTTGCATCCACTAGAGGAGCAGTGGGGCCCCATCTCTTTTCGACTGCATGATGGGTGAGCAGATGCATCGCATGATGCAGCAGTGGATGGGCTCACTAGGAATTGTCCTGTGGCTCAACCATGGGGACTCTCCCACTCATCAGCTAGGCTTTTCCGTATCGCAGCTAAGAGAGGGCTTGGCAGTAGCAGTGATCCATCTGCCCCCAGAGGTGGAGATCACACATCCAACCTATCGGATGCTTTAGCAGCGTGCTGACGAGTTTGGGGCCGATGTTTCCTTTATGATGTAGCATGTGCGAAAGGTAGGCATTGAACTGGTTATGCCCCTAGTGCGTAAACGCACGGATACAGACTACTCTTCCAAGCCCCCCCGAATCACACAAGTCTGAGATTGTGGTGCAGGCTCCCACACACAGGCGAGCCTTGTTCACTATGTCATCTTCCCCATGAGCTGGACCATGGTCAACTAGGATGTGCACGGTCTCCATGATCGCGCAAGGAGCGAACCACAGTACTTGTTACTCTAGTAGGAGTTGCAGAGGGCAATGGTACGATGAGCAGTGGATTTCCTTCCGATTCATGAGCATATGTTTTCAGCAGCAGATATCAATCGTCGTCATCACTTGCTTTCGGGGAGGGACTCGGAGGTGTGGTCTCCCACAATAGGCCGTAGCGGAGGCGTTTACATTTCGGCATCTCAAGTAGTGGCAACCGAGGTGTATGATCAGGGGGAACTTATCACTAGTCGAGCAGTTTGGATGGGTGTCCTCATGGGCGAGTCTAGGATTGGCATTCTGAATGTCTATGCACCAGCCAGCTGACAACACCGCCCAGCCTTTTGGAGATGCTTGATGGAATGCCTCCCGGATGTAGACTCTTGGATTGTTCGGGGTGACTTTAACAATCTAGAGTTCGAGGAGGACAAACAAGGAGGTGCTTCTTATGCAGAGATGCAAACAATAGAGAGGAGCACGTGAAAGCAGTTCATCCTTGTGGTTAGTGGTAGGGACCCATGGAGGGAGGTAGAGTTCACTAGGATCCTAGGTAGCCTACTCCTTTTCTTCGGACAGAGAAGACATTATAGGCTGCTAGAGCACCTAGACCGATTCTACGTCGGGGACTGGGCACTACATAGAGGGGGCTCTATAGGGACTCTGGTAGGCACCACCTTATCGGATCATGCCTTTGCAGTGCTACACCTTGATCAACCCCATAGTGGTCTCTCCCCAAAGGCGTTTGCATCCTAGACGAGCTACTCCAAGAGGAGGAGGTGCAGCTGGCAATTGCAGAGACCTGGCAGTAGCCAGAAGGAATATGCCGTGTGCCAAGTATAGCCACTGACCACTGGTAGAGGACCCTCGTGTCTTTGTGTAGAAGACTATGTCATGACCTTTATATGATTCCGAGAAATTCCCTGGTTCCGACCATAAGGTCCTATTACAGTTCCAAATGGTGCAGGATAGGGTCTCAGATGTCTAAGTCCCATAGACCTCGCCCCCGGTAAGGAGTGGCCCATCTCGTACTACCGCCCACTTCCATCCTTCTGGGCCTGATCTTGCTGCTGTAACAGAATGCATCTCTCCTCTACTTGCAGGGGGTTGAGATCCTCATCCACGGAGATCGGTGGGTGATCTCGTAGGACAGATCTACGTCGTAAAGCAGCGAGTCGCGCTCGTGCATCATGAAAGCATATAATGAGGGGTTGCTCTCGGTTTGGGTCTCTCCCGACTCGCCATGCTCTCTCAATGCCATGCTCTGCTACCCCTAGAGTGGTGACTACAAATCTAGCCACGTCACTCTTCGGTGTACTCTTGGTGCACGGAATGCCACGAATCTTGATGTTGAGAGCCTTACTGGCTCTCTTGTCGCTCCAAGAGAGTGGCCGAGATAGTTGCCTTCGTTGGTTCTTGCTTGGCCACATCCACCAATCTCGTTGTTTCCTCAATGAGACCGACTACATGCTCGCAATCTATGCCTCCACAACTAGTGCGCTCCTTGGGACTTTACAGATAGAGGTGAACAACTCCTTGAGCTGTGAGATGTTCTGTTTGAGCCCCTGGATAAGACCAGCCTGCTCCTGAATGAAGCGGGCCTGCTCGTGTATGACACGAGCTAGATCTTGAGTGTGTCTGGCTGTGAGAAGCGAGTGAACTCTACCTCTCGTGCTCGTATATGGTGTACCTCTATGAGTAAGGCCTTCCATGTGTCTGGTGGATCAGCTAATCCCTGTCGCAGCTGAAACTGAAAAAGGCCGAGGTACAAAAGTAGGAGGGTGGTGTAGGATGGTAGGTGGCAACTGAGCGACCTGAGTAAGTAAAGAAGATGGTTGAGGAGTGGATGAGAGGAGCTCAGTGGGGTATGAGAGGGAGGCATGGGTGAGATCATCCCAGTGGGATGTGGGAGAGAAGGATGACTGAGAGGGAGAGGTGAAAGGAAAGTCGAGTAATGTGGAGCTGTGTATCGCCTTTGGTGAGGGTGACCCAAGTGATGAGTCGGCGGATAAAAGGAGCTGTGACACAAGAGGTCAAGATAGACCAGCTATCATGAGTGGGGATGTAACTGTAACTGTAGGTGTCACTGTAGAAGTAGCAGTGGCTGAAGCAGACCCCCTTGATGTAGCTGTAGCTGGGACTGAAGTGGATCCTGTCGATGTAGCTGTAGCTGGGACTGAATTGGATCCTGTTGATATAGATGTACTTGTGGCTGCAGCTATAACCGAGGTGGAGGTCTTATGGATTTCCATGCTATTCACTCCAAGCCAGCTACGATTGAAGCGCTTATTGACATCTTCAAATTTGAGTTGTAGCTGTTGAGGTTTGTCTTCCTTCTTCAGTTTGTCCTTTTCTTTGTCAGTGTCCTTCTCTCTTTCCCCTTTCCCCATTGCAACTGATAAATCTCTGTTATGTTTGTTTTTGCAGGTGCAATGGCCATACGGTATAATAGAGCCCCCCCATTGTGGTCTTGTAGGTAACCGGGGAGGGGAGGGGGGGGGGGGGGGGGGGTTGGGGGGAACTGTGGATGGAGGGGTGGGCTGTGAATGGCTGAGCAGCCAGGTAGAGAAAGAGCCAAGCGGGATAGGAGAAGGCAAATGGGAGCTGTAGGGGGAGAGTAGACGGGTGGGGGGGCGGGGGGGGGTTGTGGAAGAGCTGCAGCAGGTGGGGAGGAGCTGCAGCGAGGATAGAGAGGCGGAGGGCAGAGTTGTGTGGATGGAGGAGCTGCACGGGTGGAGGGTGGAGGAGATGTGCGGGTGGAGGCAGGTGGAGCTGCACGGGAGGGCGGAGCTGTGTGGATGGAGGAGCTGCACGGGTGGAGGGTGCAGGAGATGTGCGGGTGGAGGCAGGTGGAGATGGGTGGAGCTGCACGGGTGGAGGGGTGGCGGAGCAGCAAGGAGGGGAGGCGGGTGGGCAGGAGAGAGGCGAAGCAGCTTGAAGGGGTGGCGAAACAGCCAGGAGGGGAGGTGGGTGGGCAGGAGGAGAGGTGGAGCATTAGGGAGGGGTGGCGGAGCAGCGCCGAGTGAGAGGGGCTGCAGGCGGGGCAGGAGAGCAGTGGGAGCTGCAGGCGGGGGAGCAGCGCCAAGGGAGAGGAGATGGGCAGGTGGGCAGGGTGAGGAGCTGCAACGCTGCAGCTAGGGCAGGAGGGAGGAGCTAGAAGAGAGAGAGAGAGAGAGAGAGAGAGAGAGAGAGAGAGAGAGTTGTATTAATGTCTTCAAGAGACCTCGCGGGTCTATGAGACAAGGTACAAAATATATGTAACCCATACAAGCCATTGTGGGCTGAAGCAAAGGGCTCACTAAGGCCCTTGCAGTGCTAAAAGTGCAAAAATCTAGTACAAAATAGTAGGAAAAGAGCAATCAAGTATTGCTTAGAACTAGAGCTCCAAGTACATGTGCATGCTGTATATAACCCGGCTCCTTGATGGCCCTCTGATGTGATGCAAAGAGCTCACGTATCTGTGTCTGCTAGGCTGTCTCCCGCGAGGGCGGGGGTGCACTCTCTTGGATCTCTGTAGACTGTATCCAATGGGCTACATCAAGAGTAATGCCTCGTCTCTGGTGGTCCCCTCTTAGGAGGGCTGAGATAGTTCGGACCACAATCGTGCGTGCTCTGGTCACCCCATGTGTCGTGTGTGGTCTCCACGTCTCTCGTCCAGCCACATCCTGGCGATGGGTCTCACTTCTGATCAATAGTGCTCTCGTCTCCTCAAGCTCCTCCCCCTCGATCTCATCTGGTGCTGGCTTGGATGCATAAAAATCAGCAACGCATGTCTGTGCTCGGTATAGCTCGGTGTTTTGAGGCATCAACGGTAGCTGATCTCTTGCCTACCGCACAAGGGAATCTCTGTGTCTCCGCATCTCAATCAGGTAGAGCCCAATGCAAACCTGGTCAGGGAAATGTATGAGTCGTGTGAGTGGTCCGAAGACGAGCCCGTCTTGAAAGAGACACTGGTATCGCCCTCGGATCTCCTAGTAGGCACGACAGACAAATACATAATGCTCGTCTGTCTCGACCTCCTCCATCATGCATAGTCTACAAATCCGCTGCTCTCTAGGTATGCCGGCCGGTCTCCCAGCCTCAATCCCCAACTGGTGGGACGAGACTGGTATCTGTCCGATAGCAATCCGCAAGGCGTGTGAGACTCTCCTATCCATGAGATACTGGGGCTTGATGATGAGACCATGCTCCGATATCCTCAGAAAGTGGTGATGATAGAATTGGGTCTTGGTGGGGAACTCCTGATCCCCTCCAAGCCTGAGATGTGTGGAGCTAGAGAAGGTCTAATCGTACGATACAGTTAATCTCATCATGTGGAATGAGCTCCGGTGGTGCATCCATGATGTACTGAAATGGGGGGGCCTATCCATCTGGATACTGTGGCTATCAAACCATGTGGACACTCTTGCATACCATGTTGTATCAAAGCCTCTCTCTGCCAGTCGTCGTGATGACTCCAATACCAGTTTCGGTAATCTCTGCTGAGGTAGGGCCCAAACTCTGTGGAAAAAAGTCATGGTCTGTTGGAAGAGGGCGTCCACCTGGAGAGGTGTCATGGCGAACTCTGCCTGCATGATCTGATGGGGAAGTGAAGGCTTACTCCGAATCATCCTAGATCCCACAATCACCCGTAGCCTCTCAGATCCCTTCCAATCAGTAGCTGAAAGGTGACTTCCCTAGAAAGGTGCTGCATACGTAGCAGTTGGTCTCATGAGCGTGTCAAAGAGCCAGCCCTTCATCCATGGATCATGGAAATGCGCCTGGAAGCACTGTCTCTCTAATCGGGCCAAGGCACCCTCTCGTGTGAGTCGGTGCTCTGGCGGCATGGGTCATTGTGAAGCCTGGTCCCGTGAATATTGACCCTAGGTACGTGTAGGACTGCAATATCTCCACTGGCCCCCCTCGGTAAGCGAAACTATGTCGACGTCAATGTCGATGAAGCACTGCTTGGGATTTGTTGAAGATCATAACCTTGAGTTTCCCATTGTTGACTGTCAGGTCCCTCTCTCTACAGAACATCTCCAAGGCCTCCTAGTGTTTCTGCAAGCCCTCTGCTGAGGACGAAATGAGGGCTATGTCATTTGCATCTAGTAGTATTTGTACCATCAAATCAGCCAATAGGGAACCCTCTCCTCCTAGGCGATCAACAAAGGATGTGATCTCATCAATATATAGCCCGAAGAGAGTCGGTGAGAGGGGGCAACCCTGCTTCACCCCTATGGTACTCTCAACCCAATCTAATAGCCCCCCAAGAGCGCGGACTCGCCCTCTGACGGACTCGTATAGATTCATCACTCCCCAGATCATGACCTCTGGGAGATGCAACTCCTGTAGTCGCGTGATCATGCGAGAGCGAGGGACTATGTCAAAGTCCACGAAGCAAGTGTAGACCTTGTGGCGCCTCGACTTCGCCTCCTCGATTGATGACTCTCAAGGTAAAAATATGGTCCAGTGTGGAGTGGTGTTCCTTTGGAAGCCTGCTTGCCCAAGAGCCCGCCGCTTTCCATGGTCCTCTGTATGGCAATTGATCGCTCTCTCCAGTACCGATCCATAAATCTTAGCCGGAGTGTGGCCAATCATGAGAGTGCGGTAGTTCCTAGTATCCATGGGGTCCCCCGTCTTATGTATCGGTACAATGATGGTAGTGCTCTAAGTAGGTAAAGTTGCATTAGAACCTGGGGCAAGACCTCCTGTCCATGTGCGAAGTGCTCTGTATGTAGCCCCTCATGGTCTGGTGCTCTCTCATTATGCAGACTGAGGCATTCCGTTATGCAGACGAAGGCATTCCTCACGTTCTACGCAGTGAACAAGTGACAAGTAGTGGGTTTGGGGATAGAGGACATATTTGGTGGCATCTGACTTGGGATGTCGTATAAGGAGCATGCATATCTGTGCCAAAGCTTTGGGTCCGTGATGGGAATGGGCTGCTTCCCCTTTGATAAGAGTCCCCAGCTGATAGTCGGGTCCCCCCCTCGAAAGGATTCGACCACCTCATCAATCTTGCGAGTGAGAAAAGTTCGTTTCTTACGTCGTGTCTTCCGAGTAGGTGTATGAAGGACTCTCTCTGTTGTTGGCCTGGTAGTGGAAATACAGCATGTAAGGTATGAGTGGTCAGCAATGAGTGGGGAAGGGGGTACTACAAAGTCGTGAATTTGAGATGCGAAGGCAAGGGAGCCCATCGGGTAGTCCAATGTGCTTTCCTCCCCCCCCCCCCCCCCCCCCCCCCCGGGTGTGAAACAAGTGAGTGCACCGGATGATGGCCATCTCTGAAGGCTATTGTATATGATCAGATCATGTACAGCTCCATCACAAGTAGGTGCCGCCCATACCCTGTCATGTGTGGAGCATCTGCTGAGTGTCTCACTATCCCAAGCCCAGCTGCATCTAACTTTGATACTATGAGGGAAGCAGATGCAAAGTCAAGTAGTCCCACCTAGTTGTCCCTTTTGCGTGCATTGAAGCCACCAAGGAGGAGGGTGTCACCCAGTCTAGAGAACTCTGTGATATAATCATGTATACTCTCATACGGGCTGTTCCCTTCTGTGGCAACCTCACGTGCATAGGATGATGTATATGGATGGAAATTACCACACTGCAATGAAGATCGGTCATGCCTCTGGTAGCTGAACTCTAATCCACATGTGTCGTGCATGTTCCTCTTTCCTAACCACTGAAAGGAGTGGCCTGAGAGAGCTGATTTGAAGAGGACAGCCACAACCCCAGAGACTTGTACCCCACTATCCCTCCTCAGTTCCCTCCTATGGGCATACTCCCATGTGTATCCTGTCACGGTGGGCAGCCCTCTCTTTGGGCTCTCGTGTGTCTCGGTATAGAAAACTGTGTCTGTGTCAGTGTATGTCTCCAGGAAACCTCCTAGGTCAGACCAGAGGGTGCCATTGCAGCTCCAAACCGCCATTTTCAAACCTCCTGAAAGAGGCAGTGATTGCTCCCTTGGATCTCATAATAGGTGGGACAGACACACGAGAGAGAGAGAGAGAGAGAGAGAGAGAGAGAGTTTATTAAAGTGTACTAAAGAATGATGGGTCTATTAGACTGATAGAAAACCTGATACAATGAGAAAAAGGGTGGGGCTACTAAGCGAGCATCCTAACCCACACTACAAAACTGTGTAGACATAGTCAATGCCATCATCATACATATCACATAGTCATAGTCCTCATCATCATCATAGCATATGCAATCTAATCCGATACCATACAATATAATGCAGCACACACAAGGCAAGAAACGTCAAGGTATGCCCAGTGATGGGATAGGCAGTCTAGGCAAGAAGCCCATGATAGGTCACTGTCTTTTGTCTGGAGGAGAGAGAAAGTCTATTAACGTCCACGGGAGACCAATAGGTCTATGGGACAATCAAAAAAACCCATCTAGTACATCTGCTTAGGGAGGGCATGACAGCTCCCAAGGAGTCCAAAAAAGTGACTCCAGTTATTTAGAGTTCCCACATAATAGTTTGAAAAACATAATCAGCCATACATAAGTTTAAGACAGAGAGTCTTTTGGTTTGGATTGAAACTCTTTAGTGATTGCTATGCTTTCGCGATATACTGTCCATTTTCGGTCCTGCCTAGCAGCCTTGACCTTGGCTAATTCCTTTGCCTTATTCTTCAATTGAGCTCGCGTGAGTTCCTCAGCTATTCATATCCTGTATTAAAGTCCACGTGAGAGCCTTTAGGATCTATGGGACTGGCGATTACTATCAACTGATAATGATCCCTTACATCCAGTAAAATAAAATATTTTTAACTTGTTATGTGTTGAGTACTTGTTAGGCTAGCTTGTGTGCTAGTCCCAGTACCTTGTTGTGATGTTCCAAAACGTCTTTTAGGTAGCTTTCTAGCTGGCTGCTCCAGCAGATTTTTCAAGTTATCTATGCTGCCCTCATAGCCTTCTCTGATGTGTGCATAAGCTCTACATTATAGGGTACATGTTGCTCATTTTCCACCTCCCTTGTGGGGCAGATTTTGCAAGTCCTCCTCTTGTGGGGATCCTAGGTCTTGCCCACCTACCCTTTTCCGCCTCGAGATCATGTGAGCTAGTTCTGATTTTGCAGATTAAATAATGATATGTATGTCTTCCCCTAGGTATTTCTGCATTCCATAGCTGATCATGAGTTGATTTCCTGTTTGTAGGGCTGCATTTTGTCCCTTGGTTGTGCCATATTTTTGTGGCATTTTCTGCATCATTATCTCTCTGATTTCACATGCATCTTCTGGTATATCAGTAGTTGTTATACTCCATGAGTCCATCTGCTTCATTTCCTCTCTGTGGCAACCCATGGTTTGCGTAGCTTACATTGCCTTGTGGTATCGTATTGACGTCCATCTTCCCAAATTTGTTGAGGTAAGCCATGAATCTACATTATGCTTTCCCTTGTAGAGGTATCATACTTGTTTCAGCAAGTAGGATGGGGTAGGGTGTCTATGCCTTAACCCCTAGTTCCCCTATCAGGAACCGTTTATGTAAAGTTTCTATTCTACCCTAGTAACTCCTAGAGAGCCTGGGTGCCCAAGCTGGGTATCTATAAAGGATTACATGTCTGCACAAGCATGGTGTATAGAAACTTTCTCATTTCCCAATTCCATAGATGTGCTTTCCTGCATTTGTTTTGGAAGCTATATAAAGGTTTCAAACCTCCCAAATTCCTCCTTTCCTTGCATGCATTCCATTTGCAGTTGTTTGTGAAATCCAGTCCTAGATATTTATATGTGTTGACTGTGTCCAGGGGTTCCCCTTCGAAGGTGATGTCCACTTGTTTATTACAAGTCCTGATCACCATTACCTTTGTCTTATCCATATTGACTTGCATTCCTGAGTGTTTGTAGAATTCTCTCAGTGCATCCTTTTTTTTGCAAACAATACCACATCATCTGTGTAGATAAGCACTAACAAAGCATACCCTGCAATCCGAACACCCTCCTTGCTGTGTATTCTCGTTGATTCATCCAAATCATCAATAAAGAGGCCGAAAAGTGTTGGTGAGAGGGGACAGCCTTGTGTAACCCCTATGTCACTGTTTATTACAGCTTTCTCGGTGGAGCATGATCCATCCACTAGCGGCTGTGCTAACTCTGCTAGAACTCTTTCATAGAGTTGGTACGTGGCTTCTCTGAGTTCTTGAGGGACTTCAAGCTTGTCTAGTCTTTCCCATAGCCTCTTACGCGGTATTGTATCGAAGGCTTTCTTGAAGTCTACAAAGCAACAATAGACAACCTCTTTCTTATATTTGGCTCCTTAAGTTACAGCCCTTATGACAACCAGATGATCAACCGTTGAGTGTTTGGGATGAAACCTTACTTGGGATGGTGCCCTTCCTTCTTGTTCCTCCGCCCATTTGTATGATGCACACTTGAGGATGATGTGTGGAATGTGGTCCATGAATGGTTCGGCTGTATTAATTTGTTTTCTTTTCATTTTTTTCTTGCAATGGAGGTTTGTTGTGTTGGATGCAGCAAATACTTACTTTAAATTGTTTTTGTTTCAGTGATGAAGCAATTTTTCGCAGTCCTGGAAAAGGGCTGTCCTGGAAGCAGCAGAGCATTGCTGGTGGTTTGGAAGATATATCAGCGGAATTACCTGCTTCAGCCTTGTCAGAGGGTTTGTGGCAAAGAGCTAAATCGTCTGGGGCCATCACGCCACTTGAACGGAAAGCTTTTGGGATTGCTGATGACATGTGTGGGACAGTCCTGTCCAAGCATTCTTACAGACAGTTCCTATTGAAACTGATATGTTTTTTGTTTTTTTCATTAGATCACTTTAGTTTAACAGAGAGGAGAGAACCCTTAATTCCCTAGACAGAAGAAGTTTCTGAAATAACAGTTCTCGTCTTTCAATCAGTTATGCTGCAGGCTTATTAATGGCTTACATGATATTCATTCCTTTTTGTGAGTCTGGGAGCATAGATGGGCCTTCTCTTCAGGTTCTTGTCTGTATACTCTGTATTTCTGTTTTTGTGAAGTGAGCTACAAGTTAATCAGTCAGCAAATTTGCAGAACTAGAATAATCAATTTACAGAAACCAGTAGGAACTTTTTCCTGATGTATGCAGAGGCTCTTTGAAACTACTTTTCGTCTGGACCTCCAAGCAGCTAGGGAGTAAGCATTTTCTTATCTCAGACCAAAACTCTTATTCTCTGTTTGTTTAATTAAAGTCTGGAGTTTCTGCTTTCGTATTTTGTTCCAGTGTGATGAATGTTGTTTTTTTAAGTCATAATCAATATCTCATGTAGCTGTAAGAGAGCATGTACCCAGATTTGACCACAAAAGGGAACTTGATAATTGCCTGCCACACAGCCTTGCTATTCGGTTCAGTATGTTATTGGGAGCCTGCTTTCTCAGAAAGACCTCTGTTATCATGTTTTCACCCCCTTTTGGGAAACAAAAGCTTCACAAGTAACTCTCCACAGTCCTATCTTGTCATAACGTCCCCCCCCCCCGCCCCGCCCCCGCCCCCGCCCCGAAAGGAAAAAAAGACGAGGGAGGAAAAACAAAATATTGTTATAACATGATGGGAGTGAGATCTTATGTCTCATTCTCTCTTTATGATTGCCTTTGCATCCACAAATAAAAGAATACCTTGGGAAGCATACAGAGACAAGAGAAACTACATTTATAACCTTCTTAGAAAGCTTTCATATGGCAAAAGATAGAATGGAATGTTTACACTTGGCCTTGGTATGGCCTTGTAGGCTAGTTAGGACACATAGTCCTATTGGGACACTAGTACACTTGGGACATTTTAGTCCTAAGTTGACTTTGGTTGACTTTGGGCCTTAGATTTTCCATCTCTTGTACTTTCACATTATTTAGTTGCAAGTACACTTCATTTCCTTTGGCTTGTTCCTTGAATTCCAACTTCCTTCCATTGCTCCTAGAATCCAACAGTGGTATATGAGCAGGATTTCTTGCTCCTACTTGCCTCATTGCCAGCCCACCTTGCTCTCAAGGATTTGAATGCTATGGGTGAAGACATGAGCCAACCCAATGAATGATGGAGTAAGGGTGTGAGTGGCTTCTGTTTGTATGCTTCAAGCATTAGTCCAGGGTCGAGAACAAAAAATACAGGATTCTCACCACAGCTCATATGTTTTCCTTCCTATAGTTATTCTGAAATGCAAGGCATTTTTCTTCTAGCCTATTTTCTATAGAACCTTGCCAGTTATTATGGCAGGGAAGTTCCACTCCCACTCTCGCTATGTTGTCCTTTGAAGGTCAAGTGCATCCATGTCATTTTTCGATCAAAGAATTGAAAAAATGGCGACTCCCTCGCTTGATCCCGGGGATTCTCTTGCCCAGCAGCTCCTACCACACCTACACTTGACCTGCTCTAGACTTGTTTCTGCACCGCCGGTGACTGACATTGCAGCTTTTGTGTTAGTTATTTGGGTCGACTTTTGCCAAGAAAGTCTCAACTAACTACCATAACTGTTCACACCTACAAAAAATATAGAGCCCTCACCACACCTACTATCCCTCACCTGTTCCAGCATATTCCATTGCCCCAATAGTTCGCATCACACCTGACCTACTCCAGGTTTGCTTCTGTGCCACCTGTGACTGAGATTGCAGCTTCTGTGTCAATTATTTGGGTTGCCATTTGCCAAGGAAATCCCAGCAAAACAGCTGTGATTGTTCATGCCTACGAAAAATATAGAGCCCCCACCACACCCGTGACCCCCTCGCCAGTTATTTGGGTCACTATTTGCCAAGGAAGTCTCAGCAAATAGCTGCAACAACTGCTCACTCCTACGGAATATATAGGGCCCTCACCACATCTGCGACCCCCTCGGCTATTCCAGCCTAGTTATGCTGAAATGTATTTCAAGGCCTAGCTTGCCCTAAAATGCTGTTTCAGGAAGGGCGCCAACATGAAATGCCGTTTCAAGCTGAAATGTTTCAGCCGCTTTAAATGGCTGGATGAATCCTTTTAGCCCAGCTGAAATGCGTTTCAGCAGGCCGACACAGCCCATTTCAAGTAACATCCCCCCCTCCCCTATTTCACAATTTGCGCCGGCAGGTTCTTTGCTATTTGCAGTTTCGTTTCAGCCTCCACATGCAAAATTTCACTCCCTCCATCCCTTCAGCCTCACACTGTTGAACTTTTGAGGGTTTTCCAGCCTTCCTTGAGCTCCATTCACTCCCTGGGAGTCCTTTCTCTCCTGCAGGCTGCTTCGGCCCTCCTTCATAATCCACTCCCCTTCAGCCCTCCTTCATAGCTCAGCCTCCACTCCTTCAGCCCTCTCTTTCGGCCCTCTTTCATGTAAGAACGCCCCCTAGCCATGCAAGACCCCTCTCTCCTCCCAAAGATCCTGGGAGGGATGAGAGAGAGTGGGCGAATGAGGCCTTTATATCCAAGGCCCCCCAATACACACATAAGATTATGGGATTACTTCCAATAGGGACCCCCAAATGGAATAATTAAATTGTTCGCGCAGGGATGGAGAAATTAACCTAAGGCGAGGGGCACGATGGCAAAATTGTTCTAAGGCGAGGGCCGATTGACGACAGGGAGGGGGGCTGTGAAGCCCTCCTAACACAAGCAGAAAGAAGGCGAGGAGGGGGAGAGCAAGAGGAAGGGGCAGAGAGAGTGGAGGAGTGGGAAGGAGGAGGGGGGGAGGAAGGAAGAGGAGGGAGGGGAGGAAGTAGGAGGGGAGGAGGAAGGAGGGAGGGAGGAGCGGTGAGAAGAGAGAGAGAGAGAGAGAGAGAGAGAGAGAGAGAGAGACTGAGGAGGGAGAGAGCGGCTAGCGAGAGCTCTGAGCTCTAGAGAGAGGCGATTGGAAATTAATTTGAGTGTTTTAGCTTAGGTTAATCGGGAAAAGGGGGGTGGTAGAGCGCAGTAGATTAATTGAAATAGATAGAGGTGGTAGATTACATTCCACGTGTCAAATAGGCGAGGCCCCCTCAAATGAACCAAGCTCCAATGCTAACGAGGGGTGAGGCCACCACCTCCAACACCCCCTAGTGGACAAACCCCGAAGTACAGTTGATCGAACAAAGGCAGCCCACAACCAAATCAAGGTTGGGCTAACCAAACAGGGCCACGGGAGACAAATCACACGGGGCACAGCCGCCCAAAGTCCATGTTAACCATCTGCCCACGGGTAGCCAACTGCCAAAGCCAACGGGAGAAAACACATGCATCAAGGAGATAGGTGCTGTCGCCAAAATCAAGGTACAGGCACACTTAAATGCCACTTCGGATCACCACCAACTCTGCCGCCAAACAGTCTACGACGGCCATGTGTCGTCCACGCGAGGACCGCGCCGAAACGCATAGTCAAGCCCGTAGGCCGAGCATGCTCTGATACCATGTAAGCATGCCATGTGTGCACCAGGTACCGGGGTCCCAAGCCCGTCCCCTAGCCATGCAACACCACTCTCTCCTCCCAAAATATCTCAGGAGGGATGAGAGAGAGTGGGCAAATGAGGCCTTTATATCCAAGGCCCCCCAATACACACATATGATTATGGGATTACTCCCATCAGATTCCACGTGTCAAATAGGCACGGCCTCCCTCAAATGAACCAAGCTCCAACGCTAACAAGTTGTGAGGCCACCACCTCCAACACAAACATGTAAGCAAACTACAAGCAAAACGAATTCATTATCACGGAGAATGAAGTAGAAGAAACACGATCAACGTTTTATTCAATCACTATCTCCTCAGCTCTACTGAGCTTGTTGGAGATCCATTACAACACACATACTCAACTACAACCATGCATCTACTAAGGCACCGAGCCATGGAAGATAAAGTGATGGTCTGGACAAGACGCCACGCTTGTCATGATCGGTTTCGAGGGCGAAATGTGAGCAGCTACATGCGAGCAACAACAGAAGACCATGCTAACTTCACTTGTATTATTCACCCTCAAACTTTTGGCTAGACTACCTTCACCTGTATTATTCACCCTCAAAATTTTGGCCAGACTAACTTCACTTGTATTATTCACCCTCAAAATTTTCAGCCAGACTAACTTCACTTGTATTATTCACCCTCAAAATTTTGATGATATCGTCATAAGCAAAAGGAAGGCTTGAGAGAAATATGGCCTTCATATCATCCTCCTCCACTCAAACACTGATTTGTCAATTGTCGAACAATTGAGCGCATATGATTTAGATGCTCTCCCATCGTCTGGTCATCACGCATCTTGAGAGTGAATAGTTGTTGCTTGAGTAGGATCTTGGAGTTTCTGAGCCTTGAACCGAACATAGTCTCTATCATCGTCCAATTCTCGCACATTGTCTTGCTGAAGTCAAGACGGTGACAACTTTCCACCAAGTGCTCTCTCTAGAATACGAAGTCTTTTCTCCCATTGATCCACCAACTCAGGGGAGTCATGTGCCTTTTTCCCACCTTGTTTCTTCTCTGAACCTGAGGCAATTGACCAAAGACCCTTCTCCATTAGATACAGATGAAGCGTGAGCTGCCAGACCGGAAAGTTCGTTCCATTGTAGGATATTAACTTGACAATATGCTGAGATTTCCTTTCCATATCTTGGAACTTAGCTCTGATACCACTGATAGCCCTATTGACTAATTACTGTACTGCATGTAAGCAAACTACAAGCAAAACGAATTCATTATCACGTAGAATAAAGTAGAAGAAACATGATCGACATTTTATCCCATCACTATCTCCTCAGCTCTACTGAGCTTGTTGGAGATCCGTTACAACACACACACTCAACTGCAACCATACATCTACTAAGGCACTGAGCCATGGAAGATAAAGAGATGGTCTGGAGAAGACGCCATGCTTGTCACGATCGGCTTCCAGGGCGAAATGTGAGCAGCTACATCCAAGATGATTGTGCCAAACGAATCTATGTTACAGCAAAAGTCCACACCCTCTAAACACTCCATGCAGCCCGCTATGCATGCTCCACGTGGAGTTGTTCTACCAGCGTCAGTTACTTGTGTTGCCATTTGCCAAGGAAAGCTCAACAAACAGCTGCGAGTTTTCATGCCTCCTTCTAGACCCCCCAAGCAGGCTTGTGATCTATTCAAGCCAGCTTTGCAGTAGCATTCTAGCCAGCTTCTGATCTTAGGCGCCTATCGTGACAGATTTTTAGCCTTTTTGAGCTCCCAATTTTGCATTTCGACGCCGTTTTGACCTGCAACCAGCTCCAAGTGAAGGTGCAAACACCTGCTACAGGATTTCGACCAAGTTCTAGCCCACGTCCACCTATCCATAAAGTCATACAGATGTCCATACATATGCACGGACTTCCTATCAACAGTCCGTACAGCATTTTTATTGTGCATTGTAGTCGTCAGAGTCATTTTCATAAAAAAAGCTCTAGTATTGTGCTGTTTGTACAGTTTTTGGCAAACTACCTTCTCCTATAGATTGCCAAAATTAGTCACCAGAGCTGCAGTAGCTCCCGCAGCATTTGGTTGGGTTTTGCATCATATTGGCTCAGATTTGCAGTGACATTGCAGGGACATTTGTATAGACAAATTTGGGGAGTTTACACATTTGCCCTCTTTTTGGGTTCAATTTCTCTCTATGAACTGGAGCTTTTGTTCAATTTGCAATCAGAGTGCATTTGGTGTTTCTTTCGGGGCCCTAGGTCTTCTATGAGAGAAATGACTCTAGGGCTTCTATGAGAGACATGACTCATCTTGGGCTTTATCGATGAGTCGCCATTGAGTTGAGCCATGCTCTCTGGATGATGTTCCGGCTTTTTTAGAGCTATACATGCGTCTGTGGACTCTTCTTGGGGAATACTAGCGAGTATTACACCTGGCATATTTGAAGCGCCAGATGCACAGAGGCTTTGGATTGATTCCAGGTCCCCCCTTCTCATACCTTGGCCAGTATATGGACAGACACTTTACATACATTGATGGCCATCTAGGCGACCATGTAGGGGTCCTCACATGCAGTCTCTGGTAGGAGAGCTATATTTTTCAGAGAATGGGCAAGCTCCCCTTTCTTCTCTGAGACTACTACAAGATTGAGACAGCATTTTCAACCTCAATCTTGGTTGTTTTCTACCTCCTTTTGAGGGGTGTTTTCTCATACACTGCATGATGTATTCCTACCTTGAGTTTTTGCTCTTGGGGTTTTGTTCATGCTTAATGGGAGTCTTTTTTATGAAAAAAAAAGAGTGCATTTGGTGTGAAATTCTGCATTTGTTCTCCTTTGACATATTGCCTTCTCAAAATTTGCATCTTTACTCCATTTGTTGTTGGAATTGGCCCTTGTGTTGTTGGCATCCGAAGTACTACCACAAGTATGCTTGGGTTTCCCACATGGACTTGATTATTGATTGTTTTTTTGAATGAAGATACTGTCTAGCAGATGATCGATGGCTAGAGGCTGTAAAGTTTCTCGACCTTGGTGATGGTTCTGGTTGGGAACTGCTTCAGGTCTCTTAATGCAGTTCAATTCACAGATTTGTCTTTCCCTTCTGTCTAATCTTTGTATAAATATACCATTCTAACTTGTGCATTCCTCATGTAAGCGTCTTAACAAGAAGAATTTATGTCAAAATATAATTGTTTGGACTGTGCAGGCCATGTTGAACCGTGACTACCGACAACGTCCAATTGCAGAAGCTGTTTTGAACCATAGATTTATGACAGGCGCTGTATTATAACAAAATTCTCATATTTTGCTACAGAATGAAATTTTGTAGTGCTGAATCTCAGCTGTAATATTCTTCTGCATCTTTCTTCCATTTGTAAGTCTTTTATTTGTGGTTATTTTGAATGGAATTTGACTTCTCACACTCAAGGGAGTATCCCCTACATAACCTTTATTTATATGCCTTGTGTTATGAAGCGCTCTGACCTATTTTGGCATTTTTGGTTGCAGCTTTTTTTAAGATCTAACAAAGATGCCTGAAGGTATACATGTGTTCTGGGTCCTCTTTGATAATAGTGGTCACAGGCGTGAATGAGATATGCTTAGAAGACTGGTGAACTTTCTCACAAACTCACAAGGGATCTTTTTCATCAAATAGGAAGAGAGGTGATGGTCAATCAAACATAAACAAGGAGATAGTACCTTTTTTGATAACCCTGAAGAGACTTCCTCACATAGCATCTCAAGTAAAACGAGAACCGAGATGGATCCTTGGTCTGCCCTTTAAAAAAAGTATTTTTCATATTTTCACTGGTATAGTACTTACTTATGGGAGGTGCCCCCTGAAGGGACTTTAGTTGTTGCAACTGCATCCAACAGTGGTTCCTTGAGACAAGAAGCTCAACCTGACACCAGTGCTGGGATCTCTTATAAATCGTGAGGGGACAGACTTGGATTCTGCCACTGTAAGTTTGAGGCTCCTATATTGAGTCCCTGAAATTCAAAACTAGATCAGATTTCTGTATTTCTGCAAATCTCTTCAACCTCTGATACATGTCAAGATAATGGATTCCATCGGAAGTCGGTGAAATTCCAGATAACGGAAATACATAAAGTCCAGCATTTGGACTGCGCCCTTTCTCCATACTTCGAGTGAACAAGGAGAGCATATGTTACCTCAGCCAGCCTTGAGCAGGCCAGATATGATGCAAAATGCCCCTTCTGCCTGCATCCATAGCTCCCTCTTTTGCTAGGCTGGCAAGTTACACAATTGCTCTAGCACTTGCAGAGGCTACCTCCAGCTTGTTTCCTGCCTTTTTACAATGGAGCCTCAAGTGACCTTTATGTGCTGACATTTAGTTTCTCTTTATTTTAAGGACTTTCTTTTTTATATTTCTCTTACGGCCCTTTGAAAGTGTTACCTATTAATTTTGATGCTTCCCTTCTGAAATAGTAAGGAAATATTTGTAAGGAATGTACAAGTTTGCTTGCCATATGCCATGCCACATCATCATACTTAATGTCATCAGTTGCCTCACCAATACCATCAATGGTAAGTCTAAAAATAGAAATTTTTATGTCAAAGATGCTAAATAGTAATTTTTGGCATACTTTTTTTCCATTCATTATGGGAGATTTGCACTCAAAAAAGGTCTTCAACACTTAACGACAACATTTCTCATTGGTGTCCTCAAATTGGTCACCCCTATTACTAGGTTCCACTTGTTCCTGCCTCCCCTCTACTATTTATTGCACATCCCAATAAGTCCCCACCTCCTAGTTGTCCCCACCTCCCAATTGTCCCTACCTCCCTCCTTTTTTGGTTTGTCGCCACCTCCTCTTAATAGTGCTCTCTTAGTATAGCCCCACCATCCATTCCCCTCACCTGTCACAAGGTGAACCCAGTCATTAGAGAGGAGCTCCTATAGCTCCACACGTACAGGACACTCCACAAGCTTTTGATAAAATTCAGCTTCTACAGTGATCATTGCTTGCAGATCTTGGAAGGTTTTATCATTCCCCTGGCTATGCTCGGATCCATCTCCCACATGCCTTGAAAATCTCGATTGTGCAGTTCTAAGTATCCTTTCACCGGCTATGTATTGAGACAAGACGAGCAAATAACATCCGATATAGAGAGATGGATCAAGATGTAGGAGGTTGAGATAAAGGATGACTTTGTAATCAGATGCCCTATGTACTATTAGATCCACAAACAACATTATTGTTTTTGAGAGTGGATTTGGATCACTCAGATTTCTTGTTCCATCTTGATCGGCGACGCATGGTGACTTCCATACTAAGGCCCATCGATAGAGGCTGAAACCTTAAATTGTAGAGGTAAGACTATGAGGGTCCGTCGGAGTCCAACCAGATGATGGTAACAAACTTCCCTTGAGGACTTGAGCTAGAGGCAATGGGAGACACGACACAGTTAGGACCTATAGAGTGCGACACTACAGACTTACTTTTGAGTTGACTCACACATAAGGACGGTAGATATCTCCTCTTTATAATTTGACTTGGGGAGATAGACTATTGCAGTGATATTGCGAGATGATGAGCTCTCTCTCAGAGAACATAGCAAGAGAAAGAGGCCCACACAAGCTAATGAAGTTGGGCATGAGTATCACTCTAGTATTGATTTCCTTGCCCGACAGCACCATCCCTCACCAGAGCAAGAGCTAGTGTTGGCTGAGCCATCTCTTCAAATCTCAGTCAACCGACAGAGTTGGTCTCCCAGGTAGCATACATAGGTTTTGTCACTCCGAAAATTAGCTCGAAAATTAGCTGATTGACTGGCCCATGGACATGGATCTTACTAGTTTTTTGGTGTTTTGATTCTCAAACGGACAATCATTTGTGCACTCTTCAGCAAAGTTAGCAACGTGTATTTCTTTATCAATACTCGGCATTGGCCTTGTGTGAGGATGCTCGCGTCCTCGTGTATGCCACAATGCGAAGGATGCAAATGGCAGACTTTTTAGTTTCCAAGCTTTTAATGTATGGCCTCCAAAGCTATCATGCCCGTTAAGGCTTGATATCTATAGCATATCCAATTGATTGTAGTGATGAGTAGTAATGAACATAGCAAGGGAATGGATGAATAGCATTACATGCCTATTGAGGCTTGATATATCCAACCAGCTATAGTGATGAGTAGTAATGAACATAGCAAGGGAACGATGACTACATCAAGGATTTGAAATCTCAAAACCCCAATATATAAGATAATGGGATTCTAAGCAAGGCGATAACTTTAAAAACCTTAGTATGGTATCCAAAGTTAACATATTGATAGCATATTCTACAAGGTTAAAGCACTCATTACAAGCAAAATCTTAGAAAGTGGGTACTTACTTTTATACATTAAAGTTGTGGGCGTCATGTAGCATTTATGTATAGCACAAGCCTACCATATGCATATCTGTATAAGGTAAACTTACAATTTATGAAACATTTATGTATAACATAAGCTTACCATATGCATATATTACATTTCTATATTATAGATATAGATGACATGTTTAGGATCTTGAGGAGTTGAAATCCTTATTTTTTTAAAGTCTTACACTTGTTTAAACTTACATGTAGATCTTGTTGAGCTCATTACAATGGTGCAAGCAACATGTTGTCACTTTTGACCATTTCCAAGTAATATTTTAGTTAAGAGGAGTTGTGACAATGTTCAGTGAGATTTCACAAGAGACAAACTTTACACTACGGATTGGAGAAGTTCGTCTCCATGAGGATTCAGGCGTAGAAAGGGTTAATGGGGTTTAGAAATAGCTTGGTTTGAGTTTAGAAGGGTGGATTTTTTTGAGAAAGAATAAGAAAAAGGAAGAGAGTTTGGCATCAATATAGAAAGGGTGGACTTGAGAAAGGATAAAAATGGGTTCTACAAGGTTTTTAGAGCTCTATTCTAGGAGTTGAAGAGTCTGAAGAGTAATTAGGATAAGGAAATAAGGCTTACAAAGAGGATTGGGAGAAAGAGTTGAGAGTTGAAGTAGATCTAAGTTGCAAGGCATGGGGATGAAGGTTTAGAAAAGGGTTTAGAGGGGATAGAGATATAAATTTCAAGTTGTGGGGATTAAGGTTGAGAAAAGGGTTTAGAGGAGATAGAGATTTGGGGTAGTAAACATGTAGAGATGGAGTAGGGGAGAATATAGGAAAAGAGGTATGAAGTAAAGAATAGGGGAGACTCTAAGGGTGGAAGGTTTGAGGGAAGATTTCTAGTGCACCATCGGAGTGTAAGGGGGCATGGACACTTCAGAAGAATGCACAATTGCACGAGTGAGCTGAATACAATGTCCAAAGAGTATGGGCTTTATTCCATTATGAGCTATTTGTACATAAGCTTGACACTTCGGAGTGTAAGGGGGCATGGACACTTCAGAAGAATGCACAATTGCACGAGTGAGCTGAATACAATGTCCAAAGAGTATGGGCTTTATTCCATTATGAGCTATTTGTACATAAGCTTGACACTCTCTTTGTTGACTCTAGCTAGGAATTCTCTATTAAGGATTCTTTCTCTCATGGCTATAGCTAGGATGTTGTCTCTAGAATATTTTTAATAAAGATTAAAAAGGGTTTCTAGTTGAAGAGCTACGATACTACTTAGTACACATGTGTTATGATCTTCAATTGCTTCTTGATCGTGCTTCAAACCAACGCATTCGCAGGGTTGGTCTGATCTCTCCTTGGGTAATGATTGATTTGCTTCCAAGTTGTGTTACTATCATTTTCCCTAGTTGGTATAGCAAAGATGTCTTTGGAACCTCCATTGATGAACTTGGCTTTGTATCTTGGTCCTTAATGCTTTGGCTCCATACAATTTATGTTATGCCTCCATAAAGCTTGTGTTGATCATTCTCTTAAAGTGGTATACATAACAATCGTTAAAAGTGTTGACTATGTCGTACAGGTAGCTTGTGGTTTGAGAATCTATCTTTCTATTAGGGATGAAGCTAAGTATGGGTATAGTTTATTAACAGTGATAAGACTTTTAGGGTGACTACTAGTGTCAAGTGATATGTAACACTATTCCATAAGATTGCATCGAGGTTATTGCTTTTTTTTTTTTGGGCATGTAGTTAAAGTGCTCAAATAAATATTAGCTTGTATTGATAATTTTACCTTTGAATATTTCTTGATTCTCGATCAATCGATCTTTGCATCTTGAGCGAGTATCGATTGTGGCATCCCATCTATGCCTTCATGGTATTGCATCAAATTTAGGATGTGTTCTAAAGCATGAAGGTGCCTGGAGATATTATTGTAGATAGTTTGCTTTAAATAAGTTTATTAGCCTTGTCCATTCAGGTTGTGAATCCAATTTGCATATCAAGGCTTCTATGCTCATCAGCATTCCTTGAATGTTCAATCCTCCCCTGCTTTGTATTTTTGGGTGCGCTCATCGAAATTCCTTGAATGTTTCATCCTTCCCTACTTTTTATCTGTAGGTACTTACTCCACAAGTCCCCTATGGGATTGCTTGGTATTGGCATCTTTGCATGTCTCTCATGGGTGTCCATTTTGGATCTTGGAACTAATACAAGATTAATTAATGTTAGCTTCTGCCAATGGCATATTTGTTTGTTTGAGAAATTGTATACGTCATTAAGATTCATGGAGTGATCGGTAAGAGAGGAGTAAATTGGTATAGAGAGAAGAATCAAGTGGAGTTTTAGTGGATATGGAGGGCAGATTACAGTCAAAGGACGAAAGAGGTTTGGTGGGTTTAGATAAAGAGAGGCAATTGGCTTCTTGAAAATCCTTTATGGTAGGATTTTGAGGGTTGGGAAAGAAATCAAGGGTCAAAGGGTGGTATGATTGTGATTATTGGAATAGTAATAAATAGTCATTAAGCTTTGATCTCCTTGAATAAGGTAAGACGTAGAGGTTAGGACCATTAGGAGATTGTAATGTAAATCAGCAAGGTATGAAAGGCTAGAGGTGATAATTTTTCCCCATACTTTGCTAGCACAATCAATTTCAAAACCAAGTGCTTTGTTGTCTTTTGCTATAGGGATATTGGACTACCAATCACTCTAAGAGAACTTCCTAGACAAACATAAGAGGTGAAAGCAAAATGTTTGAGCTTGACAAACCATATCTCTTTCGTTGGTTTCTCCGTTATGGCTTAGTATTTGAGACTCGAGCTTGGAGGTTGTTAACTTTTGAATTTTATAGTTCTATCTCTAGTAACTAAAATAGCCCTGTGTATGAAATGGAACCTTTTTCCATGTTTTTTTAAGCTGAGCTTTAGTTGTCATGCATAGTTGCATCATCTATCCTATTTAGAGTTTTTAACTCTTGAGTCTTTTTTATTTTATCTTTGAGTCCTTAATTGACTTTTGCTCAGTGTGACACATTGGATTAAATCCACTCCTTCATTATGATATAAGCACTCAACAATTGTATTGATTCTTGTTTCACTTCTTCAGCTAATTTCCCCTTCAGATTTCTTGTTGTGTTCTTTGTAAATCCATTGTGGCTTCTATTGCACATATTTGACTATCTTTCCAAGCTAGTTATACATACATCCTTTCCATTTCTTGCGCATCATTTTGCTTTCAACGCCATAGTTTTGGCTTCAACTTCTGAAAGCCTTTGACCAATGATTCACGTGAATGAGAGACTTGAATGAGTCAATTAGTGATAGTGTCCTTTCTGCTACTGCTTATTCTCCTTCTTCATGTCTCTTTGAGGTAGTTCTTTACTAGCTGTTTGACCATTTATTGTAGCGAGTGTATGTTTTCTCTTCGAGGTAGTTCTAGAATGGAAAGATGTTGGAAGGGATTTAGTCCTTTGATTCAAATTTTCTTCACTTAACAAAACAAACTGAGAGAGGCAAAAAAGAGTAGAGAACACACACACTAGGGCACAAAAATAAGGGCTAGACCCCCCTCGAAAGTTTTTATTGCAATAGAATAAGCTTTGTACAACTGGCTCATAATAGAGCATTAGGCTGAGTACATCTCTTGAATGAATCTAAGATCATTGAAGCTCTCCTTTTATAGACTTGGCCTAGCAAAAAGCCAGACATGCTTTTCTAAAAGCTGAGCTTTCTTGCTTTTGGCCCACCTTGGGGTAGCTTTATTGATCTTTTTAGAACCCCATGGGGCCCTCCTTAATGGCGCTATCTTCTTGGTGTTTCGTGGCCTTGCTTTTTGGCACTTTGCTCCATCATTGTGAGCCTTTTTGCACTCTTCCAAGTCCTAGATAGCCACCAACACTTTAACCCATTAACGGTTACAAAATGCATGCATTCATAGTTCTTGGACTAATCGTAGTCCCTTGTGGGCATCCCCAAGTTCTATTTTACCAATGCAAAGCAAAGTAAAAACAATGAAACTTATTCTAGTTAACCAAAGTCAACTTTCATGGATCATAGTCAATCTAATAAAGACTCCTCTTTATTTCTTGGAGAAATACCAATTGGTGATGACAGCCATAAACCTAGCATTTAATTTTGCTTTTTAATGCTCTGGTCTTTGTCTGGTTTGCAAAATAGTTTGTGGAAAGAATGCTTTACCAAGCTTCAATGCCTTTTGTGACTAGATATATGGATCCTATAAAGGTAATCTCCCATTTTTTATCACATGTTCATATGCATCCACAAGGTTAGCCACTAGTAGCTACGAGGATTCTTTGCATTGTAGCTTCACCAACAAAATGTCCACCTACTATGCCTTGGTAATTCTTGTATCAAGGTTCTCTTTAGCTATTGGATCCATTTGGTTGCCTTTTGGTTTAAATATTCACTTTCTATTGTTAGCCATCTAAATTTGTGCATTTTATCTCATGATAAGATCCTTAAGAAGAGGTTCTTCGCATTGTGAATTCCTTCAAGACCTTGATTCCTAGTCTAATTCTAGTTCTTTTGGATATTTTTATTGATTGAGTCAAGTATAGTTCCTCCATTCTTTCTGCACTCTTCAATCCCATTGAAGTATTTAGCTTTTACTTTATGGCATCAACCATCTTCTTTCTTTTTTCTTAATCTTCTCCTACTAGTAGATTGGGGGAGGTCTATCCTTAGAACATCTAGTATTGATATTGATGATTCTCTCAACCATGGGCTACCTAGAGGAAAGGGATATGATGTTGATGCCTTGGCCAATTTTAATATGCTAAATTTGAAGGTAAATCTAACTCCTACAACTTTAATAGGTGCAAAGTCAACAATTTCCAGTTGCCAAGTCTATTATGAAAGTGTGCCTCCCTCATACGTGGTAACATCCATTCATCAAGTAGGTCTTCCAACACAATGTTCACTCTTGGAACACCATCCCCACTAGTTGAAATTTGGTCAAATTCCTTATGATGGGTGCAGTTACATGTTAAATGTCATCCTTGTCATTGAATTTCTCTAATATGTCCTCAGTTGCCTCTTAATGTAGAGAGATTCTTCTTGTCATTAGTTGAAAATTTGTCAAATTCCTTATGATGGGTGCAGTTACATGTTAAATGTCATCCTTATCATTGAATTTCTCTAATATGTCCTCAGTTGCCTCTTAATGTAGAGAGATTCTTCTTGCTTCAACCCACTGTTTGAAATTCTCCCACAATGCAAGGTAATTTCTCAATAGGATTTCAATTAGTATTGTTACTATAGCACATATTAGACTAGCTACTATAGGATTTCAATTGGTATTGTTACTTTAGCACATATTAGACTAGCTAGTACTACTCCTTCCAGATGTTGTTTTTAAGGTACATTAAGCTTCAGTACATTTTGGTTCATTGGTGGTTCAATTAATGTATCTATACTTGCTAGCATCGACCCTCTAGCCTTTGCCTTATGCTTTCTTTTCTACTTATGATAATTTGTTCCACCCATTGCCAAAGTGCCTGATATCTTTGCCATTTATGTGCCTTCATCCGAATATGCACCACCACTACCGAATTGGTCCATACTGGCTATTAATGTGCTTGGATGATCTTCACTTCACGTTGGAGATTGCACATTTTTCTCTTTTCATAGGTGACTTAGGAATCTAAAGTAGGGGTGGTTTCTACCTTTCTTTCTCTTTTTGACTTTTTGTGACCACATGCACTGGTGACTTTTATTGCTACACTTTGTCTCTCTGTCCCCATCATAACTAATAGACATCTGTTAATATTAATTTTGTTGAATTTGATGTTCACCCTTTTGTGATGATCTAACTCTTTCTCTGTGGTGGTTTGAGGAAGCATATTCTTGCTCACTTATTCAACCTTTTCTAGCTTGAATTGTTTATGTAAGACTATTTGCAATCCTTCAAATGTCAACACTTGCTTTTGGATTGCAACACTTTAATTTGTTTTAGAGTATGCTTAAACAATAGCCTATCTCGACGAACAACCATATCATTTGGGTAATGTACCATCTATATATTTCCATCTATCATGTATAATAAGTATTGTTCCCATTCTACATTTCCATGTGACATAGGTTGAGTTGTTTACCTTTGCTAAAGACTCAAGATTGATGTTGCCTATACTTGGCACGATTTGGGTCAAATGACCTAGTTACAATGTAAATACATAAAGAGATGATATTTTGGGTTTGACTTTATAAATGGATACAAAATTCCTTAAACTTGTCTTGAAATGTTACTTTTGACTTGTTAAAATTGTTGGCGAATATCAAGATTGATCCAGATATGGATACAAATGTTCAAAATAGTGTTTGAAATTGGTGTTGAGCCTGCCAACATAATGGACACAATAACAATGCCCACAAATGGTCAAAAGTGCTTTAAAAATGGTGCCAGAATGTAGTCTTCCCATGTGTGAAACCAGGTTTCAAATAAGGCAGATTGGATATGTATTGACCAAGGTACTATAGCTTCAATATACATGTTTCCACGCATAGGGAACAAATTTTCTATGGGTGCCACCTTGCCACTTCTACCAAAAAGCATACATGTGACAACATATTCGTTTTGGTTTACATGGTTGGATTTTGTCGAGTTTGACTGTCAGATAACCAAGCACTCAAACCATCATTAGAGAAGAAGAAAAAATTGATATAAGCATAAAGCATGAAATAAATTTAATGACCTGGAAGCTTAGTTCACATGTAGGGTGTGCTAGTGAAGAGAAATTTATGATCTGGCACTGTGTATCATTTGCAACAAAGGGTAAGTGTGCTTGTAGAGAACTATGTGCCTAATAGGCATTGTTGATGTGGCATGTGTACATGTGGTAATGACATGGCATGTGTAGATGTGGCTACTATTGTGGCAATGTGAATATACAATATACCACTAATGTGAGGATGTAAATGTACTGTTGATGACGATGTGACAAATTATGATTGTATTCCTATTGACATGGCATTTTCTTGGTCGGTTTTTATTTGTAGTAGATGGTAACATGCAAGCATGTCAACTCCACAACCCTTGCATAAGGGTGGAATGTGATTGGGTTGCTTCTATGGGGACATTGTGTTATTCTATGACTCAAACCACATCTAAAACATTTGATCAATACTAGTTGAGCTACCCTTAATTTTTTATTAGGGGAATGTATCATTATTATTTCATTTTTATTTCCATTTATTCAACTCTATCTTCATTAGTTTAGTACCTATCAGCACTACCTCTTTAATTTTTTGGTATTCCTATATTCTTATAAGGATTTCCATCATTGTTTATCAATATTTGAGTCAGCCATGTCATCTTCAATGTCCATTGTTACTTCATGTGCATCACTATGTTAACATGCAATCTCAAAATCATGTGCAATTGTTAATATCCATTAATGGTTGAGAATGCTAAAATAACACTGGGTGTTACATGCCCTGACCTTAAATCTAAATGGTCACAGGAAAATTGTATCTATTCAGTCTTTTCGAGTAATGCTCGAGTGCAACTAGTTATTCATGTACGCATGCTCCTATTTGTGCCCTCTCTCCTATCCTCCCTCCTACTTTTACATGATTAGGTTGCTTTCATTGAGACTTCCTCTTTTCCCATTGCTATAGATTCCACCCCATGGTGTAGATCCAATTTCCCCCTACATTCTAGTGTAGAAAGCTCTCTGATCGAGAGCTTTTAATAGAAAGCTATGCTATTTCGAAGCTTCATCTTTTGTCTTTGTTAGAGAGAGAACTCTTGTGTATACCTTCAAATAAAGGAAATATCCAAGGAAGAGAAAATTGCATCAAGAAGCATAAAATGCAACTATTACAACAAACTTGGTCACTATGAAAAAGAATGTAAAGAGAAGCAGTATGACCAAGGTGATCAATATAGCAAAGCAGTATGACCAAGGTGATCAATACAGCAAGGATACTTTAGACAAAGAGGCATTCAAAATTAGAGTCATGGTCGTTATGCCAGTCAACAAGAATGAGGTTATGGAAATATGAACTTCATTGGAAGGATTAAATAATGTTAACCATATGTAACACACCAACTCCTATCTACGGAAAGGTAAAGTATCCATAAACAACTATACTAGAAGGAAAGGAGTAATTGATGATGTAATTGATGCTTCAAAGCTTAGGAAAAATTGCTTATTAGTTGGGAACATGATAGAAAAGTCCTATAGAGGAATCTTTGATGGAGATCAATGCACAATTAGAGACAAGTGAAAAAGATATCAACTTCTGTGGTCGGACAGTACACCAAGTCGACCTCTCCATCCATGATGAGCTCGTGTACAAAGTGATATTGAATCTCAATGTGTTTTGTGCGAGCATGGAACACAGGGTTCTTTGCAATTGCCATGCAACTCTGATAGTCACATGATAATTGCATAGGCTTGTTCTGCACTGCACCCATGTCCCCTAAAATCCTCCTCAACCACACTGCCTCACAAGAAGCAAAACATGCTGATTTTTGTACTTAGCCTCGGTAGAAGAAAGAGCAACTGTGGGTTGCTTCTTGCTGACCCATGACACAGCTCCAGATCCAAGTGAGAAACAGTAACCTATCACTGATCTCCTACTGTCCACGTCTCCTGCCCAATCCGAGTCACAGAATCCGGTCAATGGTGCAAAATGGAGCAACTAGCCTACGATCCCCATTCCGCCCAGAGCCATCCGGGATCATCTAGGACTCCAAATGGGCCCCGCAACCCGAGAGTGGGCTACCCTGAGAAATGCTCCGTCTAGCCTCAGTGCGGTCAGTCATGGGATGCCTTCCCACACTTGCATGTAGCCTAGTTGGCAGTGTGCCAACTCTATCTAAAGCCCTCCAACCATCAGGCCACACATGGCCCCATCTGGTATCCAAACCAGGACCTACCGGATAACCGAGCTACTCAAATGCCTTCTCCTCATATGGGGGGCTTACAAGAGGAGTTAGTTGGTTCCTGCTTTCTCCTTGCCTATGCCCATTTTTGGTTTCTTTGTGGAGTGTGTGGGATGGAGATTACTCTCCCACCTCTGTTGGAATAGCCTTTTGGCCATTTTCATGGAATATATTACTATTTTATTGTAATTGTTTCACATCAACTGAGGTAAGTTTTCCACTCTTTCTTTCTAAATTGGCTTCTTTTAATTTATGAAATATTTATTTCCTTAAGAAAATTTTTTGTTCATGTTACATGAAAACTACCTCATTTGATAGCAATGGAGAGGTGGGAGTGAGGGTGATAGAGAAGATGCGGCCTCCTCTAAGGACTTTACAATTGCAATCTCTAGTGTTTAAGTTTTTAAACTCTCCATTTCTTGGCAAATATATGCTTTTGTATCCCCTAAAGACATTGCCATTGCATTACTATGTATAGATGATCTAGTAGTATTAGGAAGCAATGACTACTCAAACAAGACTTAGTTGTAGGGTTTGACATGATCTGGGGCTCGTGCATAATTGTATTGGAATTGATTTTTGGAGAGATATAGATGGCTTCATTTTGCACATACATCACTACACTTGCTGCTACTTAGGCTAGCATATGTCCAATTACTTTGCTTCCTTTTGCTTGAAATACACCTAGTTTAGGTGACCATGTGTTGATCATTTGGCATCTAATTTGAAGCCCAATTGCACCATGATTTTACACAATAAAATCACATGTAATGCATGTCCTTTTGACCCATAATAGCAAGTTTTATGCATTGTTAAGCCTACTTATAGGTGCATATTTTAGCACTTCCTTTTTAGCATATATGGCCATATCTTGGTCATTACTATTGATCTTAGTGCACTCTTCTCAGACACCTTTGAGAAATCATATGCCAACACTCTGATATTTTAGTTTTTTATTTTTTAGTCTTGGTTGCTATCATATGCACCAGAATCCAAAATAATACCTTGTACATGCACCCTCTACTTACCTAGTGCAATAGAAGAGGGGGTGTTAGGAGTAGCGTAATTTTCTCTATTTTAGAGATAGCATTAGGAAAAAAGGGAGCTCATTTTGGGGCCTTGAGGGAAATTCACGATTTATTCATTTTTCTTTCCTCTAAAACAATAAAATATGACATAATCCCACTAATGTACGATGCAAAATTTGGTATTTCTGACATTACCAGCGCATCCAGAGCGGGCCAAAATCTCCATAAAGGCTTTTGAAACACCAAATACGAGCCCTCGGAGGCTTGAAAAAGACCAAAAAGGCTCGAAAAGCAACCCATACAAATGAAAGCGATTTGACAAGTTGGACCAAATCGCTTTCATTTGTATGGGTTGCTTTCTAGGCCTTTTTCGAGCCTCTGAGAGAGAGAGAGAGAGAGAGAGAGAGAGAGAGAGAGAGAGAGAGAGGAGGGAGGGAGGGAGGGGAGGGGGGAGAGAGAGAGAGAGAGAGAGAGAGAGAGAGAGAGAGAGAGAGAGAGAGAGAGAGAGAGAGAGAGAATATTCAAAATAACAACCACCCTGCTAGTTCTAGTTGGGGATCTATGTAAGTGTGAATGTTACTAGTTAGGAATCTTGGCTGTGCATACCAATTATCAGTCTCTTGATAGATTGTATGCATTTTGGGCCAATGCATAATCGAGTGTAACTTCTTTTTGGGAAGTTCAAGGTGATAATGGAGAGAGAGAGAGAGAGAGAGAGAGAGAGAGAGAGAGAGAGGAGGGGGGGGGATGGTATGTTCTACCTTCTTAGAATGCATGTTGCATAAGAGTGGCCCTAGCCTTATTTTGCATGAGATCACCCCTAGAGGACCTTGCGGATCTTGTTCGACTTGCCCATGGATAGCTTTAAGCTTGCACATGTAAAACTAAAACACACACGCACACACACACACATACACAGGGAGAGAACTGAGAGAGAGAGAGAGAGAGAGAGAGAGAGGGAAAGAACTGAGAGATAGATAAAGAGAGCAAGAGAGAGGGAGAGAGACAGACAGATAGAGACAGAGACTGACAGAGCTTGGCTGTTGGCTTTTCTATGCCCCTTTTTTGCCTTGATTATTGGCCCTAGCCTTGTTGTGCATGATTTGGCCCTAGAGGACCCCGCAGATCTTCTCCAACTTGCCCATGGTGAGATTCAAACTTGCATATGGATGAGATAAATCATTCTCCTATGAGATCTTAGTGAATGTAACCTCTCTTCTATTCCTTTCACCATCTTTTGTTTACAACCACAACTGTCTGTGATGTCATAATCAAGTGTGCCTTTGATGTATTTCAGCACCCGCATCCCTGCCCTCCAATGGTTCTCCCGGGGCTTATTGGAAAACCTGCTTAGTACACCAGTCGCAAAGCTGATGTCTGGCCGCATGTTGCACAAGTAAATCAAACTGCCCACAAGCCTTCTGTACTTCGCTTTGTCCACTAGTGGTGATGAATCCTCATTTGCCAAAAAAACAACCAAAGGAAAAAAGAAAAATCCATCGAACCATATATGCATTAGTTTTAAGCATACATGCAATGAATCATATGCACAAAATAATCTGCCAGTGCCATGACATATGTGCAATGATATATATGCACTTGTATATATGCATACACCCCCCCCTCTCTCTCTCTCTATTTCTCTCTCTCTCTCTCTCTCTCTCTCTCTCTCTCTCTCTCTCTCCACATCGAAGACATTCTCTCCAATTATTATTATTTAAGTACGATAGGAGTGAGTCTTTATACAATGTCTAGATTTCAAGTGCTTTTTTTTAAAATAAAACGTCTCAAGATATCTGATTGTTTTTATATGATTAAATGTCTCAAGATATCCTTTTATTTCCTAAATTGTGCACTTAAACCAAGTGAATGTTCTAACATTAACACACATGTATTTTGAAATAGCATTCCCTCTCTCTCTTCTGAACACACTAGGTTTTTCTCCAATCACCATCATCTAAGCCTACAAACATGTCTGAGTGTTCCACTATAGTATTTACCACCACCCAAACATTGTGTAAATGTAAAAGAAAATTTCCTTCTCCCTAATCTCAATTCTATTGTTCCTTTGACCCTAAATAGCTCCTTGGAATGCATACGAACACACAATTGGATATTGGGCTAGAAAGGCTACTTTGCTGAAAAGTGTAACAAAATAGGGAGGGCCAAATTTGCATGCACCAAAAACTTAAATTCCCTACCAAGGGAGATTTTTTATACTCATTAAAAGGAAAATTTTGTGCTCAAAAGTTAATTGTTGAAATTTTTTGTGTAAATCCAAAACTTCAATAGCCCTTCATCCATGCATGATGAGTAAATCTAAAATATGTAAAAATGACTACTCAAAAGTATGCTAAATTATTATCTTAAAAACATCTTAACTCTCTCTCTCTCTCTCTCTCTCTCTCTCTCTCTCTCTCTCTCTCTCTCTCTCTCTCTCTCTCTCTCTCTCTCTCTCCATGTTTAAGAGATTCTCTTGAATTATTTTTGTTATCTTTAAAATCCCCCTCCCTTCCTCCCTCCCTCCCCCCCCCCCCCCTCTCTCTCTCTCTCTCTCTCTCTCCCTCTCCACATTAAAAACATTTTAAAAATATTATTATCAAAAAATATTAAAAATATAATTATGTAAAATATATCTCAAAAATTATTTTAAAAACATATTAAAAATGTTGAATGAACATATGAATGGAAATGATGTCTATATGAATGAACATATTGAAATGGAAATGCATAAGCATTGCGTAAGCATTTTACATGAATGCATGATTTATTACACTATGCATGCATGCATGCTAATGTTTGTGAATCTATCTAAACATCCATGACATGTCAAAATAAAAAGTCCATAATGCCAATGATGCATCATATGTATTGAAACATGCATTGTACTATATGCAAGAAAATAAAAATATTTATGTATATCTTAAACAAAACAAAAATAGCAAGGAACAATCCATCTCCATAATTCAGATATTAAATTAATCTGACTTGCACCACCATAAGTATACCTCAAATGAAGCCGAGAAGCTTAAATATATTATCCAAAGAAACAAAACTAAATAAAAACATTTGCAAAATGGACACAAAAAACTTCTCCTGCTAAATAACTTTAGGATGACCGAAGTATGAAAACCCCATAGAAGGATTTTGGAATCCTTTACAAAAAACCAATATGGAAGTCCCAAGAGTATCTCAATTTTCATGGCTTGCAACTTGCTCTACTCTACGACTCATTCTAGTCATCAAAGCAGTTAACGTATTTAAACCAACTTCAAGCATTGACACCTTAGTGGAGAGTAGATGAACTTGTTCTTCCAGCTTGTCAACTTGTAGTCTACACCCATTCTCACGTACAACCAATCCTTCTCCACCTCTCCCCAAAAGTTGTTGCATGCACTGATTGGTGTCCTTCACAATGTTCTCAATTTGAGCAATCCTTGCAATGAGGGTTCTAGAGGATCGTCCCATGTCTCTTGTTACTACTCCACCACCATCCGAATGGACTTCTGTCCATAAGGAGGTCAAGTATCTCATGTTCATGGCACTTAGATCTTTATTACTCTCGCACATGTCTTGAATTGATTTTAAACGATGTTCAGTAGAGAGATCGTATTGCCTTAAAGATGATAAGCTCCTACTTGCATGCTCGGTCGCAAGGCTTGAAGCCCCCCCCCACCCTTCAAAGTGGTTTCATTATAATAATAGAGTGACACTCATGGTTGGGCTTACAATGCCTTGGAATAGCGATAGCATTTTGTCTTGAAGGCAACTTGGGTGCCTGGTTCCTCTATGGGTGGAAGTCTTTGCCCTCAAAACTACTTTTATCGCACGAAGGCTTTGCGGCTCATGAAAGGTCAACAACACGACGTCAAAAAATGTGGAAGTATGAGCCCTTGCACTTCAATTCATGAAGGCTTCGCCCTTTCATGAAAGGATGGCTCCCTAATGCTAAAAGTTGCCTCTTCAACATTTGGAACAGATAGAAGTTATCTCTACAACTGCATCCAAAACAAAATACAAATTCCTTTTCAAGTATGTATTCACCCAATTGTCTAATTAGATTAGACTCAACGGGAATTTAGAAACTCAGACAACTCAACTATGATATAGTTTGGAAACTCTAGAGAGAGAGAGACAAAGAGAGAGAGAATGCACTATAACTCATGGCATAGAGGTGTACTTCGATATATGTGTTGAATCGATTGTCTGATTGCATATCAAATTGAAGGACGCATATGAATTTTATGATTAGATGCTTAGAAATACACTAAGTATGTTTCCCTATAGTGGATGATTGAATGGCAATGTAATTTCCCTATCTTGCAAGTGTTACAATTCCTAAAGTGTGCACTTAACATACAATTTGTACTACAAAAGAATAAACATAGAGTGGATTAATTTTCTTAGCACATAAGTAAGGCTACCTTGTATAGACCCATGAATGCTATATTCTCTACCTTCATTCCCTCCTCGACCTTAGAAAGCTCCTCAAATTCCTTCTCTAAACACCTTGAACCTTTGGAGTTTGTTGTATTTAAGGTTTCTAACATCAAGACAAAGTCATTTAGAACATGATCAAGGGTTTTGATGAATAGGTCTAGGAGGCTAGTTGGGGGAATCCTGATAATTTTTGAAAGACGGCCTAGGAATATTCAAGGACCTCATGGGAAGCTAAAAGTTCATGGCTTGGAGGGGCGAGAGCAAACATAACTGCTTCTCTTAGAAGTAGGAGGGGTAGTGAAGAGCAAAGCATGGAAGTAATAATAGATTGCCTTTTGACTTGCAAAAACATTTTCTGCTGAGTTGCCTCCTCTGCCTCTTTGAATTTGACCTCTCCCTCAACTCTCCCATCCTCCACTGTCCTCACATAACCAGTGGATTTCTTGATTGCCCCTCCACACATGAAACCTTGTGATTGGCATATGCAACATGATCTACCTCTATTCCCTCATGCATTAGATATTGCAAGCAACTCTTGCTCACACACACACACACACACACACACACACACACACACATTGATCCCATGTTCTTCAAAGGGGTCTATGAGAAAAGGATTGATATCTTTAAGAAAACTAAATTGATGTAACTTTTGACAATATTGCAATCCCCCAAAAAAAAATTTTAATTGCTAAGGAAAGCAAGAGGATTGGCAATAGAATTTCTCTTTACATTGAGTTTGCAAACTAAAGCAAAGAATCAGTACAAACATGTCAAATTCATCAGTTAGTCTAGGCTCCAAGGTCAAGGTCTACTTACCTGCCACCATCCAAACCAACCATTTGTTAGAGCAATAAAGTTGAGCTTGGGTAGACAGGTAATGCCTATATTCCCTGGCTTGTTATTGCTTTACCTAAGAACTTGACCTAACCTTTCAGATCCTATAAGAAAGATGAATCAACTAGATTGATTTAAGATTGAAATTTTACATGTACATAAACTGCTTTATTGGGAAATTCTAAATTAGAGCAAAAAATCCACATATAATGTGTGATTACAAAAAAAAGGGTTTTATATGCACACATAAGAAGAAACATCATATAAAATAGACCAAGAGACAAAGCACGATCTTATGAGAAAAGCTTAAATCTTGCTAAAGGGAGTAGTCTACACCCTTTTTAGAAAAAATTAAATATGGGAGGTAATCCTCACCCATCATTGCACAACAAGGGCAATCTAGACAAAGATTTTTTTAGAGGGAAAATAACCAACTTGCTTAAGAATTTCTATATGTATTAGTGGAAATTAATTGATTTAACCAACAAATAATTGAAGGCAAATTATTGAAGGAAAAATAGGGGAGAACTTCTAACCAGGGCAATAAAAAAGGTTGGTTTAAACAAGGAAAAATATTTAATAAAAAATAAAAGCAATAGAATGAAAAAATTCAAACTAAAACTTGTTAAGGACCAAGGGAAAAAGGTGACTTAGGCCCAATAATTTAAGGAAACAACAACAAATTTCTCTATTAAACTATGCATGTAAGACAGAAAAATCTAGGGGACAAAGAACTCCCTTGTGTAAAATCTTAACTTATCAAGCAATTACCAGAATAAATTAATTTGACAATGAATTAAAAGGAAAAAAATGTAAAGAAAATTAGATGAGAACTACAAAAAAACTAAAGGAATTACAATTAGGTGAGGGGGGTCATCCACACCCTCCCTAAAAATAACCGAAAAGTATTAAATAAGGAACTATCCTTCATCATCTTTTTAGCACATAAAATAATGTAATAGGTTATATACATATATAAGGAAGCAAAAGTGAAAGAAGGCAAAATTTTCAACTACCAAGGGACACATGGCAGTATAGCAAAGTATGTAGAGTATATATATATAAGTGTGTAACTAAACATGGAAAGTAAAAGAAAGAAAAAAATGCTAAGACAAAACAAGGGAAGGACACATGGCAGTATAGCAACTACGTAGGAGCAAGGGAAGTAAATTAGAAGCCAACCAAATAATTTATAAGGCAGTATAGCAACTACTTAGGAGCAAGGGAAGAGGCGTCAAGATTCGAATGCAAACGATCCAAGCAAGAAGTAGAGCTCATTGAAAAGAGAAGGGTAGGAATGCGACAAGAGCTAGGCAGGAAAAAAGAAGGGTAGGAATGCGACAAGAGCTAGGCAGGAAAGAAGAACGAGCTAGCAGGTCCAAGTGAGAGGAGCTAGCCGCATAACATGCATCACGTAAGGCATTGGGAAAAAGAGAGGTAAGAAGTTATGATGCTTCTAACACGTAAAGCCCGTTGTGATGCCTCTATCACGGTTGCATAGGGGTCATGATGAGAAGGTACGAAAGAGAAACTTGATCATAAGGGAAGGGTCGCCATAAGGGTGCTGCAGCAAGGTAGAGGTGCAAAGCCAACACGTTGAGCTAGCTAGTGATCAGTAATGTCGCCAAGAACCAGTAAGGAGTCTCTAAGCACCATGCAATGCATGTCAAGAAGTAGATGAGAAGCTAGAGAAGCTACCACACAATCAAGTCAATGGAATACCATTCGGGTCGACAAAGGGAGCCATGAAAAAGCGCAAGTAAATGACTTCGTGCTCCTGCACCACATGAACACATAGAGTTAATGGTAGCCTGAGCCGAAAAGAAAAAGCTTGCTGAGGCAGCATGGGATCAAAGGACTAAGGTGAAGGGAGAAGGGAAGCTATGAAGATGTGAGTGCACCACTCAGAGAAGCCGATGTCACGAAAGAGTTAGGCTTGCAAAGCAGGGGTAGCAAAACAAGAAGGTTGGCAAGAAGGAGCTAAGGCCTTCAATAGCGAGATCACAGCGATGGCAAAAACATAAGAGCAAGCTTGTTCATGGGCGGTGGCTCCACGACATGCAAAGTGGCAGTTAAAATGACCACGGGGGGCACGTATAAGAGAAGAGAGCGGTTTAATTGTTAGGTTTGGGGATGGTGGTTTAGTTAGGGGGTTTAGCATAAAAAATGTTACTGTGTAAGGGATGATGTGTAACTATAGGAGGTTGGGGGTTAGTGTAGCTATCAGGTTGGGGTTAGCATATATTGTAACTATCAGGTAGATTAAAGAGCATAAAGGAGTATGATATAACTACATCTATATATATAAATATATATATTTACATATATGTATATATACAAGTGGATTGTAGCATAGTAAACTCCAATGAAATTGTAAAATTAAGGTGAGTGGGGGACCATAAAAATCTAATATAGACATACATATATGGGTGTAGTGTATAGTTTCAATAAACAAAAAATGGTTGGGGGGGCTTTATATATATATATATGTATAGAGAGAGAGAGAGAGAGAGAGAGAGAGAGAGAGAGAGAGAAAGATAGCATGGTTGTGTATATACTAGCTCAGACTCTACCTTTAAGTAGTGCCACTAATTATATGAAGAAGTTATGTAAAAAAGTCTTTAAAAACTTTTTAATTAAAGATTCAATGTTAAAAAAGGAGTGAATATGGGGAAAGTTAAAGAAAATTATATATACCTTTATAAGACTAAATTAGCATGAACAAATCCCTTTAGTTGAATTTACAAGCATCAGGTTCAAGGATAAATAAAATTATTGTTTGAATTGCAAATTAAGGGTGGTATAATAAATGTTAATTAATTATTAGTGAGAAAAATAAGAAAGAATTAAAAAGAGGGAGCATTAAATCACTTATTAACATTCAACTAATGTGTTAATTGTGGAACTATTCACATACCATACTATAGAGTGAGTGTACAAATATGTAGTACAAAATAAATAAAATGTAGAAAATGTAGGCCTATGTGTGTGTTGCTATTGTTAAGGGGGGCTTGTTTAAAATAGAGTTTTGAGAGAGGAGTGTGTGTGTGTGTGTGTGTGTGTGTTTAAGAAATAATACCTTTTAACAACACGGCACATGAAGCTCAAATAAGAGTGGATAAAACAATGTATTAATATATGGGTGTACATAAAGTAAAAATTGCTACAAAAGTGTTGAATCTGTCAGGTCAGGGTCCACTTACCTCTCACCATCCAAACCAACGATTTGTTAGAACAATATAGTTGAATTTGGGCAGACAAGTAATGCCTATATTCCCTAGCTTGTTATCGCTTTACCTAACGATATAAACAAACCTTTTAACTTCTAGAAGGATAGTGAAACAACTTCTAAGATTGCCAAAAAATTTAACAAGTCAACAAAACTTATTATTTTAGAGAAAGGAGTAAATTGTGAGGGTAATAAAATGTACATAAATTACTTGAGAAAACACTTAAAAAGGGGGGGTAGTCCACACCCTTAACCAAATAATTAATTAAGAATTAAAAGAAAAGGAATAACGGGGGTATTCCACACCCTTAGAAAATTTCCATATGCATTATGAAAATTACATAACAAAGGAAACAAATTAAATGATCATAAATTTCATAAAAACTTGAATGAACTCCTAAGAAGTATTAAGTAAAACAAAAGGGGAGTTAGATAATTATGAAATGTTTATTTTTTAAATTAAGGAATTTTGTGGTGCTACAGAGAGTTTTCTCTCTCTCTCTCTCTCTCTATATCTCTATATATATATATATAGAGAGAGAGAGAGAGAGAGAGAAATAAATAGGAAAAAAAACTAGAGATACAAACATCAAAAGATATAATAATTAAATTCAAATCTCTATAGAAAGAAGGGAGATTAAAATTAGTGAAGAGAACACCGCACACTTAAAGGAGATAAACACACACACACACACACACACACACACACACACAAAAACACACAGAGAAGTATATAAAAATAAAAATGAAAATGTTAGTAAGAGAGGGGATAAAATGCTAGTTAAGGCGAGAAAGACAAAGAGTTATTTTTAAATAAACAAGGAGAATCAAAACAATTAAAAAAAGGAGCAAAGAAACAAAAAATATTAAAGACTATTGCATGCTACGGGACTAAGACTAAATTTTGTATGTGTGTGTGTGTGTGTGTGTGTGTGTGTGTGTGAGTGTAAAAAATATATAGGAGACGATAGAGTGAGCACGTAAGAGGTCATAAGGGACTATCCTACCATATGCTCAAAGATGTAAACAAGTTTCTAAAGGGGAGTTGCAATGAGCCAAACACTGTCAATGAGGAGAAAGGCGAGCTAATAGAAGGGCGAGCCAAAAAAAATTGATGAGAAATTCAGTCATGTCCATGCACACGTAGAGATATTAAGAGCCATGAGTCGTTTGCACTAAAGAAGGGCATTAAGTCATTTGCGTTAATAAAAAATGAAGCAAGGAGAGAAGGAGCTACACTAGTAGATGGAGACAACTCCATAGAAGATTGTGTGAAGAGAGAAATAGGTGGCGGCTCAACTGCCCATAAGCCAAGGGTCTTGAAGTAGCTATGAGACAATAACACAAGGCAAGTAGGAAGGCATGCAATTCGTCGTGAAAGACAGCCTCTAATGGGAGCCAATAAGAACATCGTCAATTTGTACATGACTTAGTACATGGAATGAGAGCTTTTAAGTGGCAAGGAGTTTATAAGAGTAAGCAAGAAATCCAACACGGCATCTAGCACCAAGAAGCCAGAGAGTTAAGAAGTGAAAGTACAAGCGAGACACACCAAATAAGAAAGCCTCCATAAGTAAGGCAAAAGTTGGCAAGAAGCAAGGTGAAGGCGTAAGAGGCAAGGACACCGAGTGAGGCAAAGGGAACACATGGTCTACACCTTAGAGAAGATAACCACAATAAGCAAGTCTTGTAAGTTCGAGGGTGGCACCCGAACAGCAGAGGCTAGAGGAAGCTCGAGCATCAGTAAAAAAAGGCAACGTCAATAGGAAGGGCAACCAAAAGCTAAGTAAAGGCAAAAAGGGCAAATGAGCAGCTGATAGTCAACTGAGCAAGGCAAAGGAGTAACGGTTGAGCAAGTCGATAGAGACGACGAGACGAGAGGCAAGACTAGTAAGAAAAAAGGTGTCGGCTTTGGTTGGCAACTCAGAGACAAAGTTATAGTGGAGGAGACGAATAGCACAGCGAGGACACGATAGTGCAGCTAAGGAAGAAGGGATCAAGAAAACAAGGAGAAGGAGAGCTCGGGCAGCCAAGCAAGAGAGCAGGGGGACTCCTCAAGTGAGATGGTGAGACAGAGTGTTTGAAGGTGACCCTGCAAGAGAGGGTTGGCAACAAGGGTGCATAGTTAAGAAGGCGCAAAAGGTGAAGGCCTTGTGTTCCTCAGGATAGCCTTGTATAGACAACTTGGTGAGAGCAGGTAGGATCAGGGGGTGGAGCGATTACCATGAACGTGGGCGGTGCAAAAAAAACGAGGGGAGAATAGTGCAATATACATATAAATATATCTATTAAGAAAAATAAAAAATCAATTCGCTTAATTGCCAAAATAAGGCACAAGGAAAAACCCAAAACAAAAATATTAATTAAACAACACTTAATATGTGCCATAAAAGAAGAAAATAATGTAAAGGTTACTTAAAGAGTTAGGGGGGAAATTAAACTAAAGGGGGGGGAAATCTTTTGGCGAGCTTTTTAATGTGAGCTTTTTTACCATTTCCTTTGTTTTTGCGAGCTTTTTTTAGAAATCCATACATGTTTTTGTTATAAGAAAGATGGGGGGGTTAGAAAGAGGGGGAGAGAATATAGGATATGTTCATTTTCATAGCATGTGGGAGGGGTGGAAGAGTGTATACTATGCACAAGGGGGGGGCGGATATGAGTGGCAGTAGGAGGCAAAAAATTATGGAAGATATGTCCATATTCAAAGTAGAAGGGAGGAACTATTGGAGATATGTACATTTTAAAAGTGTATAATTTGAAAATTTTGACCTCATATTTGGATTCCTCGTCGAATTCCGGTCATTTTGAGTACCAACATGACCATATTCTGATAAAAATTGGAAAAATGGTGTTTTTGTCATTTTGGCCTGTTTGGGGCCTATTTTGAGTCTGCGCTAGGCCCCAAACAGGCCAAAATGACAAAAACACCATTTTTCCAATTTTTATCAGAATATATGGTCATGTTGGTACTCAAAATGACTGGAATTCGACGAGGAATCCAAATACGAGGTCAAATCTGTCAAATTATACACTTTGAAAATAAACAAATTTCCCACATGCTCTCCCTTCCCCTTTACATTTAGTAGATGAACATAGCTTTCACATTCCTCATCCTCTCTCTCCTCCTTGCACTCCTCTTTGCATACCTTATAAGTTCCCTCTCTACGTTCTCCACTATGATAATGAATATATGTTCCAACTCCCCTCCCCTCCCTTCTCCATGCCACCGTAAGCCATGCGCCCGTCCCTCCCCCTTTCCTTTATCTCCCCTCCCCCCCCTCTCTCCTCTTAACTGCAACCACAACCCAAACTTTCAACCCACCCCACTCCATGACGCCCTCCCCTGTCTCTCTCTCAGGTGAATGAAAAGCTCGCAATATTCATGAAAATTGAAAAAAAGCTCATGACAAAAAGCTCACCAAAAAATCACACCCACTAAAGGGTAGGGGGTAATATAATGCAAGGGGTGGGAGTAAAGCAATGTAAGGGATACTTAAAGAGTTATGGGGAGAAAATAAATATAAACTAAAGATTACACTGGGGAAAATTACAAAGAGAGAGAGAGAGAGTATAGAAGAGAGAGAGAGAGAGAGAGAGAGAGAGAGAGAGAGAGAGAGAGAGAGAGAGAGTGTGCATGAGGAGATTGTAGATGGTCTACCTCTGTGACCTCATGGATCCCACTTGTCCACCTACCTTTTGTGCATAAATTAGTTCAAAACTTCACTTATGCTTCTCATGATGCTTGATGACACCCAGTCTTCCTTTTGTTATGATGACCAATGAATGTAACAACGTTTCCAATGTTGAACTTTACAAACTCCACTACTTTCCCAGTTTCAATTGATACCTTGATTGTATCATTAGCTTTAGTCAAGGGATCTACATATTTGATCCTATGGCCATTATATGTAATGTAGGGGATCCCCTTGTCACCAAAGTTGGAAACCCAAACCTTGTTGAGTTTGTACTTTTGCTCTTTATGGTTTATGTATATATATGCGTAGTTTTCATGTAGTTCCTTCAATACAAAAGATTATGCCTCTCAAGAACCATCAAGATCAAGGGGTAGGATCAAGGGTGTTGCTCTCACCATCAGCAAAGGCCTATTTTTCTATGTGCATGCAAGCGCGTGCACATGCATGTGTGTGTGTGTGAGAGAGAGAGAGAGAGAGAGAGAGAGAGAGAGAGAGAGGAGATTGTAGACTCTCTCTCTCTCTCTCTGCCCCCTCCACATTTAAGAGATCTCTTGAATATTGGAGGACCTCATGGGGAGCTTAAAGTTTATGGCTTGGAGGGGGGTTATTAAAACATTAGAAAAACGTCATCCTTAGAATTATGATCTTACAAATATATTTAAAATATTTTTATGTTAAATTATTATTATCGAATTGTTTTGTTAAAAGCATCTGTAAAAATACTATTTTAAAAACATAATACATCTCTCTCTCTCTCTCTCTCTCTCTCTCGTATATTAAATTTATTATCTTAAAGACATTAATAATATTATTATGTTAAATGATTATCGAACTATTATGATCATAAAACCATAATAAAAAAATATTATCTTAAAAACACAATCTCTCTCTCTCTCTCTCTCTCCACATTGAAAACATATTAAAAATAATATCTATCTTTAAAAATGCCTTATTGAATATTAAAAGTCTCTCTCTCTCTCTCTCTCTCTCTCTCTCTCTCTCTCTCTCTCTCCATATTGAAAATATTATTACATATAATATTGAAAACATATTTAAAATGCCTTAAAATTTATTGTAGATTAAAAATATCTCTCTCTCCATATTTTCCATGATGTTATTATTCTAAATATGTTTTCAATGTGGAGACAGAGGGAGTGACATTGAGAGATTGAATAGGTAGAGAGAGAAAAAGAATGTGGAGGAGAGAGAGAGAGAGAGAGAGAGAGAGAGAGAGAGAGAGAGAGAGAGAGAGAGAATTTGCTTTCATTTCAAAAAGGAAAAAAGAAATGACAAATACTTGATTTGGAGCCAGATGGATTGAGATGGAGGGGGAGCCCAAAGGATTGCAATGGAAGGAGTTCAATGGCGTTGACGTATGGACGGAGTGATGTTGTCAGACAGAGTGGAGATGTATGGCATAGTTCTATGGCATCGGTGTTAGCGTCTAGACAGAGTGCCACATTGTACGAGGCATCCTTGTCCTCGTCGCGCATTACCAACTTGCCAGATGGGAAGGGGCTCTATCATTGCTAGAGGTGAGAAGGGATTGCTCTGACGTTGCCATCACCATCTGATGTGGAGTTGGGAGGGGAAGGGTTTTGTCAGCACAATCACCGGATGGAGCTAGAAGCACAGAAAGGGGAGTCAGACCGTAGTCGTTTTCTAATGGGGGTGGCGAGAATGCATGCGGTGGGAGTGCTCAGAGAGCTTTGGAGAGGGATACCATTCAATGCAGCCCAAGAGGGCACAAGGGCACTAGGCTACCCTTCTGCTGATGATGGGAGCCTTCATTCTAGACTCTCCAAGGTGTCTTGATAAGGAATACTTTGTGATTTGCTATCTTGTCTACTTTGTGATGTGCTATCTTGTTGACTAGCATTCGTCTTTCCTTGCACTCTTGTTGATTCAGATGCCCCTCTGCCTCATCGTCGGTATCTTCATTCCTTTGATGCTTTTCGTTCTTTTGGTGACCCATTGGTATCGATCCTTCCATGTCTTGTTGGGGTGGTGCTTGTCTTGTTGGTTCATTGAGTGACTTTTGCTTCTACTTCTTCGAATGCCAAGAGAGAGAGAGAGAGAGAGAGAGAGAGAGAGAGAGAGAGAGAGAATGGCCAGAGAGAGAGAGAGGGGGGGGGAGCCAGATAGGCATGCTTCATTTTATTTTATTATTTAACACACATTGCCTCCTGGAAAAGATAGAAGTGTATTTGGTGACAGGATATTAAAATGTGCTTTTGTGTATTCTTCATCAAGCGATTACATAGTCTTCATGACATGCCATTGCATCTGTCTCTTTTTGGATCATGATCTTTACCTATTGAAGAAAACTCTAGGTTTTTCCCAAGCACACTTGAAACCTCCATGTTGCTTAATCGAGTGCCAATTTTAAACCCAAATTTTGGACTTTGCTACTATCAGCAAAGAGGGTAAAAGCGATGGTCTAAACATGACATATCCATGCCAATAAATCTCCCATGATGTTTTGGGAATATAGATTGATCATGGTCAAGGAAATTATCAAATAACGTTTTTCTTAGAGACTTTCTTTTTCCAAACATTCCCTACTATGAGCCCTTGCTACTCTATTACTATGGTGTAGCCTTATGATTTTTTTTTTTGCCCATGTCAATAAATTTATCATCATTTTAGAATAACATAGATTGAGCATGGAAAAGAAGATTATCAAATAAGGTTTTTTTTTAAGATTATTTTCCCACACCTATGAAAAACCTTTAATGTCCCATAGTGTCATCAAACGGGTGCTAAAAGTGATGCCTATATCTTTGATGCTACAAAATGCAAAGCAGCCTAATGATGCCCTTCACAAAAGTTGCCTATGAATACGTACTATGAATAGCGATGGCTGGCATGCAAACCTAGTTGTAAAGTGACATTGAGATTCATCACCAAGCACCTTGAAAACTTGCTTCTTGCCAAGAGACATCAATATCTTCTAGTGTTATTTCTTGAAAAACCATAACAAAGATATCTTTGGGAGTGTCGATTTTATTATTTGAAAACAAATAAGACTGCCATTTTTTTGACAGTGGGATTTTGCACATTTCAGAATGATCATGCTAGGCCACACTAGGATTCTAGGACTTGGTAGTTAAATCGAGGTCTCTAGTTGCTCTTTCTGACCTCTATCTTTCTTCTTTGACTTGCTTTATAGTTTAAAGGAGAGAAATAGTCCACATCCCTTATAGATGACAAATATATAGAAACTACTTTCATTTTTGTAATTCATTCACACTTGTCAAGGTTAAATATTAATATCTTGTATCACTTGTTAATAGGTGGGGCCCACTCGAAACGAATTCAAGAATGTATTAACTAATGGAAAAGGTAGGAGGGGTATTTATGTGAAGAGGGGGCCCATCCCCTCTTATTGATGAGGGTGAGAATTTATAACCATATCTTTATGTAGGCTTGTGAGTGAGAGTGACTCATGGAGATTTTGAGTTCAAGTCCCCCATTTACGTGAAATTTTGAAGTTATCTCTTCCACTATAGTTTATTTGGGTCACTCCACCTTTTCATCTAAGAAATCAAATGAATTTCTCAATTGGCAAATAAAGGCCATTTCTCCTTAGCTTAGGTTATATGCAAGGAATAGTTTGTCAATATTAAGGGCCTTTAGAATAGGTAGATGGGAAGTATAGATAAGCAAACTAATGGAAGAATTGGGAAAGAGCCAAAAGATTGCATTACTTTGTTATTTTTTCATTTCCTAAAGCTTTTTGCCATTGTGAATTCTTTTGTTTTGTTATTTTTTCATTTCCTAAAGCTTTTTGCCATTGTGAATTCTTTTGTTAAAGGGAAATTATTGAGAGAGAAGAGAGAGAGAGAGAGAGAGAGAGAGAGAAGCTTGGCATGTGTGAGGGGCTAAGTATATAATTCCCAATTTAATGGAAAAGTATTGTATATGGGAGTATGTCATGATGAAGTTAGTGCATTTGTCTTGTCTGTAGTTTTGAATAAAGAGTTAAAGTTTGAATGGCAATGATATGAGGAGCTTATGAAAAGATTTAAAGTACTTTTGCCTAAGTAAGAACTTGAACCTTTTCACATGTATTTTGGAGTAAAGATAAAAGCTTCAAGTATTGTGTGGTCAACTTAGACATGTGACTAAGAAAATCTTAGATTTTGAAAATTGGGTAGGCCTAGTTGCTCTTTTGTAATAACTCCCTGGTTATGTTGGGTATTAAGTTCAAGAAGCATTACAAATTGTGCTTTGTAGCCCGCTTACAAGTCTTGAAGACATCTTCGCATAAGCATTTGGGTACGTAGGGAATGTGCTCAACGGTACAACAAATTGCTCATGTCAAAGTAGAAAAGCGACTATGCAATAAAATAGAATTAGTAAATGATCCAAAAATATAAAGCTTTTGGGCCGGATGCAGCACTAGCGATCGTATCCAGGATTGCGATCACTAAAACATACCATGCCAACAAGGAATCGAATAAGGCAAGGGAAGCTGCTGTGGCTGCTGCTGTGAGAGAGCAACTTTGTCAGACGCAGAATGGAGAGAGAGAAAGAGATGAAATATAGTTGACGATCAGATCATGCAGATGCTGGATTTGCTGGACTGCGCCGCCTTAAAAAAGCAACAAAAAGCTGAGCGGGTTTGTGGGCAGCGAACTGGAGTTCAGATATGAAAGGAAGCATGTAATACAGAGAAAAGCGGGCATCAACGATCATGTGGAGAACAAGTGTAGTAGTCTAGTCTGCAGAGTTGATTCGTTGTGGGTAAAAGCCTTCATTGGATCAGAGGAGCAGTTAATATAGATAGCTAGCTACACATGACATCGATGAATACTATAATCGCCTTGATCCATAAAAAGCTCTTATGATAGCTTGAAGATGGAGATGAGAGACCAAATTAGTGGATGACAAAAAAGAAACAAAAGCTGATAGATAGCTGGAAAGGAGGAATCTCTTCACCATCTTCATCTTCAGCTTCGCCTTGACTGCGACTTCTTCTTCTTGCTACATCAGACATTGAGAGTACTAGCCGTGATCTCACCTGTACCACCACCTCTTGCTCCTCCTCGTGCTCCTACCTTCCTCTAAGTCCTCTTCTTCTGCTTCTTCTTCTTCTTCTTCTTCTTCATCGCCATCACCATCTTCATCAACCAACCACATCATCTCCTCCATCCTCCGCTTCTCTCTGTAGCTCTTTGAAGGCCTGCCTATTCTATCCCAGTCTAGCACGACCCACCACCGTTGGGAACGCAGGCCGAGGACCAGCACGAGCATGCGGATAAACAAAAGCCCAATTGGATTGATTGTCTTTTCAGCAGGTGATTGCCCTCCTTCCATTGCCTTCTAGCTAAGCACAGCTCACATACCAACGCCCTTCTTCATCGGATCTCCCCCGCCCCCCTCTGTCTCACAGGTTCCAGCGCTCCAAGGTCTCCCACACCCACACACTTTCTACAGCGTCTGCCTCCTCCTTCGCATCACTATTGTGCATTCCACCTTTTCCATTTTAGCAATCCGATGCTTTTCTTGCATCGAGTGTCTCCCTTTACCTCATTTGCTTCGTGGGCTTCCATTCTCCACCCTCGATTGCGTGGATTCTCATCACCATAGACTCCTTTTGCATCACGTCTCCTAATCTACCTCCCCCTTCCCGCGACCAGGAGCCTCTGCCTGTAAGCGAGAGTCTTCAACATGCACTTCTTCAAGTGTTCCAAGACGGGTAATTTTGTTGATTCCGTTCTCAACTCGTGCCATCCCTTCTCCCTGAACGCTTGCCACAGGCTGGAATGGCAAGAACCTGAGGATAGCCCAACCTCGACTAGCACACGCATGCCTGTCATCACGAGTGACTACCTTGCAGCCTAGATCGCTTCAGTCCTGCTTCCTTAGGTACTGCGTACACAATTGGCCGATAAGAGCATTGCCCCGGAAACCATGTCGTCGAGATCTTATACAAACCTCCTAGATCTGACTGGAGACTACAATCCTCCGTCCTTCTCTCGGGGAGGAGGAGGAGGAGCCAGACGTCTTTCCAGGGTTATGACCGTTCCGGGCATCCTCTCAGACTATCGTGACGACGACAACAGCAACAGCGTCACTTCCGACGCTCCCTCTTCAATTTCTCAAGACCGTTGCATCGTCGTCGCCAATATGCTCCCATTGAACGCAGAGAGAAGACCTGACGGGAAGTCTTGGCAATTCAGTTGGGATGAAGATTCCCTTGTCATACAGCTGAAAGATGGCCTGCCGGACGACATGGAGGTGATTTACGTGGGCTTTCTCAAGGTGGAGGTGGATCCTTCCGAGCAGGACGACGTGGCTGCAAATCTGCTGGAGACCTTCAATTGCGTCCCGGCCTTCGTTTCTCAGGATCTTCGAAGCAGGTTTTATCATGGCTTCTGTAAGCAAGTGCTGTGGCCTCTCTTCCATTACATGCTTCCACTCACCCCCGACCACGGGGGTCGATTCGATCGTCTGCTCTGGCAAGCATACGTGTCCGTCAACAAGACGTTTGCGGCTAAAGTGTTGGAGGTGATCACCCCCGATGACGACTTCGTGTGGGTTCACGACTATCATCTGATGCTTCTCCCCACACTACTCCGTAAAAAGTGCAACAAAGTGAAGCTGGGTTTCTTCTTGCATAGCCCATTTCCATCCTCGGAGATTTACAGGACGTTGCCGGTCCGAGATGAGCTCCTCCGCGCACTGTTGAATGCAGATGTGATAGGGTTCCACACCTTTGACTACGCCCGGCATTTTCTTTCCTGCTGCAGCAGAATGTTGGGACTGGAATACGAGTCAAAGAGGGGCTACATAGGTTTAGAGTACTACGGCCGCAATGTGAGCATCAAGATAATGCCCGTAGGAATACATATGGACCAGTTACAGGCTGGTTTGAATCTCCCAGAAACAGAACAGAGGGTTCGTGAACTCAATGCCGAGTTCAAAGGGAAAACGGTTTTGCTTGGGCTCGATGATATGGATATTTTCAAAGGCATTGGTCTGAAACTGCTGGCATTGGAGAGGCTGCTGAGTGACCACCCTGAGCTTCAAGGGAAGGTGACCATGGTACAGATTGCAAACCCTGCGAGAGGGAAGGGGAAGGATGTGGTTGAAGTTCAGACAGAGATCTATTCTGCTGTGAAGAGAATTAACGAACAGTTCAAAACTGAATGCTACGAACCCGTCGTGCTTTTGGAGAGGCCCGTTCCTCTCTATGAAAGGCTTGCATTCTACACTGTCGCCGAGTGCTGTGTCGTAACTGCTGTTCGAGATGGGATGAACTTGATTCCCTATGAATACATCGTTAGCAGGCAGGGCTGTGAAAAGTTGGATGCGATTTTCGCTTCCTCTGAAGACCCCCCAAAGAAGAGTATGCTGGTGGTGTCTGAGTTCATCGGATGCTCTCCCTCTCTGAGTGGAGCCATCAGAGTCAATCCCTGGAATGTAGAGGCTGTGGCAGACGCCATGAACATGGCCATCTCCATACCCGAGTCTGAAAAGCAAATGCGACATGAAAAACACTTCAAGTACGTGAGCACACATGATGTGGCATATTGGGCTCAGAGCTTTATGGGAGACTTGGAGAGGACTTGCAAGGATCATTTAAAGAGACGGTGCTGGGGCATTGGCTTCGGATTGAGCTTTCGAGTGGTAACTCTCGATCCAAATTTCAGAAAGCTTTCAACAGAGCACATTGTATCAGCCTACAAACGAACCACGAGTAGAGCCATTTTACTGGATTATGATGGCACCATGATGCCACAGACATCGATCAACAAAACTCCCAGCCCTGAAGTTATTTCAATCTTGAACCTATTGTGCAGTGATCCAAAGAATGTTGTCTTCATTGTGAGTGGTAGAGGGAGGCAAGAACTTTCTGGATGGTTCGCCCCGTGTGAGTGTCTAGGTATTGCAGCTGAGCATGGATACTTCCTGAGGTGATATTATTTTTGGATGGCTCTTTTGTTTCTAAATTTTGATTTTTCAGGATTTTTCTTACTGTAAGGCACCTTTTACTAGGAGGGATTGCGACAGGTTGCTGATCTGTTATGTTCTTGTAGATGGCATCGTGATGCAAGCTGGGAGACCTGTGTACCCGATTCTGACTTTGACTGGAAACAGGTCGCTGAACCAGTCATGAAGCTGTACACAGAAAGCACAGACGGTTCTTTTATCGAGGCAAAAGAGAGTGCAATTGTCTGGCATCATCATGATGCTGATCCAGATTTTGGCTCCTGGCAAGCTAAGGAGTTATTGGATCATCTGGAAAGTGTACTGGCAAACGAACCAGTTGCTGTGAAGAGTGGTCAGCAAATTGTGGAAGTGAAACCCCAGGTAAACAACATGTTCTGCTCTTCTTTTGTGCAGCCCAATTCACGTTTGTTTGCTACACAATCTACTCTGGAACTTTATCCCATTCTGGCTTTAATGCTGAGCAGGGGGTGAGCAAAGGAGTGGTGGCAGAGAAACTTCTTTCTTCAATGGTAAGCAGAGGCACACCCCCAGATTTTGTTCTTTGTATTGGTGATGACAGATCCGATGAAGACATGTTCGAAAGCATTGCTGATGCCATGGCAGGCCCTCAGTCTCCTATCTCGGAGGTATTTGCCTGTACGGTTGGGCAGAAACCAAGTAAGGCTAAGTATTACCTTGAAGACACAGTAGATGTCATTCAGATGCTACAAGGTCTGGCTGAAGCTACAAAAGCAGCACAACGAAATTCAGCTCGTGTGCCATTGGCACGTTCGCTGTAATTGTCAGGTTGCCTCACTCTGTGCAATGCACTCAGGGCAGGTCAGAGAGTGGGGATGTCAGGGCCAGCAAAAGTGTAACCGGAAATGTTCATGTGCATATGGTTGATCAGATTCTTATGCAACGGGTCGATCTGGAATGAGTAGTTACTGTAATTAGAAATCATTCTTTGTAAGGAGGAGAGTAGTTCTTGAGCTCTTAGTTTCCAAGGATTGTTCACAGTGAGAAAACATCTGTTCCCTGGCTCTTTCTTTTGTCGCCCGTGGAGGTTAAGAAGCATGGTTTTGAAGCTAGAAAACATTCCTAGTGATGGTTGGGCTGGCTTGAGGGGATGTCAACTGGACACGTGTAGCACATGGTGCAGAGGGGGCTTGATTTAAGGTCATCGGTCAAATCCTTTGGAGGAAAAGATGGCAGAGAGTCTGAACCAATTTATATTTTCATAATTGTGGCTGTTATTGTCTGTCTTCTCAGTCCAATTTGTGGATTCTGACAGTCTCATCCACACAGAAGTTACATCACGTCTTTGACATGTAGGATGTGTTTTGGAGGATCACATGTATCTTCACTCACAGGTTCTTGCTAAGGGGAGATTTGTTATTTCCATATGGTAGTCTATTGATACACCAGCGCCAAAACAATTATGTATATGTTTGGCCGGCGATGTGCGAATTAAAAAGAGTGCTTCTGCCTCTTCACTGTTATAGTTGGGCCAGAAAAAGGCGTCATATTTAGGGGAATAATAGCTGAAGGTGACAACCAGACCATTTCTGCCATTCAAAATTAAGCAGACGTTTCTATTGAGTTGTTATGATTATACTTTATGTTCACCATTGGAAATATCTAAGTTCGAGCTACCTACCCATGCTGCTCTCTGCTACCCCTTATGGTCCGTTGAGAAATGTTAAGTCTTTTGTGTGAAGATGTAGTTGAAATCACTAAAAGGTTGAGATCCTAGACAAGGGATTGCAAACGGTTTCACCTCTTCAGTGAAAAAATGCTTAACTTTACGTCATCATGCATTGCACGCTCGTCAGATTTGCAGATGTAAGGTTGTTTGGTGTTATGGTGAGCTATAGCATTTATGTTTACAGATCTCAATAGCTCTCAGTCTGACATTCAATTGTACGCACAGGTAGATAGAGTACACTTAAGAATGTGGAAAAGTAATCAGTAAAGTAGGCACCAAAATGTCTTCATATAGAGGGATAACTGAATGACTGCCCGCCCCCTGCCCAAATTGCCCCTCCATCTGGCAGACTAGGGCCTGGAGATGGCTGACCAGGGCATGTACCACTCATACCTTGGCCAGCCCCACAACGTGAACCCGTACCCTACTGCTGCTGACCTGGCTTCCAAAGCACTCGAGCAATGTCTGTCCTGGCATGGTCCTAAGAAGCCTATAAAGCCTCTGGCCTTTTGGCCCTTGTGGGTGGGCTGTTGAACTCGGGGGGTCACTATTGTAAACCCTATATCACGTGCATTCAAGGCCTTTTTCTGAAATCCCTTATCTGTGAATATCATATAGTACAACCACCCTTTTTCTATTCAAATCTCTCTCTCTCTCTCTCTCTCTCTATATATATATATATATATATATGCTTTTCATGATACCACTTTGTAAGGTGTCATGTCCCTCTTGTGGGGTCTCACATGTGGAGCATTGACGAATTTCTCTAACATTCAAGCTATCAGCTGAGATTTGAGAAAGATAGATGCAAAGTGCTAAAAATTTGAGAAAACAGCTTTATGTTGTGACTTTTTGTGGCTAATTAATAAAGATCTTTCCAAAGTAGTAGATTTTGAAGATGTTTGCTCTTGGATAGATTTTCCTTTAGATAATCTTTACATTACAACGGGTGATAGATTTTCCTTTAGATAATCTTTACATTACAACGGGTGAATGTTACGCTCAAGTTGAGATATTGACCTCGGAAGGATCAGTGGACATTTTCCTTTAGAGGATCCACTTTTGTATTATATTTATTGTGTTTCATGTAAATGGTCAGAGGAATTAATGTCAAGGTCCTTGATGAGGGTGACATGATACGGACTAGATGGGTCCAAGTCTATGGGTCTTAAATTCATTAAATGTGTAAATGTGCCTAGAGGCAAATGAATTAAATGTGATCCTAGAGTAAATGATGCATTAAAGAGGTACCCTAGAATGATGACAAGTGGCAAATTAGATCCATCTAGGGATTTGTGGGCTTTGTGGATTAGCATGAATGAGGAAAAACGTGAGTGACGATTATGTGTTCATCAATATGGTGCCATCGCCAGTGAATTCTTGTATTGAATCTTTTAGACCTTGTGATATTTGGATTATGTTGTAACATTGGTATCAGAGCGTTGGTCGAATGATTGCATTGGTTGCGGGAGTATGGAGTGATGCTTCGCTCAGAGTTCAGAGCACGTTTAAGGATACAGATGGATGCCGCTTAGCCGAGATGTGAGGTTCACTAAGTACATCGTTTCATGAGCGAATCTAGAAGGGCACTATTTCTTTTACAGATTTCTAGTTTTAGGAGTTTCGGATAGTACTTATATAGCAATGGGCTTCAAAATTTTGATGTATGCAATTTGGGACTGCAGCAGTAGTTTTTTTTGGTTACTGAGATTGCAGATATCTCCCTAGTATAGGAAAAAGGTATTTGTTTCAGTTGTGAGTATTTGGAGGTATGCCTGTGTAGCAGTATTAGGTTTTTGACTTATACATATTGGAATTTTAGCTGGGGACAATGTTTTTAAAAAAAAATCAAATGACCTAAATGGAAGCTGAAGAAGCAGCTTCTAGGGTGGATCCCGTAGAATCGGGAGTCTAGCCAACCCCGTAGGAGTCGCATCTAGCAGGCCATACAATGTACGATAGAATTGTATTATTGAAGAGATTCTGGCTCAACAACTACAAGCAAATGTAGGGCAATCCCAGCTTAGGAAAATGGTTCATAGTATGTCTATTAGACCATCTCATGAGGAGAAAGGTAAAGCTCCAATGGAGCCTGAAACCAGTGTTCACACGGTCGAACCTAGGAGGGCTAAGGTGCCTAATATTGCCAATTATAGACCAGAAAAGTATTCTAGTTAGATGTTTGACCGTAGTTCCGATATCATAGAGACCTGGTTACACAAACAGAAGAGAGAAGGCTTGTGTTTTGGATGCCTTTAGCCTCATCAATGGAAAGATTGTCCAGGAAACAAGGATCGTCAAATGGCTAAGATGGTGATCTTAGAATGCGACATGGAGATGGAGGAAAGTCCCAGAGCAAAACAGATGCAGCTTCAACTAGTAGAGGTTAGTACTAATTTTGTTACGTGTGTCTATTGCTAAACTAGTAAATAGTGCACCTGATAACATCCTATCAAAGTCCGCAGCAACGGGGTATACAACCTTAAGCGATACGGAGTTAATTAAGATGAAGGGGCAAGTAGCCAATCATGACGTCATTGTGTTGTTTGACTCAATGTCAACGCACAATGCAATTAACTCCAAGCTTGTAAAGAGGCTGAAATTAGAAATTAGTCCATCTGACTATGCATATATAGTAAGGATGGCAGACGAAAGTTCAACTGAAGTATGGGACCAAAAGGTTACCCAGTTGGAAGTTCAAATTCAAGACTATGCAAAGAAGCTTGATTTTGAAATGACAAGGCTTGCTCATGCAGATATAGCCCTGGGTAAGGCTTGGCATTCTAGGAAGAATCTAGCCATAGATTGGAAAAAGCACATTTATCAGTTCAAGATGAATGATATGTTGTATGTTTTACAAGGTGAAAAGGATATACCTTAGGGACCGTTGGTTCTATAATGGAAGTTCAAAAAACTCAAGAAGAGTTTTTGTTTCTTTGTACATCATCGGTAGAGTGGATTGATGGTCCATCAACTAGCTTTGATGTTACCCAAGATGGGGAGATGGCCAAGTTGGCTTATCAAATAGTAGAGGAGTTCTTTGACTGTTTTAGAGATGAGTTGTTTTATGCATTACCTCTAGATTGGAATGTTTAGCATAAGATTGAACTGATCGCGGGAGCAGAACCAATAAATAGACCTACCTATATTATTTAGTGCTCTGTGATTTATACAAAGGCGAAAAGTATCGTCCTTCTTTTCTTCTCTGTGATTCATACAAAGGCGAAAAGTATCGTCCTTATCGAAGTGGGGCAAATTCACAGCCCAGTTTCTCTCCTTTTGCTTTGCTAGTAATATTGAAGAAAAGAAGGACGATACTTTTCGCCTTTGTATAAATCACAGAGCACTGAATAATATCACTATTAAGCACACGTCTCCGATGGCTCACATCGATGATTTGCTAGATGCATTATAGGGGGCCATAATTTTTAGCAAGATAGATCTTAAGTGTGGCTACCATCAGATTCGTATTAGGGCCGAGGATGTGCATAAAACTACTTTTAGAAGCAGGTTTTGACATTATCATTTTTTGGTAATGCCGTTTGTACTTACTAATTCTCCAGCTACATTCATCATGCTTATGAATGATTTACTATGCCCATATATCGAGAAGTTTGTAGTACATTTTATTGACGACATTCTTGTCACTTGAGAATAGTGTTTAGTACTGTGAGGAAAGCCAGTCTGTATGTAAATAAAAAGAAAACTGTGAATATTTTGGATTCATTATTACTCTTGAGGGGGTGGAAATGGATCCAAAGAAAGTAGCTGCGATACTGACTCGGCCTATCCCTCAGAGTTTGACCGCTTTGCAATCATTCTTGGGATTTGTCCAATTTTATCGAAGGCATATCAAAGGATATTTCGAGATAGTATTGCCATTGACTGATCTGACCTTAGATAAAGTACCTTTTATATGGGGACAGAATCAACAAGAAAGTTTTAATGCCATAAATCAAGTTGTGGTCTCAAGATCAGAGTTAAAAATAGTTGATCCCCAGAAACCGATGCGAGTGGCATTGCGGTAGGAGCAGCTCTCCTCCAGGATGGAAGGCTAGTAGCCTTTGAAAGCAAGAAACTTTCTCCTTCTGAACGAAATTGGCCAACTCATGAATTAGAGTTGTATGCCATTGTCCATGCTTTGAAAACATGGAGACATTATGTATATGGTTCAGAGTTTTATGTTGATGTTGATCATGATACTCTAAAACATTTCTATAAACAACTTGACTTGAGAGGCCACCAAGCTAGGTGGGTTGAACTCATGCAGGAGTTTAATATGACGATTCGGTACCGAAGAGGGAAGGATAATAAAATTGTTGATGTATTTCTTGCATTATGCATAATATGAGTTTCACAGTATGAGAGAGTGCTCTAATGGCCAAGATTAGAGAAACACAGAGTTCGTCTAGAGCCTTTGGCCTAAGGCTCATGTGTTTAAACTCGAGGAAAAGGGTGACTTGGCATTTAGAAAAGGCCAGACTTATGCAAGATATATCCATAAGGGATGGTATGCTGAAAAGAAATGGCAAGGTAGTAGTACCTAATCAGAATAATCTCAGGCATAGAGTCATTCAACAGTGCCATGATAGCCCATGTGTGGGACATTCAGGAGTCAAAAAGATGTATGATCTCGTGAAACAAGATTTTATTTGGCCAAAAATGAAAAAACATACTCATGAATATGTGATATGTTGTTTTTTGTGCCAAGAGAGTAAGGCAGAGCGTGTGAAGCCACTCGAACTTTTACAACCCTTGGAAATACTACTAGGTGGGTGGGAGAGCATTTCCATGGACTTTATAGTTAGTTTGCCTATGACATAAGGTGGATATGATTCTATCTTTGTGGTGGTCGATCATCTTACCAAGATGGCTGACTTCATTCCGACTAGAGAGTCTGTTAGTGCCCCATAAGTAGCGGATTTGTTTACATATATTTCGTCTACATGGATTACCCATATCCATAGTGTCAGACAGGGATGCTAAATTTACCATTCATTTTTGGACTACAGTGTTTGAGACACTAAGGACTAAGTTGGGAATAAGTAGTGGGGATCATCCAGAAATGGATGATCAGATGGAAATAGTCAACCAGACACTAGAGGATATGCTTCGAGCATATGTTTCATTGAGGAAACATACGTGGGACAAGTGGTTGCCACTGTTAGAATTTGCCTACAATGATAGAAAACATTCCTCTACAGGGATAAGTCTGTTTGAACTGAACTATGGTTATAGAACAGCAAATCCAACTACAGTTGGAATACCTCACAAAGTTCCTAGTGCCGCAAGCTTTGTGGTTCAAATGCAAGAGATGCTAGCACTTGCGAAAACTAACATTCGCCAGGCTATGGATAGGAGCTAAGGCATATGCAGATGAAAACAAATCCGTTAGGGAATTTAAGGAAGGTGAAAAAGTTTTTCTCAAAATTCCTTCACACACCAAGTCTTTGACTACAAGAGAGTGTGCTAAGTTATCACCCTGATATTGTGGGCCGTGGTTAATTCTAAAAAGAATAGGCAAGGTGGCCTATAAATTAGAATTATCACAGGGGTGTAAGGTGCACCCAGTGTTTCATGTTTCTCATTTAAAGAAGTTTTTGCACAGAGGTGACTCACTGATCGAGGGTGTTGTTTTGTTTTAGGAGATAGAGGATAATGCAAGGTGTAAACCAACAAGAATCTTGGACCGAGGAACAATGCAATTACGCAATCGAAAGATACCCCCACGGTGTTGGTTGCATGGCATGGTTTACCTCTATCTGAGGCCACTTGGGAATCCGTGTACCAAATGCAGAGAACATTCCCATATTTTATCATCAAGGACACTGATACTGGAAGAGGGAAGGAATGCTATGCTCACGTCGAGACAATATGACCTCGAAAGGATAAGTGGACATTTTCCTTTAGAGAATCAACTTTTGTATTATATTTATTGTGTTTCACGTAAATGGTCAGAGGAATTAATGCCAAGGTCCTTGATGAGGGTGACATGGCACGGACTAGATGGGTCTCAGGCTATGGGTCTAAATGCATTAAATGTGTAAATGTGATCCCAAGAGAAGGGTAAATGATGCATTTAAGAGGTACCCTAGAACGATGACATGTGGCAGATTAGATCCATCTAGGGATTTGTGGGCTTTGTGGATTAAAATGAATGAGCAAAAACATGAGTGACGATTATCTGTTCATGCTACACAGAGATTGGCTCGGTGGATCAATATGGTGCCATCGCCTATGAATTCTTGGATTGAATCTTTTAGACTTTGTGATATTTTTTTGGGTAGAAAAAAGTTTGTAATATATTATATCCACAAAGATTTGTTGGGGGGAAGGTCCTCTCAAATAAAAGCCTCCCTTGTTTGCTAAGGATAGGGATTGCAACCAGGTTTTGGTAGTACTATCATGTTCCCAAAAAGACTGGGACCAAAAATGTAAGTAATATTTCATTCTGAGCTTGGAGAGATGGAAGATGGTGATGGAGATGGAGACCTACAAGCTAGATTTCCTCGCCCACCACTCAGGCCAGACTACGGTGCAATAAACCATGGAAAGGACCCGGATGAAAAGATGGAGGGTGAGAATGGAAATGATAACGGTGGTGGCCTGTCACATCATGCTCTTCGATCTTACCAAGACTGGTCTGCTGATTTGACAAATGAGGACATGTTCCCTGTGCTTGGTGAAAAGAACACGTTGTCTTCTTTTGAGCATCGCCAGCCTTTTTTGAATAGAAGCAGAGCGTCCCTGAGTCACTAGAGAGCATCTGCCATGTCGATCGACGATCCTTTATCACTTGGTAGGAATGGACACTCACCATCAGCTATCCGAGCTAGGAGGGGGGGGCCACGGTATCTTACATGGCTACAGCTTAGAAGCATAGAGGAGGGTTCTTTTCGCTACCCGTGAGAAAGGACCCTCCTTCTCGCTTTGCTGACCCTGGAGGAGTTGCAATGTGGATAGAGTCCGAAGACACTGAAATGCTTGCCAGCTCCAAAGCAAGCCAACAGGGAGCCAAAGAGCTCCAACTTCGAGCTCAAGAATATGCTCAAAGTGAAAGAAGTAAAGAAAGAACCAACGACATTGGAGGCTCTCGTGATGAAAGTAAAGAAAGAGTCAACATCGCCAAAGATGGGTCAAGCACAGCCGCCCGCCGTCCTTAGACAAGCAAAGAGACCCCAGAATCGATGAAGAAAGTGGACTTGGTGAAGCGACTAAAAGAAGCGCAAGGAATCTTCACTGCGAGACCAAAAAGGAAGACCCACAGGCCCCCGTCGCCAACCACCCGTCTGATGAAAGAAAGTGCGCTGAAGAGAAAGAGACTTCTCTTGGTCAGAGCCAAAAACCTGCAAGAGGTAAGCAAGTTGCAGCCTTTGTAAATGAGGACCTTCTCTCTGATTCTATAGACTGGCTTAGCACCCATGCACTTATAGGCTTCCTTCTTGGTCCCAAACCCCCCTTAGTTTTAATTGAGAACTGGGTGAGAACCAATTGGGTAAGACAAGACATTAATGTCACTAATGTGAGGTTTCTGAGAAAGGGATTTTTGTCTTCCTCTTTGAGTCCCCTAGTATGGCTTGTAAGGCCCTTAACTGTACTCTTTGGACCATTAGACACCAACCTCTTTACTTAGAAATGTGGATGGATATTGCTAAGGACCTTCCCAGCACTCTGGTCATCGTGTATAGAAATGGCAGTATATACAAAGAGTAGCCCCTCCTTTACAAGAATTTGCCAAGTTCATGCTTCCTCTATGGATTGGCAAGTCATGCAATTAAAAACTGCCCACAGAGGAGAGCTAAAGCCAAACCCAAGGATCCTCCTACACCTAATAACCCCAAACAGACTGAGAAATGGATCCCTAAGGTCCCTGCCACTATTGAAAAGTCCCTTCCTCTACGTGAAGGTGCTGCCAAAAGCCCAAACCCTCTCTGGACAAAGGTAAAGGGAAAATAGATGACTCTCTAGTGCTGAACAATGCCTTTGATGCCCTTGTTGATTGTGAGATAAAAGAGTGGTTAAAAAAAAAACAGCATATGGATATGGATGCTCAAGTAGAGCCAGGCTGGTCAAAAGACCTTGAAAAGGACATCAATAAAAATGATGAGATGACCTCTTCCAAACTTAGTGAGGGGGACCTACAAGATGACCAAGACATTGTCACTGTTGTTGAAAAGGATATTCTGGTTGGAAAGACCTTTACCCAAGTGTAAAGCAAGAGAGAGTTCTTCCAAGGTAAAGGTACTTCCTCCCAAGTTAATGGCCCCAACCCTAGGGCCAGAACGAGAATGTTAAATGAACCAATAGCCATTCTCTCCCTCAATGTCAGAGGTCTCACTGACTCTGGTAGAGAAGAAGAGGTAGCTTCTTCGCTGAGAGGCAATAATCTTTCTCCTACATTTCTTACCTTACAAGAGGTCAAAGTCTCTAGAGCCTCTCTTGAAAATAGACTTAAAATTGTTGATAAGAGAAGAAACTGGTTCTTCACCCAGCATGAGGAGGGAAAGGGTGGTGTGGCAGTTGGGATACTTCCTAATTATTTCCATGGAATTTTAAGTGTTGAACTGGATGTTGAGATATAGTGCCATGAGCACATAGATTAAAGGCTAAGGTATGTGCTAAGGAAAGAATTAAAGTAGCCACCCTAGGATGTGGACTACATGATGTGAAGATGTGGATTGAGGATATCCACAAGAAGAGATGTGGATCAGAGGATCCCACAGATGTTGACTATTCAAAGGGCACTCTCTATATAAAAGGCCTATCATGTATTGTTGAGTACAAGAGAGAAATGCACATACACTCAAGATTCTATTTATGAGTCCAAGCTAATCTATCTTAGAACCTAATTGACTTGAGGTACATGTCATGAGCACTCTCTTCATTATGTTTCCACACAGGTTGCATCCACCTTAGAGCGCTCCATAGATCCTGAGGCACACATGTTTTCTTATGGTATCAGAGCTTAGGTCAAGTCTCCTAGATTAGTTGTAGGCTTGCCTTAGGAGCACATGTTTTCTCCTAGGTTAGTTTTAGTTTTTTAGATTGAGAGAACTCCATCCATTGAATGAAAATTCTGCTCATGGCTTTGAGATATTTCCATCATTCCTGATAAGAGAGAGAGAGAGAGAGAGAGAGAGAGTTCCTTTTAGAGATCTATTTTGTGAGATAGATCAATGAGGAGTCGTTCTTCTTCTTGTTCTTAGAGAGAGATTATGAGAAAGAGAGTCTCTCATTGTTCAGTTTGTTGAGAGCTTTGAGAAAATTTTCCTATCTATTGTCATTTCAGTACTCCAAATCGACTAGTCGACTAGTCGCCTTCTAGCCTTGAAGCCGCCAAGCGCTATCTCTACAAGCCTATCAGCTAGCCCAGCAGCTATCTCAACAAGCCAGCCTCCAAAACACACAGGCTGCCACAAAGCCTTCCAACTCTGGCTCCTAGGCTTCAGCCATCGCCAGCCACAAAGACTGCCTCTCCAACGACGAGTGATTAAGCTCCAGCGACTCCATCTACAACTGCAACTAGCCAAAATGGCTCTTCCACCCTCATGAAGGACTCGTATACATGCAGGTTGGATCTTCGATTGCCACGACAATTTGTAGTGACCATTTGCTCAAGGGCGGCCTCAAAGTAGCTTCCACAAAGGTGTGATGGCAACTCCATCTACAACGCAATATAGCCCAAGCCACTCTGCTCTCTACAGCCATGCTCGACTGCCATATCTGACTCCCAATGTGCACTGCCCCATAGCTCCATATCTGCAACCTAGCCACTTCCTCAGCTTGAGCGCCCACGAATGGGACTAGTAGCAACAAAAGCAAAAGAACCGATGTGAGCAGCGGCTCCTCCTACAGCACCTACTCTAATAGCTCGTCCAAAGTCTCCTACAAGACTTGCCCAAGCGTAATTGCTATAGTAGAATCTTGATGAACAATGCCCTTGCTAGCACTGCTCCAATGCCATCGACTGCCTTCAGCAACGAGCTCATGTAAAGCAATGACTCCCTATGGGCTGTGCACAACTAAAGATGCTTTGCCTTAGTGTTCACAAGCTCAGCCTGAGCTAGCTATTATATGTAGCAAAGAGACCATGCTCAGTGCCTATGGGCTCCTCCCTCTCCTGTATAGACCACATAACAAATGTCCATGCTCAGACCAAGCCACTGTCAACACATAGAAGCTCCAGTCACCCAAATGGAGGTCACGCCCCAGCTACAACAACGACCACACCTTGCGCAATCTCCCTGGCTTCAAAGGTAACAAACCTGTGACTCGGCCTGCAGACTAGCCATATCGACTGCCGTACATCCTCATGCATTGTGGGTTCTCATCCCATCGCTCCTACTTTACGAGCCGCGAGAGCTCCACCGACCTTCATGAAAGCCTCTCCAACGCTCTTTTTGCAGTGCAGCCAAGCAAAGGTTTCTCTTCTAAGGTCTAACCTTAGAAAATTGACATGTGGCAAAGATAATAACTAACAATGGTTTATGTATTTAACCTTGGTTGACTATGCACGATTAAGTTACCTCACAATCTACCACGTCATCCATGACACGTGTTAGGATTAGATATGGCCATGGTTAAGTTTTGTAGACTTGGGTTAATTCAATTCAGTCAAAAGATTACCACGTGGCATAGGGCCCCCTTGCCAAGCACAATTTGTAAGCTGCATGTGAATAGCCTGTGCCACATCATCAAGGACCTCTCTTCTTCACAAAACATTCGACAAGGCATAACTTGCAATCCAGGAGGAATTTGCACATGCTCCAAAAAGAAAAAGTGAGCGTCCTTTTGAGCTCTATGCGTTTGTCAAGTCAAAAGCATTGTTAGCAATTAAACACCGCCATTGAAGCAAAAACACTCATGGTAAGACCTTTGCAACAAATGGAAAACAACACAAGAATGCAATAAGCATGCCAAAAGCACAAGTGCACGAGATGACCATAGCACAGAGCATGGCATCCACACATAAAGCATTAAGGCACATGGAAGAACAAAGCATCATGCATCAAGCTACATCGAGTAAAGATGTGAACACCATCGACATCAAGCATTGAAAAGTAAAATCCTTTCTACCTTTAGCCCAAATGTTTTGTAAATCAAGCCTAACCACCTGAGAGGAACTATGAAAGCACCCAGGGGAGGTATTGACATGTAAAAACCACACTTGACCACCTTAAGTAGCAATGCATGCACTAAGGGGAGGTGATGGATTTGTAACTCACATCTGACCACCTTGCAGTAGCAAAGGATCATGGCACCAAGGGGAGGTGTTGAGATATGGTGCCATGAGCACATAGATTAAAGGGTAAGGTATGTGCTAAGGAAAGAATTAAAGTAACCACCCTAGGATGTGGACTACATGATGTGAAGATGTGGATTGAGGATATCCATGAGAAGAGATGTGGATCAGAGGATCCCATATATAAGAGGCCTATCATGTATTGTTGAGTACTAGAGAGAAATGCACATACACTCAAGATTCTATTTATGAGTCCAAGCTAATCCATCTTGGAATCTAATTGACTTGAGGTACATGTCATGAGCACCCTCTTCATTATGTTTCCACACAGGTTCCATCCACCTTAGAGCGCTCCATAGATCCTGAGGCACACATGTTTTCTCACTGGATGCATTACACAAATAGATTATGATCAAGTACTCTTTATAGGGTCAGACTTTCACTGTAATGTCAGTGTATGCCCCTAACAGTATACAGGACAGGAGGGTTAGTTGGGAATCTTGAATTCATGCAAGCAACAAGTGTTTTATGGTGGGGGACTTCGACATCGTGGAGAACTCCACTAGCAGATGGCTTGGAAAAGGTACTGTAATCAGAGGTAGTGAACTCACTATATGGGAGAATCTGAAAGAAGCCCTAAGCCTTGTGGACATGGGGATGAAAGGTTCTTTTACTTAGTCCAATAGTCAAGTTGGTGTCAACAGAAGAGAGGCTAGATTGGATAAGGTCTATGCTTCTCAAGAGCTAGTAAGTCAGTCTAGTTTTCTTCAGACTCAGGTATTCTCTTCTATTTTTCTCTCTGACCACAAGCCTATGCTCCTCAAATGTGACTTTGGCCTAGGACAAAAGACCACCTCCTGGTTTAATGCTGACCCTAAACTCTTTGACCTTAAAAGTGTCCAGGAAGGGATAAAAAAAATCTGGCTGATGGCCTTCTCTGAGACTATCTCAGCTAGTGAGTCCTCATGTACAGCTATTGAACAGACCCAAAGGCTACTTAGAAAAGCAAGAAAAGGTAGTAGTCTAGTTGGGAGGAGAATGGTTCTCAACCATTGCATCTACCCAATTGTCATTTTCTACCGCACCTCTTAGTCCCCTTCTAGAACAAGACTTGACAGGTTCATCAGAATTTGCAGTTCCTTCCTTTGGGGGGCAAGATAGCCAATATCAGACGGGATTTTTGTATCAAACCCAAACAGGAAGGAGGCCTAGGGATGGTTGATATAGAATAGCCTTCTTTGAAGTTATCCTCAACTTGGATAATTAAAGCAATTCTCCATCCTCAAGAGGACTGGGCTCAACTCCTACTTAGGAATGTAAGCTCTTTAAGACCTCTGAGAACTCCCAAGTGGAAAAACTATCCCATGTTGTCAGCCATATGTAACCCTGAACCTTGCAAAGCCAAACACAGTCAGCTTTAGCATTCTCTATGGACAGCCTTTGAAGGAATTAAAAGCCAAATTGTCTTCTTTGGAAAAGAAATTTTATGTCACTAGATTCAATCTGGGTCTCTGTTATATTTAAGGAGGCTTTTCTCTCTTATGAAGAGTTTGATATGGCTTTTGAGCTCTTTAAGAAAGGACTGCTATGTTGGGGTCAGCTATGGAGTAGAGTTGAGTTCATATGGAAAACTTGGATTGAGATTAGAAGGGAGTCCAAATTAAATAATCGGAACCAAACTTTGATCGTGAACAGAATTGACCTTTGGGAGGGTAGTCAGCAATGGAAAGGTGGAACTTTTTTGGTCTACAGCAGAGAGTTCAATTGGGTTGAGAGTACTTCCTTCTTCCCTATTCCTACCCTAACCAAGGATATAGGGGATCTTTTCATTGCCCTTAATACTAGATGGAAGTTGCAGGATTCTAGGGAAAAATGAAAATTCAGATTCTATTGCATTTGGTCAAGCTCAATCCCTGATAAAATGTCTGCCCTGCTTTGTTGGTTAATAATGCACAAAGCTGTTTGGACCAACAGCAGAGAACTGAGAATTGGAAAGGGAAATGGCAAGTGCATGAGATGTCCTTCTTCAAAAGAAGATGTCTTCCACCTCTTTGTTGCCTGTCCTACTGTTAGAAAGGTTTGGAAAATAGTATGATATGAAACAAGAGAGCCCATTAATTGGAAAGTTATTTTGTTAGACTCTTCAAAGACAAAGCAAGAGATATGGGCACCTATCAGAGCACATGCACTGTGGTTTATTTGGATAGCCAGAAACAATTTTCAGTTTAAGCAACTTGATTTGCATGCTAATATACTTTTCCTCAATTGGATGCACTGGACCAAAAAAAAATTGTAGAGTCGATAACTCAGTTCAGATCTGATGCTGCCCTATTTAATGTTGATCTTCCAGACCAAGCACAAAGATGCTTTCGGATGGACAACACTATGTGGGGGTTAAAGACCACTGTACCTTAACCCCGATTATGTACAATACTCAAACACACATATATATGGATGACATAGAAGATTAGGGTGTTCTAAATCCACCAAAACTTGTGTGACTCTCTCTTTTGGTTCTCCCTCTCTCTCTCACCTTCTTCCATTCTGCTTCCATTATTGTTGAGGTCTCTCAACTAGTATTACAGCACGGGTGTTCTAGTAGCTGCATTTGGGTGTGAGCCTGGAGCCCGAATTCTATTGCTACAGCTTTGTGGGAAGAAGGAGAAACTCTGTTGGGTGTCTTTACTGGCATCCATATGTGCAAAGACCTTGTAGAAACCTTTGGAAAGTTCTTTGAGTGGTTTCTTATAAGCTAGCAGGTGGTTTTGTAGAAAAAAAGACAATCTATTTTAGACATGAGAGTCTTGTGATAAAGATATCTTTCTCTAGAATCTTGCCCTAAGAAAGTTGTAGAAGACTTTGAGTACTTCATTTTTCGTTTTTACATCTTTGTCATCCGAGTTTTCAGTGAAAAGTTACAGCTCCTGCAAAAAGTGACGAAATTCAATTTCCTACAAGGACTTTATGTGTTGGATCTCCATATCCAAGCCACCATTTGTGGTTTAGACACTCCCAATGGATTCAGAGCAGTCCAAAGCTTCTACCTATGAAGCCACTTCTGATTCCGTGAAGTTTTGAAGCTATAGTGAAGCTCTGTCTACTCCATCTTCATTCCATCATTTCCTGTGTGAGTAAAAACTCAACATCTGGGCCTCCATTTGCACAGCTATCTATCCCATTGGATCCGAAACTGCCTAAAACATATGTCTACAAAGCTACTTGCCATTCCATGAAGAATCGAGGGAGTTGTGATTCTTTGTGTTTTTTCGTCGTCTCTTTGAAGGAAATTTCTCAAAGCTTCCAAGACCTTCTCATTGATTACCATGTGGCACTTTGGCTAAGGTTAAGTATACTAAGGTTCATTTTTGCAAGTAAATGCAAGGGTTGATTGGCTCTTACTCCATCCTTGGATGAGATTTTGGAGTTATGGCAGAAGAGAGATATTTGCAGATTGTCTTCCTGAGTTCTTTTATGTAGTGACACCCATGTTTTGAGACATCCTAGGTTCGATTTTCACTAGCGGTCATTGCCGTGGGACCATGATTTCTTGGATATACCTTATGTAGAGTACTCTGGTTGCATTCTGAGCCATGTGCGCTCATTTGTCGTTTGCATTGGGTTGCAGTGGATGCTTTACAGGCCATTTGGATGCATTGCAATCCTTGTTGGATGTGTTAATAGGCCCAAATTGCCTTATGGGAGACTTTATTGAGACATTTAGCATGCAGATGTTATTTTATGCTGAGGGACAGCTTTGACACATTATAGTTGATGCATTAATAGTGTTATGCTCTCTTGGATGAGACATTATTAATGCTTATGCCCATGGATGGTGTTTATGCTTGAGGATCTGGCTCTTATTGGCATTATATTTGCCATTGTTTTGTCATTGTGGGCTGACATTTTCTTTTGGGCCATATTTGTTCATATGGATGCATAGTATATGCACATGAGTTAGATGCATTTTTAATGCTTTGAGCCTTGAGTTTTGGTAACACTATCCTTCATTAAGACATACATATTGGGTGCACCTAGTATTTGGTGTGATTTCTCTCTTGCAGGTACTAGCATTAGAGATTTTGTTTCATTTGCATCATGGCATCCTCTTCCATGTCTGAAAAGGAGTTTTTTAGCATTAAAAAGCTTGATGGGACAAACTTTTCTTTGTGGAAAGAACAGATAAGGGATGTGCTTATTCAAAAGAAGCAGATTAATCCCTATAGTACTAAATGAGCAGACTATGAAAGATTTGTGGAAGAAATTATGTGCCACTTATGAGAAGGAAATTGTCTCTAATAAAGTTTACCACATGAAGAGGTTGTTTGAGCTGCAGATGAAGGAAGGGGTCTCCATTGCTTCTCACTTGAATGAATTCAATATTATTTTCAGCCAGCTTCAGGCTCAGAAGATGAATTTTGATGCGGAGACTAAGGCAATATTTCTCTTATGTTCATGCCATCCTCATGGGATACCTTCCATACAGCTGTGAGTAACTCTGCACCTGGTGGAGTACTAAAGTTTGATGATTTTGTGGGTAGCTTGTTGGCCGAGGAGATTAGACGAAAGTCTATGGATGGCAACAAGCAGGATGCAGCCTTAAATATACAAAGGGACAGATCATAGTTTAGGGGGAAGTCCCAAGAAAGAGGGAAGTCTCGTAGCAAATCCAAGGCATGGAACATTTTGTGGCAAGAAGGGCCACATGAAAAAGGATTGCTACAAGCTGAAAAGAGAGCAAAAGGATAAGAAAAAGAATGCAAATTGGGGTGTAATTAAGAAGGAAGAGTCCAAGGGAGGACAAAGGAAAAATGAAGATCGGGGAGATTAATGTAGTCACTGATGATAGTGACAATGACATTCTCTTCATGTCTAGTCTACCTGCAGACTTGCTTACCACTTCAGATGATGCATATTCCCAGGATTGGATTTTGGATTCTGGTGCTTCATTCCATGTTACTCCCCATAGGGAATGGTTCTCCACTTATGACAGTGGAAAGACAGGTTGTGTGCATCTTGAAAATAACTATGCATGTGACATAGTGGGAGTAGGTGACATAAAGTTTTCTTTTACAAATGGGACTGCATTTGTTTTAAACAATGTGAGACATGTGCCTATGCTAACCAAGAGTTTCATTTCAGTGGGTCAGCTAGATGATGTTGGTTTTCAAACCACATTTGGCTTTGAGTTAGAAATTTCAGAAGTGCTCTATGGTTTTGGCTAGGGCTGCCAAGTGTGGGAATTTGTATCCCTTACATGTATCACGGGTGTCTGATCATGTTGTTGCAATAATTGAGCAACCAAGTACTTCTTTGTGGCATTGCTGGTTGGGGCACATGAGCGAGAATGGAATGAAACTCTTATGTCGTTTGGGTTATGTACCACATTTGAGTTTTTTTTACTTTGAATTTTGTGAGCATTGTCTCTATGGGAAGCAGACTAAATCAGCCCATAAAAGAAGGGGAAAGAAAGAGCCTAAAAAGCTTGATCTGGTGCATTCAGATGTATGTGGTCCCATGCCTACATGATTATTAGGTGGGACTGAATACTATGTGACATTCATTGATGATGCAACTAGGAAAGTTTGGGCTAATGCTATAGCTTGGAAAAGCGATGTGTTCCAGATATTTAAAAAATGGTTGGCTTTGGCTAAAAATCAGTCAAGTAGAATGCTTAAATGCCTACGGACTGATAATGGTGGAGGATATATCTCTTATGACTTTCATCATTTCTGTGATACATGTGGGATCAAGAGGGAGCTCACATCCCCTTGTACTCTAAAGCAAAATCCAGTTGCAGAACAGATGAACTACACCATTCACAAAAGGTTGCAATGTATGCTTTCCAATGCAAGTCTTTCTAGTGGTTTTTGGGCTGAGGCAATGAAGACTGCAGTGCATGTGATCAATAGATCACTTAGCAAGACTTTGGATGGTGGTATTCCTAAAGAGGCATGGAGTGGCAAGAAGCCCTCTTACTCTCATTTACATATATTTGGGTGTGAGGCATATGCACATGTGCCAAAAGAGCTTCAAAAGAAGCTAGATCCTAAGTCTAGGAAATGCATCTTTCTGGGTTACGGTGAAAGTGGAGAGATGGGCTATCGTCTCTGGGATCCAAAAGCAGAGAAAATCATACGAAGCCATGATGTGGTCTTCAATGAGAAGAAGATGCATAAGACACCCATGAGGGATGTGGAAATGAGGAGAATCACTTTCTAGGGTCTCACCCGCATATAATGATAGACAACAAGCTATCCATGCACCAAATGTGCAAGAAATGGTGCCACTAGGTACTCCCATAGGTACACAATTGAGAGCAGATGATGGATCATTTATTGGTGGAAATGATGAGCCAAATGTGGATGATATACAAGTGGGACAAAAAGCTGAAATTCCCTTGAGAAAATCAGCTAGAGTGTCTAGACCACCTAAGAGATTTATTCCAGTGGTAGACTATGATTATGGGGAGCCTTCTTGCTACAGAGAGGCTATGATGCACGAGGATCAGTGCAAGTGGGAGTATGCTATGCAATCAGAGAGGAATTCACTCATAAAGAATAAGACTTGGGACTTGGTTTCTTTGCCACATGGAAAGAAAGCATTGCCATGTAAATGGGTCTACAAGATGAAGGTCACAGGTGATGATGTACCTAAGTACAAGGCCCATTTGTTTGCTAAAGGGTTCAAGCAAGAGAAGGGTGTGGACTTTGATGAGATATTCTCTCCAGTTGTGAAGATGACCACACTTAGATGTGTACTTGGACTTGTGGCAACAAAGGATATGGAGCTTATGCAAATGGATGTCAAGACAACTTTCTTGCATGGGAATTTGCATGAGAAAATTTACATGGTACAGTCGGAAGGTTGTGAAGAAAAGGGAAAGAGCATGTGGTTTGCAAGCTGAAAAAGGGTCTCTATGGCTTTAAGCAAGTGCCTAGAGAATGGTATCACAAGTTTGAGGCTTTGATTCAGTCCAAGGGTTTTAAAAGAAGTGAGATTGGTCACTGCCTCTACACTAAAAGGGCTAAGGATAATAGCATGATACTCCTGGCACTTTATGTGGATGATATGTTATTGGCTAGCAAGAACACTTATGAGCTTGATGCATTGAAGGCCAAGTTGTGTGAGGCCTTTAACATGAAGGATTTGGGACCTGCAAGTCATATTCTTGTTATGCGCATCATGCGTGACCGGAGTAGGAAACTCCTTTGGCTTTCACAGAAGGAGTATGTTACAAAAGTGTTGCATCATTTCAATATGGAGGGGGGGAAGGCAGTAAGTACTCTATTGCCTCCGTATGTGAAACTGAGTCAGGCAGATAGTCCCAAATCAGACGAGGAGAGGGCCATGATGGCCATGGTTCCTTATGCATCAGTAGCAGTTGGGAGTCTTATGTATGCTATGAGAGCTACTAGACCACTGACATTGCATTTGCAATGGGAGTTGTTAGCTGGTATATTTCTAATCCAAGAAAGAGGCATTGGGAGGCAGCTAAGTGCAACATGAGGTACATGAAGGGTACTAAGGATGTGTGTATCTGCTTTGGCAGAGGAGAGATGCGTGTATTCGGGTACATAGATTCAGACTATGCAGAGCATGTGGATAGTAGGAGATCCACTTCTGGTTATGTGTTCACCTTTGTAGGTGGTGCAGTGTCATGGATGTCTCGTGCACAAAAGTGCATTGCTTTGTCTACCACAGAGGCTGAGTATGTTGCAGCCACAGAAGGTTGCAAGAAGGCTATATGGCTTGATCAGCTAGTGGGAGATTTGGGGATTCATACAGGTGTACCGACATTGCATAGTGATTCCATTAGTGCTATTTAGCTAGTAGCACGAAATCCGATCTTTCATGCAAAGATCAAACACATTGAGGTCAAGTACCATTTTATCAGGGAGGTACTTGAGGACAAGCGCATAGAGTTTGTCAAGGTTCATACAAATTATAACCCTATAAATATGCTGACGAAGAGTCTACCTAGTCAGCAGTTTGAGTATTGTCGTGTATTGATGGGCATTGGATAGTATGCTCATTGGTTATTCTCCCTTAAAGGCACATTAGCCTTTAAGTTGGAGGTTGTGGGGTTTAAAGGCCACTATACTTTAACCTCGATTATGTACAATTCTCAAACACACATATATATGGATGACATAGAAGATTAGCATGTTCTACACCCACCAAACTTGTGTGACTCTATCTTTTGGCTCTCCCTCTCTCTCTCACCTTTTTCCATTCCGCTTCTGTTGTTGAGATCTCTCACACTACCCCCTTTGAAATCCTTGCTGAATTTGCTTGTTTTCTTAAGCAGATCCAACCTCCAATTGTGAAGAAGGAATCAGTTTCACCCAGTGAAGCTCATGTTGCTGCTTCTGATGACTTTGATAATATTGACTCATCTAATATGGATTTTAGATACCCTAACTACTTTACTAATGATGGTATAGATAGTACAAATGATACACAAGTACCCCTCTTTTAATCTACTGCTAAGACAAACTCAGGAGTTTCCAAGTTCTTTAGTTTCTATTAGAATTTTTTTATTGATGTAACTTCTCCCTATGGGGGTTGGATTTTCTACTTTGAAAGACTTTGTGATATTTGGATTATGTTGTAACAGTGAATATTTGTTTCAACAAATTATAGGAATCCCTATGGGCACTAATTGTGCTGTCTTTTTAGCAAAGTTTAATCTTTTCACTTATGAATTTGAGTTTATGCAACGTTTATTTCTACTAACACCTGCCCCTATGATTTGGAACAAAAAGCCTTTGCTACACTTTTATTATAGCCACACACTTCAGTCACAATGATTGACACAACCAGTGATTGGGCAGAGGACTCAGAGTCTTTTGAGTATAGGCCATGGGACAAAGAAAGTGAAGAAGAAGAGCAAAATGCTGGGTGCAGGATAATGAGGAGCAATATGTTTCCTTAGTCCATGCTGCTGAGGCTTCATAGCATGAGGTAGATGAGGCTAAAGAGTTGGATGTAGAAGCTCTTTTTAAGGTAGATAACTCAGAACTTGGTTGAGGTATCAATGCTCCTCCCAGAAGAAAATAGGTAGCTAAAACGAAGGAAAAGAGGCAGAGCCATACTCATCTTCATTCACCCCATGGTGGACAACCACCAGTGATGCCCTCAATTAGTCCTTGGATGGGAAACCCCCAACCGGCCAACAATTTCCAGCTCGTTACTCAAGGAGGATATCAGACTTTTGTCCCCTCAATGATGCTCCTAGGGTATTTTGAAAGAGTTTTTGTCTTCAAACCATGGTTGGACAGCCTACAGAGGGGATGGGTATGCCTAGAACTTGGCAAGCATGCAATCCGGCATACATAATTTTCAACACCCTATGGGAGGTATGCAGACAGGTAACACAAACATGATGTATGCCAACATTGGGATGCAGCCCAGAATGCAAATGGGTATGCCTAGAATGATGGGTGGTCCAATGAATATGCCTCAGATACATCGAGTGGGACCTGAAATGGTCAACCCAGCCATGGGAAGTGGCGATAATGCACAGAGCATGGGACAAACAATGGCACCTCCATTTTTGCAACCACCTATTTACACACAAAGCAAGTTAAAAGACTTCAAGTAAAGCTCAAAACAACAGTTTGATGTAGCATATGCCAGTGGCAACTTCACAATGTCATAAAAAATCAGAAAAGCAGCCACCTTTCTCAAAGGCACTGGGCTTCAGTGGTGGACCAACTTACTTTTACAAGGTAGCACTCCTACCACATGGAAGGAGTTCTTGGCTCATTACCACCTTTGAGGTGGACATTATGATAGCCTGGCACAAGCTAGATGCAGCCGATATCGAAGAGTATAATAAGAACTTCTAGAAGGCCTTGCTACGAGTGAGTTCTTTCACATGTGTGGAGTTGTTTGAACAGATTGAGAAGTATTGTCATGGGTTTCCAAAGGAAATCCAGGACTACTACACCAAGACAAAACTTTCAAACATGTCCCAACTTATTGAAAATGCCCCTACAACTTATGCTCTCTTGCAAGGAAATACTTCAAGGTTCCAGGGTGGCAACTAGCCAGCTCAAAAGTTTAAGGGCAACAACCAAGAAACCCCTAGAAAGATTAGGAGGTTTGAACAGCCCACTAAGGCTCGCTTTGTTGCAGGACAGAGGCGAGTAACACCCTGGCCAAAGATGGCATATGAAGAGAAGCAAGCCCTTTATAATGCCAATAAGTGTTACAAGCAGTTGAGAAGCAACCCCTTTATGATGAAGAGAAGCAAGCCCTTTATGATGCCAATAAGTGTTACAAGCAGTTGAGGCCAAAGGTTTTGATGGAGAGCCAATGCCCCATCATATGCAGGACATAGAGGCATTGAAGCCACAGTCAAAGGCATGGAGCAGTTCTTCTACTGGCCAACTTTGATGAAAGATGTTGAGGCATATGTGAAGACATGCATCACTTGCTAAAAAGTGAAATATGACAGGCATAAGCTGGATGGATTGCTGCAACCATTGCCTATTCTAGATAGACCATGGCAAAGCATTGCCATGGACTTCGTTTTTTATCTTCCCAGGTCATGATGGTATTTGGACCATAATTTGCGGACTCAACAAACAGGCCCACTTTATTCCAGTGCGGAAGAAAATTACAGCAGAGCAGATGGCGAGACTATTCATGTCTCATATTTTTAAACATCACGAGATGCCTCAATCCATTGTCAGTGATTGAGACCCCCATATGACTAGCCTTTTCTGGAGAGGTCTCTTTGAGAACATGGACACTATGCTGAATTTTTTATCGTCTTTTTACCCATAGTCAGATTGATAGACAAAAGAGGCAAATTCTACTATCCTTGATCATCTAAAATGTTATGTTTCAGACCAACTAACAAAATGGGAACAATTTTTGCCACTGGTTGAGTTTGCCTGCAACAATATAGTGCATTTCTTTGTTGTCAATGTTAGCAACAAACAGGGTATTTTGCTATCTCAAGAGGAGGGTATGTCACAGGGATGTGAATTTTGTAACTTGGGGGACTAGCCTAGGGGAAGTGCTAATTCCCAAATGTCCCTAGGAATGGTCCAATGCCTAGGTGCACCCACTAGGCCCAATTGCTAGGCTACGGCTAGAAAAGAGGTGTCTAAATGTGGGTCCAAGGGAAACAAATGTGTCATTCATAAGGTGGGTTAGAGATTTTAATGTGTCATTGGTGTAGTGGGTTATGACTCTAATGAAGTGGGGCCAAATGTGCATGTGGAACAACCCCATGCATCCTTCTTTCCACCCCTCCACTCAACTTTGGAGAGATTTCTCTGCATCAAATGGGTTTTTGGTGCTTCTTTTTCTCTCTCTCCTCATATATTTCAAGGCCTCTCTCTCTCTCTCTCTCTCTCTCTCTCTCTCTCTCTCTCTCTCTCTCTCTCTCTCTCTCTATCTCTCTCTCTGCATGATTTTCTCATGTTGTCCTCTTGCCTTGTGAATCTTCTTCCCCTTGGAGGTGTTCCAGCTTGGAATAGAGCACTTGGCTGCTTCGGGTCCATTTGTTGCTGTTTTTTGACTCCATTACTATTGAAGGTCACTATGCTCATCGTTAGGATCCTAGATAGGGCGGATAGGTGCTAGGGTAGCGCTTGTCCCTCATCCAAGGACAACGGGTATTATCATTTTGGACTTCATTTGTCATTTTTGAAGCTTGCTATTGCTCTTGTTTGGTTTGAGGTTCTCTCTAGGCCACAAGCTATAATCAAACACCCAACCACAAAGGGTATGCCTAGGAAGGAGTTAGAGGGACAATGTGTTGCTTTCTCTTGCCTGGAGGTCACTTGACCATTTTGGGGACTTGTGGAATGCATTGCCACTCATAGTTGGACACAAATAGGAATTGGATGCAGTTTGAAGCCAAGAATTATCTTAGACAATGGATTTTCCAATGAGGCAAAGTGCAAGGGAGTGAGACCTTGTTGTGAAAGAATTTTTCCATTCTTAGAGGAATTAAATAAATACCAAAAGGGGCATTAAAGCATTTAATGCCAATCTGCATCTCTTGCGTTTGGTTTCTGAGAGTAGGGGTACTCTAGCCTCCCTTTCAGTGTTTTCAAAGTTACATCTAAGTGATGTTTAACTAATGTAAGTGGCTAGAAATGATGCAATGTGGTTGTAAATATTGTGGGTGCTAAGATAGTTATAGTTTATTGCCCTTGAGTGTGCTGAAAGCCGATTTCATCAATACATATGATAAACGTGAACAACTTGAATATAGTGGTTTACACATTATAAAAATGCCTCACATTGACTCAAACATTTCTGATTTGGTAAAATATGGAGTCATTTCTTCCCAATTCCATAGATTTTCCCGCCTTTGTACAACTAAGGAGTCTTTTATCACTCAATGTAGTAATTTGATCACTTTACTAATACACAAGAGGTATAATCCAAGAAAAAAAAATGAAAAAAGTACGCACGATCTTAAATCTAAAGTCTTTTCTCTATGGTGTATCGGCCTTAGGCATGTTTAGAATGATTGAACATAAGCTGAAAATATAAAGCGAAGAGCTAAACAGGTCATTTTTCTTTTAGTTTCAAAAGAGAGTTTGATTGAGTATGCATGTGCTTTCTAAGTTAAAATGTAAATTTGCATCTTTCTAGGAAGAGGTACATAAGTGTAAGAGGTTTATTTAGCTTTTTATGTTTTAAATAATTTCTGCCATTCCCACATGAGAGAATGAGAGAGAATGTGTGTGTGTGTGTGTGTGTGTGTGTGTGTGTGTGTGAGAGAGAGAGAGAGAGAGAGAGAGAGAGAGAGAGAGAGAGATTTTGTTTTTGTTTTTCGGTAAATTTTATTTCTTGATTTGTTTGTTTATTTTTGCTTAATCACCTTCTTTGTTTCTTCTTTATTTCTTGTAATCTCTCACTTTTGTTTTTTTAAAAATATGTAAGGAAGTACTGGGTTTGCCCAAGAGCCTCTGCAGGCCTTTAGAAGCCAAGTATAGCTACTTATGCTTGGGCACTGATGACAAAATAAGTGTTGTTTTGCTTGTTAAGTATGTCTGCCTTTTGGTTTTCAAAAAAAAAATTGTTACCTCATTTTCCTTCTCTTTCATTTTCTTTTATTTTCTTTGTAGAATTATGGACTTTAGGACAACAAAAATCTAAATTTGTACAATTGGATATATTCTAGTCTTACAAAGGTATATATATCAGCTTCATAGATACAGACATCACCTAAGCAGAGTCACAAAAAAAACGTGTTTTCAGCCAGTAGAAACATTTGTGGACCAAACATTTCCATGAAATTTCAAAAATGGGGTACTTACTATCAGAACCCTACCTACTCTAGAAAATGTTTCCTGGGCCATTTTAGTATCCATGTTCTAGCTTCATGCCTCTTGCCTACTCTAGCCTTCATCCCTTTTCTTCCCTTGCCTCTCTACCCCCATTTAGGCTCACATTTCCCATTATACCCTTGCCTCATGTGCTATTAGAGTGTCTGTGGGCTGGCTAATACTATTTCTCCTCACTAGCTTTGTCCTTTTGACTTTGAGTCTTAATTAATAACTTTTAGAAATGAAGTTTGAAAGTTGGAAGAGATTGAGAGAGAGAGAGAGAGAGAGAGAGAGAGAAGACTATAGACAATACTATGTATTGTGCAATGTACATACTTATTACCATATATATGATCATTGGTATAATCTCACATATATGATTATTATATAATCTTTAGAATAAAGTGTGATGTATCTCAATTTGTTGGGTTTAAGTATCATTGCTTTGAAGCTATTGCCCGTTTGTTGCAAATTGTGATTCTATTTCTCATGTTGATATCTATTATGTCAAGAGAGGTAGGCACGTCTTATAAAAAGAAATGCTGGTCGCCTTTAGCTGAATACAAACATGGAAAGCATATTCTATGCTTGTGCTTTCAGCACAAGGTTGTTCAAAAAGAGTCCATGAGCAGTTGAAGAGTTTTAACGAGATGGGAAAGGTTGCATAAAAGGTAGGTTTCTTGCAACCTAGAGTTCCTTGTAAATCTATTTAAGCATGCTACATGGTGTAATTTCGGAGAGCTTAAGCTTCGAGGTCCACGATGGTGCACAACTATCCTCACTTTTGATATGCCTATGGAAGTTTTGATTGTACTCTTTGCCGTTGTATTTTTTATGCACTTTTGTCTTTGCTGGTTAGACATTAAAGTTCTCATTGTATTTTGATCTAGCTTGCACTTGTGGTTTTTGTGTTTTTGCTCACTTTAAAGCAAGAGATCCTTTACTTTGATTGTAGCTTTGGTGTTGAGGAATGCTAGCTTGATGGAAAGAGCTCGCTCCAAAATGATTATGGATTGGAAGTATGGAATGGATATTTAATACATAGCTTTGATATGTTAATGTGGATACATCCTTTTAGGTGGTTGTATGCATTTAGGACTCCAACACAAATAGAATTATAAGGCTTTCATGCTTTTGTGCATGACCATCCTAGAGCAGAGATATTTTTTAGGTCCTTTTCAACACATCCCTCTTGTGCCCTCAAGAGTTAATTTTAGATAGGAGTACCTTAGAGTTTTAATTCTTTGTGGGTTAAGAGTTTAGGAAAAGGATTGATCTCTTACATGCATCTTACCTTGTAAGCATATTCAAATTGTTTGCACTCAATAGCCTGTGTTATGAAGAAGACAATTCGTTCCTCCAAGGCTACCTAATACTAGATAGCAACTACACCTAAAGCTAGGTCATGATAGGGCTATTCAAAGTATTGAAGAACTGTGCAAAAAGATTAGTATTGGTTGGTGCAAGTTCCACTTAGAACTGGCTACAAAAATCATGAGTCTTTTGCATGTCCTTAAATGTGTACTATGGCATAGTTGCTTTTCTACCTTCTCTTGACAGCTATGAATATTTGCCTAGCTAGTGCTCTACTATAGTGGGTGAATTCTATGTGTAATAGGATAAACCACCTCTATTCTACATACTTCTTTGTTGCTTTAGTGAATGGGCCTCAATGAGCACCTTAGTCAACAAAGCTTTGGTTTTATAGTCCCAAGTAATGGGTTTGGTCAATTGAATGATGAGATCTTTTCTTTGAGGAGAGAAAAGGACCGCTTTTAATAAAAGTGCCACCCTTTTTATAAAAATGCATTGCATGAGATGATGATCTAGGCATTGAATGGTGTAATAGGTATAAAAAATAAGGGTTGTCCACTGTATCCTTGCTCTCAGACCCGTATTTGTAATTTGGGACTTCCAAGATGGAGAAGGCAAGTTGTGAGCTTGACCTCTGTGTAGTCAAGTTTCTATATGTAGATGATGGTCATGGAACTTCCTTGCCTTGGATGCATTGCTATTTGCCTTCATTCTCATCCGCATTTATTTAATGACAAAATTGTGTGCAATTTGACATGTAATATGACCCAAGGATCTATCAATATTGAACATAATCAATCCTCTAAAGATGCTACATGGCTAAATTAGATAGACCAAATAGCAAGCATAATAGAAATAGGGAAGAAAGAAAAGGTAATAGTCTCTCTTGGTGTTCACATATGCCACGTTACCCAAAATTTGAAAATTTTTGAAAAAAATCAAAACAACTTGGAAATCCTCCCAAACTTTTCCCAAACCCATAGCTATTGACCAAAACCACTTTTCAACCCCCAAATCCATTTTTCTCTCACCTTATGGCTTGATATCATCCCAAAACTCCATACCTATTGACTAAACCTATTTTTATCCCCCAAATTGAGTAGAAACCCTCCCAAACCTTTCCCTTACCCATATCCATTCAATGAACACAATCTTCATCCCCATATCCATTCACCCAAAGCATCTTCATTCCCAAATCCATTTTCCTCTAACCTTGTTGGTATTTTGTAAATTTCATATCATGTCATGGCTCCATTTCAAGATATCACCAACATGAAGCGCAAATGCACCCTGCATGTTGAGGTTGCACCCACATATGCCACAACTCGTCAATGCAATGGTAACAAGAGCATGGATAGAGAGACATTGAGCTAGCTATGGGATGCAAGATGCAAGCACATCAACGTTTGGAGTAATTTTGTACTCTATCCAGTGGATCCTCTTACTTGTGCACCTCCCACATTTCACAATTTGCCAAGTTTGATTCAAAAGAAAAGGTCTAATTCTATTGTGCAAGATACACTGGGTGGTGTTTTGCACATTTCAGACACACTGGTGTTGCACAATGATCAAGTTGCCAAAAAATGGTACAATAAAAAAAGATCTCAAAAAATTTATTTGCATTTCAATACACTAAGTACAACAATGTGTTCTTGGATGTGAAGGCAAGAGGTGAATGTGCTAATTTGGATCTTCATTTCATGTTTCCTTCAAAGCATCATGACAATGACAACCCGTGCATAAGCTTGATGGCTTTATTATTATGATTTTGCAAATTTCAATGGAAAACTAGTGTTCGTTATCAAGTTGGATGAGTGTGAAGCAGTGAAAGGACACAAGTTAGAGCGAGTTAGCATTACACTTATGAATAAGGCTTTACAACATGCACAACATAGAGAAGTTATTGAAGATTTTAGTGTGCAATCAGAAAAGCATATTTGGTGGCTTATAGCATTTGAAGTCCCTAAAGAGACCCACTCTTACTTGAAGTGGGTCTTTGAATGGTCTCCAATTCCAAGCATTATAGATGCTCAGACCAAGGGAGAGCTCGCTTCATGTTGAAGGATTTGGATCTTTCAACATTGAGTGGCATATGTCTAGAGACTTAAAAGCATTGAAGTGCATGTTTGGAGTCCAAACAGGTGCAAATGCAACATACCCATGTCTCTTTTGCATGCACTCACAAGTTGGAAAGAACACAAAAAATAGTTAAAACAATGTAGATGATGGCAAGTACCAATGGAGCAATGGTGTTATGAGTTGTGATCAAGAGAGTGCACTAGATCAAAACAAAATTGATGAAAGCTAGGATGCAATTTTAAACATCCCACTAGAAAGAGTGCATTTTGTGTCTTGCATGCAGAGATGCACTTGATTGACAACAAGTTGCTATACTTACATATAGTGTATATATGGAATATGAAACCTGAAGAAAGGGTTGCAGCTTCTATTGCAAAGCTTGAAGCTCTTTTGTCTAGCATGGGATTGCATGGAGGCAATGCCACACTTCATAAAGATGCACAACTCTTAGGGGCTTCACGAAATATTCCATGTAAAGTTTCAATGGGTGGTGCAAAGGCACAAAGATTCTTATCTAATCATGGTAATAATCGGCATAGAATAACTTGGGGTTTTTGTGCACCACAAATTTAGAAGCTCATCCTAATGTTAGAAATCTGAGAGCACGTGTTTGGAGAGCACTCAACAAGCTAGCAAAATTTTGACGACAATCTTCCATGATTGAAAATGATGTGCAGTTGTTCAAGGATGTTGTCAACCAGAGTTTACTCAAGCCATGGTGGATGGATGGGTGAAACACACATTACCCATTACATGGTATACTCAACCCCACCTATTGAATTTAATGCATGTAACTTTTTTGGGTTTTCTCTTAAACTCAGGTGTAAGAGGCTAACTAATTAGACTATTCTTTTCATAATCATCTATCCTCTTTTCCTTCCTTGTACTTCCATGGTAAGGACTAAACATACTTTCAAGAAGGCTAAAAGGTCATGCGAGCAAAGAGCAATAGAGATTCATAGGAGAAGGCAAATCCTAGAAATAGAAAATCTTAGAGTAGCAAAAGGAAGAAAGGCATGATAGCACAGAAGTTGAATCAGAAGAGGAAAAAAGCGATGAGTCAGACAATGCAACATCTTATTCACATACAATAGACTTGAATAATCCTTTAAATGAAGCAGTTGGGGGATTTGCCGATGATCAAGAAATGGAGCGATGGAAATAAGAACAAGAACACAAAAGATGGAAAACAATGGAGCTGGTGAGGAAGCTCAAAGCCTAACCATAATAGGAATGTACATGGTCAAGTGCTGTCAATGATTTTCCACATGGGAGGCTTGTGGTGGGAGGAAATTCACTCCCAAGGAGACCCCCACAAGAAATTTCGACCCAGCAAGCCATAGCAGTTTCAAACCAACAATCCAGATCTGGTCCAAGCCAGCAGCTCCAAGTCAAAGAATCCACAAGAGAAAACAACCCAGAGGTGGTCGCCATGCTCGTGGCAGTGCCGAAAGACACTACCAAATGAAACTAGGGATGAGGGCACTCTTGGAAATAAAGAAGTATCAACAGAATGTCAAATTGATTATGCCTAGAGCACCTATTTCCCTTTTAGTGAAGGAGAATTTGCAAGAATACATGGATGATGCTCGAATTCAGAGTGATGTGTCCAAGAGGCTACAGAAGTACATATAATAGTGTTATGGAAGATGGTAACTTGTGTTGAATACATGCAAACATAGTCATCATTATGGATAAAGATATAGCTCTTGCTATTTGGATCAGAAGTGATCCATCAAAGAGAAAATGCTGAGTTGTATATTTTTTAAACCAATGTTACTAGAATTTTGTAATCAATGAAATACAATTTTTGTTAAAAGATGTGGCGGAAGAAATTGTTGATACTTCTATGGAATCATACATGTTAGTTTGTGTTTCTCATGACTTTTCTAAAAAAGATGTAAGCGGTCATAGTTTCTACCAAAAAATTTTAATCAGAGTGTTTGATGCAAAATTTTTGAATGTACAACATTTGTTTTTTAATGAATCAAAATTGTTTGTTATAATAATTGCAAGGGACTTGAATGCATTTCCCTCCCTAAGAAAAAGGAAAGGAGAAAAAAAGGGGTGCACTAGTGAGCTAAGGGCCAAATAGGGAAGCTCAAAATTTTTTGTTTTCTAATTATTTAAAAAATAACAATGTTTTGGTTACCTTATATGCTTCCCTGATGCAATGGGAAAGCCAACAAAAATTCCCTAAGAAAAAATTGGAGAGGAAAAAAAGGGGTGCATTGGTGCACCCAAGGGCTAGACGAGGTTCCTCATCTGGCCTTTGGGTGCACCAATGCACCCCCTTTTTTATTTTTTTTTAAATTTACAATGTTTTTCTTGCCTAATAAAATGGCAAAGCCAGCTTATCTAACCAAAAAAAAAAAAAGTAGGAAAAAAAGAAGGGGGCACACTAGCGATGCCAGTGTATTGATACAACATTTGCAAAAAATATAATGCCGTGAGTCGGAATTATAGCAAACAATTTGCAGGCAAACTCAATGTGTTTGAGTAGGGTGTTTAAAGGGACCTTGCAATACACAAGCATCCCACATTTTCCAATAAGAGGGACCTTGTAAAACACAAGAAATTTGTTTTAATTTTTTCCTTTAGTACAACAATTAAGAATTTCATATCTATGAAATTCTATCTTCTATTAAATTTTCCATGTTATTCTCTATGTTGAGAGATCATAGTTGCTATCAATTGATTCCTTCCACCAAGGCTCCATCCAAAAACTTTGTACCCCTAATGAGAAAACCTCAAGTTTGAACCTTGAGTCTTTTACAAACTCACATTAACATTTACACTTTGAAATGTGAATTTATGGAAAAACAAGAAAAATTAACGCTTTGAAGAATCCAAACAATGTAACGTAAAAAGTGTTTGTATTCATATTGATGGAAGTACACAACTATAAGCTTGTTATCATTTGTTGCACACATGTACTCAAATGAACATTGCAATATACAACTGTATCTCTACAAGTATATTCAATCCATATCCTTTTTTTTGCTTCTTCTAGCCAATGTTGAACCAAAGCTTCTCTGTGAGCTTGTAAGATTGTTAGACTTGCAAAGCCTTGAGCGAGTAGTGGAGCATCCAAAACTTCAATTGTTGTACCAACTCTTGCAAGTGCCAAGATCCTTGCAGAGACCTTTGCCCAAAACATCCAAGCATTGCTTCTTGATGCGCCAAAATTGCTTTATTTACATCATGTGATAACAGTGCAAAGGATGTCAATTTCACTAGTGCCCTACACTTTATTAGCTCCTTTTTTCCATGGGGTGCATACTTTTCATGCATGCATACAATTGTGTGCCTTCAAAAAAGCAACATACGTGCAATGCATGAATCTACACCAAGAATGAACATGCTGGAGTAGTTACTAACTCCCACATGACCTATGACTCACCAACTACTACTTATACCCATACTTAGCTTAAGACTTAGCTTAGGTGCCTAGTTAATGCTCAACACTTGGCACACCTGGTGGTTAACAATTTCTCAAAATGTTCAAGACTCCAACCCATCGTATTATTTTTACATTCAATTCTAATGGAATTTAGTAGACTTTCTTCATGATGCAACATCTCATCAACAATCCAAGACTATGCTAGAAAATAGAGAGAAGAGCTTGGTGCAGTACCAAGGTTCCAACTACCTCCAAATACATATGTGATCTAAATTACAAAAGATAGAAATTATTGTGCAATAAAGAAAAACTAAGACATAGTGCCTAATGTGCCATGAGGATTACCAAAAAGCGAGTAGAGAAAAGCGAGCAGCCCCAAATAAGCGAGCAAGACTAAATAGGTTTCAAGCGAGCGAGAACCTCATCCAGCATCTTATTCCTCTCAATATCATTGGAACAATTGATGTGATCATAAGCAAATTAAACATATTCCAACAATGAAGGCATGCGTGAAACTCATAATTAACTTCTCTTTCATCCCCATACTATCACATTTGAGCCGTTGTGGAGAGGTAGAGACAACAATACATAAAATTTATGATAAAAAAAGCAAACACTACTCAGATTGAACATCCACACAGTAAGATAATGATAGATCACAAGGTAGAATATATGACTGAAAATATGTAAACATGATCATGTGCTACATATACATATCATGTCTTTTATGCTTGCAGAAGATCATCCATACATTCGATCCAAAAACATGGAAACAAAACTAACTATATCAAAAGAAAAAAAACACATTTTCATCATAAGGATTAATTTTGCTTAGTGAAAATACCTATGTAATCTGGACAATACCATGCTTTCAAAAACTTAGGGAGCCAAAAAAGGATTTTAGCCCTCCATACTTCTATTATGACCAATGTCTGAATGATAGTTCTATCGAAACTAGAAATGAATGCATCTAACCACTATGTTGAGTGCCAGTATCCTGTAGACTATTATGTTAAACTCAATACGTGACCACAAACTCAAGCATAAGAGGAGCATGATTCAAGTGAAATAATTGGCAAAGACACTTTGTAACTAGTATCCTGCTGCATCTAACGAAAAATATGCACCAGGCATTAACAAGCTTCTATTTCCACCCCTATAAGCAAACTCGTATCCTGTAGCATGAAAAACTTTAAGGAAAACATTGCACTTAATGCATCAATTAAGCTAGTGACTACTCATCGTGCACAATCGAACAGTCATCAAGGAAAGTCTAGTCAAGCAAGTTGAAGCAAAAAACCAAATATCTATTCGGATCTATGCCGTGGTGTATCCGCCAACCATGAGTAGCAAAAGAACTTATGAAAAAAGCAAAATAGGGATTATGCCACTCTATCATGATCACTTCCATGCTATTATACATATAGATGGGAATCAGGTCACCATTGTAAGTATATATTTAGTAATTAAGTTGAAAATATTCCCTTAGAAAAATAGCTCAATCAACATAGTACCCATATTATATATCCAAAATTTACAAGATCTCATTCATACCATTAGATTGTTTTCATCACTTGTCATAAGTACTAACCTC